>NC_135649.1:49532500-50157500 GCF_053574225.1 Canis aureus
GGAAAGGAAAATCAGAGATTTAGCTGCCTTGCCCCAAATCACCAAACTGGGCCATGTGGCTGCAGAGCTTGTGTTCCTATCCCCTGTCCCCACCGCTTCTGCTGTCTGAGATTTTAGGAGCACTAAATAGCTCACAAGTAAGGACTCAATGATTGAAACTTGCCCTTCCAAGCTGAAACCTGAGTTTTGGTCCCTGACTCCATTTCAGATGTGCTGTGGAGACTTTGACCCACTTCTCTCACTGATAATCTGACCCTCCTTCACCATTTCACTTCTAACAGGGGACCACTTGCCACTTTATTACTATAAGGACACAGCCCTGAATGTACCTGGCTGAATGAAGCCTCTGGGGCTCTTAGCTCAGTAGGGATTGTCCTGAAGTGAGGAGAGGGTTACTACCCTCTGGATTCTAGGGATGTGCGCCTGACTCAACTTCTGCCTTTCCTGCTGGCTAGGGAAGAAATGAGGGTGTGGTAAGTGATAAGGATTTCCCAACAGTCAGCCCAGAGAGCCTGAGGGTGAGTGTGTGCTTGTTTTATCCTGCGGTGGACAGAGTACTGGAGGCAGGGACCATACCGAAGAAAAAATAGCCTCACTGACTCCATCTCTGGACCTTTGCTCAAATGGCTTCTTTTTCCTGAAAAGCTAACTTGCCACCCATACCTACTCTCCTGCTGTGAGCTCCTATTCATCTCTCAAGATCTAGCTCTAAGGTCCTCTCCTTTGGGACAGCCTTACTGGACATACAGTTACTTTCCCTGGAACTGGATTACCAGTTACCCTGTCCTAAATCACTTTGTTTATACCTCAGGAAAGCCCTTCACATCCTTCTTTGTTGTTTTTCCACCTGGAAGGTCATTAACCTCTTTAAGGGCAAGGTCTGGCTCTTTGGAGCTCTTTCTCTTAAGTACAAGAGATGAACAAGGATTGGTGCTAGGCTGGGGATACCAGGCCTTTAAGGCCCAAGCTTTGATGATGGTGGAACTGGAGCACACAACAAAACAACTTCCTGAGGCACTTGAAATCCGACCTGACCTTCCGGAGTTTGTACTTAAATACAAACTTCAGTGAGGCCTTCCCAAACCACGCTATTGAAACTTAAAACCCCATCCCTGAACATTCTATATGACCCTTCCCTACCTTATTACTTGAATATAATACATTTTTTCATTTTTCTTTCTTTTTTCTTGTCCCTCCTCCCTCCAGAATGTAAGCTCCCTGTGGGCAGGGATTTCTGTTTTATTTACTGGTAGACCCCAGCACCCATAACAGAGCCTGGCACATCATAGGTGCTTAACTCATATTTGTTAAATGAATTAATGAATGACATTGCCATTCTAGGAATTGGCGGTCTTTTGTGCTCTCCCGGAGCTTATTTTATTTTTTTTAATAAATTTATTTTTTATTGGTGTTCAATTTACCAACATACAGAATAACACCCAGTGCTCATCCTGTCAAGTGCCCCCTCCAGTGCCCGTTACCCATTCACCCCCACCCCCCGCACTCCTCCCCTTCCACCACCCCTAGTTCATTTCCCAGAGTTAGGAGTCTTTATGTTCTGTCTCCCTTTCTGATATTTCCCACACATTTCTTCTCCCTTCCCTTATATTCCCTTTCACTATTATTTATATTCCCCAAATGAATGAGAACATATAATGTTTGTCCTTCTCTGATTGACTTACTTCACTCAGCATAATACCCTCCAGTTCCATCCACGTTGAAGCAAATGGTGGGTATTTGTCATTTCTAATGGCTGAGTAATATTCCATTGTACACATAAACCACATCTTCTTTATCCATTCATCTTTCGATGGACACCGAGGCTCCTTCCACAGTTTGGCTATTGAGGACATTGCTGCTAGAAACATCGGGGTGCAGCTGTCCCGGCGTTTCATTGCATCTGTATCTTTGGGGTAAATCCCCAACAGTGCAATTGCTGGGTCATAGGGCAGGTCTATTTGTAACTCTTTGAGGAACCTCCACACAGTTTTCCAGAGTGGCTGCACCAGTTCACATTCCCACCAACAGTGTAAGAGGGTTCCCTTTTCTCCGCATCCTCTCCAATATTTGTGGTTTCCTGCCTTGTTAATTTTCCCCATTCTCACTGGTGTGAGGTGGTATCTCATTGTGGTTTTGATTTGTATTTCCCTGATGGCAAGTGATGCAGAGCATTTTCTCATATGCATGTTGGCCATGTCTATGTCTTCCTCTGTGAGATTTCTGTTCATGTCTTTTGCCCATTTCATAATTGGATTGTTTGTTTCTTTGGTGTTGAATTTAATAAGTTCTTTATAGATCTTGGAAACTAGCCCTTTATCTGATACGTCATTTGTAAATATCTTCTCTCATGGTGTAGGTTGTCTTTTAGTTTTGTTGACTGTATCCTTTGCTGTGCAAAAGCTTCTTATCTTGATGAAGTCCTAATAGTTCATTTTTGCTTTTGTTTCTCTTGCCTTCATGGATGTATCTTGCAAGAAGTTACTGTGGCCGAGTTCAAAAAGGGTGTTGCCTGTGTTCTTCTCTAGGATTTTGATGGACTCTTGTCTCACATTTAGATCTTTCATCCATTTTGAGTTTATCTTTGTGTATGGTGCAAGAGGGTGGTCTAGTTTCATTCTTCTGCATGTGGATGTCCAATTTTCCCAGCACCATTTATTGAAGAGACTGTCTTTCTTCCAATGGATAGTCTTTCCTCCTTTATCGAATATTAGTTGACCATAAAGTTCAGGGTCCACTTCTGGGTTCTCTATTCTGTTCCATTGATCTATGTGTCTGTTTTTGTGCCAGTACCACACTGTCTTGATGACCACAGCTTTGTAGTACAACCTGAAATCTGGCATTGTGATGCCCCTGCTCTGGTTTTCTTTTTTAAAATTCCCCTGGCTGTTCGGGGTCTTTTCTGATTCCACACAAATCTTAAAATGATTTGTTCTAACTCTCTGAAGAAAGTCCATGGTATTTTGATAGGGATTGCATTAAACGTGTAAATTGCCCTGGGTAACACTGACATTTTCACAATATTAATTCTGCCAATCCATGAGCATGGAATATTTTTCCATCTCTTTGTGTCTTCCTCAATTTCTTTCAGAAGTGTTCTCTAGTTTTTAGGGTATAGATCCTTTACCTCTTTGGTTAGGTTTATTCCTAGGTATCCTATGCTTTTGGGTGCAATTGTAAATGGGATTGACTCCTTAATTTCTCTTTCTTCATTCTCATTGTTAGTGTATAGAAATGCCACTGATTTCTGGGCATTGATTTTGTATCCTGCCACGCTACCAAATTGCTGTATGAGTTCTAGCAATCTTGGGGTGGAGGCTTTTGGGTTTTCTATGTAGAGTATCATGTCATCGGCGAAGAGGGAGAGTTTGACTTCTTCTTTGCCAATTTGAGTGCCTTTAATGTCTTTTTGTTGTCTGATTGCTGAGGCTAGGACTTCCAGTACCATGTTGAATAGCAGTGGTGAGAGTGGACATCCCTGTCTTGTTCCTGATCTTAGGGGAAAGGCTCCCAGTGCTTCCCCATTGAGAATGATATTTGCTGTGGGCTTTTCATAGATGGCTTTTAAGATGTTGAGGAATGTTCCCTCTATCCCTACACTCTGAAGAGTTTTGATCAGGAATGGATGCTGTATTTTGTCAAATGCTTTCTCTGCATCTAATGAGAGGATCATATGGTTCTTGGTTTCTCCCGGACCTTAAACAGCCCCTCGTCTGTCACCTTACCCCTGTAAGTTTGCCCCAAAGCTCAGGTCCCACACGGCTTTCCTTCTGCTAAGTTTTGCTTTGAGGCTGCATTCCTGATGACAACTTTGACCTAATTGGAAGTACTTCTCTCTTTTTTGAAGGCATGAGTCTCTGAATGGAAACTTCTAAAGTAAGCATGTAAAGAGTCTGTGCTTTTTGTTGGTTGGAAGGGAGACTAGCACTGAGAGGAGAGGATGTGGATTGTCAGATGTCTTGAGGCCTTTCAGACATTTGGTGAGCTCAGCGAGCAGCTGGGGAAAGTTACTGTGTAACAGGGAAGTGACCACCCCGAAAGAATAAAAGGCGGCATGAGTTTGGCTTCTGTCCTTGCATTTCCCTTAGCTTTTCAGGCATGAGGTGGTTATTGGATTATAAGCTTTATGGAAAAGCTATTACTGAGTGCTATGCGTGTGGTACTTGACTAGTTTAGTTTTGTTCTGGGAGAATTATACAGTGTGAGGAAACCACGATGTAACAAAAAAGAATAAAAGTATGATTGTCTTTAAATGTGGTTTGAGGGTTCCTGGGTGGCTCAGTCAGTGAAGCATCTGCCTTCAGCTCTGGTCATGATCCCAGGGTCCTGGGACTGAACCCTGCATTGGACTCCCTGCTCAGTGGGGAGCCTGTTTCTCCCTCTCCCTGCCGCTCCGCCTGCTTGTACTCTCTCTTCTCTCTCTCTGTCAAATAAATAAGTAAATAAATAAAATCTTTAAAAAATGTGTTTTGAAATATTCACAAAGAAAAAAACCCCTAGAATTCCTTAAAAGACAGGATTGGAAGGAGTTGGGTCCTTTGATGTGGTGGTACATATGTGATTTCCCACCATTTTTTTTAAATTTTATTTATGATAGTCACAGAGAGAGAGAGAGAGAGAGAGAGGCAGAGACACAGGCAGAGGGAGAAGCAGGCTCCATGCACCGGGAGCCCGATGTGGGATTCGATCCTGGGTCTCCAGGATCGCGCCCTAGGCCAAAGGCAGGCGCCAAACCGCTGCGCCACCCAGGGATCCCCGATTTCCCACCATTTAATGTGTATTAACTTCTTAAAACTAAAGTCTGTATTAAAAACTTCTGCTTAACCTCATCTACTAAATGTATCTCCTCAACCTCTGAATATTGGAGTGACGTACTTTTTTTTGTCCATGTACTTTTTTCCATGTACTTTTTTCCATCCAGAATCTTCCAGGGGGCGCCTGGGTGGCTGAGTCGGTTAAGCTTTTGCCTTTGGCTCAGGTCCTGGGATCGAGTCCTGCATTGGGCTCCAGTTTGGAGGGGAGTCTACTTTTTCATCTCCCTATGTCCCTCCTGCTGCCTTGTGCTCTGTCTCTCAAATGATAAATAAATAAAATATTTTTTTAAAATTAAAGATTTTATTTATTTATTCCTAAGAGACATAGAGAGAGGCAAAGACATAGGCAGAGGAAGAAGCAGGCTCCCCGCGGGGAGCCTGATACAGGACTTGATCCCAGGACCCTGGGATCACAACCTGAGCCGAAGGCAGCTGCTCAAACGCTCAGCCAACCAGGTGTCCCTAAAAATTTTTTTTAAACAAAACAAAACAAAGCAAAACACCCAGAATCTTCCTGAAAGCACTCATCCAGCCCCATGGCTTTAAATACTGTCTATCTATATACTCAGCATTCCCACACTTAGATGTCTGACTCAAGCCTTTCTTCTTTCTTCTTTTTTTAAAAATTTATTTATTCATGAGAGACAGAGAGAGGCAAAGACATAGGCAGAGGGAGAAGCAGGCTCCATGCAGGGAGCCTGATGGGGGACTAGATCCCAGGACTCTAAGATCACGACCTGGGCCAAAGGCAGATGTGCTTAACCACTGAGCCACTCAGGAGTCCCTCAAGCCTTTCTTTTAAGCTGCATCCTCATATATCCAATGGCCTATATGACATCTCTACTTGGATGTCAAATAGATATTAAATGTGGCATGGCCAAAATGGGACTCCTGACTCTTCTTGGATCCCTAGCCCTTTCCCTCAGCCCTCCGTATCTCAGCAAAATGGCACCATCATCCATTCAGCTGCTCTAGCCAAGAATCTAGGGTCACCCTTGATGCCTCCCCTTCTCTCACCTCCGCACATCCAATTAATCAGCAATTCCTGTTGCCCTGATCTTCCAACTGTGCCATCTATTCTGCCACATATCTCTATCTCCTTTGCCTATTACCCTAGTCCACGCAACACAAGGCTGCAATAAACATCTTCGTGGAGTGCTCAAAATGGATGTAGATATAGATATACCTGCACAAATATTTCTGCAGGATAGCTTTCTAGTAGGAATTATTGGGACAAAGGATATTTACATTAAAAGATGTGAATAGGTTTTGCCAGAGTGACATCCAGGAAGGTTTACATTCTAACCACAGAGAGTGCTTTTCTGTATGCCCTTGCTGAGGATGGACAGTCTTTTTAATTTTTACAAGTTTGATAGGTGAAAAATAGTATCTGACTGATGTAACTTACATTTCTCTTATTACTAGGAAGGCTGAGTGTTTTTTTCATGTGTGTTAGCTATTTGCATTTTTCCTGAGACTTGCTCCTTTATACCCTTTTTACATTTTTCTTTTGGGTTATATATTTAATTTGCTTGTAAGATCACTATGTTTGTTAGGGACAATTTATTCATTGCCTGTTACACGGTGCAAGTTTTTCTCTCTTGTCATATGGCATAACTTTGTTCATGATGTGTACCCCTCTTGTAATCAGATAACAGACACTATAAAACATTGTAAAAAACATGTTCATTAGATTTGGCAATTAGGAGGTCAGTGACGGATTGACATCAGTGCAGCAGGAGGAGAGAAGGCAGATTGTAGAGGATTGGGGAGTAAGCACTTTCAAGAAGGACTGATGACGAATATGGTATATACTTTGAAGAGGCTTGGCTACAATGGGAAGGAGAGAGTATTCCTTATAGACAGATAGAAGATAATCTTAGACAGAAGATAATCTTGTTAATAATGTTTAGTTTTGAATATAGGAAACGAGCCCATTCACATGTAGATGGCATAGAACTTGATGATACATAGTTGCTAAGGAAGCAGAAGGGTGGGGGCTCCAGAGTGAAAGAGTGGAAAAGACTGGCCTTAGAGAAAGGAAGGTAGCTCTTCCATTGAGAGGAGGGAAAGGGACAGGATTGATGAAATTGTGGGAGCACAAGATTTTGAAGAAGGTCCCATCTGATGCGATCAATGAGGGATTGGGATAGCATTTGAGAAGGATGAAAAGAGGAGCTTTTTAGAGGCCTAGCATATCACCATATCATAGTGAGCCAAGAAAAGCTTGGATATCTTGAATTTGTCTCCACCCTGTCACAGAATCCTGTATCCATTCTCTTCAGGAGCACTCATCAGTCCAGGTATAGAAACAGAGTGTAGATGAGTTAGTTTGGGGATTTTTGGGGGTAGCTATGACAGAAATATAAGAGGGCAGGAGACTGGACAGTGACGGCATAATAGTTGAAATGGTGGAACCCTGTGGCTGGCATATCTGTGAATAATTCTACTTTGAACTTGGGTAATTCTTTTTTTTTTTTAATTATTTGTTCATGAGAGAGCCACAGAGAAAGGCAGAAGCATAGGCAGAGGGAGAAGCAGACTTCCTGCAGGGAGCCTCTTGTGGGATTCGATCCCAGGACCCTGGGATCATGACCTGAACCAAAGGCAGAGCCCAACCACTGAACTACCCAGGTGCCCCGAACTTGGGTAATTCTTAAGAGATGGAAGATTTTCACGTCATCTTGTACTATTTGTTGTTTGTAGCTCTATTAATTCAGGCATCAGAATAGATTTAGTATCAGTGTCCTTAAACTGTGGTTTGCAACTTATCAGAAACCATGGGTTGATTTACTGGGGGCTTACAATGTGCCAGTTTCTAGGTGAGGTACTCGAGATACAGTGGAGAAGAAGACCATGGCCTCTTTTTTTTTCCCATGGAACTTACTTCAGCAGGAGAGGTATGTGTTAAACAGCATCACGTAAGTAGTGATTTCATCACAATTGTGATAAGTTCTTTGAAGTTTAATTTTTTAGAAATCACATTGTCACATTGCTTTCTCTAACAGTTTTTACCAATTTACATCTGCCAGCAAAGTATTAAAGTACCTCTTACATCTTCCCTTTTTAAAATTGAATACTGTCTGTTAAAAATTTTACTGAATTGATAGACACATATGAAAATATTTTCATTACCAGTAAGTGAAGCTTTTTCTTTCTTACATCTATTGGCCATTTGATCTTCTGCCTTCAAGAAGTACCTGTTCATGCTCATTTTCTGTTAGATACTTACCTCTCCTTGTTTTTAGTAGACCTCTTTTCCATATTTGAAAACCACCCTTTTCTCTCTCTCCTACCTTAGCTCAGGAAACTCTAAAATGTATTTTACTCAGTCTCTGGCCATTCCCTTTTGATCTCTTTTGAACTTATTTCTTAACTACTTTGGAAACTTTCGTGTGACTAGGGATCTGACTACATTTTTGTTACTTGACCCAACAAAAATGATATATATCTTCTGTTCTCCTTTCCACATCTCATTCCCCAGAGGTAACAATATTAAATTTGTGTCTCTTTCCAGACATTTTCTATGCCTATATAAAATATTTCCTTCCTCCCATCCATCCATTTATCCATCCATCATCCATCCAGCATGTTAAAAATACAAATGGAATCATAATGTATATGTTTTGCAATGGATTTTTTTATCTAATGGATTTTTACTTAATATTTGTGGCAAGCCTTCAATGTCAGTAAAAATAGAACTATCTCTTTCTTTTTAACAGTGGCATAGATGTCTTCAAATGTATGTGTAAAAGGAGGAGTTAAGATGGCAGAGGATTAGGGGGACCCTAAGCCTGTCTTGTCCCTCAAACACAGCTAGATAGTTATCAAATCATTCTGAATGCCCAAGAAATCAATCAGAGGTCTGAGAGGACAAAAACTGCAAGTCTACAAGTAGAAAAGTGACTACCTTTTGGAAAGCAGGAGGTGTGGAGAATTGAATTGGGGGAGATACTGCTGTGTCTACAGCAGTAGGGAGGAAGCCTCCTTATGGAGGATACTGTAAAGTATCATACACAGCAGAGCACAAAATCTGAACTTTTAGAAGTTTGCTGTGGTTGGGGATGTTCCTGGCTTACAGGTGCTCAGGTGACAAGCTGGGGTAGAATCCCAGGTGTGACACCATTGTCTGATGTCTTGGAATCTATCCCCTGGATTCCAAGAAGAATGAGTGGTGCTTAAGTGCAGCACTATTCCCAGGCATAGGAACAGGGATACTGGCTGAGTCTTGGTGTCAGCTGTCTGCTCTGTTTTGCCATAAACTGTGAACTGTGAACCTCAGTCCTGCAACTGCTTTCCTGTGATATGCTGGCAAATGGCAAAAGCATGATGAGACCCTCCCTCACAGAAACAGTGTGGGTCCAAGCCATGGAAGTCCCTAAAATTTGGAGTTTTGAAACTCAGTCACAGGCCTAAGATAAAAAAAGCTCAGACACAGGCAGGGTGAATGCAGGGTTCTGACAAAAACAGGGGACACAAGAGTGATTGATTGCTCTTCTGTGAGGTTTCACTGAAGATGGGGGATGCAGACTTTCACCTCCAGGGCTAGAGAGCTGGGCACTGACATATTCATCCCATCAATCAGCACTAAAAGCTTTCAGGGAGCAAAAGACTGCCACCTCGTGGAGGCTGGAGCTGCTTACACGAAGGCGCACACCACTGTGCCCAGGAGTTGCATTTCCGCTAGGGCAATTCCACCTGATCATCAGTAAAACAGGCCCCTCCCCCAGAAGACCAGCGTGATCAACTTGCTTGTACCAAGTTTACTGATCATAGGCTACTGCAAAGCTTTAACTGTAAGGGGAAAACAGGATCTAGTTTCCTTTTTGCTTTTATTCTTTATTTTATTATTATTTAATTTCATTTTATTCCTATTTTTAAAATTCCTTTAAAAAACCTTTAATTATTAATTTACAACTTTTAAATTTATATATTTATATGTATATTTTTGTTTACTTTTATTATTTTTTATTTTGGGACCTAAGTTCTCTCTCTCTCTCTCTCTCTCTTTTTTGGTCAATTCTCCCCAAATTAATATCCAAGTTTATTTTTTTTGTATACTTTTTATTGGAGTTTGATTTGCCAACATATACTATTAACACCCAGTGCTCATCCCGTCAAGTGCCCCCTCAGTGCCCATCACCCAGTCACCCCAACCCCCCGCCCACCTCCCTTTCCACCACCCCTTGTTCGTTTCCCAGAGTTAGGAGTCTCTCATATTCTGACGCCCTCTCTGATATTTCCCACTCATTTTCTCTCTGTTCCCCTATAATCCCTTTCACTATTTTTTATATTCCCCATATGAATGAAACCATATAATGATTGTCCTTCTCCGATTGACTTATTTCACTCAGCATAATACCCTCTAATACCATCCACATCGAAGCAAATGGTGGGTATTCATCATTTTTAATGGCTCAGTAATATTCCATTGTATACATAGACCACATCTTCTTTATCCATTCAACTTTTGATGGACACCGAGGCTCCTTCCACAGTTTGGCTATTGTGGACATTGTTGCTATAAACATTGGGGTGCAGATGTCTCAGCTTTTCACTGTATCTCTATCTTTGGGCTAAATCCCCAGTAGTGCAATTGCTGGGTCACAGGGTAGCTCTATTTTTAACTCTTGGAGGAACCTCCACAGTTTCCCAGAGTGGCTGCACCAGTTCAAATTCCCACCAACAGTGCAAGGGGGTTGCCCTTTCTCCACATCCTCTCCAACAGTTGTTGTTTCCTGTCTTGTTAATTTTCCCCATTCTCACTGGTGTGAGGGAGTATCTCATTGTGGTTTTGATTTGTATTTCCCTGATGGCAAGTGATGCAGAGCATTTTCTCATGTGCTCATTGGCCATGTGTATGTCTTCTTTGGTGAAATATCTATTCATGTCTTTTGCCCATTTCATGATTGGATTGTTTGTTTCTTGGGTGTTGAGTTTCATAAGTTCCTTATAGATCTTAGATACTTATCTTGGTGAAGTCCCAATAGTTCATTTTTGCTTTTGTTTCTCTTGCCTTCATGGATGTATCTTGCAAGAAGTTACTGTGGCCAAGTTCAAAAAGGGTGTTGCCTGTGTTCTCCTCTAGGATTTTGATGGAATCTTGTCTCACATTTAGATCTTTCATCCATTTTGAGTTTATCTTTGTGTATGGTGAAAGAGAGTGGTCTAGTTTCATTCTTCTGCATGTGGATGTCCAATTTTCCCAGCACCATTTATTGAAGAGACTGTCTTTTTTCCAGTGGAGAGTCTTTCCTCCTTTGTCGAATATTAGTTGCCCATAAAGTTGAGGGTCCACTTCTTGATTCTCTATTCTGTTCCATTGATCTATGTGTCTGTTTTTGTGCCAGTACCACACTGTCTTGATGACCACAGCTTTGTAGTACAACTTGAAATTTGGTATTGTGATGCCCCTGCCTCTGATTTTCTTTTTCAATATTCCCCTGGCTATTCGGGTTTTTTTCTGATTCCACAGAAATCTTTTTTTTTATTTGAAAAAAGTTCAGATTTACAAAATGTGTATCATTCTGTCATGAAAACTCTGCACCAACATTATACACTTGGAAAAAAATACAAACAGGATATATTACAAATTTATGTAAGCAATAACTTAGTTCACACCATGCAATAAAAAGTACAATAATCAAGATATACAAGCTTTTGTAGCTTCTAAACTGAAGGACTTTTTTTTTCTGCAGAATCCTTAAAACTTATGGCACTTAAAATTTGTTAGCCTTTCTACTGAAAGGTTAATTATACACAACAATGATGAAAAAAATTAACAGACAATTTGTCTATTATGAATCATTCCAGCTTTGTTCAACAATGGTTAAAACTCTTTTCTCATATTCTCGTTTGTTTTCCTGATAAAGCTGTGCTGCCTGGCTATTGGCTGGACTGTTTGGATTTGGTTCATCCAGCAGAGACTGAATTGATGTTAGATAGAAGGTATATCATATGCTGGACTCCATCAGTTCTGAAGGATATCATTTGGATGAAACATTTTGGATAAAAACCCAACAGTTAGTGGTTTATTTGGATACTCTTCAGAAAATTCTATTACTAGTTTAAAAGTACCATCTTCAAAGGGTGTCCCCTTGGGTCCAAATATAATTGCATTCCACTGCATAATGTTGTTTACAGATGGCATGCCACTGACACCCACAGGTGGGTCCTCTTGGAATCGCTTAAATCCCGCATGAGCCTCCTCCGGGCCAGAGTTGACATGCTCCCCAGCTGCCCCGGGGTCAGTCTGATTCCACACAAATCTTAAGATAATTTGTTTCAACTCTGGGAAGAAAGTCCATGGTATTTTGATAGGGATTGCATTATATGTGTAAATTGCCTGGGGTAGCATTGACATTTTCACAATATTAATTCTTCCAATCCATGAGCATGGAATGTTTTTCCATCTCTTTGTGTCTTCCTCAATTTCTTTCAGAAGAGTTCTGTAGTTTTTAGGGTATAGATCTTTTATGTCTTTGGTTAGGTTTATTCCTATGTATCTTATGGTTTTGGGTGCAATTATAAATGGGATTGACTCCCTAATTTCTCTTTCTTCTGTCTCATTGTTAGTGTATAGAAATGCCACTGATTTCTGGGCATTGATTTTGTATCCTGCCACACTGCGGGATTGCTGTATGAGTTCTAGCAATCTTGGGTTGGAGTCTTTGGGTTTTCTATGTACAGTATCTTGTCATCTGTGAAGAGGGAGAGTTTGACTTCTTTGCCCATTTGAATGCCTTTTAGTTCTTTTTGTTGTCTGATTGCTGAGGCTAGGACTTCTAGTACTATGTTGAATAGCAGTGATGAGAGTGGACATCCCTGTCGTGTTCCTGATCTTAGGGGAGAGGCTCTCAGTTTTTCCCCATTGAGAATGATATTTGTTGTGGGCTTTTTGTAGATGGCTTTTAAGATGCTGAGGAATGTTCCCTCTATCCGTACACTTTGAAAAGTTTTGATCAGGAATGGATGCTGTATTTTGTCAAATGCTTTCTCTGCATCTATTGAGAGGATCATGTGGTTCTTGTTTTTTCTCTTGTTGATGTGATCTATCAGGTTGATTGTGTTACGAGTGTTGAACCAGCCTTGCATCCCAGGGATAAATTCCACTTGGTCATGGTGAATAATCTTAATGTATTGTTGGATCCTATTGGCTAGTATTTGTTAAGAATGTTTGCATCCATGTTCATCAGGGATATTGGTCTATAATTCTCCTTTTTGGTGGGGTCTTTGGTTTTGGAATAGAGGTAATTCTGGCCTCATAAAATGAGTTGGAAATATTCCATCCCTTTCTATCCTTCAGAACAGCTTTAGTAGAATAGGTATTATTTCTTCTTTAAACATGTGCTAGAATACCCCTAGGAAGCCATCTGGCCCTGGACTTTTGTGTCTTGGGAGGTTTTTGATGACTGCTTCAATTTCTTCCCTGGTTATTGGCCTGTTCAGGTTTTCTATTTCTTCCTGTTACAGTTTTGGTAATTTGTAGTTTTCCAGAAATGCATCCATTTCTTCTAGATTGCCTAATTTATTGGTGTGTAGCTGCTCATAATACTTTTTAAAAATTGTTTGTATTTCCTTGGTATTTGTTGTGGTATCTCTTCTTTTATTCATGATATTATTAATGTGAGTCTTTTTTCTTTTTAATAAGGCTGGCTTGGGGCTTATCTATCTTATTAATTCTTTCAAAGAACCAACTTCTGGTTTTGTTGATCTATTCTACAGTTCTTCTGGTCTCTATTTCATTGAAATCTGCTCGAATTTTTATTATGTCTCTTCTTCTGCTTGGTGCAGGTTTTCTTTGCTCTTCTTTCTTCAGTTCCTTTAGGTGTGAGGTTAGCTTGTGTGTTTGAGTTTTTCCTGATTTTTTGAGGGATGCTTGTATTGCGATGTATTTCACTCTTAGGACTGCTTTTGCCGTATACCAAAGATTTTGTACGAGGGTATCTTCCTTTTCATTAGTGTCCATGAATCTTTGTAATTCATCTCTAAAATTCTGATTGACCTATTTATCTTTTAAATGATGCTCTTTCACTTCCATGTGTTTGAGTTTCTTCCAAATTTCTTCCTGTGATTGAGTTCTAGTTTCAAAGCATTGTGGTCTGAAAATATGCAGGGGACAATCCCAATCTTTTGGTATCAGTTGAGCTGATTTGTGACCCAGTATGTGGTTTATCCTGGAGAAAGTTCCATGTGCACTTGAGAAGAATGTGTATTCAGTTGCATTTGGATGGAAAGTTCTGTATATATCTGTGAAATCCATCTGGTCCAGGGTATCATTTAAGGTCCTTGTTTCTTTGGTGATGTTGTGCTTAGAAGATCTGTCATTTGCAGAAGTGCCATGTTGAAGTCTACTACTATGAGTGTATTATTATCTAAGTATGTCTTCACTTTGGTGATTAATTGATATACTTGGGAGCTCCCACATTAGAGGCTTAAATATTCATGAGTGTTTGGTCTTCTTGTTGGATAGACCCTGTATGTATGATATACTGTCCCTCTTCATCTCTTACTACAGGCTTTGGAATAAACTCTAACTTATCTGATATGAGGATTGCTACCTCAGCTTTCTTTTGAGGACCATTTGAATGGTAAATTGTTCTCCAACCTTTCATTTTCAGGCTGTAGATAACCTTAGGTCTAAAATGAGTCTCTTGAAGATAGCAAATAGATGGGTCTTGCTTTTTTATCCAGTATGAAACCCTGCATCTTTTGATGGGATCACTTAGCCCTTTTATGTTCAGAGTAACTATTGAAACATATGAATTTAGTGTCATCGTAATACCTATTCAGTCCCTGTTTTTGTGGATTATTTCTTTGGGCGTCCTCTTTCTTTTACAGGGTCCTCTTTAATATTTCTTGCAGAGCTGGTTTGGTGGTCACAGATTCTTTCAGTTTCTGCCTATCTTGGAAGCTCTTTATCTCTCCTTCTATTCTGAATGAGAGCCTTGCAGGATAAAGTATTCTTGGCTACATGTTCTTCTCATTTAGGACCCTGAATATATCCTGCCAGCCCTTTCTGGCCTGCCAGGTCTCTGTAGAGAGGTCTGCTGTTAATCTGATATTTCTCCCCATATAAATTAAGAATCTCTTGTCTCTTGCTGCTTTAAGAATTTTCTTTTTGTCTTTGGAATTTGCAAGTTTCACTATTAAATATCAAGGTATTGAACAGTTTTTTATTACTTTTTTTGGGGGGTGGGGGTCCTCTTGGATCTGAAGGCCTGTTCCCTTCTCCAGATTTTGGAAGTTCTCAGCTATGATTTGTTCAAATATACTTTGTGCTTCCTTCTCTCTGTCTCTTGGGTTTTCTGGAATCCCAGTTAGACGTATATTCTTCCTTTTCAAGCTATCATTTATTTCCCCAAGCCTTTCTTCTTGGGGTCTTTTTTTTTTTTTTTTTTTTTTTTAAATTTATTTTTTTTTTAATTTATTTATGATAGTTACAGAGAGAGAGAGAGAGAGAGAGAGAGGCAGAGACACAGGCAGAGGGAGAAGCAGGCTCCATGCACCGGGAGCCTGATGTGGGATTCGATCCCGGGTCTCCAGGATCGCGCCCTGGGCCAAAGGCAGGCGCCAAACCGCTGCGCCACCCAGGGATCCCTCTTCTTGGGGTCTTAATTGTTTTCCTCTTTTTTCCTCAGCTTCCTTCCTTACCATCAATTTGTCTTCTGTGTCAGTCACTCTCTCTTCCATTTCATTAACCCTAGCAGTTAGAACATCCAGTTTGGATAGCATCTCAATTAATCTATTTTTAATTTTGGCTTTAGTAGATTTCAATTCTGCAATAACAATGTCTCTAGAGTCCGCTTATAGTTTTTTTCCAGAACCACCAGTAGCTTTATAATTGTACCTCTGGGTTGAATTTCTGACATCATATTTAAATCCAGATTCTGTAACTTCTTGGCAGAGAGTACTTTTTCTGGTTCTTTCTTTTGTGGTGAATTCTTCCTTCTAGTCATTTTGTTCAGTGCAGAGTGGCTGTATGAGTGGGATGAGTCAAAAATATCAACTATGACCTAAGTAAAATATGCCCTAGATGATTCTGAAGAGATCAGAGAACAGAAAATAATGGGAAAAAAGAACAGAACAAAATAAAACAAAAGGACCCCTAAAGTAAAAAACAAATTTTAAAACAAATTAGTAAAAATAAAAAGCAAAAAACCATAAACCATGAAGAAAAAAGAAAAAGAAAAAAAATTAAAGAAAAGAGGGAAATGAAAAAAAAGGAGGGGATGGTGGTGGTGAGGAAGTGGTAGTGGAGAGAGAATGTAGTGTACCTGAGGGTCTTAGAGGGTGATCCTCTTGGTTCTGAGTTTATCAAGTTCTGTATGTTAGACGATGCTCAGTCTCAAATTAATATAAACCAGCAATACTTGTAGAAAACCCCAACATTGACCACCAAAACATAAACAAGATAAAGGGGGGGCAGAATGGGAAGGAAGAGAGAATATAATCTCACAGAATGAACCAACATGGTATTTCACTTGGTTCTGGGTGTATGTTGGTCGTGTTTTTGAAGGTACTAACTTCCACCATTGTAAAGCAAAACAAGGCAGAAAAAAGAAAAAAGAAAAACCCCTATCTCTTATATCTACCAAAATTAAAATGAATACGTTGAAGGGAGTCCAGAAGTGAGAAATATAGTGAAGACATGTAACTGTAGAAATATGAAAGTCAAAAAAGGAAAACACTTAAAAATGGAGAGCTGGTAAAATATTGTAGTTAAGGTGGGAAACCGAAAAGATATTGGAAATTTTTAGTCTGATATAAAAGCAAGTCATAATGGAAACATAATGGGAAAAGAAACAAAAAAGGACCCTCTAGTTCTACATAATATTTTCCCTCAGTCCTGGAGATTTCCAGTACTGCTTAGTCAATAAATTTGTTCTTTCTTTTTTCTTCCAGCTAGTCTTCTGGGGGAGGGGTCTGCTCTGCTGATTCTCAGGTGTCTGTGCCTGGGCATAGATGTCCGGCTCCCTGTGGGTTGCCAGGCTCAGTGAGAACTGTTTATCCTGTGAGGCCCATATTCCCTGGTGGCAAAGGGTGAAACAAGGAGGAAAAAGAACAATGTTGGCAGCCAGATTTCCAGCTCTGGAGTCAGCTCCCACTAGTAACTAATGCAGTCTCCCAATCTGCACTGGCTTAGATGCTCCCGGGGCTGGTGCAGGTGCACTGATCTGCACAGCTTGCAGGGTGCCCAGTGGCAGGAGAGTTCTCACTGTCCTATGCCCTCCTCACTTCCACCTGTCCCAGGGGGAGTGCAGGATCATGGGCTTTGTCCGCTTGGGGACCTGGGATCTGGGGCCCTGTGCTGCTGGAATCGTGCTCCTGGGGCACACGGCTCCTGAAGGCAGCAGGGCACAGCCATCTCCGTCTGGAGTCAGTCTGCCTAACCAACTGGCTTCTCCCAAATGCCCTGCCAGCTGTGCGCTCCAGCCCTTTACGGAGATTGGTCCAGTTTGTGGGGCCGGGATCTAGGTTCTTTTAAGAGGCAGACCAAAACACACCCAGGATCTAGTTTGTTTTGCTTTCTTTTCTTTTCCTTCTTTTTTATTTTGTTTTGTGTTTTTCTTTCTTAATTTCTTTTCTGGACAAAATGATTAGACAGAGAAATTCACCCCAAAAGAGAAATGGGAAGTAGAACTCATGGCCAAGGATTAAACCAGTATAGCTATAAGTAAGATATCTGAACTAGAATTTAAAACAATGGTTATAAGGGTACTAGTTGGGTGTGAAAAAAGCATAAAAGACACTAGAGAATCCCTTGCTGCAGAAATAAAAGAACTAAAATCTAGTCAGGCCAAAATTAAAAATGCTATAACTGAGATGCAATCCCAAGTTGAGGCCATAAAAACTAGGAAGAATGAAGCAGAGGAGAAAATCAGTGATATAGAAGATAAACTTATGGAAAATAATGAATCTGAAAAGAAGAGGGAAAGAAAGGTAATGCATCATGCAAGTAGACTTAGGGAACTCAGTGACTTATTAAAACATATAACATTTGTATCACAGGAGTCTCAGAAGATGAGAGAGGAAAAGGGGCTGAAGGTTTATTCAAACAAATTATATCTAAAAGCTTGCCTAATCTGGGGAAGGAAACAGACATAAAAATCCAGGAAGTACAGAGAACTCCCATTAAATTCAACAAAAGCCAACCATTGCCAAGGCATATCATAGTTATATTCACAAAATACACAAGGAAGGATTCCTAAAAGCAGCAAGGAAAAAAAAAGTCCTTAACCTACAAGGGAAAACAGAACAGTTCATAGCAGATCTATCCACAGAAACTTACCAGTCCAGGAAAGAGTGGCAGGAAATATTCAACATGCTGAATGGGAAAAATATGCAGGAAAGAATTCTTTATCCACCAAGGGTGTTATTCAGAATAGAAGGAGAAATAGAGTTTCCTGAACAAACAAAAAATGAAGGAGTTAGTGATCACTAAACCAGCCCTGAAAGGAATTTTAGGGGGGATTCTTTGAGTGGAGGAAAAAAACACCAAAAGCACCAAAGACTACAAATGACCAGAGAACATTACTAGAAATATCAACTTTACAGGTAACACGATGGCACTAAAATTATATCTTTCAGTAATCACTCTGAATGTGAATGGATGAAATGTTCCATTCAAAAGACATAGATAGGGGACCAGAATGGGCAAGAAACAAGATCCATTTATATGCTGCCTCCAAGAGACTCATTATAGACCTAAAGACATCTGCATATTGAAAGTGATGGGATGGAGAACCATTTATCATGCTAATGGACATCAAAAGAAAGAGTAGCCATACTTATATCAGACAAGCTAGATATTAAAACAAAGACCATAATAAAAGATGAAGAAGGGTATTATAGTTAAAGGATCTATCCATCAAGAAGATCTAACAATTGTAAATATTTATGTCTCCAACATGGAAGCATCCAAAATATATAAATCAATTAATAACAAAGAAACTCATTGATAATAATATAATAATAATAGAGGTTTTTAACAATGTATTTACATCAATGGACAGATCATCTAAGGAAAAAAATCAAGGAAACAATGGCTTTGAATGACACACTGGACCAAATGCACTTAATCGATATTTTCAGAACATTTCATCCTATAGCAGCAGATTATACATTCTTTTTGAGTGTACACGGAACATTCTCCAGAAGAGATCAAATACTGGGTTACAAATCATTTCTCAACAAGTACAAAAAAATCAAGATCATGCTATGTATATTTTCAGACCGCAACACTATGAAACTTGAAGTCAACCACAAGAAAAAATTTGGGAAGACATCAAATACATGGGAATTAAAGAACATGCTACTAAAGAATGAATGGGTTAACCAGGAAGTTAAAGAGGTAATTTAAATATACATGGAAGGAAATGAAAATGAAAACACGATAGCTCAAAGCCTTTGGAATACAGCAAAGGCAGTCCCAAGAGGAAAGTATATACCAATACAAGCCTACCTCAAGAAGCAAGAAAAATCTCAAATACACAAACTAACCTTAAACCTAAAGGAGCTAGGAAAGAAACAGCAAATAAAGCCTAAAGCCAGCAGAAGAAGGGAAATAATAAAGATCAGAGCAAAAATAAATTATATGGAAACAAAAAAAAAAAACCCTAATAGAATGTATTAACGAACTAAGAGCTAGTTCTTCGAAAGAATTAACAAAATTGATAAATCAAAAAGAAACAAGAAAGGTTGCAAATAAATAAAATCACGAATGAAAGAGGAGAGATCACAACCAACACCAGAGAAATGTAAACAATTATGAGAGAAAATTATAAAAAAATATATGCCAATGAACTGGGAAACCTGGAAGAAATGGACGAATTCCTAGAAACCACCAAACTACCAAAGCTGAAATGGGAAGAAATAGAAAATTTGAAGAGACCCATAACCAGCAAAGAAATTAAATCAGTAATAAAAAATCTCCCAACACACAGAAGTCCTGGATTAGATGGATTCCCAGAGAAATTCTATCAGGCATTTATTTTTTTCAAAGATTTTATTTATTTATTCATGGGAGACACAGAGAGAGAGAGGCAGAGACACAGACAGAGGGAGAAGCAGGCTCCGTGCAGGGAACCCAATGTGGGACTCGATCCCGGGTCTCCAGGATCATGCCCTGGGCTGAAGGCAGGTGCCAAACCACTGAGCCACCCAGGGATCCCCCTCTACCAGGCATTTAAAGAAGAGTTAATAGCTGTTCTTCTCACATTGTTCCAAAAAATGGAAATGGAAGGAAAACTTCCAAACTCATTCTATGAAGCCAGCATTACCTTGATTCCAAAACTAGACAAAGACCCCACTAAAAAGGAGAATTGCAGGCCAACATCCCTGATGAACATGGATGCAAAAATTCGCAACAAAATACTAGCAAATTGAATTCAACAGTACAATACTTACCTGGCAGGGGAGATACCATGATCACGAATTCAACAGTACATTAAAAGAATTACTTACCATGATCAGGTGGGATTTATTCCTGGACTGCAGAGGTGGTTCAGTATTTGCAAGTCAATCAATGTGATATGCCACAATAATAAAAGGATGAGAATCGTATGACCCTCTCAATAGATGCAGAAAAACATTTGATAAAACGCAGCATCCTTTCTTGATTAAAAAACCCTCAACAAAGTAGGGATAGATGGAACATACCTCAGTATCATAAAGGCCATAATGAAAGGCCCACATCTAATATCGCCCATCTCAATGGGGAAAAACTGAGAGCCTTCCCCTACTGTCAGGAAGAAGACAAGGATGTCAACTCTCACCATTACTATTTGACACAGTACTGGAAGCTTTAGCCTCAGCGATCAGACAACAAAAAGAAGTAAAAAGTATCCAAATTGGCAAGGAAGAAATGAAACTTTCACTATTTTCAGACAACATGATACTCTATGCAGAAACCCTGAAAGACTCTACAAAAAATTTTTTGGAATATATGAATTCAGAGAAGTTGCAGTATATAAAATTAATGTGCAGAAATCTGTTGCATTTCTATACACCAATAATGAAGCAGCAGAAACAGAAATCAAGGAATCAATCCCGTTTGCAATTGCACCAAAACCTATAAGATACCTAGGAATAAACCTGACTAAAGACGTGAAAGATCTGTACTCTGAAAACAATAGAACACTTATGAAAGAAATTGAAAATGACACAAAGAAATGGAAGAGCATTCCATGCTCATGGAGTAGAAGAGCAAACATTGTTAAAATGTCTCTACTACCCAAAGTAATCTACTCATTCAATGCATTCCTATCAAAATACTGACAGTATTTTTCACAGAGCTAGAACGAATACTCCTAAAATTTGTATGGAACCACAGAAGACCCTGAATAGCCAAAGCAATTCTGAAAAAGAAAAAAGAAACTGGAAGCATCATGATAATGGATTTCAAGCTATTTTACAAAGCCATAGTCATCAAGATAGTATGGTACTGGCAAAAAAACAGACACATAGATCAATGGAACAGAATAAAGAACCCAGAAATGGACCCACAACAATATGGTCAACTAAGCTTTGACAAAGCAGGAAAGAATACCCAATGGAAAAAAGACAGTCTCTTCAATACATGGTGTTGGGAAAATGGGACGGCAACTTGCAGAAGAATAAAACTGGACCACTTTCTTATACCATACACAATTTCAAGCTGGACAAAAGATCTAAATGTGAGATAGGAAATCAGAATCCTAGAGGAGAACACAGGCAGCAACCTCTTTGACCTCAGCCATAGCAACTTCTTATTAGACATGTCCCTGGAGGCAAGGGAAACAAAAGCAAAAATGAACTATTGGGACTTCATCAAGATAAAAAAAGTTTCTGTGAAGTCAACAATCAACAAAACTAGTAAGTAGCCCTCAGAATGGGAGAAGATATTTTCAAATGACATATGTGATAAAGAGTTAGGATCCAAAATCTATAAAGAACTTACCAAACTCAATACCCAAGGAACAAATAATCCAGCTAAGGAATGGGCAGAAGACATGAATAAATCCTTTTCCAAAGAAGATATCCAGATGGTTTACAGACACATGAAAAGATGCTCAACATCACTAATGATCAGGGAAACACAAATTAAAACCATGATGAGCTACTACCTCACACCTGTGAGAATGGCTAAAATTACACAAGAAACAAGAGGTGTTGGTGAGGATGTGGATAAAGGGGAACCCTCCTGTACTGTTGGTGGGAATGCAAAGTCGTGCGGCCACTCTAGAAAACAGTATGAAGGGTCCTCAAAAAGTTAAAAATAGAGCTACCCTACGATCCAGCAATTGGCCTACTAGGTATTTATCCAAAGAATACAAAAATACAGATTCAAAGTTGTACATGTATCCTGATGTTTATAGAAGCACTGTCAACAATAGCCAAACTATAGGGAGAGCCCAAATGTCCATTAACTGATGAATCGATAAAGATGGGTAAGGACACACACACACACACACACAATGGAATATTACTCAGCCATCAAAAATGAAATCTTGCCATTTGCAACAATGTGGGTGGAGCTAGAGTATATTATAATGCTAAGAGAAATAAGTCAGAGAAAGACAAATACCATATAATTTCACTCCTATATGGAATTTAAGAAAGAAAACAGGTGAACATATGGGAAAGGGGAAAAGTTAAAAAGGAGAGAAGGAAACAAGCCATAAGAGATTCTTTTTTTAAAAAGATTTTATTTATTTGAGAGAGGGAGTGTGAGCACAGGAGCAGGGGATTGGAGGGAGAGGCATAAGGAAGGAGAGGGAGGGAGCCCACCCAACGTGGGACTCTATTCCAATACCTAGGGATCGTGACCTGAGCTGAAGACAGATGCTTAACCCACTGAGCCACCCAGGTGCCCCTCCCCCACCTTTTAAAAAAGATTTTAAGAGTTTTTAAAGATAGAGAACAAATTGAGGGCTGGGGGAGGGAGGTGAGTAGGTGATGGGCTAGATGGGTGATCAGTGTTAAAGAGGGCACTTGATATGATGAGCACTGGGGTTGTATGTAAGTGATGAATCACTGAATTCTATTCCAGAAACCAATATTACACTATGTTAACTAAGTAAAATTAAAAAAAACAGAAGAAAAACAGTGACCTAGTATTCCATTATATGTACGTACCATAATTTACATAATCACTTTCTTATTGATATGTTTGTGTTATTGTATACCTTTTTTTTTTCTTATTCGAACACCAAGCATCCCTATGATATATATTTGTGTCTGTACTAGAATATCAGTAGGATAGTTTTTCAAAATGGAATGACTCCATGAAAAATGGTATGTGGTGCTCAAGATCCAGAGTGGTCTAGGAAGGTAAAGCCTGATTGCCATCCACTGGATTTAGGAGGTTCCTCTTGACCTTAGAGCAATTTCAGGGGGTGATTGGGGTGGAATGCTAGACTTTGGTAGGTTGAGAAATGATTGAGGATACGAGGAGGTATAGATAATGAATATAGAGAATTCCTTGGAGAAATATGACTCTGAATAAAAGAGAGAGTGTAGTATGGGAAAGGTTGAGATCTAGGGATGGGTTTTTTTTTTTTTAATTTAGCAGGGACTAAATTTTTTTTTAAGGCTTTTAAATCATTTTTAAAAGCTGATGGGAAGGAAGGGATAATGAATGGAGCAAATTCTTTGCCCTTACAGGGCAAAGTTTTTCTGCTGGATGGGAGAGGAACCAGAATGAAGTAGAGGGTTTACCCTTAAATAAGAGGAAGTACATTACAGGTGGGAAGAACAAAAAGTGAATATAGAGGAAAATAGGTTTACAGATTTGGTGGCAGGAACTTGTCTGAGGGCATTTATGTTTTTCTGTTGTGTAACAGGAAAGGTCATCCTTTCGAGCAGTGGTTGAAGTGGGGCAAGGTTTGGGTTGGAGATCTGCAGTGTTTGAGGAAGGTTTAAAATAGTTATTGTGGTGAGCAGGAAAGCATAGTTGGAGTGTCAGGCAGTGTTGAGGTGAGCTTGGTGACTGAGAATTCATATTGATAACCTACCAGACTGTGATTTTTTTTCCCAGCAGATCTCAGCAGCCCCGGTGCAGGCATAAAACACAATTGGGCTTTTCTAGGGTTATGTTTTTTTATAAGATATATACAATTAAAATGAGTTATTGAAAATCTTGACAGAGTGAAGTTGAAACGATAGAATTCAAACTGTCTAGGAACAGAAGTGAAGAAGCAGAAGGGTATTTGAATTAGCGATATCAAAAGGGAAGTCCTGGATGATAAGCTCTTAGGTGTGCCTGAATGACATTTAATATTTTTGATGCCAGCTCATTTAATCAACAAATATTTATTGTATGCATATTATGTGCCAGACAGTGCTCTGGGCATCGAAGGTACAGAGATGAACAAAACAAAGTCCCTTATCTCATACAGCTTATTATCTAGTGGGGGAGATTATTCATTTTTGTGAAAGGGCATCCTCATTCATATGCTGATTACTGATTATGAGTTATATTTAGAACTAATAATGATAAGGTCAAATATTTACATATGCAGAGTGAGGAGAGTTCAGCTAGACATTTCGAGTGCCTTACTTTATTGTAAGTTATATTAACTGAATTATGAAAATTTATACCTCCCCCCTTAAAACTTTTTAAGGTACTTTTATTTGGTATGTCAGAATTGAAGATAAAACAAATATATACATGTGTGATTTGAACATTTTAGCAGTTTTAATTTTTATATGCTTTAGGGTTTTTTTTTTTTTTTTAGGGGTTTTTAATATCAGGATATTTCTTCTAGCTATAGACCAGATGTTGATAATGCACATACCAGTCTTGTTCTAGGGATTTGATGTAATGTGTTAAGTAATTATGGTTAAGCAGTTTAGAAGGGAAAGAAGGCTTGTAGTACGTTCATATTTTTACCTTTATTTTGTATTCTCCAATCTATACCTACTCTTCTATGTATATATATATTATGTATATATTTACTGATATTTTATTTGAAAGAAATTAGCATTTATTTGATGTCTTATAGGCTTTAAATAAACCTTAAGATTATCTGCTACACATACAGAAAAATTTAAGTTCAATCATAGGTCATTTGATTGTGTTTAAGGTTTCTGTAGCCATAGCTAGATCACAGCTCTCCTAAAATCAAAAAAGAAACCAAATGCATGAAATCACAGTTAGGTGTGAACATGGGCTGGATTTGTCACAAACCATCATGATATCTCATCTAAGGGAACTGCGTGGGTGATTTTTAGGTGACATGGCCTGCAAGAAAGAACTAGATGATTAGTGAGAATTCAGTTTAGAAATCCCCACCATCTGTGATCCTGGTAGGAGAGGGTCTCCTATGCAAGGGTGATGGTTTATAAAAGCTTGTTGACTAAGGAAAGATAGTGGTGTTGCACACAGCCATGAGACTTCTTGAAAAATGACAAGGTATCAGCTCTTACCAGACCTAAAAAATTGTTTTATGCATATGAATGAGCTGGATTTTAAAACAGTATATATTTTTTCAGTTGGGGATTTTTGATCTTTTTAAGCTTTTGGGCTGTTAAGGAAAGGGACTTTGGCAGAGAAGAGGATGAACTGGTCATATCCCAAACCCCATCAACCTCATGGGGCTCTTGTGAACCTTCCTGGCTTATGTGAGAGGTAGCTTTAAGTATAGGTCTTGCAAGCTGGAAAGCCAAATGGTATTTGACATATATATGCATTTCTCCTGTTGCCAAGGGTGGTATTTGGACACATGGTCTCGTTTTTATGATCTTTTATATAGACTTATTCTATGCCCCATGTTTATGGAGATCTTTCTTCGAGGATTCATGGTAGGTTTAAGATGTCTGGAGTTGCGGAGGAGCATGAAAAAAGTGTGAAATCATGAAAATAAGACCATATTTCTCTGTATCCAAAAAACCACTCTGGAGGAGAAATATATATATTAAGACACCCAGCTTCCCCCTGGGCCTTACTTTAGAGAAGTATGTATTATGTTTAAGTGGGAATTTCTTCAAACCATTTATGAACAGAATTTGGTGGTATTGAAAGGTAACCATGTGGTTTCAGTCTGGAGGAAGTTGTCCCCAACTATGATTCTCAGAACTAACAAAAGAGATTATATTTTAGTTACATCCCCCATATGCTCCTACTGTCCTTTAGAACAGATATCCTGGATGAGGGGAGGTCAGAGGGCTGAAATAGTAAGCCTGACTGAGGGCCTCTCAAATGTTCACTGTTACTGAGGACTTTTTAAAAAACTACAGTTACTGAGGGTAAGGTGCCCCTTTTCCAAATATTACCATGTATTAGCAATATTATCAGAAAAAAGAAGAGACTGAATAGCATAGCAGTTAAGAGCTCAAACTCTAGAACCAGCCTGCCCGGGTTCAAAGGCTAGATTGCCACTTACAGGATGTATGACCATGGGCAAGTTATTTATTTGATCAGGGTGTGCCTCCCTTTCTTCACTTGTAAAACATGAGAATATAGTATCTGCCTCACAATATGATCATGAGGACTACCTCATCTATATGAAGTGCTTAGAAAAAGTGCCTGGTACACAGTAAGCATTATAGAAATATAAGTTGCTTTCTTCTCCTCCTCTTTCTTCGTCTTCATCAATTGGTGGATATCTTTAAGGTATCTAAAACTGCTAATGCCTCAGTATATGCAAACTCTACTTTTGTAGAACCTGTTTTGAAAAACGATTGTCGGGATCCCTGGGTGGCGCAGCGGTTTAGCGCCTGCCTTTGGCCCAGGGCGCGATCCTGGAGACCCGGGATCGAATCCCACATCGGGCTCTCGGTGCATGGAGCCTGCTTCTCCCTCTGCCTGTGTCTCTGCCTCTCTCTCTCTCTCTCTCTCTCTGTGACTATCATAAATAAATAAAAAAAAAATTAAAAAAAATTGAAAAACGATTGTCAGGGGCCAAAGAACCTAGTGCAAACCCCAGATCTTGAGAGGTAGTTATAAATTTCTCATTGTTAGGGGAAAATAACAACTTGGCTACCAAAACACTTTTGAGGATGGACCCCAGTGTAGGGAGGCCTAGGCACATTGTCTGCAATTGTGGGGGTCTGGACTCTAGTGGACCATTGGGAAGCCTCAGTTGCCCTTTGGGTTTGGAGCCTTGATTCTGATTCTCTACTTTATCACCACTCTTGTTTTTCTTCTTTTGATCCTATTTTTAAAATTATGCTATTTTGTTTTGTTATATGTATCCTTTTAAGTCATTTTAAATCCTGTCTGGAACAGTGTGTAAATAAATATATTTTAAACTGATCATATCCAGTTACTAACATTTGCTTAATATTTATGCCTGTCAGCCTACCTCCATGCAAAGTGCTATGGTGACTTTCCATCTGGGAAAGACTACTGATCAGATTTCTCAAATATCATAGTAAGATGTCAAAACAGCCATATGCTTGTATCGTTTTCAAAGCATATGATTAATAATAATTAAAATTAAACAGCTACCAAATTGGCTGCTTATTCTAGACTGGGCACTATGCTATGTCCTTTACTTATGATGTACACTGGAATCCTCACAGCCTTAGGCAAGAGCTCCTATTATTAATCACTACTTTTACAAATGGGGAAACTGAGATTCAGGGAGGTCAAATAACTTAACCAAGGTCACAGAGCTAAAAAAGTGGTGAAGCTCTGATTGGGAGTCAGGCAGTCTGGCCACAGATCTAGTGCTTAGAGGCACTATTCTAAGCAATAATGCTCTTAATTAGAAATCTAGCACACCAGAACCCAAAGTCCTAGTAGAAGAGGCTGTTCTGTGTTACAGAACATTCATGGGTTATGCAGGTTTTACCTGAGTGTTATGCTTTCAATATGCCCCTTCCCATCTCTACTACCACTGCCTTCTCCTTTGGGCTCTCATCATCTGCCCCCTGGATTTATATCACAGCCTTCTCAAACCTATATTCTACATAACTGTCAGAGTGGTCTAACAAGCTTTTGCCTTACCTAAAACTCTTAAATGCTTCCTGTTGTCAAAGGCTAATTATCCATGTTTCTGAGCATAGTACATCAAACTCTTCCTCTTGCATAATAGGATCCCCACCCCCTGTTTCTTCCACACCTTCCCTTACTGTTTACTATCCAGTATTGCTGTACTGCTTGCCCATACCATGTTGCTTTAATGCTCTGTGCTCTATTTCATTAACCAACTGGTACACAGTACTTAAAACCAGTTCATGTGCTATCGCTGGTATCTTTTTCTAGTTCCCTTTCCCTTTCCCCAAGCTGGAGTAGGTGTCCCACCTTGGTATTCTCATAATACTTTGTGAATATATTTCTTTGATCACCATGTTCTTTTATGAGGATCTATTTAAGTATTTCTTTTTTTTTTTTTTAGATTTTGTTTTTATTTATTCATGATAGACATAGAGAGAAAGAGAGGCAGAGACACAGGTAGAGGGAGATGCAGGCTCCATGCAGGGAGCCTGACGCGGGACTCGATCCCTGGACCCCAGGACCGTGCCCTGGGCCAAAGGCAGGCGCTAAACCGCTGAGCCACCCAGGGAACCCCTATTTAAGTATTTCTTTCAATAGACTGTGAACTGCTTTTGGGCAGGGCTATGCATGATTTTATCCTTAGCCAGTTAGCATAGCACTTAGCAAGTAGCTGGCCCTCCTAACCAGTGACTATTCTGTAAACAGTGCAGAATATAGAGCTTCAGGTCAGAGGAATGAAGTAGGATTTTGAAGGCCTGAAACCACACAGACATGCAAAGGTAACTACCAGGACAGCAGAGGGAAGTCTCACAGAAAAATCTTTGGGCCAGATACATTAACATGATTTAATCCAGGAACCAGAAGAGGCTTGGCGGGGGCAGGGGGTGGGGGTGGAGGGAGGGCAGATGGGGGGGGGGAGTAGGAGTCTGTATCCAAAGAAAACTTCGAAAGACTGAGAAACCAGATTTAGCAGTTTTGCAGTTTGAATCTACCTTAAATTTGTTTGAATGGACTTATTAGATATCTAAAACCAGGTACATTTTAATAAAATATTTAGAGTTATTTTCTTGCAGGGACATCACCCTAAAATTGAAAGGGACAGTTGATAAAATAACCAACGCAGTATCCAGTGGAAACATATTAAGGACTATAAGCAGTGTTGCATGTTCACTCAGCTGTTACCAACCAAAAAATGTTATCAGTTGGTGCCTTTATGCATAGGTGGCTAGATCCAAACCAGGAGGTTTAGGGAAATCCTGCATTTCTGGGAGCTTTCTTTTCATGGAATCTTTTCCTTTTTTTCTTTTTTTTGTGAAGTGTACAGACTTACCACATAATCAGTTTTGGTCTCACATTTCTGTGCTCTGAAATCCACTCTGTTACCTTTAAATTTTCAAATAGTGTTTTTTTTTTTCCCAAAGGGGGGTGGATTTTGCCACCTTTTAAGGCCTGTGCTTCACTGTGTTTTGGAAACCCATACATATAATAAGTATGAATTTTGACAGTGCTTAAGATTGGTCCACCTCACACTTGATGGGATGAGCACTATGTGTTATACTATATGTTGGCAAATTGAACTCCAATTAAAAAATTTACAAAAAATAATAAAAAAAAGATTGATCTATCTCAGAAATTGTTACTGTCTTGGTTACAATTAGTTAATAGAGTTCACTTTGGAATGTACTTTATAGGATCACAAATCCCTATTCACTATGCTGCCCTACTTGCATCAGAGCAACTGCATTACAATCATCAGAATGATTTATTCTTTCCTAATTAACATACATTATAAATATATGCAAGCAGAATCACGATAACATATACTAGCTAGTAAAAAAGGATTCCCTTCATCCTTCTTTAAGCAACACATTTCCTAACTTTTTTGATCATTCTCCCTTACCACTAAAAATTTTGATCACCCCTAATACATGTATATTTATTTATAAATAATGTATTAACTGTACTAATATTATATAAGACATTCATTTCTATAAAAATAGAAATAAAGATATAAGATGAACACTTTAAAATTAATTTTAATATTTGTAAATGGTATAATAACATTTGCTCTCATTTTTTTTCCTCTGCTCTCATTTTGATGAGAACACAGACATTCAATGTGCTTTGTTTAAACAAAATATTGGTTTATGATACAGCTATTTGAAGGTCTGATTCTAAGTTCTGTTTATTTTTTTTACTTGATTCAAGTGACTGTCAGAGCTGGAAAAAGATACTTCACAAAACATATAAATCTAAAAATAAAAGAAGCCCATTGTTGATGCACTTACTAAATAATGATACTCAGTTCTGGGAAACAATTATGCAAACATTTTGTTGCTATTTCATCTTCTTGGCTTTGAGCATGCTGCCTTTTCACATTTTTAAATTCAGGTATAATTAACATACATTGTTATATTAGTTTCAGGTGTACAATATAATGATTCAACAATTTTATATGTTTCTCAGTGCAGCCACTGTGGGAAATACTATGGAGGTTCCCAAAAAAATTATAAATAGGGTTTCCTGGGTGGCTCAGTTGGTTAAGCATCTCCTTTTGGTTCAGGTCATGATCTCAGGTCCTGGGATGGGTTGAGCCCCAGTGTCACTGGGCTCCCTGCTCAGCGGGGAGCCTGCTTCAACCCTCCTGCGGCCCCTCCCCCGCCTTGTGCATTCTTTCCCCACCCCCCGTCTCTCAAATAAATAAAATCTTTTTAAAAAAATAAAAAGAGAATTCTTATATCATCCAGTATTCCACCATTATCTTTTCACATTTTACTTTTTTTAAAATAATAAATTTATTTTTTATTGGTGTTCAATTTGCCAACATACAGAATAACACCCAGTGCTCATCCCGTCAAGAGCCCCACTCAGTGCCCGTCACCCATTCACCCCCACCCCCCGCCCACCTCCCCTTCCACCACCCCTAGTTCGTTTCCCAGAGTTAGGAGTCTTTATGTTCTGTCTCCCTTTCTGATATTTCCCACACATTACTTCTCCCTTCCCTTCTATTCCCTTTCACTATTACTTATATTCCCCAAATGAATGAGAACATATAATGTTTGTCCTTCTCCGATTGACTTATTTCACTCAGCATAATACCCTCCAGTTCCATCCACGTTGAAGCAAATGGTGGGTATTTGTCATTTCTAATGGCTGAGTAATATTCCATTGTATACATAAACCACATCTTCTTTATCCATTCATCTTTCGATGGACACCGAGGCTCCTTCCACATTTTGGCTATTGTGGCCATTGCTGCTATAAACATCGGGGTGCAGGTGTCCCGGCGTTTCATTGCATTTGTATCTTTGGGGTAAATCCCCAGCAGTGCAATTGCTGGGACACAGGGTAGCTCTATTTTTAACTCTTGGAGGAACCTCCCCACAGTTTTCCAGAGTGGCTGCACCAGTTCACGTTCCCACCAACAGTGCAGGAGGGTTCCCCTTTCTCCATATCCTCTCCAACATTTGTGGTTTCCTGCCTTGTTAATTTCCCCCATTCTCACTGGTGTGAAGTGGTATCTCATTGTGGTTTTCATTTGTATTTCCCTGATGGCAAGTGATGCAGAGCATTTTCTCATGTGCATGTTGGCCATGTCTATGTCTTCCTCTGTGAGATTTCTGTTCATGTCTTTTGCCCATTTCATGACTGGATTGTTTGTCTCTTTGCTGTTGAGTTTAAGAAGTTCTTTATAGATCTTGGAAACTAGCCCTTTATCTGATATGTCATTTGCAAATATCTTCTCCCATTCTGTAGGTTGTCTTTTAGTTTTGTTGACTGTATCCTTTGCTGTGCAAAAGCTTCTTATCTTGATGAAGTCCCAATAGTTCATTTTTGCTTTTGTTTCTCTTGCCTTCCTGGATGTATCTTGCAAGAAGTTACTGTGGCCGAGTTCAAAAAGGGTGTTGCCTGTGTTCTCCTCTAGGATTTTGATGGAATCTTGTCTCACATTTAGATCTTTCATCCATTTTGAGTTTATCTTTGTGTTTGGTGAAAGAGAGTGGTCTAGTTTCATTCTTCTGCGTGTGGATGTCCAATTTTCCCAGCACCATTTATTGAAGAGACTTTCTTCCAATGGATAGTCTTTCCTCCTTTATCGAATATTAGTTGACCATAAAGTTCAGGGTCCACTTCTGGATTCTCTATTCTGTTCCATTGATCTGTCTGTTTTTCTGCCAGTACCACACTGTCTTGATGACCACAGCTTTGTAGTACAACCTGAAATCTGGCATTGTGATGCCCCCAGCTGTGGTTTTCTTTTTTAAAATTCCCTTGGCTATTCGGGGTCTTTTCTGATTCCACACAAATTTTAAAATGATTTGTTCTAACTCTCTGAAGAAAGTCCATGGTATTTTCTTAGGGATTGCATTAAACATGTAAATTGCCCTGGGTCACATTGACATTTTCACAATATTAATTCTGCCAATCCATGAGCATGGAATATTTTTCCATCTCTTTGTGACTTGCTCAATTTCTTTCAGAAGTGTTCTATAGTTTTTAGGGTATAGATCCTTTACCTCTTTGGTTAGGTTTATTCCTAGGTATCTTATGCTTTTGGGGGCAATTGTAAATGGGATTGACTCCTTAATTTCTCTTTCTTTAGTCTCATTGTTAGTGTATAGAAATGCCACTGACTTCTGGGCATTGATTTTGTATCCTGCCACACTGCCAAATTGCCGTATGAGTTCTAGCAATCTTGGGGTGGAGACTTTTGGGTTTTCTATGTAGAGTATCATGTCATCGGCGAAGAGGGAGAGTTTGACTTCTTCTTTGCCAATTTGAATGCCTTTAATGTCTTTTTGTTGTCTGACTGCTGAGGCTAGGACTTTCAGTACTATGTTGAATAGCAGTGGTGAGAGTGGACATCCCTGTCGTGTTCCTGATCTTAGGGGAAAGGCTCCCAGCGCTTCCCCATTGAGTATGATATTTGCTGTGGGCTTTTCGTAAATGGCTTTTAAGATGTTGAGGAATGTTCCCTCTATCCCTACACTCTGAAGAATTTTGATCAGGAATGGATGCTGTATTTTGTCAAATGCTTTCTCTGCATCTAATGAAGGGATCATATGGTTCTTGGTTTTTCTCTTGCTGATATGATGAATCACATTGATTGTTTTACGAATGTTGAACCAGCCTTGCGTCCCGGGAATAAATCCTACTTGGTCATGGTGAATAATTTTCTTAATCTACTGTTGGATTCTATTGACTAGTATCTTGTTGAGAATTTTTGCATCCATGTTCATCAGGGATATTGGTCTATAATTCTCCTTTTTGGTGGGGTCTTTGTCTGGTTTTGGAATTAAGGTGATCCTGGCCTCATAGACCAAATTTGGAAGTACTCCATCTCTTTCTATCTTTCCAAACAGCTTTAGTAGAATAGGTATGATTTCTTCTTTAAACGTTTGATAGAATTCCCCAGGGAAGCCATCTGGCCCTGGACTTTTGTGTCTTGGGAGTTTTTTTTTTTTTTTTCTTGGGAGGTTTTTGATGACTGCTTCAATTTCCTCCCTGGTTATTGACCTGTTCAGGTTTTCTATATCTTCCTGTTCCAGTTTGGTAGTTTGTGGCTTTTCAGAAATATGTCCATTTCGTCTAGATTGCCTAATTTATTGGCGTATAGCTGTTCATAATATGTTTTTAAAATTGTATTTCCTTGGTGTGGGTAGTGATCTCTCCTTTCTCATTTATGATTTTATTAATTTGAGTCTTCTCTCTCTTCTTCTTAATAAGGCTGGCTAATGGTTTATCTATCTTATTAATTCTTTCAAAGAACCAACTCCTGGTTTTGTTGATCTGTTCCACAGTTCTTCTGGTCTCAATTTCGTTGAGTTCTGCTCGATTCTTTATTAACTCTCTTCTTCTGCTGGGTGTAGGATCTATTTGCTGTTTTTTCTCTAGCTCCTTTAGGTGTAAGTTTAGCTTTTGTATTTGAGTTCTTTCCAGTTTTTGGATGGCTGCTTGTATTGCGATGTATTTCCCCCTCAGGACTGCTTTTGCTGCATCCCAAAGATTTTGAATGGTCGTATCCTCATTCTCATTAGTTTCCATGAATCTTTTTAATTCTTCCTTAATTTCCTGGTTGACCCTTTCATCTTTTAGCAGGATGGTCCTTAAGCTCCACGTGTTTGAAGTCCTTCCAAACTTCTTGTTGTGATTTAGTTCTAATTTCAAGGCATTATGGTCTGAGAATATGCAGGGGACGATCCCAGTCTTTTGGTATCAGTTCAGACCCGATTTGTGACCCAATATGTGGTCTATTCTGGAGAAAGTTCCATGTGCACTTGAGAAGAATGTGTATTTAGTTGAGTTTGGATGTAAAGTTCTGTAGATATCTGTGAAATCCATCTGGTCCAGTGTATCATTTAAAGCTCTCGTTTCTTTGGAGATGGTGTGTTTAGAAGACCTATTGAGTGTAGAAAGTGCTAGATTGAAGTCACCAAGTATAAGAGTTTTATTATCTAAGTATGTCTTAACTTTGGTTATTAATTGATTGATATATTTGGGAGCTCCCACATTCGGGGCATGTATATTGAGGATTGTTAAGTCCTCTTGTTGGATAGATCCTTTAAGTGTGATATAGTGTCCCTCTTCATCTCTCACTAGTCTTCGTGGTAAATTTTAGTTTATCTGATATAAGGATGGCTACCCCTGCTTTCTTTTGAGGACCATTTGAATGGTAAATGGTTCTCCAACCTTTTATTCTCAGGCTGTAGGTGTCCTTCTGTCTAAAATGAGTCTCTTTTAGACAGCAAATAGATGAGTCCTGCTTTTTTATCCAGTCTGAAACCCTGCGACTTTTGATGGGGTCATTTAAGCCCGTTCACGTTCAGAGTTACTATTGAAAGATAGGAGTTTAGTGTCATCATGATATCTATTCAGTCCTTGTTTTTGTGGATTGTTCCACTGAGCTTCTTCTTAAGGTGGAATTTTAAGAGTCCCCCTTAAAATTTCTTGCAGAGCTGGTTTGGAGGTAACATATTCTTACAGTTCCTGCCTGTTTTGGAAGCTCTTTATCTCTCCTTCTATTCTGAATGAGAGCCCTGCTGGATAAAGTATTCTTGGTTGCATGTTCTTCTCATTTAGGACCCTGAATATATCCTTCCAGCCCTTTCTGGCCTGCCAGGTCTCTGTGGAGAGGCCTGCTGTTACCCTAGTAATCCTCCCCATAAAAGTCAGGGATTTCTTGTCTCTTGCTGCTTTAAGGATCTTGTCTTTATCTTTGGAATTTGCAAGCTTAACTATTAAATGTCGAGGTGTTGAACAGTTTTTATTGATTTTAGGGGGGGATCTCTCTATTTCCTGGATCTGAATGCCTGTTTCCCTTCCCAGATTAGGAAAATTTTCAGTTATGATTTGTTCAAGTACATATTCTGGCCCTCTGTCCCTTTCGGCGCCCTCGGGAACCCCAATTAAATGTAGGTTTTTCTTCCTCAGGCTGTCACTTATTTCCCTTAATCTGTGTTCATGGTCTTTTAATTGTCTGTCTCTTTTTTCCTCAGTTTCCCTCTTTGCCATCAACTTGTCTTCTATGTCACTCACTCGTTCTTCCACCTCGTTAACCCTCATCGTTAGGACTTCTAGTTTGGATTGCATGTCATTCAATTGATTTTTCATTTCTGCCTGATTATATCTAAATTCTGCACTCATGATGTCTCTTGAGTCCTTTATGCTTTTTTCTAGAGCCACCAGTAGCTTTATAATAGTGCTTCTGAATAGGCTTTCTGACATTGAATTGTAATCCAAATTTTGTAACTCTGTGGTAAATTGAACACCAATAAAAATTAATTTATTAAAAAAAAACACGGGGGAGTATCTTCTGCTTCTGTATACTTTAAGTTCCTTGACTTCCCCTGGAACTTCTCCGTCTAGCTGGTCTTCTGGGGGAGGGGCCTGTTGTGCTGATTTTCAGGTGTTAGCACTTGGGGGAGCTGCTCTGCCCCCTGCCTGGTGCAGGGCTCAGTGAGTAATGTTGATCCTGTTTATCCTGTGAGGGCACTGTGAGGCTCAGTGGGGGTTGTTTACCACCTGAGGCCCCAGGAGGAACAACCCCAGTGGCTGCGGCCAGCTCTGGAGCCCTGGATTCAGCTCCCGCAGTAACTACAGAGTTCTCCGTCTGCAGGGGCCTGGATGCTCTGTTGGTGGGGCCTCTGATTTGTTTATATCGGGGCAGGAGCGTCCTTGCTGTCCTGTGCCCTCCTGGCCAATGCCTGTCCCAGGAGGAGGTCGGATTCTGGGTTGTGTCCCCGGTGCTCAGTGGTCCTGGGCCTGCGCTGTTGGATTCGCGCTCCCGGGCCGCGGAGCCGCCGCCCGAGCCCCTCTGAGCTGCTCCCGGGTCCAGCCGTGCGCGTGCGCGCTGCAGCCCTTAGGGAGCTCGGCCACTCTCCCCGGGGCCCAGGTGTCTGTTAGTGTCTCCGGGAGCCTGAGGGCTTCCCCGCCCCTCTTGGGATCCTGCTCTAACTCCCTGCAGGCGCGTTTCCTTCCAGGAAGATTTGTGAAGCTCCTGCTTCTCCTGGACGGTGCTTTCCTTTTTTTTTTTGCATTTTCCATTTGTTTGTTTGTTTGTTTGTTTGTTTATTTATTTATTTATTTTTTTTTTATTATTATTTTTAATAATAAATTTTTTATTGGTGTTCAATTTACCAACATACAGAATAACACCCAGTGCTCATCCCATCAAGTGCCCCCCCAGTGCCCGTCACCCATTCACTCCCACCCCCCGCCCTCCTCCCCTTCCACCACGCCCAGTTCGTTTCCCAGAGTTAGGAGTCTTTATGTTCTGTCTCCCTTTCTGATATTTCCCACCCATTTCTTCTCCCTTCCCTTATATTCCCTTTCACTATTATTTATATTCCCCAAATGAATTCTGGGGACACTCGCCCCGGCCTTAGCCCGGCTCCTCGTGGGGCCCCTCCCCCTGGGATGCCTTTTTTTTTGTTTTGTTTTGTTTTCCGTCTTCCTACCGTGATAGAAGCGTGAACTTTTCTCACTGTAGCATTCCAGCTGTTCTCTCTTTAAATCTCAGGCCAAATTCATAGATTTTCAGGATGATTTGAAGGTTATCTAGGTAATTTGGTGGGGACAGGTGACTTGGGGACCCTACTCTTCTGCCATCTTGCCCCTCCCTCTCTTTTCACATTTTAAACAATTGATTCAAAACTCACCGAAATTCTTCATGGAAGAGGTACAAGATAAAACACATTTTAGGCTACAAAACTAAATAATAATGGAAACAAAGTCAAATTTATTGTGTATTATTTAATATTTATTAAAAAAAAAAAAAAACATCTGCACAGTGAAGGAAACCATCGAAGAGGCAGCCTACCGAATGAGAGAAGAGATTTGTAAATGATATATCTGATAAGGGTTTAATATCCAAAATATATAAAGAATTTACATAGCCCAACACCAAAAAACCCCCAAATAATGTGATTAAAACTGGGCAGGCGAGCTGAATAGATATTTTCCCAAAGACCTACAAGTCGTCAACAGACACATGAAAAGATCTTCACAGTATCACTAATTATCATGGAAATGCAATTCAAAAACCACAATGAGATATCACCTTACACCTGTCAGAATAACTAAAATAAAAAAGACAGGGGTGCCTGGATGGTTCAGTTAGTTAAGTGTCTGCCTTTGGCTCAGATCATGGTCTCAGGGTCCTGGAATTGAACTCTGCATCAGGCTCCTTGCTCAACGGGGAGCCTGCTTCTCTCTCTACTTCTGCCCCTTACTCCCCTGTTTGTGCTGTTGCTTAAATAAATAAGTAAATAAAATCATTGGGGAAAAAATGCCCCAAAACCAAAAAGACAAAAAATGACAAGGATGTGGAGAAAAAGGAAACCTTGTGTGCTGTTGGTAAGAATGCAAATTGGTGTAGCCTCTGTGGAAAAGAGTATGGAGGTTCCTCAAAAAATTTAAAATAGAATTACTGTATGATCCAGTAATTCCACTGCTGGTTGTTTGCCCAAAGAAGAAGAAACTACTAATTGAAAAAGATATATGCACCTCTGTTTATTGCAGCATTATGTACAATACCCAAGATATGGAAGCAACTCAAGTGTCCACCAATAGATAAATGGAGATTGTGTGTGTGTGTGTGTGTGTGTGTGTGTGTATAGATAGATTGGTAGATAGATAGATAGATAGATAGATAGATAGATAGATGATAGATAGAGGAATATTATTCAGCTGTAAAAAAAGAATGAGAACTTGCCATTTGTAATGACATGGGTGGACCTAAAGAGTATAATGCTACGGGCAATAATTCAGTCAGAAAAAGACAAATATACAATTTCACTTGTGGAATTTAAGAAACCAAACAAATGAAAAAAAAAAAAGACAAAAAGCCAGACTCTTAAATACAGGAACAAACTGGTGGTTCCCAGAGAGGAAGTGGGTGGGGAGGGGATGAGTGAAATAGACAAAGGGGATTAAGAGTACACTTCTCTTGATGAGCACTGAATAACGTATAGAACTCTTGAATCGTATTGTACACCTGAAGCTAGTATACCACTATATGTTAATTATACTTCAATAAAAATAAGATGCATATAAATAGATATAATAAAACACCTCTTAGAAGAAAAAACCCCTCTGACATAAAGCAACATTTTATTGTTTGAATACATTTAGAATTTCCTAGTGTTTTATAGGTATTCTTGGGTGGTAAAACCTCTGATTACAAGATATGGTTATATTTAATTTTAAAACTTTAAAAAACAAACTTTATGGAGGTATAATTTACATATGATAAAAATTTACATATGATAAACTACATTTTAAAAAGTATAGAGTTTGATACATTTTGACATCTGATATATATATATATTTAAACTATCACCAAAATCAAGACAGTAAACATTCATTACCTTCAAGTTTCCTTGTGCCATTTTATAATCTTTCCTTCCTATCCTTATCTACTATAAAACCCCTATCCAGCAGCTACTGATCTGTTTTCTACCACTATACATTAATTTTCATTTTCTAGAGTTTTATAGGTATTCCTTTTTGTTCAACTTTTTTTTTCAGTCAGCATTATTATTCTGAGACTGAGCTGTATTGCATATTGTAGTAGCTCATTCCTTTCTATTATTGAGTAGTATTCCATATACCACTTTCTAAAAAATCCATTCACATCTTAATAAACATTTGTGTTGTTTCTAGTTTTTGGCTATTATAACTAATGCTGTTATTAGCATTCACATGCAAATCTTTGCATGGACATATGTTTTTGCTTTTCTTGGGTAAATACCTATACATAGAAAGGCTGGGTCATATGGGAGATATATGTTTAACTTTTTGAGAAATTACTAAAATCTTTTCCAATGTGGCTGTACCATTTATATTCCCACTACAGTGCATGAGAGCTTTACTTGCTTCAAATTCTGGTCAACATTTGGTATACTTTTTAATCTAGCCATTACAGTAACTGTGTAGTGGTATCTCATCATGATATTAGTTTGCATTTTACTTAATGATTAATGATGTTGAGCGTATTTTCATGAGTTGATTTGCTATTCATATGTTTTATTTGGTGATATATTAAAATTTTTAAAAATTAAAATATAATCCACTTAAACCCATTTAAATTTAAACCATTTAAAAATTTGGGTTCTGTAATTTTTCTATTTTTTTATTTTTTTTCTGTAATTTTTTTAAATTATAGTTTTGAGATTTCGTTATATATTAATATTCTGGATACAAGTCCTTATTAGATATACTATTTGCAGATGTTTTCTTCTAGTAAATGTCCTTTTATTTTTTTTATCAGCATCTTTCAAAGGGGAGAATTTTTAATTTAATTAAAAAAATTTTTTTGTATATTTTTTATTGGAGTTTGATTTGCCAACATATAGTATAACACCAGTGCTCATCCCCTCAAGTGCCCCCTTCAGTGCCCATCACCCTGTCACCCCATCCCCCCGCTGACCTCCCCTTCCACTACCCCTTTTTCATTTCCTAGAGTTAGTAGTCTCTCATGTTTTGTAACCCTTTCTGATTTTTCCCACTCATTTTCTCTCCTGTGCCCTATGATCCCTTTCACTATTTTTTATATTTCCCATATGAATGAAACCATATAATGATTGTCCTTCTCCGATTGACTTACTTCACTCAGCATAATACCCTCCAATACCATCCACATCGAAGCAAATGGTGGGCATTCATCATTTCTAATGGCTCAGTAATATTCCATTGTATACATAGACCACATCTTCTTTATCCATTCATCTTTCAATGGATACCGAGGCTCCTTCCACAGTTTGGCTATTGTGAACATTGCTATAAACATTGCGGTGCAGGTATCTCCGCCTTTCACTGCATCTGTATCTTTGGGGTAAATCCCCAGCAGTGCAATTGCTGGGACACAGGATAGCTCTATTTTTAACTCTTGGAGGAACCTCCACTCAGTTTCCCAGAGTGGCTGTACCAGTTCACATTCCCACCAACAGTGCAAGGGGGTTGCCCTTTCTCTACATTCTCTCCAACAGTTGTTGTTTCCTGTCTTGTTAATTTTCCCCATTCTCACTGGTGTGAGGTGGTATCTCATTGTGGTTTTGATTTGTATTTCCCTGATGGCAAGTGATGTGGAGCATTTTCTCATGTGCTTGTTGCCCATGTGTATGTCTTCTTTGGTGAAATATCTGTTCATGTCTTTTGCCCATTTCATGATTGGATTGTTTGTTTCTTGGGTGTTGAGTTTCATAAGTTCCTTATAGATACTGGATACTAGCCCTTTATCTGATATGTCATTTGCAAATATCTTCTCCCATTCTGTAGGTTGTCTTTCAGTTTTGTTGACTGTTTCTTTTGCTGTGCAGAAGCTTTTTATCTGATTTGAATTAACTAATTAAAATTTAATTGATATTTAATTTTAATAATCATAATTTATTTAATAATTAATTTAATTATAATATTTAATCATATCAATTATAATTTATTTAATTATTTAATTATAATTTAATAATAATTTTAATTAATTAATTAATTATATTTGATTTGAATTAATTTTTTCTACTACAAAGTATAATCTGCTGCTAACCCCATTCTGCGTATTTTTTCTTTTTTTTTTTTTTCTGCGTATTTTTTCATCTCAGATGTTGTAGTTTTTATCTCTAGGTTTGATTTGGGTATTTATAAAAGATCTTCCATGTCTTTATTTAACTTTTAAAAATTGGAATGCAGTTAAAATGACTGTTCTAATGATTTTTTTTTGCTAATTCTAACCTTTTTGTCAATTCTTGGTGAGTTTATTATGATTTATCTCCTCTTCATGGACTGTATTTTCCTACGTTTTTGCATGCCTGTTAATTTTTTAAATTGAAGTATAATTGACACATAGTGTTATATTAATTTCAGGTTTACACCACAATGATTTGATAACTCTATAAGTTATGCTATGTTGAATTCACCTCAAGTGTAGGTACAATCTGTTACCTTACAACACTATTAAAATGTCATTGACCGTGTTCCCTATGCTGTACCTTTCATCATTGTGACTTATTCATTCCAAAACTGGAAACCTGTACCTCCCACGCCCCTTCACCCATTTACTTGTTATTCCACACCCCCTGCACTCTGCCAACCACTAGTTTGTTCTTAGTTTCTTTTTTTGTTTATTTATTTGTTTCATTTTTTAAGATTCCACATACAAATGAAATCATATGGTATTTGCCTTTCCGTATATGACTTATTTAATTTAGCATAATACCCTCTAGCTTCATCCATTTCATTGTAAATCATGCCTGTTAGTTTTTTATTGGGTACCATATATTGTGAATTTTACTTTGCTGAGTGCTGCATATTTTTATATTACTACAAATATGCTTGATATCTGTTCTGGGATGTACTTGAATTACTTGGAAACAGATTGATCCTTTCAGGCTGTTTTGTTTAGATTCATTAGGCAGGACAAGAGCAGTATACATATTCTGGGGCTAATTAATTCCCATTATGGAACCAAGACTCTTATGAGTACTTTGTCTCATGCCCTGTGAATCATAAAGTTTTTCAATTTGTCTGGTAGAACAGGCACTACTCCTGGCCCTATGTGGGTGACAGTGTTCTTTTGAATCCTTTCAGTTGGTTCTGTCCTTGGCCTAGGGTACTTTCATCACAGGCATGCCATGCACTGACCAGTGCTCTGCTGAATACTCAAGGGAAACCCTTGGCAGCTCCCCAATGATCTGTGTGCAACTCTCTCAGGTACTCTGTCCTATGAACTTTAGCCACCTGGGTTTTCCGACTTTCAGCTCTGTCACCTCAGCTCAAGGAATTTACCAAGTTCTGCTTACATCCCTGTTCCCTGCACCATAGCCTGGAAACTGTCTCAAGACAGTGAGCCTGGAAAATCGGAGTTCTCACTCTATTATTATCTCTCAGGGATCTCAGATCTTCATTGCCTGATGTTCAGTGTCTTGAAAGCCACAACTGTTTCATATATTTTATCCATTTGGGGCAGTGGCTTGCTTCAGGCAAGGTGGAAATCCATTTTTTTGTTACTTCATCTTAGCTAGAATTAGAAGTACACTGACATTCAAAAATCCCAAATTTTGGGGGCAGCCTGGGTGGCTCAGTGGTTTAGCACCACCTTCAGCCCACGGCCTGATCCTGAAGACCTGGGATCGAGTCCCATGTCAGGCTCCCTGCATGGAGCCTGCTTCTCCCTCTGCCTGTGTCTCTGCCGCCACCCTCCCCCCACTCCGCCGTGTCTCTCATGAGTGAATAAAATCTTTTTAAAAATCCCAAATTTTCATTACCAATTATAATTTTAGCCCAGTTTCATTCTAACCTTTCAAAAATATAGACACTATCACATTTTTTGTCATAGCTATATCAATTCTGATTATCTATATTCAAGAATATACAGAATCTGACACATAGCAGTGTAAATCTCATCACTAGTCAGTTCCTGTATAAAACATAGTATCGTTTGCGTAACAACAGCAGTTTAATTTGGAGCTTCTTGGTTAAACTAATATACTTTGAAAGACTCTGGTTCACTTTTTCATGTTCAGTTAAGTATAAATTTTACCAAAATTGTCCATTTTCCTTGGTCCAAACAGCAAAATGCTCTTAACATATCACTTTGATGGGACATAACCAATAATCCAATAGAATTTATATGCAAGACCATCACATAAATACTACTTGTAGGTTTATAGGAACACATTAGTACCAGTTCAGTCTTTTTGTCCTTGAACATGGATCAGTTTTTCTGAAATTCTGTCACTTGAATATTGTCAGCATAGTTTCTCACTTCTAAAAACAATCAAACTTTAAATGGTGTCTAGATGCACTTTAACTCACGATTTGTCTATATTCTTTAAAAGAAAGTAAATGCCATTTTTCAAGTCCCAGTTAAGTCTTTTTTTTAAAGATTTTATTTATTTAGTCGAGAGAGAGAGAGAGAGAGAGAGAGAGGCAGAGACATAGGCAGAGAGAGAAGCAGGCTCCATGCAGGGAGCCTGATGTGGGGCTCAATCCTGGGACCCCAGGATCATGCCCTGGGCTGAAGGCAGGTGCTCAACCACTGAGCCACCCAGATGTCCCCCAGTTCAGTCTTAAAGCATGAGTACACATATAAACCTGACAAAATAAAGTAACAGATAACATTCTCTGTTATCAACATTCTTTTTTTAAAAGATTTTATTTATTTATTCATGAGAGAGAGAGAGAGGCAGAAACACAGGCAGAGGGAGAAGCAGGCTCCACGCAGGGAGTCTGATGAGGGACTCGATCCTGATGTCCCAGGATCATGCCCTGGGCCAAAGGCAGGCGCTAAACCACTGAGCCACCCAGGGATCCCTCTGTTATCAACATTCTTTTTTGTTGTTGTTGTTATCAATGTTCTTGAACACTACTTCAAGCACTTTACATATTTTAAAAACTAATTTAATCTTTATAACAAGCCCCAAAGGGTAGGTAATTATCTTCATTTTACAAATGAGGAAATTGAAGCAGTGAGAAGTATAGTAACTTGCCCAGGGTCACACAACTATTGAATAGTGAGGTTGAAATTCAAATGTAAGCAGTCTGGCTCCAGAGTCTGTACTCTTAACCGTGACACCATCCTGCTTCAGGAAAACAAAAACCACTTTTCTCTCAGCTCTATTACTGCTCTTCAATTTCTGTGAGTTAAGTTTAAACACATAAATATATTTCTGGGTGAAGACATTCAGTAAACATTTATTGAACTTATATTGTGTATCAGACACTGTGCTAAGTAAGTTCCTGAGGATATGAAGTCCAGATACAGTGCCTGCCCCCAAGGAGATTGCATATGGTATAAGTTTCTAGTTTGAACATGCAGTATGTATTTAGGAGAGAGAGAAGTACCAAGGTGCCCAACAAAGTAAACACAGTTTCAACTTTGGGAGCACAAACAATTATTTTTAATGTAAATACTATTTTTATAAGGATTTCTACATTTTTAATCATCCTTTTCATATTTTGGGCCCTTGTCCAAGGTCATATACCTAATAAGTAGCAAAGCTAAGATTTGAATCTAAGTCTGTCTTACACCATTATGTTCATTCTATGCTTCCTACCAGTTGACCCAGTTTTTTGTTTTTATACCTCATCTTCAGAATTTAAAATAACTCGAGAGCAGTCTCGCCACCACTTCTTGAAAACTAGCTGTTAGTATTAATGTTCACTTATTAATTATTATTATCTTCTAATCTCTAGGTTTAGGGTATAATTAGCTATATCTACTTGGATCTGTAATTGAGAGAGTATGTTAACCTTCCATTTTGATAGATTTTCAGCTTCCCCTGGCTTTTGTATTTGGGTTAAAATATCCTGAATTTTGAGTGGTAAGTGTATATAATTTTCCAAGTCAACAAACCATCCTTTCTAAAATAACTTCCCATGGGTATGAGGTCCCACAAGGGTGCCATATTAAGATATTTAATCTGAGTCTTGACACCCCACAATTAACATGGAACAAATTGTCCATCAGAGTTTGGACATGAACACTCATGTTACCTGAGCTGTGGTTTTCTCAATAGATAATCCTTGCTCTTTTGACAACACATCTGGGACTGAATTTCAGTGAAAAGTGTTAACAAGTAATTTTGGGGTTTGGTTTCTCCACTAAACCGTAGTATTCATCAGTTGGGAGAATATGAAAGGTCACAGGTTTCCTAACTTCAAACCTGTCTGGTTTTACCTGTGCATCCATTATTTTTCTAAGTTATGTTTTTCAAGATGTGTTGTATCACCTACCATAAAACTATTTGCATAAAAAGTATTACTTTTATTCCACATTTTCCTTTTTGAATTTCTAGAAGACATTCTACAGTATGGGAGTGACAGTGGTGGTAAAACAGCCAGCAGGTTTTCTTCTATTAAGATATTAATGATAGATTTGGTACAGTTCTATTTTTTTGAAAGATTTTATTTAGTTATTCATGGTAGACCTAGAGAGGGAGAGGCAGAGACACAGGCAGAGGGAGAAGCAGGCTCCACGCAGGGAGCCCCACGCAGGACTCGATCCCGGGACTCCAGGATTGCGCCCTGGGCCAAAGACAGGCGCTAAACCACTGAGCCACCCAGGGATCCCCTACAGTTCTAATTTTTGTTTGACCTATGAGTTACTTAGAAATGTCTTTAAATTTCCATAATGTTTTGGGATTAGAAATGATCTTTTGTTATTGACCTCATATTTAATTCCATTGAAGTCAGAGACCCTGATCTGTATGAGAATGGTTTCTCTGAAATTTACTGAGACTTGTATTATAACTTAGTACATGATAATTTTTGAGGTAGATGTTCCATTTGTACTTGAAAAGAATGTAATTTTCCAGTTGGATATAGATTTCTATATATGTCCACTAAATCAAGCTTATTTTGTTGTTGAACTTGTCTATATATTTATTAATTTTTTATCTGCCTGTTCTGTCAATAACTGAAAGAGGTATGTTAATCTTTCATTTTGATGGTTGAATTTTTAATTCTTCTTTGGTATACTTAATCTTCCTTTATATATTTGGAAGTGTTAAATTAGGGCATACAGGCTTATTTACTCTATGTACTGATTTTCTTTATGTGTTATAATGCTTTTATTATCTTGAAGTTTTATTTTTTAGATGTTAATGTAGCTACATCACCTTTCTTTGGGTTGGCATTTACCTGGTATATCTTTTTCCATCTTATTTTCAATCTTTCCTCATCTTTATGTTTTAGATGTGTCCCTTGTAAAATGGCACTTAGCTGGATTTTTAAAAATGTTATCCAGTCTGTTAACCTCTGCATTTTAATGGGTGAGTTTTGCTCATATATGTTTTTTTTAACGTTCACTAATAACATTGGAGCTTGTTTTTACCATCTTCTTTTTGCTATTTGTCTCATTTTCTTCCTATGCTTTCCTTTTTGTCCTTGCTTCAAAAATTTTTTTTCTTATCCTGTTTTCTTCTCCCCACTACTGATTATGCAAGATTGTATCTCAAGCTAACTGACTGGTGACAGGGTTAGGGTTTGAAACTACCCATGGTCAGAGGTGGGGTTGGGGTGAGATGGCTTTTCTGAAAGGAGTTATATTGGCAAGTTATGGGGGAGAGGAGGCAGGTGGCTGAGGATGTCATAGGTGGTGGATTCTAAATCCTTTTTCTTTACAAATGTGAAACAAGGATGTCTGATAGGAACTGGAGGAAAGGGAAGTGGGAGTATGAGATGAGACTAATGAAGGCTTAAAAATAGAACCTGAAGCAAAACTAGGTAAAGCAAAACTAGGTGAAAACCTGAACTAAGAACTGAGGTTGGAGACCAAGAATTGTGTAGGTCTTGGGTATAGGTTCAAACATTGAGTCATTTGGAGTCCAGTTTGGGTTGGAAAGGAAAACAAATCAGCAGGAGGCAAGGAGACCAAGAGAAAATGAAAGATGGACTTAAGAGACTGTGGTCTTTTTTAAAGATTTTATTTATTTATTCATGAGAGATACACAGAGAGAGGCAGAGACACAGGCAGAGGGAGAAGCAGGCTCCCTGCGGGGAGCCCGATGTGGGACTCGATCCTGGGACTCTGGGATCATGCCTTGAGCTGAAGGCAGATGCTCAACCACTGAGCCACCCAGGCGTCCCACGAGAGAGACTGTGGTCTTGAAGTGGTTGAAGAACAGGTCTAGTGGGAATGAGCTATGGTCAGAAAAATGGGGATTACTGAATTTAAGATTTTAGGAGGAGGCAGTTCTGGTTGATCTGGTCCATAAGTGAAAAACAAAGAGAAGATATACATTAGCAGTTCCATTTTCTTATGGTGCTGTATTTATTTCCTCAATGATGTTCTTACATCTGTCGGTCTTAATATTACTTGGTCTCATTATTGTGTCAGTGTGCCTGTTTTATCACTTATCATTCCCAGTGTACCTGTGCCAGCCATCCTTGGTCTTTAGCTGCTAGGCAATTGGTAGATACCTATTTTATTCATGAGCAGCTGATATTTTAGCCAGTGCTCCATTCATAATCACATAGAGGAGAATCCATTTGCACAATGCTTTTGATTGCTCTGATAAACATTTTACAATAGTTTTGGCCATGATCCTGCCTGGACAGAGCCTGTAGAGTGCTAGCTCTAGAATCAGATTGCCTGGACTTGAATCCCAGCAACTTTACTTACTTTGTTTACTACTGGGCAAGTTAACCTAACCTTTCCTGGATCCTCATCTATAAAATAGGGATAATAATACTGCTGCGTTCTTAGGGTTGTGGTGAGGATTAAATTAATATATATAAAGTACTGCATTGCCTGCCATTATTGTCAATTCTCAATAAATGGAACTGATGGGGTGATGATCAGCAGTAGTGGCAGCAGGTGCAACACTTTTTTCACAATATCATGTTAGGTGCTGGGACAGATACAAAGAAGAATATTGAAAAAGCCCTTGTTCTCAGAGAGTGTAATATTCTCCTTGGTTTGAAAACTAAGAATTCTTTTTCAAGATTATCTAAGAAAGAGTCCATGAAGGAAACTTAGTGTCTTACAGTTCAATAAAGACCAGGAAATAGCCAAGTCAAGAAACTGTTGATGGAACCTTATAACTATGCTGAGTTGTTTATAGTCTTTATTGTCCTGTAGGTAATTGGAAAAAAAAAGTGGAAAAGGGCTCATGGTTTAGTTTTAAGGGAGAGCAGAAAAGGTAAAGATGATCATCATTTCCTTTCAGCTTTGTCTACCCTGAGCACTTTGACTGCCATGACTACCAAATCTGTACTTTCAGATACAGTCACTCTTCCTGAGGACCAGCCCTGTGCCTCCAACTACTTTCTGAGCCTAATTACCTGGATATCCTGTATGTAGCACAAACTCAATATGACTAAAATGAAACTTCTTGCTTTACTTCCATACCTGTTTCTTCTCTTATAACTCTTCTCACTGTTAGAATTATCACTAATCTATCAGTTGTTAAACCAAGACAGGTAAGGTAAGGCATCTTTGTGCCTTCTTCATCCTCTTAGTCACTCCATTCTGTTACTTCTGCTTCTCAAACTTGATTCTCTGCTCTTTGTCTTGCTGCCCTGGGTTACGCCTGCCCTGTAGCAGATTCAGCAAGTATGTGTATCATTAAACATGGATTTCAAACATTGTGATTGGCCCTGTAACATACAGTATTTCACTTTCTTGATAACTTTGTGAAATATATCATTTTGCACATGAGAAACTAAAGGGTGACAAATAAAATGATTTGCCAAGTTGGGTAGAGGTGCACTTGGTAAACCTAGATTTTCTTTTGTCTGGACTATTACAATAATCCCCTGTCTCCTCTGAAATTTCTTTTTTAGGACTTAAAAGTAAGACTTCTTTACGTAAAAAAATCATAACTATATACAGTAAAAAAAGTGAAAGTTGCCCCTCCCAATCCTCCGCAAGAGAAACCAATGATCGTGGTTTTTGTTCCAGACTTTTTTCTCTGCATATACAAATGTATAGGTAAATACTTTACCAAACAAATCATTCAGTATAGTCTGGCAACTACTTATTTTTTCTACTCCAAGATGCATTTTCAAACAGATCTACCACATTTCTTAATGGTTGCATGGTATGCCATTATATGGAAGTATTTTTTTTAAAGAACTTCTTTGTTTTGTTCTTACAAAGTTACAGTAACATTCTTGTATATATATTGTTCTATGCACATTTGTAAGAATATTTCTATAGGTAGATTCTTAGAAGTGGTATTGCTTGGGTAAGGAATGCACATATTTTACAGTGTGTTATGTACTTCCAGATTGCACTTCAGTTTGTCTTTTGAATCAGTTCTTTTGTACTAAAGCTAGAGTAAAATGGATTTAATCATTTAATTTCCCAACATCAAAAACAAAGCAACAACAAACATGTTTGATGGACTTCTATTGTCTATGTAATAAATGCAAAAATTCTTAATTTTCAAGAATGCAAGTTATAGGGGTGGCTGGTGGCTCAGTCAGTTAAGCCTCTGCCTTTGGCTCAGAGTCCTGGGATCATGCCCTACATTGAGGCTCCCTGCTTAGCAGGGAGTCTGCTTCTCCCCTCTCCCTCTCCCTCTGTGTCTTTTCCTGCCTCTCTCCCTGCTCATTCTTTCTCTCTCTCTCAAATAAGTAAATAAATAAAACTTTTAAAAAAGAATGAGAGTTATAAAATTTAGCCCAAACCTATCTTTCCTACCATTTCCTCCCACCAACAAAAATACGCTGCTTTATAAGGAAAAATTCACCTCTTCTGTGAAACCTTCCATGTATACAGGTCATTCTCTTCTCTCTCTATGCAAGATAGAATTAGTTGCTTCCTTCTTTAGGTTCCCATAGCATTTAATTTATTATCCCTCTGATAGCACTTAGTGCATTGTACTATATTTATGCGTATCTGTGTCCCCTACTAGTCTGTGAACTTAAGGACAGGAATTGTGTCTTAGTCATCACTGTATCCCTAGCACTTTGCACAATGCACGTCAGAGTGAGTGCCTAACAAATGCGCATGAAATGGGTGAAGATATTCTTCAGGTAGTGGTAGCAATAAGAACTTTGGGAGATAGAGTAGGTGATGGAACTTTTAGAGTATAGCATAAAGCTATCTGAGTCCTGAGAACACAGAAGCTGGTCAGGAAAGGAAAAATGGGCTTCAACTGGCAGAAGTCCCCATGTGGTTTTCTTCTCTACTACAGAGACCAGCTGTCTGATTATTTGGTTTAATAGATTTGGGACTTGGGAAAATGTAAAGTATTGAAAATTGGATGATCTAGGATTCACTTGCTGTAGGGAGAGTTCAACTCAACTGTTCTGTGCTTATTCCAGACTAATGTGCTCATGCTGAAAGACTCAGCCCTTTTCCAGAGTCATGAATAAGTTATCCTTCTTGAAAATCCAGAGCTGCCTCACTTTCAAGGGCAGGATTCAGGTGGGAGTAGGAATGGTAAATAGGTCAGATATTTCTACATTGTCTTTTTGTCCTGGCTTAAGGGGAAAGTAGCCTACTAAGAGGTTCTAGGGCTGTGGGACTACTCTGGAGTAAATTATCTGTGTGAAAAATAGTCCTTATCTTATTTCAGGCAACTGTGGTGGCTTTCCTGGTCTGATTGATTTGAAGAAAGAAGAGTAGAATAAAAATATAGAATAAATCATGTCAGAGATACTTGACCTCTCTTTTCTGTCTGAGATGGAGAGGGATTTGATCCTCAGTGTTCTACAACGAGATGAGGAGCTCCGGAAAGCAGATGAGAAAAGGATTAGGTAAGCATTCCAGAAAAAGCATGGGTGCCCAGACCTTTGACCAATTTTATCTGGACCTTTCCTTATACCTCCCATGTGACTTTCAGAAGAACTTATGTATCAGTATACAATTCCTCCCTTGGGCTCTGAAGTTGTTACTTCTGTAGAACCAAATTTTAATTACCAAACCAAAGTCTTACTGTCTACCCCTCAACAACTCTCCATGCAACCTATGCAGACTGTGAACGCACTTGTGCTTCTCTTTGGGGATTGGCAGGCGACTGAAGAATGAGCTACTGGAGATCAAAAGGAAAGGGGCCAAGAGGGGCAGCCAATACTATAGCGATCGGACCTGTGCCCGGTGCCAGGAGAGCCTGGGCCGTTTGACTCCCAAGACCAACACTTGTCGGGGTTGTAATCACCTGGTGTGTCGGGACTGCCGCATCCAGGAAAGCAGTGGTACCTGGAGGTGTAAGGTGTGCACCAAGGAGATGTGAGTATCACCTGTGGAGAGAGGCAAGGAGGCCCTGGCTGTGGGGAGAATTTCCCTCCTCGGCCTTTGTTAGTTGAATGGCAAGAGCCATTTTAAAAAAAATTCACTTGTCACTTTCCTTTATTCCTTCTCAGAGAGCTGAAGAAGGCAACTGGAGATTGGTTTTATGATCAGAAAGTGAATCGCTTTGCTTACCACACAGGCAGTGAGATAATTAGGATGTCCCTGCGCCGCAAACCTGCAGGTACTGGCCCTGTCTGGAAATGGTTTTGTTTTGTTTTGTTTTTGAGGTACTTGACGTCAGTGAAAGATCCCTTGGCTTGGAATCCTATTATATATTCTTACTAGTGGTGTCTTTACTTCATGGGCTCTGTGGGGAATATAAAGATTATATTGCCATCCCTTCTGCAAGTGGGATGTGTTTCCGTCCCCCTCCTCTCATTACCACCACTCTGCCATGCTTTTGTTTACCTCGAAGTGAATAAAAGAGAGACAGTGGGACAGTCCCTTCTTCATCAGTCACAGATGGATGATATCTGGCCAGGAAGAAGGATCGTTCAGGAGCAACAGAAGGAGCCCAGGTAAGAACTAGCAATCATTTACAGAGATGCTACACATCCTTTGAATTCTATTATTTTAAACTTTGTTCTATTTATCAAAGAAGAGCTGTTTATGACAGGAAAATTTGGAAAGTATAGAAAAGAATAAAGAAAGAGGGGAAAAATCTATTGCTACCACTCACATGTTAACATTAACATTTTGGAATATTTACTCTCTTCTTTTTAAGACCAATTTAAAGATGAATAAAAATAACACATACTCATGATTAAAAATTTAACCTGTACAGGAAACAATAAAGAAAGCAACAAATCACCCAAATTCCTAATACCCACAGTACTCATATGTGAAAATTATTTAAGGTATCACTTGTCTATATATGTAGGTAGAAGGATGGGTGGGTGGATAGACTGAAAAACCTGTATAATATTGGATCATAATATATACATTAAAAGCATGCTATTTAATTTTACTTGACTTTAACAGAATAAAACAGAAGAAATAAAATTGAAGAATTGCTCATCTTCAGATAAATGTTTCTTTACCATAAAAGATACTAATCTTTAACATCCCTCTAAGTTTAAGAAAAAAAATCATAAAATCTATTGAGTAGTCATTTTTTTCCTAGTGTCTTTTAGGTAACAGTTTTATTGAGATAGAATTCACATACCATACAATTCACCCATTTATAATGTATAATGCAGTGGTTTTTAGTGTTCACAGAATTGTGCAACCATTGCCTTAACTGATTTTAGAACTTTTCATCACCTTAATAAGAAAGTATACTCTTTTAGCTAAAACTCCCAACTTCCTTATCCTTTCCCACCCCTAAGCAATCACTGGTCTACTTTCTCTCTATATATATTTGCCTATTCTGGACATCTCATTTAAATGGAATAAAAGAATATGTGATCCTTTGTGACTGTCTTTTCTCACTTAATGTAATGTATTCAAGATTCATCCATGTTATAGCATGTATCAGGACCTAATTTCTATTTATTGCCAAACAATATTTGATTATATATTCGAATGTTCTATTGTATGTATATACCGCATTTAATTTATACGTTCATCTGTTGATGGACATTTGGATTGTTTTTACTATTTGGTTATTATAAGTAATGCAGCTATGAACTTTCATTATGAGTTTTTGTATGGACATACATTTTCATTCCTTTTAGGTAGATACCTAAGAGTGGAGTGCTGGGTCAGTCACTTAGTCATTTTAAAAAAATCTACCTGTTTCAATATTATCACTGTACTCTCTGCTATGAAAGAGAAGGAAATTAGGGGCACCTGGGTGGCTCAGTCGGTTAAGTGGCTGCCTTCGGCCCAGATCATGATCTCAGGGTCCTGGGATCAGCCCCCATTGGGCCTCCTGCTCAGCAGGGAGTCTGCTTCTCCTCTCTCTCTGCCTCCTCTCCCCTGCTCTTGCTTATGCTCTCTCTCTCTCAAATAAATAAATAAAATTTTAAAAAGAGATTAGCTTTCTTATACTTTCTCCAAATACTTTACCCTACTCTCATTTTTTATACTCAAATTACTTTTACTTTGACAGCACTTCTAACATTTACATTCTGTTCTGCAACCATAAACCATCTGCCTGTTTTATCTGTTTAGTTTTTGTTCATATTTAACAGGAGTATACTTTTTTTTAAAAATTTTTATTGGTGTTCAATTTACTAACATACAGAATAACCCCCAGTGCCCGTCACCCATTCACTCCCACCCCCCGCCCTCCTCCCCTTCCACCACCCCTAGTTCGTTTCCCAGAGTTAGCAGTCTTTACGTTCTGTCTCCCTTTCTGATATTTCCCACACATTTCTTCTCCCTTCCCTTATATTCCCTTTCACTATTATTTATATTCCCCAAATGAATGAGAACATATAATGTTTGTCCTTCTCCAACTGACTTACTTCACTCAGCATAATACCCTCCAGTTCCATCCACGTTGAAGCAAATGGTTAGTACTTGGATGGGAGGAGTATACTTATAACCTTGTACCATGGCTTCTCTGTATTTCTGAATTTTTTCCTTTCATTTTTTTTTGGTTGTTTGGATTTTATCACTGAGAAGTTCCTTCAAGAAGGGCTTGCAGAAGCAATATTTATTTTACTCTTTCATGTTAAGAATGCCTACCTACTGACTTAATACTTGAATGGTATCTTGGCTGGATATTGTATTCTTGAGTCACACTTTTTTTCCCTTATAATTTGTAGACATTATTCCATTGTCTTCTACTATTAAGTGTGACTGTGATAAAGTCTGAGGTCAGCAAGCCTTCTGTTTTTCTCCCTTGTAGGTAACTTACTGTGTGTATGTGTGTATGTACACACATGTCTCAATGGTGATCATTCTGTATCCTCCTAATATGTACCCTTGATGAGTTCTTTGTTCATTGCTGGAATATTTTTCTTTTTTTTTAAGGTTTTGTTTATTCATGAGAGACACAGAGAGAGGCAGAAATATAGATAGAGGGAGAATCAGGCTTTCTGCAGGGAGCCCGTTATGGGACTTGATCCCGGGATCACACCCTGAGCTGATGGCAGATAGATGCTCAACCTTGCGCTGGGCCCCTTGGCTTCTGCTGGCTGGCATTCATCCATACACCAGCCAGCCTTCTCTGTTTCTGCTACTGCTAGAAATGTCCCTGTTACTGTTCAGACATTCTCTAGTACATTATCAAACCTTCCTTAATTGTCATCTGAGAGTGGCCACCTCCTATGCATACAAATCAATCATTATAATTTTCCCCAAGAAATTCTGGAAAGAGGAAGTGGTGGTTGGGCTGGATGAGAATATTTCTGCTCTAATCACCAAGCCTCTCTTATTGATGATGTAAGGACAATTTCTACCAGCTTTGGGGGAGGGAATAAGAAGAAAAAAAGGGATACTTTGCTCTCCCCTTGACAGAGGTAATTGCCTTACCTGCTACACAATGTTTTTCACTCTCGACCTCTTACACTCTCATTCCTGAGAAACCCCTGAGTTGCTCTCTTTTCTGGCCTCCTATTGTTTTTCAATAGGTTAAGGTTACAACTATTAATAAGCTAGGGCTTTTGCTCCGAGGCTGTCAAACTAGCCCTTTTCAAGTCTGTAAAACTTGTGTAGCAATTAAGAGATATGAAATCTCATATATTCATGTAAGTAGCTATTCCTTTCATGTTTTTGCTTGGCTATAACTGGAGATGCTTTTAAACTACAAGCTTTTTTTATTAAGTAGAAAATATGCTTATTGAGAGGAAGGGCAAGATGCTCCTAGTGACCTGTCTAAAGAATCCCTTTTACCAAAGACAGCTTCTATCAAATGAGAGCAAGAATTTTACTGATTCTGAACAATGTAGGGGCAGGACAATAAAATCAGGACATTTTTTAAAATTACCTTTTTCTTTTGTTTAAGGATCTTATTTATTTATTCATGAGAGGCACACAGAGAGAGAGAGGCAGAGACATAGGCAGATGGAGAAGCAGGCTCCCTGCAGGAGCCTGAGGTGGGACTCGATCCCAGGATTCCAGGATCATGACTTGAGCCAAAGGCAGACGCTCAACCACTGAACCACCCAGGTGCCCCTGGAAAATTTTTCTATGTCATATCCTCTGAGCTTTTTTTCTGTTTTATTAGTTAAGTTTCCCACCCTAGGCACGTTGGATTTCTTATTTATTTATCCTCCTTTTCTTTTAGTATCAAATGCAAGAGAAAAGAAAGGTAAAAGCAATTAACTGTGATTAACCCAAACTTTTCCTCTATGCTTTGATTTTCAGCCATTTTCTTTCCTCCCCTTTTCCCCTTTCCTCTTGCTATATCTAATGTACTTTTAGAATGAATTATCTTGGGATACCTGGGTGGCTCAGTCGGTTAAATGTCAGACTCTCGATTTCAGCTCAGATCATGATCTCAGGCTCATGATCTCAGGGTCCTGAGGTCAAGCCCTGCATTGGGCTCTGTGCTCAGTGCTCTTCCCCCTCTGCTCTTCCCTACCTCATGTGCCTCTCTCTCTCTCTCTCTCTCTCTTTCTCTCTGTCTCTCTTTTTTTCTCTCTATCTCTCAAATAAATACCTAAAAAAGTGAATTATCTTGATTAGGTTTTAATTTATTCTTTGTTCTCAATCTTCCTTTTACCCCAATTTTGTTGTTTTTCCATCTTTCCTGTTTGCACTCTTATGCTTTATCAAATATATATTCTTATTGAGTTTCTATATAGTATAAAGCACTCACAAGCAATCTATTTTCTGAGGGTTATACTCTTCTCCAGAATAGTTCTTTGACCATCTTGCAAGTTGTTTCTATTTCTCCACCCCATGGCAATTTATATATTTATCTGCCAGACCATTTCTTCTCATTTTACTCATGTTGAAGCTAGGAAGTTCTTCTGCCTATATCTTTTATTTGCTCTGATATAGTGTGTGAATTCTCCTTGACACCTCCTTCTCACCTCAACCTGAAACAATTTATCTCTTCCATACCCCCAACTGTACTTCAAGCATAAAATATTGCTTTCTATATACTTCTTTTATTGGAACCTAAGGGGAAAGCAAAAGGCAACTTGGGGGTCTTGGGGTTTGGTCTGCTGAAATTCTCTTAAATGTCCAGGCTCACATGGTCCAGCTTTGGATACATAATCTAACTCCTAGCAGTGCACTGAGAGATGACATACCCCAGCAGTCTTGTCTGCATCTGTTGATACCTGGGACTACAAATCTTGAGAACTTTTGTTTTCCTTGTCTTATTCCAGGACTGCCTACTCACTCACTTCATCTGTACATCTCTGTATTGGATGGAATTTTGCTGAGCTAAATCCTTCTTCTGTCTTCTTAGCCATGACTTTTTGAACTTTATGACAGGAGCCTTTACTCCTTATTTGGTAGCTGCTGGTGCTTTTTTTTTTTTTTTTTTTTTTTTTTTTTTTTTTTTTTGGCTTTTTACTTGTGTTTTTCCCCTAAATTTCCCTGAGCCAAAGGGAAATGACTTAATCACGTTTTGTATGATTGTTGAAAAGCACTATTAGAAATATGTAAAATGAGTCCCCAGTAACCTCACTGCTTCTGCCCCAGACTATTATTGTTAATGGGCATTACTAGTTTTGGTGATGGACTACCAGACTATCTAAATGTACAAATACGGATTGGATTCTTACATTTTTAATTTCTTTTTAAAAAAACTGTCATACTACATACATAGTAAATGGTAAAAACTGAAAGAGAGAGAATTTTAAAAACTCAATAGTATAGATAATCCAGTAGAAACTTGGCAAAATATTTGAACAGACACTTTGCCAAAGGCAAGATATAGGTATTGAATAAGCACATAAAAAGATGCTCTCAACACCTTTAGTTATTAGGGAAATATGAAAAAATCATAATAAAATGCTACTGTATAACCATTAGAATGGCTAAAATTTAAGAACTAACCATACCAATTATTGGTGAGGATGTAGAGCAACTGGAATTCTCCTACACTGATGGTGGGAATGTGCAGCAGTGCAGCCTCTTTGAAAACCAGTCTAATAGGAGTTTAGTTAAATATCCTTTACCTTGTGTTTCACCCATTCCATTCCTCAGTATTTACTCAAGAGAAGCAAAAGCATGTGTCCGTGCAAAGACTTGTACATGGATGTTCATAGCAGCTTTGTTTGCAATAGCCAAAACCTGGAAACAGCTCAAATGTCTATAAACAGGTAAAGGGATAAATTGTGGTTTGTTTATACAGTGGAATACTACTCAGTGATGGAAAGGAATGAATTATTGATATGAGCAATAATATGGGTGAATCTCAAAATAATCATGCTGAGTGAAAGAAGCCAAACAAAAGAGAGGGCATACTGTATGATTCTGTTTATATAAAGTTCTAGAAAATGCAAACCAAAGAGTAGTGGCAGATGCAGATCAGCACTTTCTGTCTGGGAACAGAGGTAAGCAGGGATGAATGGATTATGAAGGAGTGAGTGGAAGCTGTTGAGAGTGATAGGAGTATTCACTAACTTAATTGCGGTGATGGTTTCACAAGTGTATGTACATGTTAAAATTCATCAAATCACACACTTAACCATGTGTTACTTATGTCAGTTATAACTCAAGGTGTAAAAGGAACAATTGTAGAAAAATAAAACATCGGCACCTCTCCATGTCTGCACTAAGGGTCTATCATTCTTTTTGCCATATGTATGGTGTTTCATGGTATGTATGTACTATGATTTAATCCACACAGCATTGGGTGGGTGACTCATCTGTTCTAGGCGATGAGGCCCCCTTTTTCCTTGGTGGATAAGGATAAAAACAACTTTTATTTTCTGAATCTGATTAACACATCTGACATCATCGGTCAGAATGTAATTTCTGAGACCTACTGCTTCTGGCTGTCTATGACCTCTTTTCTCATTGGATCCAGAAGACTTATTTATCCTAAACATGAAAGCAGATTAAGTGGCCATAAATTATCTTTGCCATAAAATTATGGAGTCTCAGAGGTAATCAAATTCATTCCTCTTATTTTTACAGAAAAGAAAGCAAGATAATTTACCTGAGATCATACAGATAGTTAGAGCCCAGGACTCTCATCTCTTAGTCTATTTTTTACTGCACAGATGCCAATAATTGCCTTTTTGCCCTAGGGTTATTTGTATCAGCTTTGGATTAGTACGTATTAATCATTAGGAAAAAATACAAGCAGAAAACACACTCCGTGGGTTATTGTTAAACTACTTCTCTAGAGGAATGGTTCTGCTTTGGATTCTTTATTCTTTGGAGCAAAGGGAGAAAAAGAATGATTCTAAAGTAAAAATGAAATCAACTTACCTGCTGCGCTTTGAACTATAGAGCTATCTCTCAGGAAATGACCACTGTTTCACCTCTTGCATGCCCTAGGATTTCAACCCCTGCTGCCTTTTTTCATAAAACTATTGCAAACATGATGTCATAACTTGGAATGTTTATTCTTTACTGCCTAAGACATTATAGATTCTGGTTACTTTGTTCTTTTTTTTTCCTGGTTACTTTGTTCTTTGTTCATATGTTAATTGACATATTTTAAAACAAATGTCTACAAATGCCTACTATTTGCCAGGCACTGTTTTAGGCCTTGGGATACACTGGTAAATACAATAAAGTTCCTTGCCTGTGGAGCTTAGATTTGGGGACAGGGAGACACAGACAATAATCAAGTAAACATATCAAATCAGATGTTGACAAGTGCTATAGAGAAGACAAAGCTGTCTAAAGGGATAGGAAGTGGCAGGAAGACATGTGTGTACACATGCTGTTTTACTTAGGATTGCCAGGGAAAAGTCTCAATGATACAGTGATATCTGAGCAAAGACATGAAGCAGACAGGGGAGCAAACTTTTGAGAGGATCTGGGGGAAAAGCATAATGGGCAAAGAAAGCGGAAGATGAGTTTGTATTTGGTGCATTTGAGTAATCTGGAACTGAGCGAGCAAGGGGGGAGTGGTAGGAGATGAAGACAGAGAAGGGATGAGAAGCAGATCACAAAAGACTTTGTTGGCGCTTGTAAGGAATCTCACTCCAAGTGACATGATGTTTTTTCTATTTTGATATTGAGGTGAAACTCACATGACATACAATTAATTGTTTTAACAATTTTAAGGTATGACATTCGGAGGCTTTTAGCACTTTGAGAATGTTCTGTAACCATCGATTGCCACTGTCTAACATCAGAATATTTTCATGACTTCAAAAAGAAACCCCACACCCATTCAGCATTCTCTCTCTGTTTCCTCTAGTCCCTAATCTGCCTCCTGTCTCTGTAGATTTGCCTGCTCTGGATACTTCACATAAGTGGAATCATATAAAATATGTCTTGCTTCTTTCATTTAGCATAATGTTTTCAAGGTTCACCCATGTTGTAGTATGTATCAGACTGTATTTTTTGACAGTAATATTTCATTGTATGGATATACTACATTTTGTTTATCCATTCATCCATTGGTGGACAGACTATTTCCACCTGTTGGCTATTGTGAATAATGCTGGTATGAACATTCATGTACAAGTTTTTGTGTGGACACAGGTTTTCAGTTCTCTTGGGTATATATCTAAAAGTGGAATTGCTGGGTCATTTGGTAATTCTATATTGGATTTATATTTTAAAAGCTCATTTTGACTGTCTATTGAGGTTAGATTGTGTAGGGAAAAGGGTAGAAGTAGGGAGTTCATTCAGGAGGCTATTGTGACCATAATGTTACCAGTAGCTAGGTGATGGTGGTTTGGACCAAAGCAACGTCAGTTGAGGGGGTGAGAACCAGTCAGTTTCTAGATATAATTGAAGACAGAGCCAAGAGTATTTGATAACAGATTTGGTTTCTATTGTGAGAGAATAAGGGGAGTCAAGGGAAACTGTTAAGATTTTTGACCAGAGAAATGAAAGGAGGAAGTAGCTATTTGATGAAATTGAGGGAAAAGCAGATTTGGGGGAGGATTAGGGCTTTAGTTTTGCCCTTGCTGTGTTTGAGACATCCAAGCAGAAATGTCAAGTAGGCTGTTGGAAATACAAGCCTGGCATTCGAGTGAGAGATAAATTTAGGAGTTATTGGTTTATAGAGGATATTTAAAGCCATGAGACAAGATGAGATCATTTAGGAATAATTCTAGATAGTGAAGAGAAGCAGTCTAAGGAACACGCCTGGACACAATCCAAAGATTAGAGCTTTAGGAGATGAAAGACCAGCAGAAGACCCTGAGAAGGGGACCCCAGTGAGGTCAGAGGACCAGGAGAGAGTCGTCCTGGCAGCCAAGTGAAATTAATTGAGATCCTTTTTTTTTTAAAAAAGATTTTATTTATTTATTCATGAGAAATACACACACACACACACACACACAGAGGCAGAGACATAGGCAGAGGGAGAAGCAGGCTCCTTGCAGGGACTCGATCCAAGAACCCTGGGATCATGACCTAAGCTGAAGGCAGACGCTCAACCACTGAGACATCCAGGCGTCCCAGCCGAGCAGTTTTAAAAGTATACTCAGATATTTATCGTAGAAAGACCACTCAGGCTCCCATTGTGAATGGGTTGGGAGGAAGCCTGATTCCCAGCAGGAAAGCCTACTTCCTTTACATATTGGCCTTTGGTTTTTATTCTAGTGTGCCATTTGATGTGCCTAAGCTGAAAAGTGGAAAGAGTGCACTGGAGGCCGAGAGTGAGAGTCTGGACAGCTATACAGCTGACTCGGATAGCCTGTCCAGGTGAAATCCCTGCGAGTGCCTGCACCTCCGACTACATTTTGTTGTCAAGTTCAAGATGCAGGGCTCCTATACCTTCAGTGTGTCTTCCTTCTGTCCTCAGCAAGTCAAATGAAGTATTTTCTCTGACCTTGCCACAAGTTTGTCAGTAGTACATCTGCTGTTGGCTCCGAGCACAGCCTTCTGGAGCGTGCTAACTTCCATGGGCTGCTGTATCTTAGAGGAGTCTCCCTGGACCAGTAGCAACTGCCCCTGCTGTCCCTTAGGAGTGGGGGAGTAAGTGTGTTTGTGCAAAGTTGCTTATATGATTGTCTACATTCCTTCAAAGGTAAATCAGATGTGACGTTTACTTTCTGGATTTGGTTACTGCAGTGACCCCAAGCCAGTGGATCTCATTCCATAGAGCTTCCATAGATGGGGAAGTTGAGCAGGTGATTTTGTTATAACTTCTATATCTACCCCCAGGAGAGACTCTCTGGATAAATCTGGGCTCTTTCCAGAATGGAAGAAGATGTCTGCCCCCACATCTCAACTGGAAAAGGTAAGCTTTAGTTATTGGTCAGTTGGGATCTCTCTCTCTCTCTCTCTCTCATTTTTCTTCTCTTCTCTCTCTTTCTTCCTTCTCAGGAACAGTTTACATTGAGAATTCATCTAAATAGGGTATCTGGGTGGCTCAGTCAGTTAATCATCTGCCTTGAGCTCAGGTTGTGATCCCAGGGTCCTGGGATCGAGTCCCACATCGGGCTCCCTGCTCAGCGGGGAGCCTGCTTCTCCCTCTCCCTCTGCCACTCACTCCCCTGCTTGTGCTCCCTTGCACTCTATCTCTGTCAAGTAAATAAATAAAATCTTTAAAAAAATATTTCCTTATTTATTTCCTTATTTATTCATGAGAGACACAGAGAGAGAAAGGCAGAGACACAACACAGGCAGAAGGAGAAGCAGGCCCCATGCAGGGAGCCCGACATGGGACTCGATCCCAGGTCTCCAGGATCATACCCTGGGCTGAAGGCGGTGCTAAACCGCTGAGCCACCCGGGCTGCCCATAAATAAATAAAATCTTAAAAAAAAAGAATTCAACTAAACAAATTTCAGTGCAAATTCACTTGGGAGCATTTAAGGTTTTGTTTGAACCACCTGAAAAAATAGGTTTTGTACCACTTCCTAGGATTAAATTAAATTCCTAAGATTAAAGTAATCTTTCCTGGGATGCCTGGGTGGCTCAGTGGTTGAACGTCTGCCTCTGGCTCAGGGCATGATCCCAGGGTCCTGGGATTGAGTCCCACATCGGGCTCCCCTACAATAAATATCTGAGTATACTTTTAAAACTGCTCAGCTGGGACGCCTGGATGTTTCAGTGGTTGAGCATCTGCCTTCAGCTTATGTCATGATCCCAGGGTCCTGGGATCGAGTCCCTGCAAGGAGCCTGCTTCTCCCTCTGCCTATATCTCTGCTTCTGTGTGTGTGTGTGTCTCACGAATAAGTAAATAAAATCTTTACAAAATAAATTAATCTTTCCTTTAACTTTGTATAGTTTAGCAAAAATCTGACCTTTATTCTTCTTAAGGCTATTTTTCCTTACTCTATCCTTCCACCTTCCCTACAGTCCTTTTCCATTTCCTTGCCCTTATTCCTTCCTAGGAAACTCAACCTGGGGGTCAAAATGTGATATCTGTTGATGAGGGTGAAATGATATTTAAGAAGAACACCAGAAAAATTCTCAGACCTTCAGGTAGGTTTCCTGTCATGGCCTTAGAGATTGAAGTCCTGCATACCCTGGATGTGTTTTTGGTGTGGAAAAGAATGGGTCTCTTATGATTTGGGTTTTTGGTCTTCCATTTAGAATATACTAAATCCGTGATTGATCTTCGCCCAGAAGATGTGGGACATGAAAGTAGCTCCTTGGGAGACAGAAGCAAATCTGTCCCAGGCCTCAGTGTAGATATGGTAAGTACCAATGTATTGGTCACTATATGAAATTCGATAAATCTAGGGTTGACCTTAGTACTTGATACTCTTAATCAACCTGTTTAATTCTTTAGGAAAAGACAACATGAATCTTGATTCCTTCAAATTTCTAAAGTAAATCTGGTTGCTGAATTGCCTAAAGAAAAAGAGTGTCTTCGCTGTCTCTTTTATCTTCTAACATGATGCTTGATATCTAGTTGGGAGAGCTTAAATGAATATTTATTTTGATTAAAATATAAAGGGATGGTTGGGTTGGGGCAGTTGAATGGGAAAGAGATATTCTTATCTTATTCTTTTGAGATTGGAGAAAAATGGTTGGAATATAGTTTGGAAACCTGAAATTGGAGACACAGAATAAGGATTCATGTGTGCATGTGCACAAGACATCTCAGAGTTTAGCGATAATTATGGCTCCCACTTAAAATCCGGCATTGTGATGCCCCCGGCTAAAGGAAGCTTATCATTTTTTTAAAAGATTTTATTTATTTATTAGAGACACACACATGCAGAGAGAGAGAGAGAGACAGACCGACAGGCAGAAGGAGAAGCAGGCTCCATGTAGGGAGCCCGACGTGGGACTCGATCCCCGGTCTCCTGGATCACATCCTGGGCTGAAGGCGGCGCCAAACCGCCGAGCCACCCAGGCTGCCCAAGTTTATCCGTTTTTGAACTTTTCCTTACTTTATTAACTCTCAATCTATATTTATTGTTCTAGGAAGAGGAAGAGGAAGAAGAGGACATTGACCATCTGGTGAAGCTGCATCGCCAGAAGCTAGCTAGAAGCAGCATGCGAAGTGGTTCCTCCATGGTAAGTTCTATTAGTTCTGTAGACATGTTGGGGTACCAGGAATGAAGGAATATCTCTCTAGAACAGAGTCAGGACCTGGGGAAAGCATCCTAGTCACTCTTTCCAAGTAAGTGAGATACATCTGTCTGTTCATATCCTCAATTTAGATAGTGATTGCTTAGTGGACAGCTAGGTGACTTTCCTTAGCCTCTCCCCTGGAAGTAGTAAGATAATTAGACAGCTAGGGCTAAAGACATTCTTTTTTTAAAAAATTAAATTCAAGTAGCCAACATATAGTACATCATTAGTTTCAGATGTAGAGTTCACTAATTCATCACTTGCGTATAACACCCAGTGCTCATCACATCACATGCCCTCCTTCATGCCCATCACCCAATTACCACATTACCCCACCCACTACCCCTCTAGCAACCCTCAGTTTTCTATGGTTAAGAGTCTCTCATTTTTCTCCCTCTCTGATGACTTCCCATTCAGTTTTCCTTCCCTTCTCCTATGAGCCACTGCACTGTTACTTATATTCCTCATATGAGTGAAATCATGTAATTGTCTTTCTGATTGACTTATTTCACTCAACATAATACCCTCCAGTTCCATCCACATCAATGTAAATGGCAGATATTCATTGTTTCTGATGGCTGATACTTCCATTGTATGTATATGTGTATATACATATATATATATATATATATATACACACATATACATACACACACACACACACACACTACATCTTTATCCATTCATCTGGTGATGGACATCCTGGATCTTTCCTCAGTTTGGCTATTGTGGACATTGCTGCTATAAACATTGGGGTGCAGGTGACCCTCGGATCACTACATTTTTATCTTTGGGGTAAATACCTTGAGGTACAATTGCTGGGTTGGAGGGTAGCTCTATTTTTAACCTCTTGAGGAATCTCCATACTGTTTTCCAGAGTGGCTGTACCAGCTTGTACTACCACCAATAGTGGACGAGGGGTCCCCTTTCTCCGCATCCGTGCCAACATTTATTGTTTCCTGTTTTGTTTATATTAGGGCTACAGATGTTCTTATTACAGCTTTGTGAACAGTAAACCATAACTTCTCCCCCAAAAAGTTAACAGGCCATGAAGTGAGAAAGATAATATTTCTTCATCAGAGTCCATTCCAGATCTCACATTCAAGAGCATTGTCATGAGAAGGGGCCCTGGCAGGGTTAATTGGCATCAGGGTATGATTGAAAAGCAGCAATGTCAATCAGAATCATGAAGGTAAAAGGGCATTTAAGAATCAGGGCCTAGTTCTGTCAGAAGTATGAAGATTGGTGTTTAGGGGACAGAGAGTCAGGAACTGGGGTGATTGGAGTTTGTTCCCACTCACACATGGAAATAGGGTGGCAGGCATACAGAACTGATTACTACCTGAGAGAAAGAGGTCTTTTTACCTCTGGTGGGATTCCCCCCCCACCAATTCTGACATAATCACTTTTTTCTGTAGGTCTTGATAGGGATAAGGCAGATAAAAGAAACCCACACATGTATACACACACACACACACACACACACACACACACACACACACACACCATGGAATATTACTCAGCCATCAGAAAATGAAATATCACCATTTGCAACGATGTGGATGGAGCTAGAGTGTATTATGCTAAGTGAAATAAATCAATCAGAGAAAGACAAATACCATATGATCTCACTCATATGTGGAATTTAAGAAACTAACAGATGAACATATGGGAAGGGAAAAAAGAAAAAAAAAGGAGAGAGAGAGAAGCAAGCTGTAAGAAACTCAATGATAGAGAACAAACTGAGGGCTGATGGAGGTGGGTGGGGAATGGGCTAGATGGGTGATGGGTGTTAAAGAGGGCCCTTTTGTGATGAGAACTGAGTGTTGTCTGTAAGTGATGAATCATTGATTTCTACTCCAGAAACCAATATTGCACTGTATGTATGTTAACTAAAATTTGAATAAAGAAAGAAACCCACAGATAATTAAGGCACTTTGTTTTAATTAGTAACTGACCCCTCGAGCCCACATTTTAGCAAATATAACATATACCAAAAACATAGTTTCATTTTACCTGTACTCCTTGTCTACCTTCTGGGGCAGGTAAAAACTAAAAATGAAATCTCTAAAAAGAGGGGAGAAAGAGAAGCTAAGAGCATAGGTGAGCCATGAACTGATTATTAAGCTCAAACATTCTGAGTGTGCTCCTGGCTGTCTTGTACAAGACTATTGGCAGTGCTGGCTTATTGCAGGAGCTTCTGAAGCTTTTGTTTTGTTCGGTGACTGTGGCTTTATTATGAGGGAAGATTAAGCAACATGAGAGGGGGAGCTATGCCTTTACCAGATGTTTATGGGTGCTTTATCTTCAGAGTACAATTGGCAGCATGATGAGCATCTATAGTGAAGCTGGTGATTTTGGAAACATCTTCGTGACTGGCAAGATTGTCTTTACCCTGAAGTATGAGCAGCAAACACAGGCTTTGGTCATCCATGTGAAGGAGTGCCACCAGCTGGCCTATGCTGATGAAGCCAAGAAGCGCTCTAACCCGTGAGTTCTTCTGGAACCTGACTGATGCTGAGATGAGAGCTTAGACCCTCACGTCTATGTGGGTGCTCTTGAGCCGAGGTTATCACCTCCTGGGCAGACAGGGAGGTGTGATTGAGAGTGGTTAGGGGAGATACAAGAAAGGAAGGGACCAGGACTGGGAAAATGCAATAAGGACATGTTTAAGAGGGTTTGATGTGGCATTTTCATTTCATCATGGCATATGTACATGGAGAGCAGAGAGCTGAAGAATGGACTTGAGAAAAGACAACAAATGACTCAGTACTTTCCTTGGGTTCTAGATATGTGAAGACTTATCTTCTGCCTGACAAGTCCCGCCAAGGAAAAAGAAAAACCAGCATCAAGCGGGACACCATCAATCCACTGTATGATGAGACCCTCAGAGTAAGTATCTAGATCCTGAGAGTAGAACATGTTCTGTCTTGTGCACTAAGCTGCAGCTATTCCTCTGCCACATGACTGGTTGACATGGTTTTCAAGGAGATATACCATGAGCATCTGTTCATATACTAACCTCCTGGAGAAGAAAACAAAAGTGATCTGGCATTCTTGGATTGTTGTGAAATTGGAGATGCATGGAACCACAAAATCTCATTTTATTTTATTTTTTAAAATATTCTATTTATTTGAGAGAGAGAGAGAGAGAGAGAGAGAGAGAGAGAGAGGAGATACAGAAGGAAAAGCAGGGAGCAGGAAGCCCAAGACAGGGCTCCATCATGATCTGAGCCAAAGGCAGACCCTTAACCAACTCAGCCACCCAGCCGCCCCCACAAATCTCATTTTGAAAAGTCTTTTAGGATCAGGAGTTTCTGTGGCAGTCCTTTCTGAATACTCCATTGTTCTTTCACCTAGTCAAGGAAAAATTAATTTTCCAGGTCCTACCATGGAATATGGTAGGTTTTTGTGAAATGGGGTAAGTGAAGACTTTGATTAAGGAAACTCAAAGTGCTTAGGGACAAAAGTGATTTGGTATTCAGGACTTTGGGTATGGTTGCTCAGATTTTGGAATAATCTTTTCTGAGGAATTACCATAAACTAATCATCTTGGGCTTCTGCATTTCTTTTCGCAGTATGAGATCCCAGAATCTCTTCTGGCCCAGAGGACTTTGCAGTTCTCAGTTTGGCATCATGGTCGTTTTGGCAGAAACACTTTCCTTGGAGAGGCAGAGGTCCAGATGGATTCCTGGAAGCTTGATGAGAAACTGGATCATTGCCTCCCTTTACATGGAAAGGTAGTCTGCTTTGACAACATACACAGTTTGGATCTCTGTCTGCAGGAACATCTTTTTTTTTTTTTTTTTTTTTTTTTTTTTTGCTGGAACATCTTTAAATGTAATCTGTAGAGTTCTAGCGCACTCTGCTGGGGTTTCTGAGTTTGACAGTAACTTTAGATGCACTAGCATGTCAAGTGTGTTATCTCTCTGAGGGCCAGGCAAAGGATGAAGCCATGGTTTTCCTTTGAAAAGTCTTTCATATATGTGCCAAGCTTTGCCTCATATCCTTTCAGAGTCTGGGCCTATCCTAACATCGTCACTTGCTCCTCTTCTAGAGCTGACTTTTTGGGTGTATCCTAACGTGCACTCCTTTTCCAAGCTAATCTTTTCACTAAAGAAGTAGGAAGTAAAATAATTCACAGTGTTCTAATTGTTGTGCTTTTTGTCACACAAGCCAGGGAAAATTTTACTTTGGAGATGGCATCTCAGGTGAGATTGTAGCAGTGTGCATAATAGTGCCTGGGATCTGAGTGCAGATCTGGATTTGAATCCTTGTTCTGTTAATTGCCAGCTAGGTAAGTCACCCCTTTTATAAAATAACTTAGGTGAATCACTTAACCTCTGTGAGTCTTAGTTTATTCATCTACAAAGTGGAGGTAACAATAATATTCCTGTTTCACAGGATTGTCCACAAAGTGCCAATGGACATTCAGTAGGTTACTGTCATTCCAGTTAAGATGAAATTGCTAAAACAGAGTTAGGATTGAATCATGATATGAACTGTTCAATGGCAAGGATCCTTGGTAAATTTTTTTTTTACATTGGCATTTTTGATGCTAAAAATAGTACGTGGTGCATAGACTCTTTGGAAAGATAGACAAGAAACCAGTAGCAGTGGCTGCCTCTGGGAAGAGAGACCGAGGTGAGAGAACAAATTAGTTTTTTTTCTATATGCCCTTTTAGAACGTTTGAACTTTTTACCATGTCTATGTGTATTGCTTATTTTAAAAAAATTAAGAGTAAGAGGATTTGTTTGCATGTGTTTCAAAATTACAATGATGTAGAAATAAGTACATTAGGAGAAAAGTACATTCAATTCCCTAGAAATAACCACTGTTATCGGCTACTTGGATATCTTTGCAGAGATTTTATATTAAGCAGCATGGATAATCCCAGCATACATGCAGGGATTTATATTTTTTCCATTTTATACAAATAGGCTTATATGAACCTCATAGTGTACATGTATCTTGATTTTTCTCATTTAACAATTTATTGTTTATCATGGGCATCTTTCTCTGCCATCACTTACATATCTATCTCATTTTTATTGCTGTATAGTATTCTCTCATTTGCCTATATATAAATTGTTTGCTTTTTTTGCTGTTAAAACTATGCTGTAACTTATCTTGGCCTTCTTATGTGGAGGTAATGTAGGAGAAATTTCTAGTGGTAGAATTGCTGAGTCAGTCATGCAATATTTTGATAGCTACAGCCTTTCATAAAAAATATTAAGAATGTTAAATCTGCCCCTTTAAATACTAATAAAAACAGGAAGGCAATTATCACCAAACTATAGCATATTATTAGAAATGTAGAATTTCTTTTTTAAAAAAGATTTTATTTATTTTTTTTGAGAGAGAGAGTGTGTGTTTGAGCATGAGCTAGGGGAGGGGCAGAGGAAGAGGGAGAAGCAGACTCCCTGCTGAGCAGGGACCCCCCCTGCCCCCCGATGCAGGCCTCCATCCCAGGACCCTGGGATCATGACCTGAGCTGAAGGTAGATGTTTAACCAACTGAGCCAGAAATGTAGAATTTCTTAAGCATTTGACACAGGAATCATTGAGGGGCCTACAGTTGATATAATTATATTGGAAATGTCACCGTAAACCATTACGTCCTACTGCCAATAAAAGTGTCTTACATCAGAAGAAAAAAACTGCATTACAATGGAGACATTTGCTCTTCAAAATTATTTTGAGCTAGAATGGAAATATGCCACTGAAAAAATACACCAATTTCTAGCTAAGGCTAAACTCCAATTTTAAGAGTCTACTGAAGTTCACAATCTGGAAATTAATAAGTTTGTAGACATTCATAAACAACCAAAAGTCCACTCCGGCATCACATATCTATTTTAACTTAAAAATTCTACATTTATTGCCTCTGATCTATCCTTTTTTCCCCCTTAGCCATCCATTTGCTCCCATCCAGTTTTCTCTTCTTGGCATCCACCTCCCTATTTTTTTTGTATCATTCCCACACAGTAAACTGTATGTACACATTCTGGGTATGTGTACATTTTTCCAAACCAAAGGGGATTATACCTTCCTGGCATTAGTATACTCTATGCTAAGACCTAGGTGAGAGGAGCCCCAGTGACCACAGGCAGGTGATAGGATATGTCTGATCGGCACCAGCTCATGTTCTGGACACAAAAGTGTAAAGAACAGAACCATGCCGAGAGAGCCAATAGAGTGAAGCAATTCTGGTCCCAACAGCCAAAGATAATAGGCCAGTTGCTGCTCATTCCGCACATTCATGCATTCACTCTTACATTCATTCCTTAAATATTTGTGGAGTACCTACTATGTGTCAGGTACTTTGCTAAGTATCAGGCATACTAGGCTGAGCAAGACTAGGGTGATTCCTATCCTCCTGGCATGTAGGTTCTAGTGGTAGAGACAGCCAATTAATCAAAAGTAGCACAAATAAATATAAAGTTAGAAATTGTGGCATGTTCAAATCCTTGTAACAGAGTTCCACTTAGGCCTCAAATCTTTGCAAGCTCTCTTTAAAAAAATACTCTTCACCTTCAAAAATCCTACAAGCAATACATACCATTCTCTTTAAAAAGACTGTACACATATACACAGGAAAAAGTAAAAGCCCCTTTTCCTTTCCCCAATCTAGTCCTCTCTGTAGAATAAACAAGTGTTATATGTATCCTTCTGGGTTTTTCTATGCCATGTAGTATAGTGGTTAAAAGCATGGACTCTGGAACCAATCTGTCTGAATTTGAGTCCTGCCTCTGCCAATTGCTGTGTGACCCTGGGCAAGTTACTTAATCTCCCTGTTCCATAATCTGTAAAATAGAGATAATAGTACCTATAGGGATTATCTTGAGGATGACACAAAATGACATACATAAAGTACTTATAACAGTGCCTGGCATGTAGTAGATACAATATAAGTGATAATGATAATAACCAGTATTTATATACATACATATTCACATGTACAAATTAACATATTTCAATATAAATGGGATGTTTTTCTTCATTTTGCTTTGTTGACTTAACTGTACATCTTGGATAGCTTTTGGAGTCAGCATGTATGGATTCCCTGCATGCATTCTTTTTGATGATTGCATGCCATAATACAATCACCATATGCGGGCATTAAAATCACTCATTTAACCTTTTCTTTTTTTTTTTTTAATTTTTATTTATTTATGATAGTTACAGAGAGGGAGAGAGAGAGAGCTAGAGGCAGAGACATAGGCAGAGGGAGAAGCAGGCTCCATGCACCGGGAGCCCGATGTGGGATTCGACCCCGGGTCTCCAGGATCGCGCCCTGGGCCAAAGGCAGGCGCTAAACCGCTGCGCCACCCAGGGATCCCCATTTAACCTTTTCTATATTGATCACTACCATTTAGGCTGTTTATACTTTTGGGCTTTTACTAACGATGTTGGTAGTAAGATTCTTTTTTTTGGTAGTAAGATTCTTCGTCATGGTATCAGTGAGTCTGTGGCAACTTTGCTGGAAGACCTTTGTGGGTATTTAGAATCTAGTAACTGTATCCCCAAAAGTAGCAAAATAGTGGGCATAGCAGAAGACTTAGCTGGTTCTTCTGTAGCTCCTTCTGAAGGAACTGCCTTGGAAACCGGTGGCTGCCATGGCCAAAGGTCCCAGGATTGTATTCATAAGGAGGATTCTCTTACATCATGAAGCTGTTCTTGGGGTTAATTTTCAGATCTCCTCTATGAGAGGTCCCAACAACTCCTGAGAAGCCCAGCATGACCTGTCGGGTTTCCCTGTGTTTCAGATCAGTGCTGAGTCCCCGACTGGCTTGACATCACACAAGGGCGAGTTGGTGGTTTCACTGAAATACATCCCAGCCTCCAAACTCCCTGTTGGGGGTGACCAGAAAAAGAGTGAGTTTTGGGGGGAGGGGCCTGTTGTAGCCCTTAGCGTTCAAGCGTGTCTGTGAGATAGGGCAGCTGGTGGCCAACACTATTGGAGAGGCCAGATTGAGATACTCCCTGGATCATCTTCTAGGGAAGATTCCTTTGCTAAGGAAGCCCTTTTCCACGTTATTTTCAACCAGAAAGGAATATCTTAGGGTTGGCACTCTTTTTTTGGCCATGAAACTGGCTTAGTCTTGGTCCAGCAATGGCAATCTATTAAGAGGGCAGAATAGAGCAGAAACATTGGGGATGAGAAAAGTGGTTGCAAGGGGTCGTGAAGTATAAGGGATAGGGATTTGAAGGTGGCGGAAGAGTAAACCAACACGGGAGGCACGGCGCTAGTGACTATGGATGTGTAGATGAATAAGACACATTTGCCCTCCCTTGAGAAGCTTCGTTTAGCAAGGAAGACAGTCACCTGCTAAAAGAGCACAGACACAGGAGTGATACATTCTCTCTGGTTACATTTGGGAGAGTTTTAAAGAGGAGGTAAGGATGAAACCGGACTGCATATTTTACCTATTAGAAAAGGAAGTGGATGGGGTGAGAAGAGCCATTCTAGAAGAGGTAGCATGAGCAAAGGTCTTTATTAAAAAGGCATGGTAAATGTGGGGTCGTATGTAAAGTGTGAGGTAGCGAACTCCTTATTTCAGTGGTGCTGGAGTCATGGTTTGTGTATATGAGAATGGAGCTGGAATTGTTGATAAGGCTGGTTCCTGACAGTAAAGGGCTTTGAGCATAATGGTAGGGCATTAGTGCAACGAGAAGCCAAAGTTCTTAGAAAGACACCTGTAATAAGGTCTAATCTATAGGCTACGGGGATGAACAAGACCCCCAGGAAGGGTGTGCAGGATGATTAGAGAAGACAGGTAGTGATAGTGCACTGTAGGGAAGAGCAATATTTTAAAGGATGAAGACTGGATGAAAAGCTTGTGAGCGAGAGGGTTATTAGGAAAGAGCTCAAAGAATAAAAGAGCAGAGATAGTCAGTAGTGCTGAAATCCTATTGGAATGTCAGGCCGGTGAGGACTGAGAAGGCATGGCTCATTGGCGTTAGGTAGTATTTTCAGTGGATTAGTGGAAGCAGAAGCCAGGTTTCAGGAGAAACTGGGCTGAGTGAATGAAGCAAAGAATTAGAGGTAGTGAGTGTGGGCTTTTTTTTTTTTTTTAGAATAACTGATGGTGAAAGAGATAAGGGTAAAGGGAGATTTTCTTTTTAAAGGATTTTTTTCTTTTTTTAAAAAAGATTTTATTTATTTGAGAGAGAGCAAGAGAGCACAAGCGAGGGTGAGGAGCAGAGGGAGAAGGGGAAGCAGACTTCCCACTGAGCAGGGAGCCTGAAGCTGCTGGATCCCAGGACCCTGGGATTAGGACCTGAGCCAAAGGCAGATGCTTAATGGACTGATCCACCCAGATAACCCCTTTTTAAAGGATTTTAAAAAGAAGAGGTGAGATTAGTGTATATTTAGACTGAGGGGATAGGACTAGGAGAGAAAGAAATATTAAAAATGGGAGGTGGGAGTTGAAATTGATGATGCCTGATGAGTCCTGTGAAGTGGGCATGGGATCAAGAACACAAGTAGGGGAGTTCCCTTTTTAGAAATCATTCAACAAATATCTGGCAACTTTACTTCTCTAAGCTTCCATTTTCTCATCTATAAAATAGGAATAATAGTATATATCTTATATGGTTGCTTTGACAATTAAATGCTTAATGTAGAATCTGGCACATATAGCCAGTTTTCTAAAAGCATTTATTGCTTTTGTTGTTCTTATTGAGTCAGTCACTGTGTTAGGTCCTGAGAGTGGAAGCCAGGTGTGGTCTGATTTTCATGGAGCTTGCTGCCTTCAGGAGCAAGGGATGGAAGAGGCCATGTAGATAAAGAGCAAAAAGAGAAATCTGAAGGGGTAGGGGCTCACTTGCTATGCCTGACATCCCTCACAGGTAAAGGTGGGGAAGGGGGAGAGCTCCAGGTGTGGATCAAAGAAGCCAAGAACCTGATGGCTGCCAAATCAGGAGGGACTTCCGACAGCTTTGTCAAGGGGTGAGTCCCTGGATCAGCAACAAACTAACCAGCTCCAGGACAAGAAAGCTAAGCGAGGAACCCAAATTAACCTTTCTCTGTGGATGTTATCCTTGTATATCCTACCACCTCCAGCAATCAACTTTGTTCCTGAAAATAGGTAATAGCAAAATCTCCACAACCACCTTTGTACCAGTCTTGAGCTCAGTCTGGACTGTGCTGTAGTGTGGATTTCCAAAGAGGAGGGTGGTAGACAGATAGGCTGGACTTTTCCTTTGTTAAATAGACTTACGCTTTTAGTCAATCCTAAATAAAAATCCATGTCCCCTGACTGTTCAGATTTAGGAACTCAGGACTTTGTTTCTCCCAATATTTAAGTAATGCCACCCAAATTATAGATCACCTTACTAACTTAAGTTCTCTAGCAAATCATGTTTGGCTAGGCTTCTAGTTATTACTATTGTTTTCATCAAAAGATGACCTTGTCCAGTATCAAGGGAATCAAATATTTAAAGCCCGTTTGGGGGAGGGTATAGATAACAACTTACTGATAACACTCTATCAATTTTCTCTCCAGGTTAAAGGAATTGAATCAGCTGAATGATCCAGTGGGGGTAGTGGGAACTCTGCTTCAGCATATTCAAAGGAGGGAGTGTATGTGCTAGGATCTGAATAATGACTTACCTTCCTGGGCTAGGCCTGTGGTCAGGGAAAGGGGAATTTAGATAGATATTTGCCAGCTTTGAGTAGGTTGTTGATTACTTCCCACCCTCTGCCAGATACCTCCTTCCCATGAGGAACAAGGCCAGTAAGCGTAAAACTCCTGTGATGAAGAAGACCCTGAATCCCCACTACAACCATACATTTGTCTACAATGGTGTGAGGCTGGAAGATCTACAGCACATGTGCCTGGAACTGACTGTGTGGGACCGGGAGCCCCTGGCCAGCAATGACTTCCTGGGAGGGGTCAGGCTGGGTGTTGGCACTGGTGAGAACCTCTCTCCTGTCCTATTTTAAAGACGTCTCGTGCAATTTCCTCCTAATATGCCCATACCCCTTCCTTCAAAGCTGCTCTATAGCAAGAGTTGTCTTCTTTTCTTTCAGTTAACATTTGGTCAATATTTACTGGGTGCCTACTGTGTGCAGACCTAGGGGAAGGCTGTGCTCATGCACTGTTATGCGTACAGATAAATGTGACCCTGATCACCAAGAATGCCGTCATCTTACCACCAAAAAAATCTAATTTCTTAAAAGGAATTGTCTCTATTGCCTCACATCTTAATCCACTGTGATCTGGCTTCTGTCTCACCACTCTGCTGAGCAGTTGCTCATGACAAAGTTTTATTTTCATTTTACTAGAATTTTCATGCTATTTAGTATAATTACTCCCTTTTTCCTGAAATACATATAGCTTCTACTAATACTATACTTGTTTTACGGGTTTCTCAGTCTCTACCCAAACTCTAAATCTTGGTGCTTTCTTTTTTTAAAAAAAAAAAAGGTTTTATTTATTTATTCATGAGAGACACAGAGAGAGAGGCAGAGACAGGCAGAGGGAGAAGCAGGCTCCATGCAGGGACTTGGTCCCAAGATGCCCGGGATCATGACCTGAGCCAAAGGCAGACAGTTAACCAACTGAATCACCCAGGCACTCCTTGAGTCCTCTTTTTCCTCTCTGCAGTCTCGGCATGCCTACGGCCTTTATACTACTTGTATATTAATAAGTCACACAAAGCACTTAACACATGGTGTCTAAAATGATGTTTTTACAAATGTAAGCCAGTTCACATCAGTCCCCCACTTAAAACCCTTCAGTGGCTTACTACTGTACTTGGAAGACAATCCAAAGTTCTTGCCATTCTGACAGGCCCCTATAGATTCTGGACCCTTTGTTCTTTATGATCCATCCTATATCACTCTCCTGCTTGCTTACTGTGCTCCGAACACAATGACTCTTTCTGCTCTCCAAATATACCTACCTCATTCCAACTTCATAACTTTTGCAATTATTGTTAACCTCTGTCTGGCTCCTTCCCATCCTTCAGAGCCTGACTCAAATGTCTCCTTGGAGAGTCCCTCAGACCACTCCATCTAAAGGAGGCCCTGATCTAGGCACTACAGATCACCCTGTTTATTTACTTCAAGACATTTATCTCACTATCTGAGGTACTCTTGACTTAACCTATTTTCTGTTTTCTTTTCAAATGTAAGCTGCCTGCAAGGCAGGACGTTTTTGTTTTTGTTTTTGTTTTTGTTTTCCCTTTGTTCACCACTGTATCTCCCAAGCCTAGAAGAGTACCTGGTACACAGTCGGCACTCAAAAAATGTTTGTTGAAAAAAATGAATGTACAAGACAATAAGAATGAGGTCACAATCCAAACTTTTGGCCTGTAGCCTACAGCTAGAGACAAATGGTGTTTAGCTGCTGCTTCTTCCTCCCACCCTCCACCTTTTTAAAAATAAAGTTTCAGTCAAGTTGGCAATAACAGAAGGGCAAATACCTCTGGCATGAGGTGTCAGACACAAGAGCTCTGTAATGGCCTCAGAATAAGAGGTCTGAAGCTACTGTGTGCTATTTGGAGTCTTCATTTCATCAACCTGAATTCTCCTGATAGGCACTCAGGAGCACAGAGATAGCTTTGCAGAGACCACAGGGAGCAGTTCCCAGACTACCATACCCATCAACCTGTCTTTGTAACATACTGTCTCTTATGGGATGGCTACCCTTGCCCTATAACCCATCTTTCCTGGTGGGCTGAAGGAGTGGGTTCCCTGTTCAACCTCCTCTGGTGTTTCTCCTCAGGGATCAGTAATGGGGAAGTGGTGGACTGGATGGACTCGACTGGGGAAGAAGTGAGCCTGTGGCAGAAGATGCGACAGTACCCAGGGTCTTGGGCAGAAGGGACTCTGCAGCTTCGTTCCTCGATGGCCAAGCAGAAGCTGGGCTTATGAGCCCCTGATCTTCTCTGCAGGTCCAGCCCTGTCCAGGGCAAGTGAGAGAAAGTGAAGAAACCAAGAGCAAAGATATATAATTATGTGTATGTGTGTGTGTGTAGATATATGTATACATATATATATGTGTGTGTGTGTGTGTATGTGTGTGTGTAAACATATTTCTACAAATCTCATTATGCTAGAGTGATGCAGACTTGTTCCCCTTTTTAAAGCAGGCTCAACAATAAGGGTCTGTTCAAAATGTTTTTATTTGTGCATAATCTAGTATATTTCCAGAGTCCATTCTTATATCTTTATGATGTTTAATTAACTTAAAAATCTTTTAAAACAAGTTTTTTTCTACTGTCTTGCCATCCTTTCCCTCCTTCTCCAGGAAGCCTTGGCTACCTTTGGCATTCATACAGGTCTGTGTTTCCAGGTATGCCTGGTCTGAGGCTGAGGCTCTGGGAAGCAGGGTTGGGTTACTAAAAGATGGGAGAGAGGTGAGTAGGTCTGCCCCCTTCCTTTCCAGTTTATATTTTTAACTCCATTTTTACCTTGATAAATTTCTGGAACTTGGCTTTTAACTCTTCTTGTTCTTAAGCCATTTCCATATTGCTTGGGTCTAATGGTCTTCTTGGAAATGCTAAGAAAATTCCTAAGTTCCTTCCAGCTCCAGACACCTTCACTAGACTTTTAGGGAACCCTTATAATGGAGCTGATTTAGAAAAATAATTAGATGGCTTTTTGGTGGTCTCAGAGGACCAGAGTGATTGAGAGTGAAATGTTTCCCAGCTCATACTGGATCTTTGCATTTTATATAGATACAGCTGTTGGAGAGCATCTCCTTTCTCTAAAAAAAAAAAAAAAAAAAAAAAAACGTTTTCACTCTCATATACCACATCTTTCTTAGCATTCGTGTCCATGGTGTGGTACCACAAAGAATATGGCCTACATTACCAGAAGAGCCAAGTACTGTCCAAACGGGCCCAGTGTTTCTCCAGCCTGGCCACTGTTAGTGCTCTAAGAGAATGTGTTCAGAGAATCCCCCAGTTATTCTGACTTCCTTCTTGAAGTGATTTCAGTTTCTATTTTTTTCTATTGTTTCCTAAACTTGGCTTAGATGTAACATGGGTGTGATGTGATGAGACCTTTCTTAATAGGGTCTGGTGAGCTGAGGTTCATTTTCTGAAACTCACTGTACCAAACTGACCTTTTTTTCCTTGCAAGTGTATCTACACAAAGTTGTTTGTGAAAGGGATCTACCAGAGAAGAAATCCCTGTTGGTAGAATGTGCTGATTGTCCTATAAGGCCACTAGCTGGAGGGCAGCTTCAGTGGTTTCTACTGTAGAGATGAACTGAATGGAGGGTGTTTTTAAAAGGTTTGTTTGGTATGGATTGATATTGTAACGGAAAGCATGATTTGGGATCCTGGGCTGTAACTTGCTGCTTTGTTCTCCATCCCCTGAAATGTATGTGTGCTCCAATAAAGCTTTCTCACTTGTCAAGTGTTTGCGTTTGTTAGTTCTATAGATGCTTTTCTCTCTGATGTCCTCACTTACTGTTGTTGCTGTTCGGTGGCTTGAAGGAGAAAAACCAAAGTGACAAATGCCCTTCCCTAACCATGCAGTGTACTAATTCAAAGAAAATTTTCCTTTCCCCACATTGTTGCCTGATACCTCTGCTGAGCTACAATCTATTGACTTTGGTGTTTGGTCTCTAGGGAGAGACCTGAGAATCCATCTTAGAAGCGGCACCATTTCTCAATTTCTCTCTCAAGTACCAAGGGAACTCCTCCTCTCATTTTGTAGCCCCCTACCACTAAGAAGGAGAGGGGGATTCACAGGGGAAGGAAGGTGTTCTCTGCTGTGTTTCTTTCTGGATCCTTCAATATCTCTAGGAGGTAGGGCCTTTTTCCTTCACGCCTACTACCATTATTTAGTTTTAGGAAAGAAAGAATACAGATGCTAAGCAAGCCATCTCAGAAATAAGGCCCTAGGGTTAAGAAACCTGGGTTTCTAGGTAGAGCGCAAGTGATTCTTGACCTCTTGTGCAAAAGGCATTAATATATGTTGCATGTCTTTTGAATATGGAGCTTTGTGCTAGGCACATTATATATTATTATTATTTCCTTAATTTCTCCAAGTACCTTGTGAAGTAGGAAAAGTCCCATTTTTACAGATGAGGAAAGTAGAGTCCACTATTACACAACAGAGTTGGGATTTGAATTTGAATCAACGTCTGTTTCTACTGTGCCATGCTACTTCCTGTAAGGGTGTTATATGTGTTGTTAGCAAAGGGATGATTTGTTTCTTCTAAAATATCTCAAAGAAATAAATTTAGTTTACAAAGGAGGATAATCAGAATGCTTTGGATGTTACCTAACCAGCTGCTGACTTGATAGTTTGTACGTGTGTATGTGTGTGTGTGTGTGTGTGTGTGTATGTGTGTGTGTATGAGACAGAGAGACAGGGAGATGGGGATGGGGATAGGTGGTAGGCAAAGAGAGAAAAACAAACACATGTAGAGGGTTGGGGTGAGACTAGCCCCTTGTCTGGCTGTGAGCCTGATTCTGCTGCTGCCTCCCCCTCCTAGTTAGCTAGAATTTCCTGAAGCATCATGCAAAAGAGGTTACGGTAAAACTTTACCTAAAGAAAGCAAGATTGACTTGCCTGTCTGACTACTCAGTAAAATGAAACAGAACAAAAGCTTCCCAATTTTTCTAAGCTACCGGAGCATTTCTATGCGAGAGTCAGGTCCAGGTAGAAACTTTGTTCGAGAGGCAGTGGGCCTCGACATGTTACCATTTGGGCCTTGACCTGCTAGCATGCCCTGGCTTGCCACTTGAGGTCTAAGTGATAAAGACAAGGAAGGGCATTTATTTTGACTCATATGCAGTCTTTGCCTTTGGAACCACAGACCTTGTCTGACCAGAGATATCCCATATTAGCTCATTGTATTTTGTCTTCTGCCCATAACTTGTCTTTTGACTTTCAAGCTCCTGTATTTCCATGCAAGGAAGAGGGAGAAGGGACTTTTTTTTTCTTCACGTTTGATCATTCACTCCATGCCCTGTTCCACTCAGCAACTGACTAACATTTTATTTTGCATTTTATAAGTGAGATTTCCACTAAGCCTACAGTGGAAACAGCCTCTCTCTGATTCACTACTACCCCCATACGTTCTGGGCTTGTGATTTATGTCCCATCCCTCTTCTTTGGAGAGTGAATTTTCTTGGTCGAGAGCCTTCCATTTTCCTTTTCCTCCTGGGCCCACTCCTGAGTCTTGTGTCTGAGTAGGATTATATATAGAAGGTGAAACTGCTGTCTTTGCTGGGAGCAATCAGCTGTCTTTAAGTGAAATATAGAAAAAATAGAGGCAGTCCAGTACAATAATTAAGAACACTGACTGGAGCCAGACTGCTGGTGTTTAAATCCCAGCTCTGTCACTTACTAGCTGTCTGATCTTAGGCAAGTTGCCTAACCTCTCTGTGCTCCCATTCCCTCATCTGTGACATGAGGCTAATAGCAGTACCTGCCTTATAAGGTTGTTGTGAAGGTTTCAGAGTCAATGGATGGAATGTTTAGAATGGTACCTGGTACGTGGTGAGTGCTTAAGCATTAGCTCTGCCTCTCCACTCAGCCTGCTTTCTTCTCTCCCTTAATTTTCCACTGGTGATCCCCTAGGCCAAGCTGAAGGAGAAAAGCTGCTGAGTCTTAACCATGACCCTGCATTCCATGAGTGTAAAAGAAGAAGGTTCTAAGCAGCATGGGAAGAATACCTTTTTTTTTTTTTTTTTTTTACCTTCTCCACTAGTTTTACAGAGGCTTGGAGTGGTGGTTTCCAGGTTCCCTAGATCATGAGCTGGGGGCTTCTCTGAGGAAGGGACTGCCCTGGCTGCCTTTTGTTATGGAACTGGAGGCTCAGTAAGAAGAGGCTGTTGCCTGTGAGCCAGCTGGAGGGGCCAGGACAAAACATTGTGCTCTGGCCTGATTCTTCTTCTTTAAGCTGCCTCCTGTTGCAGCATATTCCTTACTCTTAGATGAAGCAGTGGTTAACATAACATTTGTAACCCAATACCCTAAAAGGACAAATGACAAGTTCAAGGATATTTTCAAGCTGCCACCACCTCCAATGATAGAGTTAACCTGTAGGGGGAGAAAACCAGCTACACTTGCTTTAATGTCCCAGTCATCTGTTGTGACAGTGCTGCCCTCTGCTGTCGCCTCAGGGTAGAGGAACCATTTAAAACACAACCGGTTAGTGAATGAATTGAGAATTTACTTATCTGGAAGACTTTGGAGAGCTGCGCAGAGGCCTCCGGTTGGGAAAAGACTTTCACCCCCCAGCCCGTTGACCAGGACCTGCCCTAAGTCCTTGCCTAGCTTCTTATCTCCTCGAGTGCTACTTAAAGCAGAAACTTGCTTAGGGAAACTATTACACAGCCCTACAAAGGGCGTCTGGGAATATCCCAGGATTGGTGAATCTCACCCACCTCAGGGTCCTGGCCCTAGTACCGTGGGGAGCCATTTCCTCCTTTTATTAGGCCCCAGTTTCAGCCGACTAGGGGAACTTTGCCCTTGACCTCCATCCATGCCCTGGCTCCAGTTCACTCGCATATGTCCCTTTGCTCCCGACGCTGGATCAGCTCCTGGTTGCTCAGTAGATAGTCATCAATGAATGTAAAGATTTCCTCGGGGGTGACAGGTTCCATGTAGCGTTCCCGGTCAATTCCTTGCTTGTCAATCAACACCATGTTGAAGTAGGAGGGAGTGAGGCGCTGAAATTGCCTAAGGAAAGGAGCCCACGAGGTGTGAGACCTTGTCTGGGCTTCATCCCACCAAGCTTTACTACCTTCTCACTTTTCACAGTTCTACCCATGGACTAGATCCTTCCCTACCAGGTCTCTTGTCCCCATCCCCTCTACTACTGATCTTAAGCCCCTTTGTTTTTCTCTGCTCAGACTGTAGTCTTGCTGTCCCTTTGCATATAACTCTCTGCTAAGCTGTCCCATCCTTACCCCAGATGGAGCAACTTTGTTAATACCAGGCTCTGCTTCCCTCGTGGGAATATGTGACTAGTGTCTTCTAGAGTTGGGCTGGACATAACCTGCACAACCGTACATGGCAGCCCTGAGGTTGATTAATATTGCCCCGTCAACTCTTCTATCTGTAGATGCAAGTTCGCAATCTCCTTCCTCTGCATGTTTCTCAGTCTCTCTCCTACCTGGGACTCTGTCCCCACTGGGACTGAACCCTAGAGGCAGGTATTGTTTATAGAACAGAAAGCAATGATAGCTTTATTGGCACTGAGTGTACGTGGAGGCATTTGGAGGGGGTGATAATGGATAGATGACGAGAAAAGTCAACTCCTACCACCTGTCACCTGTAGTCTTCTCCTTGCCCAGGGGCAGAGGAGTAAGATTCAGATTTTAGTGCCTAAAGATGCATTTTGCTCCTTTGGAGACTGAAGAAAAAGAGATGAGGCCATGGCGCGATGAAATCAGAGGCTTCTCTTCTCTGAGTCATGTTTGGGTTCTGTGTCTCAGCCCTGCTGTGCTTCGGAGTCACCTAAGGTCCCTCATAAAAGCACAGTCTTCGGGTAGTTTGGGGTCGAGCCTGGTCCTTGGTCTTTTACAGGCTCCCTCTGCCCATTTAAGTTTGATATTCTACCACTCTCTGGTTTTATCTAATGCATCCAAAGGATTCAAACACAAGGCATGCCTCAAGACAGTAGTGTCTGTTGACTTTCCCCCAACCTTCCTGTTGCCAGTGTCCTGCCTGGGGTTGCTGCCCACCCCTTCCCTGTGGCCTCCAGCCTGGACCTGAGCTCCTCGATGATGTTGGCTGACAGCTGTTGCTCCCGGATGCGCCCCACCTCCTGAGGTGGCTGCCCCACCAGTTCAATGATGGTCATGTGGCGTAGGTCCAGTCCACAAGTGGATTGCTGGGAGAAAAGAGAAGGTTTTGTGGAATAGGTTCTCAGACTCAAATCTAAGGCTACTTCACTGATTCCTCCTGGGACCACACTGAGGCAGTGTAGGAAAGGAGGGGCTTCTCCCCCAACCATCACACCGTGGGGTTCAACAACCACTTTCCTCTGTCATTCCTAAAGCATTTGCCCTAACAGTATTTCTGTTATTCTAATGAGACCATACCAAACGTGTCACACCATGTGGTGTAGAGAAGCAAAATGTAACTGATGCATTGCAGGAATATAATCTCTCCTTGTACAGTATTGCATTGGCTTTAAACTACATAGGTTCTTAACAGATGGCTGTGGTGATATGATTATAATGGCTCTTGTTTATGGAACACATATACCTAATGCTTTGCAGGAATAAGCTAATCCTTATAACACCGCTAACAAGATAGGTGGGATCATTCTTATTCTGTAGGGGGACAAAGTAACTTGCCTAAATTTGCAGGACAATAATATCCTGAGCCAAGATTCAAACTGAGGGCTGATACCGCCCAAGTGTATGCTCCTTACCACTAGGTGACATGGCCAGGGCCCTCTCTCAGTCTCCAGGATTTCTCCAAAGTAGTGCCAGTGCTCTCTCTTTATTACCCTCTGTTGCCTTTCTCACACTGGGCAGGACACCCTGGAACCTTACTCTGGCTCTTCGTCAGTTGCAGGGTCGCCTCTAAGCCAGTTACCCAGAGTGAGGCTTAAAGCAACAGTAAAGGCTCCCTGTGCCCAACTCCTTGTTGAATCTTTGGGCTACTCCTCTAGTCCATACCCTACCCTCAGAATCACTGTCCTTACTGGCTGGTTCCTGTTCTTGTTTTTGCTTTCTGTTCAAGCTGAGGTATTGTCTTTGTCTGCCCTTTCTTTGGCAAGGGACAGGGAGACGGGGTTGCTGGAGGAATTAGGTTTTTTTTTTTTTTTTTTTGGTATGGACACTCAGGGTCATCCCTTTAATGAAGCTGCTGCCATCATGGGCTTCTGAATATTGATTTAGCAATTTCTAAGATTTAACCTGTAGAAATCCTCCTAAGTAGCATTGTCTCTTACCTGGGTATCTAGTCCCTTGCAGCTCCTCAGAGCCACTTCTCTTAGTCCTGTCCGTATACCCTGAATTCTCTTCAGAAACCTTTTCCTAAAACCCAGTGGATATATCTGTTGTGTCTCATCTACCTCTCCCTCCCCCACAAGTGGCTTTGGCTAGGTAACTCTTAATATGTTAAAAACTGTCATGTAATTCCCTCATTTTCCTTTGAAATGTCACAACACTTTTCCTTCTATTCTGCTACTATGGTGGTTAAGAACACATACCCTGGAGTCAGACTGTCTGGGTTCAGTAAAAACATAGCAGTTTTTAAAATGTGCTAAATCTGTCCACCATAAAACTGATCAAATGTTGCCCACAAAAAGTTTGAGGAAATGAGGTTTGTGCTGCAGAAAGCGCAACTTTTTGATTTGAAAAAGGTAAGGGAATAATGGGGTAGGCTTAGGGGGTAAGTAAAGGAGCTAAGCCCTGATGAGGGTGTGGGTCTCACCTGCAGCATAGAGATCTGCATTTTATAGTATCGGTTGGAGGGATCAGGAGCCGAGATGATGAGGAGTCGCTGTTTCTCATAGAACTGATCCAGAAGGCCAGCAGCTGAGTTGACATTGACGTTAATCTTCATAGCTAGGGCAAAAGCATATGGTCAGAGTAGGGCTCATCCTTCATGCTAGCATAGTAACAACACTTTGAGGACTTTTAGTCTTTCATGTTGGCCCTTTTGTTTGTTTCTGCCTTTCCTTGGGGGAAATCCTAAAAGAACACTTGGAGATTTTGAACCCTTCTACTTGGTGGGGGCGGGGCGGGTAGGGGTATTCTCTGGGGAGAACATTAGCCCCTAGAATAAACACAACTCATAAAACCCCATTCCCACATCATACACATTGCTATTGGACTCCTGCACCATCCATAAGGACAGATCCTCCAAAGTAGCCCTGATTAGTTGTGTCTACTCCCCCTGCCGCTGGTTTCACTCACGAGCACAGATGGGTGGTGATCCTGACCACTGGCGGCTGGACTGGCAGACCCGGGAGGGGGTTCCTTGGCGTTCATAACCTCCATCACAGTGGTATTCACAGGTGGCACCATAGTTGTCCCCTGCTGAGGTGCAGGTGAGGTAGCCATGCTGTGGTGGTTTTAGAGTTGGGCAGCGTCTCACTGTCAGGAAGGAGTTCAAGTTAGGGGCTATGGTATCTCTTCCAGGGAAAAAAGTTTAAGAGGGTGGCTGGGCTGTGTTTTTTAGACCAGGAGACCTAGGATGATCAGAATGAACGGCTTCTCTGTTTCCAGTGGCCAAGGGCAGAGCCAGAATTTTCCTCTTAAGGAATTAAATCTGAAATGCACACGAAGGTGTTCCTAAAATCTGGAGGTGCAAGTAAGTATACATATTATCATAAAAAAGACTATCAATCTGTAAAAAAAAAGTTTGTTTTCAGACTTTGTGGACACCCCGCACAAAGACGATCACCTTACACAATTAATTTGAATATCAAAAATAAATTGGAGAAGACTTAAATACCCATAAGTGGTAGAACTGTTAAGCAAATCAAAATATATTCTTAGAAGGTTATGATGTTGTCATTAAAAATACTTCTGAAGAGTTTTTAAAAGCATGAGAAAACTACTTGTGTTGTAATGAAAGTGAAAAGGGTGATCTAAGATTGGATATACAGTATGATCTCAACTATATATTTTTTAAAAAGTATGTGTAGATAAAAGACTGGGAGGAAAATACCAGAAGATTAACAATAATTGCCTCTGGATGATGGAGTAATAGATTTTTCCCCTTTATATATTTATTTCCAAAATGTTCAATGACAAGTATGAATTATTTTTATAGTGAAAAAAATCAAAACAATACACTACGACACAAAAAGGAAGAATCAGACAGCCAACACCACCAATTTCAGCAGAGGTGAAAGAGAATGAAGGCTGCTTAGAGTTGATAATTGGAAAACTAAGAAAAGAAACAAATGCAGAGTATCATCATGAATTTTATCTAGATTTAGAATGAGAGGGACGCCTGGGTGGCTTAGCGGTTAAGCGTCTGCCTTCCAGCTCAGGGTGTGATGCTGGAGTCCTGGGATCGAGTCCCACATTGGGCTCCCTGCGTGGAGCCTATTTCTCCCTCTGCCTATGCCTCTGTTTCTCTCTCTCTCTGGATGTTTCTCATGAATAAACAAAAATCTTTAAAAAAATAGATTTAGAATAAGAAAGTCTTCTTGGGGAGTCAAGGTTCCTGAAACGTGTATACATGTAATGCAGCTTCCTGAACAGCCCCGTGTAAGTGAAAAATTTTCCCCCCTCTCCCAATATAAAAGAGGCCTCTGTTTCAGGCACAGAGTGGGGAGGGTTGTGGTGGGCATGTAGAGGGTCAGGGCAGAGCACGAATAATGAACAATGTAGAAATGGAAGACTTCTTTCTGACCTTGTACTTTCACGATGAACTTGCAGCTGGCTCGGTTATAGGCTCGGTCGTAGGCAGTGTAACGAATCACATGCTCTCCTTCGGGAAAGTGAGAGCCTGGCTCAGGGCCCCGAAGTGTCACCCTGCATGGGACCAAGGAAGAGAGCCACTGAGGAAAGAGACTCTTAGAACTGGGGTCTGGGGCACATCATCACTGTGGCAGCAGCCTGTGCAGTTGGGTGTGGGCAGCCTGAAAAACTGCGGGGAGGTATAAGGGGAATCCATTACTCACCTGGTGATAGTACCATCAGCAGAATCTTTCACCAAGGGTGGGTCCCAATATACTCGAGCAGTCAGTTTCTCCGGCTCTGCCATCTTCTCACGTGAGTGGGGACAACGGATCTTGGGGGGATCTATGTCTGCCAAGGTCAGAAATCAAGTGCTATCTCATGGGCCCCCGACCTTCCCTGGAGGGAACTCAGCGAAGCAGTACCACACTACTGGGTAAATAAAAGGTGTACTCGGTTTAAGACGCTCAATGAAACCAGGGAAGGAAGCCCAGCTCCAGGAGAAGTGATCACTTTGTTAAGCTTGTGCCCTAGGTGCCACCTTCATGGCGAACAGGAATGCTTTCTGTGGTGAGAATTCCACATCCTCTGTGGCTATAATGCCAGGATGGCTCTTTGTAGAAGGACAAATGGGAAGGACCGCCATTTACCTACACATACAGGTTCGCCTCCACTCCATCGCCCATCTTCCATGCAGATTCGGCTGCGGTCACCTTCCAAGTGGTAGCCACTGGAACAGCTGTAGTCACAGCGGGAGTCAAGAAGCATCCCATTTGTGCAGGTGTAAGTGCCACTAGTGATGAATGGCAGTGCGTGGCATCTCACCTCTAAGAGAGAACCAAGCGGCAAGCTCAGTGGCCTGTGGGACTATCTGGAGGTGATGCATGGGCATCTAGCACAGGGTAACCATATCAGAGACAGCAGAAAATACAAAAAACCCTACGCTAAACTGTCCTTATATTCTTGTGCCCAATTGCCTTTTTATTTTCATATTTTAAAACACAGCAATGCTCTTGGAGGGGAGAGGTCTTAAAGAGGTAAATTACTTGTCCAAGTGCATGGGCCTCAGAATCACACCCAAGTTTGGATCCCAGCTCCACCTCTTACTAGTTCTGTGGCCTGAGCAAATCACCTCATCTCTGTCTCAGTGTTTTCATCAGTAAAATGTGGATATTCCACAGGATTGTTGTGCAGATTAAGAGACAATGCATATAAACCTCTGGGCTCATTTAGGGCCTCAGCAGCTGTTTTCATATCTTGTTCCTCAAATCCTAGATGCTCTTTAGCAAATTCAAAGCTCCCCTTTGAATATAATTTTGGTGTGACCACAGCACCCCTCAGCTGAGGCTCACTTTCATGCAGAAGCAGGCTCATCTTATATCTGGGTAAGAATACAAGTCAGCTCAGTGCCTGGAATCCATGTGCTTTAGACACCACAAGACCTATAGAAAAAGAACTTCCTTGAAATCAGGGCCAAGGAAAAAGGTTAGTCTTTTCAGATGAATCTGTTTTCTTAGTATTATCTCTTATAAGGAAGGACAAAGCCGGATTCAGTGTTCTAACATAGTAATTAATTCATTCTAAGCACCTGGAAATATGTATGTCTCCATTCTTTTAACTGATTTCAGGTTCATGTACAGACATTTTATTTTAGTTTTGTAAGCCCAATTCACATTCATTTTGGAAATGATGGGATCTAAGTCCTAAAACAAATTACTTATAATCACATAGAGGCATGGAGTGGTTTCCTTCTTTCTGGCTATCAAGCTTCCCCTTTTCCTCCACCGCATTTTCTCTGATCAGTCCCATTTCTCTCTAAATGCTCATTGCTATGCAACCACTTTCACTGCATTCACGTGCACATGTTTGCATTTCTACCCCATTAGTCTATAAGCAGCCTGGGAGTAATTAAGGAATTGAGTGAGCTCCTGAGGAGACCAATAGGGGGTCCCTCACACATGGATGTCCATTTGTTTTTTTTTTTTTTTGGATGTCCATTTGTAAATGGCATTCAGCGATGGACATATGGATAGACAACACTCAGCTGCTAAACACGGGTAGGCTGTAGAGCTTGAATAAGAGGTAGGGATTTGGGAGCTGACGGTGACATGATTTAGAATGTGTGTATTAGTATTCCCACATTCTAGTCTTAGGGATTCTTCTTGACTTTCAGAAGAGAATGAAAAATTGCAGATGTGTCAAACCTTCAATGCCAAGGCCTTCTAAGGCCTTAGGGCAAGGAGTACAGCGGTTTACCATGAGTAGGAAAAAATCTGAGACCACACACATCCTTGAGAGCTCCAGAGAAAAGCCTAGGTTCATATAGGCCCCAGGCCCAAAATTTATATGTACTCCTGGGTCCTCTGAGTCAGAAGGGCTAGTTGTTACTTAAATGCCCATATTGCTTGGGCAATAACCAAAGGGAGAGGAAAGGAGCTAGAATGTTAGGATAGAGAAAGGGACTGCAGGGCACCTGTGGAAAATTCTCAATTTGCACTTGACAGAGGGCACAGTAACACCTCCAAGCATATACCCTCAAGTGGCTGACTGGATCGCTGGCCTCTCTCACACACATACATCAGTACATGCACACATACCACTTACGCCTGCAGTAGGCAGTTCCAGACCAACGGCGGCTTGACAGGCATTGCACCGACCTTCGTCCGATCAGTCGAAAGCCCCGGTCACAGGAGAACTCACAACGAGTACCCAAACTGCTGTGATAATTCCCTCCCCTTGGAGAGTAGCATGTGGCTTCTCCATCCTGGATATTTAATGTATAACACCATCGGGGGACTGTAGCAATAGAAGAAAAGTAAGCTAGGCATACAGTAATCAAGACATTGCGGTATTGGTGAAAAGACAGACACATAGATCAATGGAACAGAACGAGAGCCCAGGAAGTAAATCCATACAAGTATATCTATCAAAATGATTTTTGACAAAGGTGCAAAAGCAATTCAATGGAGGAAAGTTAGCCTTTTGAACAAATGGGGCTGGAGTAATTGAACTTCCAAAGGCAAACAAAACAAGACAAAATAAAACAAAACTTCAGCCTAAATTTTATAACTTATATGAAAATTAACTCAAAATGGATCATGGGCTCAAATGTAAAAAATAAAATTACAAGGGCGCCTGGGTGGCTCAGTTGGTTAAGCATCTGCCTTTGGCTCAGGTCATGATCTTGGGGTTCTGGGATGGAGCCCTACATTGGGATCCCCACGGGGAGACTGCTTCTCCCTCTCTTTTGCCATCTTGGTCTCTCTCTCTCTCAGATAAAATAAAAATAAAAATAAAAATAAATAAATCCTTAAAAATAATTACAAAACTTTGAGGAAAAAAAAAACATAGGTGAAAAATCTCTGGGATCTAGCACTAGACAAAGACATCTTAAACATGACACCAAAAACTCAATTCATGAAAGAAAAACACCACAAAATTTAACCTTGTCAACATTTAACATTTTTGTTCTGCGAAAAGCACTATAATAGATGGGGAAAAAAATCACAGACTGGGAGAAAATACTTGCAAACCACATATCTGACAAAGGACAGGTAGCTGCAATATACGAAGAACTCTCGAAACTCAACAGTAAAAAAGCAAACAATCCAGTTAGAACATGGGCAAAAGACATGAACAGACATATCACCGAAGAGGATATATATACTGATAAGCAAATAAGTACATAAAAAGATGTTCAGCATCATTAGTCAGTAGAGAAATGCAAATTAAAACCACCATAAGATACCATTATACACCCATTAGGATGTCTATACTTAAAAAATATAAAAGTGTTGGTGAGGATGGAGAGAAATTGGAACTCTCATACCTCGCAGAGGCAAATACAAAATGATACTGCCACTTTGGAAAATATTTTGGTAGTTCCTTGTAAAGGTAAATACACACTTCCTGCACGCCTCTGCAATCCCACTTTATGTATTTACCCACGTGAAATGAAAACCTGTGTTCATACAAAATGCTGCACACAAATGTTTAAAATATCTTAATTCATAATTAACAAAAGCTAGAAACAATTCAAATGTCCTGTGGCTGAATGGTTAAACCAACTGTGGTTTATCCATTCCAAAGAAGGAAGTGCTGACACATGCAAGAGCATGGATGAATCTCCAATGCAGTTTGTGAAGTGAAAGAAGCCAGATTCAAAAGTCTGCATACTGTAGGATTCCATTTATGTGACATTCTGGATTAGGCGAAAATACAGGGACAGATCAGGGGTTGCCAGAGAACAGGAGAAAAGATTGGGGACAACTTCAAAGGTGTATCCCGGGGCAATTTCTGAGGTGAGGGAACTGTGGTAGTGGTTACCTGACTATATGCATTTGTCAAACCTCATAGAACGGTACCCCAAAAAGAATGAATTTTACAGTATGGGAATTTAAAATGACTAAAAAATGTATAACATAAATGTATAAGCTAGAGAGAGGAAGGGAACGTGATACCAAAGAAGGCTGCTTAGGAATGAAAGTAAGATCCCAGTTCAGTACTGAGCACAAAAGGTAATAGAGCCCTTTAAGTAATAAAGACATTAGAAAGACGTCTCGTTGGTTACACAAAAATAAATGACTCTTCAGGGGGTTCAGAATCTTTTTTTAAGATTTTCTTTATTTATGAGAGAGAGAGAGAGAGAGGCAGAGACACAGGCAGAGGGAGGAGCAGGCTCCCCGAAAGGAGCCCCATGCGGGACTCAATCCTGGATCCCGGGATCACGCCCTGAGCGGAAGGCAGATGCTCAGCCACTGAGCCACCCAGGCGTCCCCAAGAGGTTCAGATTTTAAAGGAGCACATATAAACAGGCAGAGGCCACATGCCCAAGGATGGCATACATAGGATGACACAGATCTTTTAGCCTGGGGTTGGAAAGGCTAAAGCCCCATAAGAGCTCATTCGGTTCCCAAATCCTAACAGACAAAAAGAGGGTTTTTTTTTTTTAAAGGGCATCAGGAGCTAAAGGAACAGAGAAAAGCTAGGAACCTCTGCTTGAGGGCAGCTGGTGAATGAAGACAGAAGATATTGGGAAAACTATCCTTTAAGCAACAACATGCTTATGGCTTCCAGTGTTAGTTTTGAGCCTGTTCCTGTGATACATGACTGCCATCTGGAGCACCATCTCCAAATTACAGAAAGTCTCATAAATACTATACTTGCAGAGCTGCTGATTATATGTCACAACGATTTTATTTTTTTTATATAACACCTGTTTTATTGATTATATGTGGCAAAAGTTTCTTTCCTTTTTTTGTATATTTTTTATTGGAGTTCAGTTTGCCAACATATAGCATAACACCCAGTGCTCATCCCATCAAGTGCCCCCCTCAGTACCTGTCACCACAAGGGGTGGTGGAAACAACACGATTTTACATGGGAGACTGGGACCCCAACGGTCACTTCCATTCTCTTGCTCACCTATATTCTATCAAGGAAAATATACATCTGATTGGAATGAATGGATTGAGCAAGTGTAGTAAAGGGAAATATAAAGCTCAGGATAAATGCAGAGATGGTAAGAGAGGGCCTAGTTATTGCAAATAAGTTCAAATTTGCTGGCCCAGAGGAATCTTAGCATAGAGAAAACACATTGGAAGGCTGGAAAAGAGCAAAAACACTATTCCAATTTAGTTTTTGCGTCAGCTTTATTAAAGATACAATAGACGAATAAAATCATAAATATTTAAGGTGTACATTGTGATGTTTTAATATACATATACATTGGGAAATGGCTACTGCAATCAAGTCGATTAACACATCCATAATTTCACATGGTTAACTTTTTTTTTTCTGTAGTGACCACACTTAAGATGTAGTCTTCTAGCAAATTTCAAGTATGCTTATTGACCATGGTCACAGTGTTGTACATTCCCCAGAAGAAAGAAGGCAACCTCTGGGAACTACAGCCTGGTGAGGCTGACAGCACTGATAGCAAAGGCTTCTAGAATATTTAAACACAGGCTTATGAGCAGTTAGAAAGAGAAGTAGTTATCTCCAGGTGCCCTCAAGAACAAGTAATTCAAGATTGACCTCATTTCCTCTTTGGGTATAGTTACCAGACTGGTAGAGCAAGGTAGCTGGTGGCTACACTATATGGAAGTGAGGCATGTGACAATGCCTTTCAGACCATTATTGTGGAGTAGATGAAGACATACAGGAGAGGTGACAGTACAGTTATGAAGATTTACACTTGGTTGAACAACTGTACCCAAAGAATGCTCTTGGAAAACTGAAACTAAGAATGTGGCTAAATATTGCTTGGTAAAAATGTCTGGTGGGAAATGTGTTAGCTGTTATTGAGTATCTACCATGTGCTGGGCATAATGCTTGAACATTTTTTAAAATTTTCACATCCCTCATTTCATATAGTTCCCAACAGCCCTGTGAGGTAGGTAGGTGTTTGTCTCTATTTTGCCAATGGGGAAGTAACTTGCCCTTGAGTCCCTCAGCAAGGAAGGGGCAGAGCTGGGATTTGAAAAGCTTTGCCTAGTTTCAAAACCCATATTTTTTCTAATCACAGTATCTACCACTGCAGCATGTTAGGTTGCTATTTTGAAGCGTACATTTACGTTTTTGAATAGGTGACACAACCACATGATTTGAAACACAAAAAGTATAAAAAGTTACACGGTGAAAAGTTTCTGTCCCACCTCTGCTCCCATGTCCACCCTCTCTTAGTACCCCCATAAAGAACCACTATTGTTTCTTTATGCATATAAAGTAAATTTTGCTATAGATTCCCTTTACCCCCTCCTTTTAACACAGAGTAGTATATTATGCTGTTTCCACCAATGCTTTTAAAAATAAACTTAATGTGTTTTAGAGATCTTTCCATATCACTACATAGCAAGCATGCAATTTATTTTAATAAAATAACATTTATAAAATACATAGCACAACGACTGGCACACAATATGTTTGTCCAGGGTGAAATTGTGAGAAGGTGGAGGGGCTGGGACTTGAAACTCAGACCCGTGTCCTCTTCTCTGTGCAGCTGTTTGCCTATCTCTTTTGGGGGGATTATAAGAAAACAAAGTGCTGGCAACAGAGGTGAAAGGGCCTTGTCTGTGATTATCTTCAGATAACCCAGACAGAGTTACCAGCTTGCCCGGGGCCAAAGCAATATGCTGGGAAAGCAGTGCCTCCAGAAGACTGAGGGCATACCTCAGAGAAGGGTTTCTGACTCCATGCCACGAGTCAGGATTAGGGAATAAAGAAAGTTCAAGATCAGTGAAAATGGCACCAAACTACAAGGTTACCTTGCTCTAAAATCATGATCTGGCTTTTACTAGTTCACTCTTTTTCTTTTTCTTTTTTTTTTTTAAACGATGGGTTACATTTTTGATGAAAGAGATGGAATGAGTGTGGCTTTGCAGTCAGACAGACCCACCTGGGTTTAAATTCCTGCTCTGCCACCTCAGAGCTCTGCAACTCTAAATTTAAATTTACCTTCTCTAAGTTTCCTGATCTGTAAAATGGGGATAATAAGCCAGTTTCAAAGCGCCGTTCTGAGAATTATATGAAATTGCATGTGCAAAATATATCTAGCCCTGGGAATGATATTCCCTAAATAAGCGTCTGGGTTTGAGCCACCAGCTCATTTTTCTTCAAGCAACGACACACTGCTGACAGACTTTTTTTTAAATAGAAAATCTCAAGCACCAGAACTGCAGAGCTATTGTAAAAACACAAAGATTTTACAAGGGAGACTGGGATCTCAGGTTGTACTTTCCCAGCCACCCCTCCCAGTGATAACCTCACTCAATTAGTTTAATGTCCTGAGACCAAGTTCCAAAAAGAGCCATGAGACACTTGACCTCAAGGCCAAAGGCCACCATGTCACTTATGTTTTTCTAAGGGGCTTTATAACATTTAAAAACAACCAATTAGGCAGGTTAATATTCATCATAGGGCTGCTGGACCCTCTGAAAGAATCTTCTGCATCTGTTGCTTTTTCCTATCCACTTTTCCCATTTACAGTTCCCTACAATCTAGCTTCTGCTCCCAGGGTGCCAACCAGCCAGTAAACATTTCTTGAGCACTACTTTTTACATAGCTCTCCAGGGGTATCATATATGGCTCTTTCTGTTAACCTGCACCCCAATGTTTATAGCAGCAATGTCCACAATAGCCAAACTGTGGAGGTAGCCTCGGTGTCCATCGAAAGATGAATGGATAAAGAAGATGTGGTCTATGTATACAATGGAATATTACTCAGCCATTAGAAATGATGAATATCAACCATTTGCTTCAACGTGGATGGACCTGGAGGGTATTATGCTGAGTGAAATAAATCAATCAGAAAAGGACAAACACTATATGGTCTCATTCATTTGGGGAATATAAAAATTAGTGAAAGGGAATAAAGGAGACAGGAGAGAAAATGAGTGGGAAATATCAGTGAGGGTAACAGAACATGAAAGACTCTTAACTCTGTGAAACGAACAAGGGGTAGTGGAAGGGGAGGTGGGTGGGAGGTTGGGGGACTGGGTGATGGGCACTGAGGGGGGCACTTGATGGGATGAGCACTGGGTGTTATACTATATGTTGGCAAATCGAACTCCAATAAAAAACGATACAAAAAAAAAATCCACCAGGTAACGATTTTGCTGAGATTAACAAAAAGTAAACCAAAAGAGCAGTACATAATGAATGCCAAATAAGTGGTCCATATGAGAAATAAATATTTCAGAGGAGGTACATAGTAGGTACTCAAATATTTATTGAATAATGAATGGAAGGAATGCATGGCTTGGAAAGCATAGAAACAAAGAATCTTAGAAATGGAAGAGATACTAGATATCACCTGGTCTTACTTCCTTTCTAATGCAGGAGTCCCTCCCTAGTTGGCATTCTTCACAGATGCTTTTCCTGCCTGAACTAAGAAGGGTTCCTAGATCATGGAGCTTTTCCTAATTTCTGTCTCACTCTTTATATATATATATATATATAATAAATTTATTTTTTATTGGTGTTCAATTTGCCAACATACAGAATAACACCCAGTGCTCATCCCGTCAAGTGCCCCCCTCAGTGCCCGTCACCCATTCACCCCCACTCCCCACCTTCCTCCCCTTCCACCACCCCTAGTTCATTTCCCAGAGTTAGCAGTCTTTATGTTCTGTCTCCCTTTCTGATATTTCCTACCCATTTCTTCTCCCTTCCCCTCTATTCCCTTTCACTATTATTTATATTCCCCAAATGAATGAGAACATATAATGTTTGTCCTTCTCCGATTTTCTCCTACTTCCTCCACATCCCATCTCCTCCTGCCAGGCTGGTTTCTTCTTAGCTCCTTCCTCTGGTTGCTTTGTTCTTACCTCTATATCTCCAGCCAACTGCTTTGCTGAGAGCCCTCCCCTCCCTCTCTAGTTCTCAAAAATCCACCCATCATGCAAGGCCTAATCTAAATATCATCTTTCAAGATCCTTTCCATGACTTCTTTTTCTTAACCCCTATTCACATTTACTGCTACCACTAGTTTCACACTTACTGGCCCTACATGTGCTAATTTTATTTCCCTCTCACCCATCTCCCACTCCCATCCTGCCCCCAGCAGAATATAAGCTCCTTGAGGAGGACAAAACCTTACCTTAGATTTTTGTATCATCCACAGGTTTACCCTGAACAGGATTAGGCATATAGCAGGTATTCAGTCAATACTTACTGATTAATAATAGTTGGGTAACCTTAGTGCTAAAGGGGTAAGGTCATACAGCAAGTCAGTAACCAAGGTCATGATTGGAAATCACAGTCTGATTCCCTGAGCAGCAGTTTTGGCACACATGAGCCAAGCTGGATGAGCATGCTTCAGGGAGGGTCTACGTCTCAGGCTAGAAAAGGCCCTTCCTGAGCCTGAGAAGCAAGGAGGTTTACCTCGGTAGTCTAGGGCAGGGGCGTGTGGGACCTCTTCAGCATATACTTCATTGTAGCTTTCATCTGGGTAGTAGCCTGAACCTACAGTGAAGAAGATAATACCAAGATGACATACTAATTTTTCACTCAAGTCCTTCCCAAGTCTTCCCCTATCCAATGTGGTCCCTTCCTTAGGACGTAGCACTCTATAGGGAGGGAGCCAGGTGGATATTTAGTGGGGGAAAATTCTGCCTTGTAAGGCAGCAGAACTATTGTATGTAAATCTCAATATCTCAGGTGCACAGAAGGTGAACTCCTGGTTGTAGGGGTGGGAGTGACTTTCTGGTAGCACAAAAAGCTTCCATTCAAAAGAAAAAAAAAATGAACTTCTCAACTATCCATCAATCCCACCAATCTGGACTATAATTGACCCATTTCCTTGATGCAACATACAATACAAGGTCTTGCTGAGATACTGTTGACCAAGCTCTGAGGATAGGCTGTCATCCCGGGTAGGAGGAAAAAATTAGTCTGAGTAAGAGTCTCCCCACTAGTGATAGGCCTGCTCACGGTCCCCAGAGATAAACAATTCCTCAACCTCCCACTAGCCCACAGGGGACCACCCTTTTGCCACCTGGTTGCCATTGCTAGGGGTGGCGTGCCAAAGCCGAGGGAGGGTTCAAAAGGCAAGTGGGAATGAGCATAGTTTCATGCCTCGAGCAGTTTGTCCTGGTCTGTAGGAAAAAGAAGGCAGAGTCCTTTGGAGAAATTTCCTGTTCCCCTAATTAGCAGAAGCTTTAGCAGGGAGCTGCTGAGCTGGTGAACATTCCCAATCCACCCCCATTCTGTTAAGTGGCCCAGACCCTGGTGGGGGCAGGTCTGTGGCTGTCTGGCAGACTAAACAGTGTGTTCCACCAGACGGCAGGAAATCAGTCATGAATACAAACTAATTGGAATACAACTTAGTCCTTTCCGGAGTCAAGTTTCAGGAAGCTCTGTTTCCAGCCTCTCTGAGCCCTAATGAATGCACACGAATAGAGCAACCAGCCATGTCAGTGTCAGAAAACAATTCCTCATTTCCAGGAGAAGGTGTGCTTTCAGGACAGCCCTGGGTTTTAGTGCTGGAGCCCTTTGGCCTGTGTAAACACTCAGACCACAAGCTTGTCTGCCTCCTCTCTGGAAAGAGACACGGGCTCTCTGCACTAAAGAGTGGAGCAGAGGACTAGATGATGAAGCTCCTCCATTCCCCACAAGCCAAGACTGGGTGGTGGGGGGTGTTGGGAAACCATTCCAACTTGATGAACAAGGGAATGAATCAAACTGAAAGTTTGCCTTATGAAATCATGTCTTCTTGGTTTGCCTTCATTCCAGAGGAACGAGTTCATTTTTTCTTTCCCTTTATTATTTTTTTTTCCTGTTTTCCCAGTTCGGTTCCTTTCTTGGCTTTCTTATATTTCTCCTTAGGCTTCCTCTCCCTTGCTCGCTCTCTTCCCACATGGGAGGGTTCTTTGTGGGGCATGGAATTCCTGTCAGCTGTTTCAGTTTAGTATTAGCCTCAAAGCCTCACAGCTTCTGTAAACAGGAGACCAGATGTGTGTGATTCCCTAAAGGATTAGTCCCAGCACTCTTGTTCCAGTGTTCACTTGTGAAGAAATGCCCAGCAGGGAGGAAGCCTCTGTTTACCAGAAGAGCAAACAGAAGTGTCAGAAGCCTATGGCTTGATAGCAGTAGCAACAACAGCAGCAGTACCAACACCGCTGCTAACGTCACTCAGCACGTACTTACTTGTATTCTGTGTTCAGCCCATTGCACGTGTTATTGTATTATGTCACTCTAACATTTCAGTGAGGTAGACACTCTTATTGTTCTCTGATATACAGATGAAGAAACTGGCTCAGAGGAGTTAAAGGAGTAGCCCAAGTTCTCCCAGCTAGGAAGGAGCAGAGTGGGCCTTCCAGCTCAGGGTGGTTTGATCCCCTGATACCAAACTCAGATACTCTGCTAAAGATGGCAGATGGAGAAAGCTTTGGACAATATCCAGCAGAGGAAAAAAATCCAAGCTCTTTCTTGCAATCCAGCTTTTTTACCCTGTGTGTGGGATCAAAGGCCACAACGCAATTTCTCTCATTCCAGAATTACAGGGGATGTAGGAAAGCTGAGAGGAAGACTCAGTCAGATAATTCTAGTCTCCAGCAGGGTGCAGAGGTAGCTGGACTAGGGCCACGTTTGCATCGTGATAGGAATGGGCTTAGGCCACCATACCAGTTTAAGCCTTTCCATTTCCTCTCTTTGCCTTTCTTGGGGTATTTTATTTTGCAAATATTAAGATACCGAGGTGATATATAAGAAGACAGAGGGGCACCCTCCCCACTTTGTTCTATCCGCTTACTCCTTTTCAGCACTGGGGAAGAGAGGTTTGGGCAGCATTCCTCAATTCCTTTGCATCAGTCAGAGATTACTGTGTGGTCTGTTACTGGGTCCCTCCAAATTCCATAGTACCTATTGCCAGACCCTCTAAGCACTGCCCTTCACAAAGGTATGGTTGGAAATGTAACTAATAGTTGAAAACTATTTTAAGATCCACACTAATGCTTGGCTTATGGTAACAAATATAATCTGACTTCCTGAACTACATAGATACGCCAATCCACACTTTATAACCCACTGTTCACTTTAATTAAGGGTTAATATTCTTAACCTTTCCCAACATCTGCTGATTTTTCCTGGATCCTTTTTCTGATTAGTCCTGAATCCACACTCGGCTCCTTTCTCTGTGTCATTCCTATTTGAGGACAAAGCTATAGCTAAGAATAAACAATGTTGGATGCACAGAGTGGTCAGTAAATAGTTGTTGAATGAATGAAGGGACAAATGAGTAGAGAAAGCTCAGACAGCTGAGCTAGTTGATATAGGGGAGGATTATAAAAATATTTCTAAATTTCTCCCATCATGTAGCTAGCCTTCTAAGAACAGAAGAAGACAGAATTAGTAAGTTTGTAGGGCTGTGAGAGACCTCACCAACCTGGGCTCCTCAGAAGGAACCTCATGATTCTTATGGAAGTGGAGAGTGCCACCCTTGCAAGCAGCTCTCAGAAAGCTTTGAATGAGACTAAGTTTTTGTTTGTTTGTTTTAAACTGCTCTGTCCTCAGGACTCCAATAGCTTAGGTAAAGGCCCTTGTCCTGCATGAGGTTTCTTACAGGTGTCCAAAATTGGGCCTTGAGCCATTTAATCTCTACTCCCTAGTTCTCTGGCCTTTAGCTGGATTTTGGTCTTAGGTACTTGAACTGAAGCTAGAGGGAGTTTGGCAAGGGCAGCTGCACATATTATTTCCTGGATACCTGGGGGTTCTTTAACTCCAAACAGTGTGTACTCTGCCAAGGGCTTGACTTGAATTTCTTTATCTCAGCATCAGCCCTTGTGCTTCACTTCCTACAAAGCCAGGTTAAGCCAAAGAGGGGAAGAAGTTTGCATATTTGTTTGAAAGCTTGGTGCAGCTGTTTCAGACAAACAGAGTTACTGCCACAGGCCTCCACCAGGAGCTAAGGGCATGTGGAAAATTTTAGCTGCAATGACTGTGGCTGTGATTGAAGCAGTTTGTTATTTATTCATCTCTGGATATTTTCCTTACTCTATTGGTTGGGTCTAACTCCTTCGCCTACTCCTCCCAGCCCCCAAGAGGGCAGACACTGCAGGCCACAGAATATTCTTAGCACTTGAAATGCCATTTGGGCCCCAACAAAAACCTCTGTCTGCCACCTCATTATCCTTCCTTCATTTCTCCCCCTCCCCCTTTCCCTCTCCTCACTGAGTCTGTTCTCTTCAGCTCCTAGGGGCAAAGGATGACACATTCAAGAATCCAGAAATCTCCATCCCTTCTGAAGTAAGAAATGAGCCAGAAGAGACCAGGGAATTCCTGTTTAAGTGAATTGATCTGTATTGTCATTAACATCTTTGGCAGAAAGGGACCATAAAAGTCTTGTCCTATAAGTAAGGTCTAGAGAGACAGGGAGGGAGAGAGAGAGAAGGGGAAAAGGAGAGAGAGAGAAGAAGCTGAGTGCAGAGGCAAGTAAGACAATGGCTTCAAATACCATGTTGTCCAACTCTCTCATTTTTGTGCTGATGTAGCCTGTTTTCAAACATCTCTTGTTTGCCTCCAAAGCCTCCCTTGGTAGCCAGTTGCAATGATTAACCGTCTTTGTTGTTGCAAATAGTTATTTATTTAATTTCAGTGTCTCTTACTGCAGTCTAATTCCCCCTTCTCCAGGACTGAGTCTGGGTCCTGCCTTCCTTGGAAATAATGGCCAACAGGTCCTTCACTTACCTGCATACCATGTTGGTGTCACTGCTGGAGTGAGGAAGAGCAGGAGACATAGGGCTCCTCTTTGGGTTAATTGACCGGCCATCCTTGAAAGGAGTCAGGATAAGAGGAGGTTAGGGAGATAAGAATAGAGAAATGTGACCAGAAGTACCAGGGAAAAGGAAAATATCTTTCAGGATCAGCCAACAGGGAACTAACTTCCTCAAGTGAAAAGAAGCAGAAATGCAGGATCTGTGAGGAAGAAGAGAAATTTTTAAATTATTGAATGCCGGTTATATTGTCCCCTTTGTACGGATCTTCCACTTTACAGAATAACAAGATTCTATTTGTTATTTCGAAATCTTTTCCTCCCAGGAGGAGGATGACATAAAACAACAGTCAATTCTCAATTAACCCTGGTAAGATCAGATGCAAATGTTTCATTGCCCAAGTTATAGAGAGGGACATGGAGGAATCAAGATCAGGAAAGGGCCAACATAAAGTCATACAGAACCAAGAGGGAATTCTGTGATCTAAAAGCTGCCAATTGATGGTTTCATCCATTTAACTAGTATTTCCTAGTCACTGGTCTGGGAAAGCATTAGCGTGTATGGACCAAGAGCTTGAACTCTGGAGTCACACAGATCTGTTTATGTATCCAATTCTGTCCATGTTAGCTATGGGGTCTTGGACAACTTCCTTAACTTCTCTGAGCCTCAGTTTCTTTATCTATAAAATGGGAATAATAATAATATCTACCTATATAATAGATTATTGCCTGGCACATAGGGAAAGCAATCAATATATATTAGATATTATTTATGCCCGACTTCATATTAGACAGAACTAGATGTTTCCTGTTTCTAGTCTCTTAGGCCATTAACTATAGCCTGGCTCTTTTCTTAGCTTTGGATTTTGAGACTTAGTGGTTTGGTAGTGGCTTTTGGCTTTCAAGTCCAGCCTAACCTTCTAGTTTTATTCTGCTGAGGCAGCAGGAGGTCAGTGAGGTTGGGAAAAACCTATTGAGGTACGTGAGGAGAGGGTAAGCAAGCTTCAGTTGCCCTCTCACTTCCTGTCCTGTCCTCACTCTAATGGGATGAGAGTTTTGTGGTTCCCAGTAGGCAAATACTTCATACAGGACAGTATTAAAACTTGCTGCCCATTGGTATAAACTGGCCACTGAACTTTTCAGCAAACACCCATTTACCCAACATGCTCTCAATGAAATGCAATGCTCAGGGGAGGAGTCAGTCCCAGAAATGGAGAAACAAAAAGATGGCAGATTCTGGCCAGAGTCCCTAAGGGACATGAGAAGTCCAAGAATGGCAAAAATTCATTTTCCAATTTATTGCTACTTGGCTTCAGATTTTGTCCAGAGACTGGAGAGGAAGCAGGATAGAAAACAAAATTGAGAACAAGTGAAGGAGGCAAGGAAAGTGGAAAGGTGTGGGAAGGAAGCAAGCAAGAAAAAAAAATCTGCCAGGGTTGAAGGAAAGAGGTAAAAGCAGAAAGAATAAACAAAAGGACAAGAAAAGAGAGATTAAAGAGAGATCAAGGAAAATGAACAGCTAGATAAACTCATCACTGACCCTTGTCACATACGCATTCTCCTTGGTTCTGGAGCAGGGGCTGTCCTTTTTAGACCCACTACTCTGCATCTGTGACTGCTTCCCTGCCTGCCTCCTCCCCTGATATGAGACTGAAAACCTAACTCTCAGAGCCTGCCCGGCTGCTGCGGGCCGGGGCCGGGAAGGTAGTGGGAACCTGTATCGGCAGCCAGGTCATGACTCAAATGGCAAGCAGGATATGATCCAGTTTCATAAAAGAAGCCCCCACCACCAGTCATGTTGCTCATGTCCTGGGTCTCATTAACCCCCATGGTTGTGAAATGAAGTAGTATAGTGTGGAGGGTTAAGCAGCAGATCTTACCTGTTTTATAGATTTTTGGTGCTCTCTTCTTTTTCTCCTTCCTTTCTGCTCCTCTCATCAGTTGGAAAAACTTCTATTTTAACATTCCTAGAACGAGTGGCTCGTCTGTCCGGGCCTCCGGGATTCTGTTAACACTGCCCAGATGTTAGGACATCCGCATCTGCCAAAAGTTTCCTTAAAGCTATATTATCCTCAAAGCTATAAGCTATTCCTCCCTCAGAGAAGGGTTTTAGAGAGGTAGGGGAGAAAGAACACAAGGATTAGAGGCAAACAGTCCGTCTGCCACAGAACAGGGGGAAAGTGTGAATGGCGCTGGCCCAGAGCCCATGAGTATAGTAATGACTAACAGAGACTGGCTGAAGGGCCTCCAGAAATGTGGTGTACTGAAGAACACTTCTTTTTTATGACTCAACATGACATCAGGATTGAATGAAAAGGAATTTCACAAATTCAAAGGAGAAGGGAAGAGTGTAGCTGACTTTGACATTCTCTAGAGATTTCCCCAGTGATTCCTTAGTACTTCCCAACTCTGGGTTGCCTTGCCATCCATATACACAGGGTCAAACACACTTTGAAACTCTCACTGATGATCTAACTTCTATGGACTTCAGTTTCTGATAAGATTATGTTGTCTACAAAAAATTACCATGCACTTTTGCCTGAAGAATCAAGACTGATTTCTTGTAATAAGAGTGGAGGGAAAACATGCTTAGAGAGGCTTTAGTGAGAGGCTGTTTAAGCAAACCTAGATGATCTGTGCATGGCATGGCAAGGTTATAGCTGTTGCTAAGCTGTTTCCCAGTGACCTCTGATGGAGGGATATGCTTTACTAACCAAGCTTTCTCTTTAGTATCTGGTAACAAGAGTATTCTAACATAGTGCAGACCAGCTTTCCACATTCTCCCTCCTCTCAGAGTGGACATTTTCATCCTTGAAAAATCAGTGATTGTAAAATAATTTTTTTAGATGCTGTAGAAAGGGCTTCTTCCTTGTGTTCACAAGCAAATTGTTAAAACCTTGTCAGTTATAAAGGGCAGAATTGTGCTCCTGATAATAAAAAGTTCAGTAGCAAGCTTGCTTCATTTCCAATTCATCAATCAGAAATATGTATTGAGGGATCCCTGGGTGGCACAGCGGTTTAGCGCCTGCCTTTGGCCCGGGACGTGATCCTGGAGACCCAGGATCAAATCCCACGTCGGGCTCCCAGTGCATGGAGCCTGCTTCTCCCTCTGCCTGTGTCTCTGCCTCTCTCTCTCTCTGTGTGTGTGACTATCATAAATAAATAAAAATTAAAAAAAGAAAGAAATATGTATTGAGTGTCTACTATGTGCTCAACAGTGTGATGTGGTATAAAAACTATATAAGACATGATCTTGGCCTCATTTATCCAATAAATTTATCATGCTTCTACTGTGTTAAGGAGAGTGGACAAAGACAAAATCCTTGACATCCTAACACACAATGAATTCAACAGTATTTATTGTCTATTACGTGCCACACACTGTTCTAGGTACTCGAGAAACATCAGTGAGTAGAAGAGACAAAAATTCTTGCCCTCATGGAATGGAGGAGGCAGACATTCAACAAAAATGTTCTTGATTACAATTGTGTGTGTTTAGGGAATTAGCATTCATTGGGCATCTATTATAAGCTCAGAATGGGGAACAGAGGTGAATATGAACTGTGTGATCCTTCATCTAATGAAGATTACTCTCCAACAACCAGAGGGTTTATGTTTAGGAGGGGAGATAAGAGGAACACAAATAATTTGAAAACAGTAAAATTCTAAATTAAAGACAACATAAAATTCTAAAAGCCATGGTATAGACTGTGAGGACTGTATGAAAACTCTGTGGGAAGACATAGGCCTTGGTCTCTTCTCAGGCAAGGGAAGTGACATAAACAAGAGCTCATTGTTAGGTGGGGGGGATGGGCTAACTGGTTAGAGGGATCAAGAGAGTGATAGTGAACAAAATTGAATAAACAGAGTAGGACCAGTTTACTCGAAACTCATATGTTAGGAAACAGTAAATCTATTAACTGTGTGTGTGTGTGTGAAAGAGAGAGAGAGAGAGAGATGAAGAGAGAGCATGAGCAAGCACAGAGGAATATATTCTACTTGAGTTATTTTCTTAAAAAAAAAAAAAGCACAAACCTTTACTAGTCCCCCTCTTGGCAAAGAGTGCAGTCCAAACTCTTAGCAGGGCATACTATACCCTTCACAAGCAAGCCCCATCAACGTCCTCAGCTTAGTTTTAAACATTCACCTCATGACTTGTACTGGACATACTGAACCTTCTCGCTATTTATTTCATACTTTGGTGTCTTTGCACAGATACATCAACTCTACCTTGTATTCCTTTCCTTCTTTTCCTTGACTGTTGAAACTGTATCCACCTTTGCTGTTGAGAAGTTTCCCTCAGCCCACGCCAGCCAGATCTGGTTTACCTGCCTTTTCTATCACATCACTTTGTACATGTCTCATTTATAGGTTTATCACACTTATTGTCATTGTTCACCCATGACAATCTCTGTCCCCTAATCTACTAGCTTGTTCATCTCAGACTGATCTTTGTCCCCTCCTAGACCGTGAGAGCCTAGGGGCCTACTAACCTTGCCTTAGTCTTCTTCATTTTCCCAGCACCCAACACAGTCTAGCACATGCTAGGCAGAGGATGCTGCATAAGGCCTCATGTCCCACTCAGAGCTGGAAGGAGCAGGACAGAGGGGTGACAGAGAGATGCTAAAGAGGAAAGTGAAGGGGGGGGGAATATGGAAATCATAGGGAGATCAAAGTAAAGGGATAAATAAGAGGGACAGCATCACTCTGAAGCACTGCAATGGGTAGTATGAAGAGCTTATAGAAAATCAGGGGGGCTAATTTCTAAAAAAACAGCATTTTTTCAGTTCCCACTACTATCTGTGGATAACATCCTATTAGACACTGTGGGGTATAAAGTTAAATAAATCACCTCTCTGTATGATTTGGTTGGAAAGAAAAGACAAAGACACACAAAGAGACCAACAACATCTATACATACAAACGCAAAGTTCTTAAAGTTCAGTACCTTTTTCAATATCAAGACATTTAGTATGAAGTCCCTTAGCAGTCAATAAGATACATTTTTAAGAAGTATTATATATGCAAACTGACTTGCCTAGATAAGATCTCAGCAAAGCTTAACAAAACCAAACTAGAAACAACTTTTCTAGAATACTGACTATGGCAAATTGATACGAAATTGTGAATTCTAGTATCATTTAAGTGTATTTCTCACTTCTCTGTGTCCCCAATTATATATTATAAGCCTTTTTGAAGAAGGCAAGATCAGGACTGGGAAGGAGGAAAGGATTCATGGAGAATCTGAAAGGAGTGGATGGAAAAAAGTGAATGAAAACTAGACACAGAAGAGAATTTCAGAGAAAGGATTCTTGAAAAGGTATTAGAAAGTGAAAATGGGAAAGGCATCATGTGAATAAGAGATAAGATGTATTCTGAGTGAAATAGTTGATTTTTTTAATGGTTCCTAAGACAGGGAGTAGTAATGTTCCAAGACATTAACCAGCAGCTCAACTTAATTGTTTTGTTTATGACAGGGTGATACTGGGATAGCTTAGGCATTTAGTTTATTTAATTTAATTAATCAAACCTCAAGTCAGTACTAAGTGGTTTAGTCTCACTAACTCACTAATCACTAAGTGGTTAGCCTTTGGTCCCAATTATGACCAAAAGCTCAACAGGGATTGGCTGAGCACAAATGAACTCATCAATTGAACATTGTGTCCTAGGGCACTGGGGAGAGTATAAAAGGAGGCGCAGGAGCCCTGCCACCCTGGCTCTTCAGTAGTTTCTGAACATGTAGATAGCAGGATGTAAGACAGGTAAGTAGAGAAGAAAATAGGAAATACAGGTACTCTTGTAATTAACTAAGGGTCTGAGTTTGTGTGAGTGGTCAAACTATAAGCTCTGATACTAGAGAAAGAGGAATATATGGGCAGGGGTGGGGAGTCTGGATAAAGGGGACTGAGAAGCATTCTCATTGAGTTGAGGTTGGGATGTGCCTTAAGTAGAGAGTAGGAATTTTGAGTGAAATTGGAGACTGAGAAGGGAAGAGGGAACAGATCTTGTCTATCAGGAGATAATCATACTGGTTTATTGTGGAACAGAAAATTCATGTTGCAAAAGCAGTAGGAAATAAGCTGATATAATATTTGCTGGGGGAAGCATACTTTTAATGCCAAAGAACAACATTTAAACTTAATCTTGAAGGTTACAGGAAATTAATAGGGAAGGGACTGAAATCCCTACTAAATATTGAATGTAAAACAAACAGCAACAATATTTAAGGAAAATATTTTCCTTTTTCCTGCGTTTTCAGCATCAAATGTGTTTTTGTGGTCAGAAAGAGGGAGGAAAATAGACTGAACCAGAAAAAGTATTGAACTCTCTATCTTGCACTCTGTGATGAGCAGGGTTACTTCTTAGGTGATTGGGCTATTTGAAAGACCGTAAAGGTAAAACTCAACAAAAACCCAAAGTGCAAGGCAGAATTGGGGAAATCATTGAGGTTCTTGTGCCTCGGGGGCTTTGAAGAGCCCTTGTTTGTGGCTAAATGTCTGAATACAGCAGTCTTTGCTTGGGTTATTCCCAGCCAAGACAGCTGTTTATGCAATGGCAGCCATGTCTCACAGAGTGGGCCCTGTTTCTGGTGAGAGAAACAGGAGTTGGCAAAGCTTAGTCCTAGGCAAGTCAGCCTCTTTGAACCTGTTTTCTCATCTGTAACTTGAGGGTAGTAGTAGTCTTGACCTCATAATACGGGCTTTTGTGATGTATGCATGAGGTACCACCTGCCAAGCGCTTAGCAACGGTGGTTGGTACACAGTCAATGCTCAATATAACAATTTCTATCTATCTATCTATCTATCTATCTATCTATCTATCTAGTTATATATATATAGATATTAGAATGTAATATCAATAATACAATTAAGTATTATAATATTAATACTTTAAAGAATAAATGTATCTTATGACCTAGAGAATTACTATTTACATTGCATTAGATGGGATTAGATGCCCCTTTGGTCTGGGTTTGGGCCCAGACCCAGACCTAAATTTGAAGTAAACTGAACTTCTGGGTTTAGGGGCATGGTGGGGGTGGGGTGGGGTACGAGGGTGGAGCAGGGTAGGAGATGGTGGTGCAAGGTGTTGTGTCTATAGGAATATTAAATTCCATGTCAGCCTTTGGTTTAATTTGGCACTGACTGTTACTCAAACAAAGCAGCGTTGTAGTGGCAGAGGAAGGGAGAGGCGGAAAATCAACACATTCTTGGAAGTAAGATGTGGCTTTTGCTTTGACTGCTTAGTTTTTTCTCCAGCCGCAAAAATATTTCTTTGCTCTTGGGCTCATAACGAAAATCCCTTCCAGAACACCGTACAAACCTAAGCTTCAGAGGAAGTTTCCATTTAAGATGATAAGGAGTTAGCAAGACTTCCTTTGATACTTATTTTAATATAAGAACCCCTCAGATAGTGTTATTTAGCCTAGGGGAAAAGCTTTGCATCTACTTAGAGACTCCCTCAACCTCATTTCCTGTAGTTATGGCATGTATGTTACTTTCAAAATTGACATCTGCTATATTTCCTGATAACCTTCCTTCAGTGTTTATAGGTATATAGTTGTATCATTTGCCCATTCTCTCCATGTGTCTGTATGTTAGGCTTTTAAATTTATAGGAGAAAAGTTTAGTGTAAAGACTGTTGGTACGATATTCATTCTCTAGTAGTTGTTCTCTGGACCTCAGACATCTGGCATGATACTAGAGGAGCTGGTCCTAGGTCAATATTCGAAATACAGGGAAACTCTGTGTGACTAAGTCAATGGAACTTTATTGTTTTCTGGTTCTATGGTATATGTTTAAAGCAAGCTTTCAAGCAAAGTTTGGGCATCACTATACAATACAACAGCATTACAGTAAATGCCCACTGTGATGTTAAGCTTGTGTCAATGATGATGTAAAGGACTGACTGCAAGGGAACTGATACTGTCTTCTATTCCCATTATTCAAGAAATAGTACACAGTCTCTGCCCTTGAAGAGCTTATGCTTTACTGAGAAACCAGGCCTTAAATCATACACTGTGCTGTAACCTACACCAACCTGTTCATGATACATAACATGGAAACATATATGATTTAAAAGGAAAAAAATACACTTCTTACTTCAAATGCTATCCATAATTCACTAGGAATGTCCAATTCTTAACTTTCCTTAAGAGTTAACTTGTTTTTGGTTGAAATTTCAATGGTCTGTGTCTTACCACATGGATAAATAAGCATACAGATCTATAGTATTGTTAGTGTTAGGTATCAACTCAGATTTTCTAGAAGTAACTATTTTTTCCCATAAGAATATATAAGAATATATTTTTATGGAGGGAGCAAGAAAGTCCAGAGGAAGTTTCACCAAGTGTATATTTTCCACTAAAGAGAAAATTGAGTCTTGACACCCAATAGTGATCTTTCCTTTCTCCTTGATTACACCTGTCCTGAATTTCTAGAAAGATGAATGCTAGGGATTGAACTAATGTCCCTGAGTAAAATGGGAGACCAGTATGCCTATATAGAACTTAATTAAATCATTTGTATTTAATTTGTTTTGTAAATGTGTTTTGAACCTGATGAGAAAAAAAAAAAAAGACCTCCCTATTCTGAGGTTCTCATGAAAAGTACATTGACCTATTTAAATTGAGGGCAATTTGAATGGCTCATTTGGTCATTCTTGAAGCCTAAAAGGTGCCAGAAAGCAGGAACAGTGAGTATATATAATGTGTAGGCTCATTTCTTTTCTCCCCCTGCAACAATAGGCATGGGATTAACCTGTTTTGTATCGACAGCTCAAATACATGCACTTATTCTTGTGTGCTGAGCAAAGCACATGCACATGCATCCTGTATGAAACAGAGACGTTTCACAGATGTATCAAAGAACTTTAAATACCCTTTAAGGCTCTGTAATTTGTATAATCCAAATTTCATAGGTCTTTCAACTAACCTGAGACTTGTCTTCACATTTAACCTCTCTGAAAGTTAAGCCCCAAACAAAAAGTGCCTCAGCTTTTATCACCAATGTTTAGAAGACCATCAAGAGGCCTGTTTTTTTTATTCCACTTTACTGCAAAGATGGACTCAGGGCTGCCTCTAGACATATGGGACAGAAAACTTTTTGGTGATTCATTCCCACTCTGTAAGCAGTTTAACTCCTTAGGAACACATAATCTTAAATTCTAGGAAGATCTCAGCCAATTGCGGGAACTTTAGGGGGATGGACAGCAACCCCACAACCCAAGGTTATATAGCTTGTGTAACAGGGGAGGGGATTGAAAAGCACAAAGATCTCTAGTTTTGGCTTTGCTGCTAGCTGTGTGACTTTAGGTTTCAGCCTCCTTGTGATCAGCTAGTTCTTGGTCTAACCCCCCACCCCTGAAATATACAGTGCCTTTCAGTTTTAACATTTAAAAGGGGGGCGTGTGTCACATTTACCTGGCATTCTCCATGGCACCTTGTCCTTTTAAAAGTTTGCAGATAATAGCCCAACTTACCTTCAGTATTAATTACTTTAGAACATTTTCCCTCAACGGTCCAATTGTTTACAGGATAAGGGAGGAAAAGATAATGAATTTTGCAAACTTCTGTAAGGAAATTGTCAAATTCATTAACAATCTTTCATACTTAGCTTTGGGGTTCTTTCAAGTGATTTCCCACAATCCATTCACTCTTAATGTCAACCCCCCACGACCTCGCATAAAACAATGTTCAAAAATTGAAAAGCCCAGAACAAATGAAAAAGAAATCAGCCTAGTTCCACCACTCAGGTAAATTTTACTCTTCCTCAGTTTTTGTCTAAAAACATGACTGTACGTGTCGCTTTGCAATCTGCTTTGTTTCTCTTTGGAAATAAACTTCTTGGGGGGCATTTAGCCGTGTAATAAACTATTCTTAGGTCCCTTTTAACCTCTTTTCCTTCTTTTCTTTCCCTCTAGGGCACCAGGGGCCGGCGAGGCCGAATCTCAGGGCGCTGCTGGCGCTACTGGTGATAGAACAATATGATCAAGTTATAAGAGCGGGAGGGACGTGGGGGGGAGGGAAAGATTGTTTCGGTGAAAAAATGAGGAAAGCTCCACTCGAAGATCTAAGGAATTTCCGACTCTCGAACCTTTGCACATAGTTTTCGGTAACCTTCAGCAGGGGGCGCTCGGAAATTGTCGTCACTTTCCGGACAGCCTCTCAGACTTTACCCTCTGGAAAGCGGTTCAGTGTTTCCGGCTTTTTCTCAGTTGTAGACGCTCGTGAGTTTCCGGCAGTTTCCGGGGAGACTCGGGGACTCTGCGTCTCCCCCGCTCCGCTCCGCGCGCCCGGTGCGGTGGGGCAGGGTCGTGGCTAGTCATGGCGTCCCCGTCTCGGAGACTGCAGACGAAACCAGTCATTACTTGTTTCAAGAGCGTCCTCCTGATCTACACTTTCATCTTCTGGGTGAGAGATGGAGCCCGGGGCCGGGAGGGGCTCCTGGGCTTGGGTGGGGGGTGTGACCCCGAGCAGAGGGCGCTCGGGTCGGGGGGCGAGGAGAGCGAGCGCGGGGCGGGTGGCCCCGGGGCGGCTCTGGCTCCTGGGATCCCGACGCCGGGCGGAGAGTGGCTGGGGCTCGAGCTCGGGCATCTCGCTCGCGCCGGGGTCGGGGTGCCGGACGAGGGCAGCCAATGGGCTGTGCTGGGACACAGACGTGCTGAGGGTTCGAATTCGATGCGGGGCCGGGCGGGGGGGCGGTACGAGGAAGGCAGATAAACCCCCGCGCTCGCAGAGGGTGTCCCCAGCCGTTTGCGAGAGGCGACGCTCGGCCCGTCCCTCTGAGGGCTCACTCGCATAATAGTCTCTTTCTTTTCATTGCTTCATAAGCGGGGAGTATTTCGCAGGTAAGTATGGTAATGGCTGCACGCCCGCCAGCCTATCCTCGGGCTGCTTTTTATGGATTATCCCGTTGTACGCTGTGCCCATCTCCGAAGTGGGGGGTGGGGTGTGGAGGGGGAAGTTTCTGGAACTCCTAGAGACACAGTTTCCCTCCTCCAGGAAAGTTTTCTTCCTCTGGCGGGAGTAAAGCAGTTAAATAAGTTATCCCTAGGACAGAATTGCCATGGACTTCGGTTTATACAAAAACAAAAACAAAACAAAACAACAAAACAAAACAGATAAAGTTTAAGAATTTTGTAAAGCCTTCTCTAGCTACCCCCTGGTTTTGCCCTGGCTACCTGGGCTATCTAGTGATCCAGCGTGGGTTTATCAAGGCCTGCCCTTATGTGCAGATCTCCTTCCTCAATCCCTTGTCTCCCATATTCCAGCCACAGCTCTGTGGCCACAGACTGCTAAATCAATTCTCACATCTATTGTTTCTTAAGTACCTGGTGGTTTGTGGTTTGAAGGTGCTGCTTTATACAGTGTATGACTTTCTATTCTCTGATTTCCCACATAGATCACTGGCCTAATCCTTCTTGCCGTTGGCATTTGGGGCAAGGTGAGCCTGGAGAATTATTTTTCCCTTTTAAATGAGAAGGCCACCAATGTCCCCTTCGTGCTCATTGGCACTGGCACTGTCATCATTCTTTTGGGCACCTTTGGCTGTTTTGCTACCTGCCGAGCTTCTGCATGGATGCTAAAACTGGTGAGTCCTTGTTTTCCTTAAAATTGATTCTTGATTTTAGAAAAAGTCTTCTATGTTATAGGGTTTGTTTCTTCAAACTGGCCACGGCCCTTTATGATTTTTCCTCTTTCTTCCCAAGTAACATTTCTGCTGTCAGTTCCCACTTTTGTTGTGTTTTCCCTGTCCTTTTTAATAAAGACATGCTGGACTGATTGAGCAGACTATTTTTTTTCTTTGACTGCCTTTGCAGCTGTGATGTGTCTTATTATGCTGACTTGGACTTTCTTTTTATCCCACAGTATGCAATGTTTCTGACTCTCATTTTTTTGGTTGAATTGGTCGCTGCCATCGTAGGATTTGTTTTCAGACATGAGGTAAACCTGAGTTTGGGAACCTTAATATGTTAAAATTTATTCTCCCAGAGAGAAAAACAGTTACTGTTTTTTAATTGTAATTGTACTGTAAACAGTTACAATTTTTAATAGTGCAGAAGTCACTTGAACTAGAAATTGAGGTTCCACTTCTAAAACTGGGGTTGGGAATCATTCAGTGAGTAGTGAAGGCTCCTCAGTGAGAGTGTTTTACAACGTGGTGGTATAGTCTCCCAAAGAAAGGTTTTGTAGGAATCAAATTTGTACTTAATTTAAAGTAGAGAAAATTTAGGGGAGAGATATAGCAGTACAGAGCTGCCATTTGAATAAAAGCTCCCATAGCTCTTAGAACTTGAGTGGTTATCATCTTTATGGTAATGTTTTGCTTAGTAATCCTCTCAGCTAGACTGTAGCCCATAGAGGACAGGATTAGACCATAGAAGTTAATTACCATACATGTTGCTGCTGTCAAACATGTTGGTCAGATGTGGGGATTTTTTATTTGACCTAGAAACCAAAAGATCTTTCTAGAATCCTTATTTACTGGCATTGTATTTCTTTGCTGTAGATTAGGAACAGCTTTAAGAGTAATTATGAGAGAACTTTAAAGCAGTATAACTCTACGGGAGATTATAGAAGCGATGCAGTAGACAAGATTCAAAATACGGTAAGTGGTCATAGGTGATAGCTTCTCAAGAGGGGAACACATCCATATTCCCTTAGAGAAGAGGATAGGCCCCTGGCTAGTAGATGTTTTACACTTGTAGGATAATCTCATTATTACAATCTTAGATCAGGAGAAAATATGTCTCTGGAAAGAAGTGTGGGATGATACTAAGTGACATATCTCCATTTTCTCCTAATCATTCTCCTCACATGTACACCTTTTCACTCCTCACTTACTTTGTGGACCAAATACTGCTAATACCAACTATAGCAGAAAAGTAAGTCCAGTCCAAAAGTGTTACACTTGGTATTAGAAAAAAGTGCTAATCTCTTAAATTATAATGCCAGTTGAGAACAAGCACACTAAAATACTAGGATAGAGATTACTGAGTTTAATAATCTTTTGAGAACACATTGCAATCTAAGATAATAGATTAAATGTTTGACTATAAAGCTGTAATGTGAACTATAAATGGTTTTGTTGGATATATTTTTCAGTTACATTGTTGTGGTGTCACCGACTATAGAGATTGGAGGGATACTAATTATTACTCAGAAAAAGGATTTCCCAAGAGTTGCTGTAAACTTGAAAATTGTTCTCCACAGAGAGATGCAGATAAAGTAAACAATGAAGTAAGGAGCCTTTGAAATTTTTTTATTTGAAAATATTAACTGAATACAGAGTTGACTCAGTTTTTAATTTTTCCTCACAATAGATATAATCTGAAATAGGCAGAGCAGGTATTGTTCTCATTGAATAAATGAGGAAACTGAAGCACAGACCACCTGTGACTTGAGTTCACACAACTAGCAAATAACACTTTTAAATGCATAATCCAAAAGGTGAAACTTCTGTTCTTCAAACTTCTGTCGAGACCATTGTGCTTGAAAGGAGATAGAACTTGTAAATTTTAATAAAATGATAATCAAAGGCTGTGGTAGCTAAAGCTCATCTTTTGGCAGAGATGTTAGATCCAAATGTTCATTATTGCTTGTGCTGTACTTAATATTGTTTTTCCTCTCCCATTAGGGTTGTTTTATAAAGGTGATGACCATTATAGAGTCAGAAATGGGAGTGGTTGCGGGAATTTCTTTTGGAGTTGCTTGCTTTCAGGTAAGTCCTTGTCGTTGGGAATGTCTCATCACTCTTGTTAGGTGTGAGCTAGAAGGTTTCCACTTTGAAGGCCTCAGGACATTTCCAGAGAAATTACATTTTCACAAACTTCCGGCTGATTTTATTTTTGTATATGAAACATATGTAGTCAGTTGTTTGTATTTGGGTCTATTTAGCTTTGTTTTATTTGGGATGGGATGTTTTGTTCTTCTCATTCCAATTTTTTGATGTCTTGGATCTTATGTTTTCTCCCAATTAGACTTCTCAAAATTTTTATTCCCTGTTTACCTGCCCTCTTTTACCATGGCCAATCATGCCTTGAAACTACAAAAAAGCAAGACTTAGAATTATCTCCTAGTAGTACATACCTGGTACACTCTTGGGTATGGCAGCTTTCCAGCATCCTAGTTCATTAATTAAAACATGGGATAGATGGGAACCTTGTTTTGCTGTACAGTCAAGATTCTAACACATTATTCAGATTTTTTCTTTCTTGGGCTGCAGCTGCCTGATGAGTTCCATGTAAGTGCTGACCTATAAAAACTTGGATCATATGACCCCACATTCAATATAGACCTGTTTTGTTGGGTACATGCTATGTTGTGGGTCAAATAGAATTTCCTGAGTTGTGCTGCTTCTCACTGTAGCATGAAAAGTTTGTTTTGTGGCTCTTTACAATTTTTTTTAGGGGATGGGTTTTTTTTTTCCTATGTTAAACACCATGGAGATAAAACTAAAAGAATGGATATACTTCATTTTGACCTATGTAATTGGTTTTGGAAGTCTAATCTTAATATATTTCTAAAGCAGCAGGCACAGCTATGTCTCAATCTGCACTGTCTAAGAAAATAGCCACTAGCACCTTCGAAAAGTACTAATTAAGTAAAATTAAAACTTCAGTTCCTTAGTACTCTGGCCCCATTTGAAGTGCCCAAAAGCCACATATGGCTTAGTGGTGAGCTTCCTGGACAACACAGGTATTAGCGAACAAATTCATCATTGCCTCACTGCTCTAGAGCTTTTAGGGAAATCTCTGCTATGGTAGATGGAGATTTTACATGATGAGGTGCTTTTCTTCTAAGCCATGTCCTCTTTTTTTCTGATCATGGACAGGTTATCTGATAAGTTTCCCCAAAACTTTTATGATATTTAGAATTCATCCTGATTGACTTCTGTCAGTGACAGTTGTGAAACTCCAGGTCATAGTAGTAGGAAAACTTTCCTTAGGCTCTTTGAACGTGATCCAGGTACTGCAGAGTAGAACTTAAGGAAGGAAATTACTAGTGAATTTGAAGCGAAAGGAAAATAAGCCTGTATCCTGAGATCTTTAGGCTCTTGTGTGTGTGTGTGTGTGTGTGTGTGTGTGTGCTTAATTTTTGTTTGTCTATTTCATTTCTAGCTGGTTGGAATCTTTCTTTCCTACTGCCTCTCTCGCGCCATAACAAATAACCAGTATGAGATAGTGTAATCATCAAACCACGGGCTTACTATTGTTCAGCTTTAAGGTATGTTCATTTCAGTCCTCAGCTCTGTACTGGTGTTTACTTTTGCCTGTGCATGTGATGGGTGGACTGAGTGGGCCGAGGTCCTGTCGAGTGGTGCATCCAAATCTTGTTGGCACGGTGTTAGCCCTGCATGGTTAGATCAGGTCCCTACATGTAAGGCATGGCTGCAAAGGGCAGAAGAGCCTTATGGGATTTGCCTACACATCAGTGTAAAGATCCCAAGTGGTAGGATCTAGATGAAACTTGGACCTAGATGGAAGAGAAGTGGAGAATCCTGAGAGTGACCTTACTGGTGAGGTTCCCCGGCAAGTACACTCTACTCCCGATACTGGCATGTTCCCTCGTCTGCATTTACCACACTCCTCTGGTGGAACTAGTCTTAGAGCGATAAATGCATCTACCCTAACCTGGAACCAGATGTGGGGAAAACACGTGTTTCAGTAGCTTTGGTATTAGAATGGGAAACCATGAGAACTGTCTCTGGCTGAATTAATAGGGTTGCCCTTCACATTTTAATTGAGCCACTGACAGGGGACCACCTGAAGGTCTTCATTAGTGAACTGGATGCTAATGGGTGCAAGCGAATACTTGTAAGTTGGGTTACAAGTCAATTAACTTTTTTTCTTCAATTTCAGGACATTTACATTCCCCCCTGTGAGCTATGAGATTGCCTGGATGGAAGATTGCCTAATACTACTTACGATAGACCAAAAAATTCCATCAGTAATAGTCTGATTCAATCAAGACATTTGTGTAGGTCCACCTTTTGTCCCATTGGTGTTAATCATTGAAACCCCTGTATCACTGTGAAACACTGGAAGAGCTAATAAATTATAAATGAAGCAATACCGTGTTCCTCTTGACTTTTATTTTTCAGAATAGCCCTGTAAATTTGCTATTTTAATGTAGTGTTATAAAGTGACCCCTCTGAATTTGCTTATTGATGTAGCGTGATAGAAAATTGACCCTTCTGAAATGGCCACTTCCCAGATGAATTAAAATTATTGCATAATTTGCATCAAGTTAATTTTCAATAGTCTCTGTTTTGCTGATAGGCAGAGAGTCACATTGTATAATTTAATTCCGGCCAGCAGTTGGATGGTACTCATCATCAGAGTTGCTAGATGATGGAACAGTCCCTAACCTAAGGCACTCAAGACTAAAAGGCACTACCAATGTTCTGTGACAAATCAGGTTACAGCACACTTACCCTTTACATTTCTTTGCCTCCAAATTATGGTGTTTATACTGTTGTTTATATTTTCCCCTGTTGTTTTGAAAGGTTCTCATTACTTAGTGGTGTTGGAATTACTGTATTTTCTTAGGAATTTAAAGCACTTCATTAGCTTTAGCTGCTGTTTCTTTATCAGGTTGATATGACTTAATTCTCAATACAGGGCTCCTGGGTGGCTAGGCAGGTTGGGTTTCTGCCTTTGGCTTGGGTTATGATCCCAGGATCCTGGGATCAAGCCCCACGTTGGTCTCCCTGCTCAGTGGGAGCCTGCTTCTGTCACTCCCTCTGCCCCTCCTGCTCATGCTCTTTCTCTCTTTAAATATTTTTTAAAAATATGGTCAGCTTTAACAGTTTTGGTTTATGCCTTTGATTAAATACAAATCTTTTACACAATAAATGTTGTAATAAACTTTTAGAAAATCTGCTGGGATTGTTTTCCATTGAGAAAGCTAAGCCCCACATTTCTACTTGAGGTACTTTATTTTATTTTATTTTATTTTATTTATTTTATTTATTTTATTTTATTCATACAGACAGAGAGAGAGAGAGAGAAGCAGAGACACAGGCAGAGGGAGAAGCAGGCACAACACAGAGAGCCTGACGTGGGACTCAATCCCGGGTCTCCAGGATCACGCCCTGGGCTGCAGGCGGCACTAAACCGCTGTGCCACCGGGGCTGCCCCTATTTATTTTATTTTTTGATAGATTTTATTTTATTCATGAGAGACTCAAAGAGAGGCAGAGGGAGAAGCGGCCCTCGCAGGGAGCCTGATGTGGGACTTGATCCCAGGACACTGGGATCACATCCTAAACTGAAGGCAGATAGATGCTCAACCACTGAGCCACCCAGGCGTCCCATTGAGGTGAGGTTTTAGATAGGAAATGTAAAACTGAGGTCTTGACTGTCTTACATTTTTAAAAAAGTCTTTGTTTACAAAAACTATTCCCTGTGAAAGGATTACATTCCATATTACAAAATAGCATATGCTTAGCATTCTCCTGGAGATGGGACTATCTTGATTATATAGATTACATTAAGAAGTTGGGTAGGGAGACATAACAACCTGTACCTTCAGGGTATAATTAAAATTTGAGCTGAGATGGGGAAATTCTTTCCTTGGTTTTGAGTTTCTTTACACATCCATTAGTAGAACCTAGCTCTTCTCTGCCACACATCCACACAGTCCTTGAATCTGTTGGTAAGGGGAAGTCATTCACAGTTATGAAGTGGGCAAAAACTATCAGTTAAGATTCATAGTGACTCTTGGGTACATGTCTATATATATGTTTGGAGTTACTGCAGAAAGAATATTCTCCACTAAGACATTTGACAGTTCTGTCATTTGAAGTAAGGTAGAGGGATAAAACAGTTGAAAAATATTGGCTTTCCAAATGTAGAAGATCAGATTTTTTGGCTATTGGAATTAGTGAAGCAAATTTAAGGATAAACTGGGTGACGGGCACTGCGGAGGGCACTTGATGGGATGAGCACTGGGTGTTCTATGTTGGCAAATTGAATTTAAATAAGAACAAATGTAAAAAAAGACAAAAAAGAGTTTGCTTCTGTAAAAAAAAAAAAGGATAAACTATTTAAAGGATAATCCAAGCAGTTTTAAGTAGGTATATTTCACTACGATGGCCTAGAAGAGGCCGTATAGGTGGGTTGGTTTATTTATTTTTAAGGTTTCTTATTTTGGCTGGCCAGTTACAAAAGTCCCTTATAGCTAATGTGCTGAACTGTAAAATTCACCTCCACCTTAGATGTACCAGAGCATCCTGTGGGTTTTCTCACTTCCAGGCACCAGGTTACTTACTGCAAAGTAGCTCTGAACTCCACCTTGAGAAGCAGAGATCCACAGGTATATTTTCTGAACGTGTGGAAAACTTGGTAGTTTTGGCCTGTTCCTGTGGGGGGTTGGATTTATGTGGTAGGCATCAAACTTTTATGGAAAGAAATACCTAGTACAAGGTATAAATGCCATTTCTGTTTTCCCTCAGAGCTCACACAGGCTTCTTTGAGAAGATGTTTTTAACCTCCTGTCAGAATCCAAGTTGATACTTTGCCAGTGATGCGGCCAACAAAACTGATTAAATTATGACAGGCAAAGCAATGGATGCATTCTTTGTGAAACTGAGGAAACTTTGGTTCCTTTGGACTATACTGAGTGGGTTTTTGTATGTGTAAAAAAAAAGAAAACCTAACACAAGGTATAAATACCATTTCTGCCTTTCCTCACTGCATACATAAGATACATCAAGATTTTTTTTTTAAACTTTGCTGCCCTTTGAGGTTGACACTTGGCCTGTGATGTGGCAAACCAAACTTTTTTAATTCAAAAAGGGAAACAGAAGGCTGATATATCAGAAAAGAATACATACACTGAAACAGTTACTGGGAAATGAGACTCTCATTTTGAAGTCCTAGGTCTAAAACTTCACCCAGATTCCTTGCTAGAGAGAAGCCATTATGATTTAATTATGGCTTTTCTATTAGGTACCCTTACCCCATGGAGCTTAGTAGAATTAGGCACTTATAAGAGCACAGCAAATGCTAATGAAATAAATGAATGAGTGAGTGACTCTAATTATAATGGCTCTTTAATGTTCTGTGAGAAATAAGCTGTTGATCTAAATATCTCATTCCATATGAAACATGGTTTATGTAACAGAAACCACCTGCCAAGTCAGAAACCACTTAACCTCAGAAACTGCTGCTAACTTCCTTCTGGTCAAATCACTCTTTGCTGATTCTCTTTTTGGAATTCATTGCTACCTTTGATGCCACTAAAGATTCTTGTTTTTTGTTTTGACCTTGTAATATCCTGTTTTCCTTCCCTTTTACTGCTCTTTCCAGTCTACTTTACTGTTTTAATTTCCTTCTACTTTTCAAGTGTGGCTTCCCCCAAAGGCTTGCATTTGGCTTTATGCTCTTAGATTATGCTGACCTTGGATGAATTAAATGTAGATGATCATCAGGCCTAACCCCTAGCTCTCTGGCTGTATACTTTAGTTGTGTGTTGGTCATAGCACATTGCTTGTCTCCTCCTCCCTGTTCCAACACTTTTACAAAAGCTTAGCGTTCTGAACACTTCAAAAGTCATAAATTCCTCCTATAACATTGAGTCTGTGCCCAATAGGCCCTCATCTAATATTGACCGAACTGGCTCCTTCACCAGGAATAACAATTTGTGGGAACTGGGCGTTATACTATATGTTGGCAAATTGAATTTAAATAAGAACAAATGTAAAAAAAAAGACAAAGTTTACTTCTGTAAACTGTGTAGCTAGGTCAGTTGCTCTAAAGATTCATCATCATTGGCTCCCCCACATGCATTTATCAGGTGAATGTAAATTCTTTGGGCAAGACTGTCATACATGATCCAGTGGCGTTCTCATTACCAGGTCCTCAGAATTTTTATTTTAAAACTAAAGACAGGGATGCCTGAGTGGCTCAGTGGTTGTGTCTGCCTTCAGCTCAGGGCATGATCCTGCAGTTCTGGGGTCGAGTCCGTGTGGGGCTCCCTGCAGAGAGCCTGCTTCTCCATCTGCCTGTGTCTCTGCCTCTCCCTCTGTGTCTTTCATGAATAGATAAATAAAATCTTAAAAAAATAAAAGTAAAGACAACTGAAGTAGTAACTTGTAACGATTTCTCCCACAAGTTTCTCACCACCTCTTCTGGGAAAGGTGCCTAGTAGCAACATCCTCAAAACAAACCAAACTGTTCTCGAGCTTGCCTGGATATAGATAATCAGGTCACAAATGAGAGTCTACAGCACCTAGGTAGGCGATACAACCCCTCAGCATCATTGCCGGAAAGGAAGAGTAGCTACGTTGTGGACATAGGGAAATACACCTAGGGTATGGTATAAGAGATTTTGAGAGGTGAGGGACAGCATCCATACATCATCACCCTGTCATGTACTTCCTTAAGCAGAAAAATTAGCATATGAGAGAAGGTAGACAGTTTGCACAAAGTCTTTTTTTCTTCTACTCAGGGGAGGTTAAGAGAAATCATGTTTATTGACCACTTAGTAAATGCCAGACACTCTATAAGGTGCTGCAGTCGACTAAGCTGTGTGGGAAGGTGGTGCTATCCCATCTTTTCAGAAAAACCACAAAAAAGCTAAAGATTAGGTTAAATAACTTGCCCAAGATTACATAGCTAGTAGTAGATCTGGGATTTGAATTTCAAGCTGACTCTGAAGCCCCATGATTCTTTCATAGGATTTCTCTGTGTCTCAATAGCCAAAAGGCTCTGGGGATTATGTCACAGTAGCCTATAGCCAACGGAGTATGAAAAAACAAAGATTCTTCTTCAAGCATTTTTTAATTAGTCTTTACTGAATATGAAATTTTCAAAAAGAAAGCTTTCAGGGGCACCTGGGTGGCTTAACTCACATTGGGCTCCCAGTACGTATTTTTTAAAAAACCCTATTTTGAGGCGCCTGGGTGGCGTCATTAAGCATCTGCCTTCAACTTAGGTCATGATCTTGGTGGGCAACGGTCCTGGGATGGAGCCCCATGTCTAGCTCCCTGCTCAGCAGGGAGTCTTTCTGCTTCTCCATCTCCTTCTGCCCCTCCCCCTGCTCGTGATCTCTCTCCTGCCCTACTCTCTCTCAAATAAAGAAATAAGATATTTTTAAAAATCCTATTGTTACCCCCTGCCCCCACAACCTTATTAACCAAAGAAATGCTTACAAAGAGTCAATCACAGTGTAAACATTAACCCTGTCCATTTTCTTTTAAGCATCTTGTCACACAGTGAATGCTTCCCAAAGTTTACAAACGAATACTTCCTACTCCTCAACACTTAGCTGTTTTCATAACGCATTCCCTTGTTAATGTCTTTAAATATTGCATGGAAAACCACCCCAAAACCCAAACCTCGGCTACACAGACACACACAGATGCTTGAAGCAGAATCACTCTCATCCTGCAGGCACAAATCCAAACACGTGCTTTGTTGAATGAATTTGTGTGCACATGTGTACATGCATGCAGATCATCCATCCCCTACCGGATAACAGCGATTTCTGAGGCAGCCACTCCCTACGGTGTGCCCCAGGGCATCTCTGCTGTTCAGAGCTGCACACTGCTGCTCAGTGCAGTCTGGAATCCAGCCCAGTCACAGTCTGGCCCTGGCAGGGGAACAGGTAACACAGGCCCTTCTGTCATCAAGTCTTCCTCAGCCCCCATCGCTACCTTTCTTGGCCTCAACCTCATCCTGGGGCTCTGAAACTGGCAGAACGAAATATAACAGAAAATATGTCATGGTAATTATTGGAGAACTTGGCCTGAAATTTTACCCTGAAGAATTTAGAAAATAGCAAAGAAAAAGTTTAGGAAAACTTAAAAATGTAAAAATCTGACACATCAAAGATAATCAATGTTTTGATTTTAAAATGATGTTTCTTATCTACAAAATGAATGCATGAATTACAAAATGTATAAAAAATTCAGAGTTCAAAGTGGTATAAAGTAATAAATTTGTCTCGCTCTTCAGCCCACCCTCATTCCTGCTTCCCAGGGGAAATTACTGATGAAAAAAGTTCCTTGTGAATCCTTCTACATATTGCCATATTCAAGTATATCTGCCTATTTTTTTTCTCTCTCTCCCAAATGAAAACCATAGCTAAGATCATAGATTGTGGAGCTAGACCATCTGGGCATGGATCCCATCTTTGTTAATTATGGGCTGTGTGCTCTTTAGCAAGTTACCTCATCTCTCTATGCCTCGGTTTCTTAATTCATGAAAGAGGGATAAATATTGCCTACTTTATAGGGCTGTTATAAAGATTAAATGAGGTGCTACATGCTAAACACAACACAATGCATGGTGTATACTAGGTGTTATATATATGTTAGCTATAATTTAAAAAATAGCTTTGTTGCGATATATTTTGGATATCAGAAAGTCCCTCCATTTCAAGTATACAATTCAATGATTTAAACTTATTTTAGAACCTTTTTCATCCCCACAAGTGAGGTCCCTCATGCTCATTTATAGTTAATCTCTGTTCCTGCCCCTAACTCTAGGCAACCATTAATCTACTTTCTGCTTCCAGAGATTTGGCTTTTCTAGACAGTTAATATAAACGGAATCAGATCATATGTGGGCTCTTGTGCTTGGTTTCTTCTTTCACTTTATGAAATGTTTTGGAGCTTCATCCATGATACCAGTAGTTTATTGGTAAATGCTAAACAGCATTCCATTGTATGGATATACCATATTTGTTTCTCCATTTGCCAGTCTGTGGATATTTTGGTGCTTACAATTTTTGGCTATTCTGAATAATGTTGCAGTGAATATTTCTATGCAGGTCACTGTGTGGATAGACACGTGTTTCATTTCTCTTGAATAGGTACCTAGGAGTGGAATTGTTAGGTTGTATGGTAGTTTTATGGTTAACATCTTGGTGAACTGCCAAACTGTTTTCAAAGTGCCATTTTACATTCCCATTCAGCATCCAATAAAGGTTCCTGGTTCTCCATATTCTCACTGACGTTTGGAATTGTCTGCCTTACTTGCACTCACTCTATTGAGTACAAAATGGTATCTCATTGCGGTTTTAATTTACAATTCCCTAATGACTGATGATGTTAAGCACATTTTCATGTGCTTATTAGTCATTTGTAAATCTGGTGGAAAGTCTGTGTCTTTTGTCTATTTAAAAAGCTTGGTTATATATTTTTTATTAACTTATGAGAGTTCTTTGTGTATTCTAGATATGACCTTTATCATATATGTGCTTAGTAAATATTTTCTCCTAATTTTATCTTTATCTTTTTTTAAAAAAAGATTTTATATTTATTTATTTGAGAAAGAGAAATAGCATAAGCAGTGGAGAAGGAGAAGCAGGTGGGACATCAAGCAGGGAATCTGATGTAGGGCTCAGTCCCAGGATCCTGGGGTCATGATCCCAGCTGAAGGCAATCACTTAACCCACTGAGCCACCAGGTGCCCCTGTATTTTGTTATCTTTTTTTAAAAGATTTTATTTATTTATTCATGAGAGACACAGAGAGAGAGAGAGAGAGAGAGAGAGAAAGAGAGGCAGAGAGAGAGGCAGAGACACAGGCAGAGGGAGGAGCAGGCTCCATGCAGGGAGCCTGATGTAGGTCTAGATCCCAGGTCTCCAGGATCACGCCCTGGGCCAAAGGCAGTGCTAAACCCCTGAGCCACCAGGGTTGCCCTGTATTTTGTTATCTTAATGGTCTCTTTTGAAGTACAAAAATTTGGATTTTGACGAGGCCCAATTTTTCCATTTTTTTCTTTTATGGACCATGTTTTTGAGTCATATCCTTGCCTAACCTAAAGTCCCATAGATCATCTTATATTTACTTCTAAAAGTGTTATATGTTTCTAGCTCTTATATGTAAGTGTGAAAATTTTAGAGTAAATTTTTGTGATGGTGTGAGGTAAGGGTCTAAGATCATGTTTTTACATGTGCATATCCAGTCATCCCAGCACCATTTAGTGCACATGCTTTTCCCCAATGAATTGTCTTGATACCTTTGTCAAAAATTAGTTGAAGGGTCCCTGGATGGCTCAGTCGGTTAAGCATCTGCCTTCGGCTCAGGTCGTGATCCCAGGGTCCTGAGATCAAGCCCTGTCTCAGGCTCCCTGAACCGAGGGGAGCCTGCCTCTCTCTCTCTCTGTCTCATGAATAAATGAATAAAACCTTTTAAAAATTAGTTGACTTTAAGTATCAAGATTTGTTTCTTTTTTAAATTTTATTTATTTATTCATGAGAGACACACACAGAGAGAGAGGCAGAGACACAGGCAGAGGGAGAAGCAGGCTCCATGCAGGGAGCCCAATGTGGGACTCAATCCCGGGACTCCAGGATCACACCCTGAGCCAAAGGCAGATGCACAACTGCTGAGCCACCCAGGCATCCCTGTTGAATATTTTTATCATGAAAGGGTATTGTATTTTGTCAAATGCTTTTTCTGTGTTTAATAAGATTATAATGTGGTTTTTGTCTTTCTTTCTTTTTTTTAAAGATTTATTTATTTATGATAGAGAGAGAGAGAGAGAGAGGCAGAGATACAGGAGGAGGGAGAAGCAGGCTCCATGCTGGGAGCCTGACATGGGACTCGATCCCAGGACTCCAGGATTGTGCCCTGGGCCAAAGGCAAGCGCTAAACCGCTGCGCCACCCAGGGATCCCCTGTCTTTTTTTCAATTGGAATTATATCTTACTTCGATTGATTTTCATATATTGAACCAACCTTAAATACCACTTGGTCATGGTCTATAAACCTCTCTATATATTGCTCAGTTAGGTTTGCTGGATTTTGTTGATTTTTGTGCTTATATTCATAAGGAATACTGTAGCTGTAGCTTTCTTGTGATGTCTTTGTCTAGTTTGGATAATACTGGCTTCATAGAATTAGTTGTGAGGTATTCCATCCTATGAGTTTGTGAAAGGTTGGTATTAAATCTTCTTCAAATGTTTGATAGAATTAACCAGTGAAGCCATCTGAACCTGGGTTTTTCTTTGTGGAAAGTTTATTGATTACTGATTCAATCTCTTTACTTGTTATAAATCTGTTTATTTTTTTAAATATTTTATTTATTTATTCATGAGAGACACAGAAAGAGAGGCAGAGACATAGGCAGAGGGTCCCTGCGGGGACCCTGATACAGGACTTAATCCCAGGATCCCAGGATCAGGACCTGAGCCAAAGGCAGACACTCAACCACTGAGCAACCCAGGCATCCCTAGATTTCTATTTCTTTTTGAATTAGTTTTGGTAACTTGTGTCTTTCTAGAAATTTGTCTGTTTCATGTAGGTTATCTACTTTGATGCATACAATTGTCCATGACATTCCCTTGTAATACTTTTATTTCTTTAAGATTGGTAGTGATGTCTGCTCTTTCATTCTTGATTTTAGTAACGTACACTTGAAAAAATATGCATTCTACTGCTGTTAGGTGCAGTGTTCCATGGATTTCTGTTACACTGATTTGGTTGATAACATTGTTATCAATATTATCCACATTCTTGTTGATCTTCTGCCTAGTTTTTCTATCTATTGTTGAATGTGGGATATTAAAGTATCCAAATAATATTATTGCATCAGTTATGTCAACTTTATGTTCATGTATTTTCAGGTTCTTTTGTTAGTTGCATGTAATTTAAAAATTATCTCTTTCCACTGATTTAACCCTTTTATCATTATAAAATTTCCCTCTTTGATTCTAATAATTTTGTCTTGAAGGCCAATTTTTTGCTATTGATAATAGCCATTCCAGTCTTTTTTTGGTTACTGTTTGCATATATTTTTTACATATACTATTTATATATCTTTTCCTATCCTTTTATGTTTAACCTATTTGGGTCTTTATTTTTTTATTTTTATTTTTTAAAATTTTTTAAATTTATGATAGTCATACAGAGAGAGAGAGAGAGAGAGGCAGAGACATAGGCAGAGGGAGAAGCAGGCTCCATGCACCGGGAGCCTGACGTGGGATTCGATCCCGGGTCTCCAGGATCGCGCCTTGGGCCAAAGGCAGGCGCCAAACCACTGCGCCACCCAGGGATCTATTTGGGTCTTTAAATATAAGATGTGTCTCCTGTAGATAGAATATCTTTGAATCATGAAGACTCCTAACTCTGGGAAACGAACTAGGGGTGGTGGAAGGGGAGAAGGGCGGGGGGTGGGGCTTGACTGAGGGGGGCACTTGACGGGATGAGCACTGGGTGTTATTCTGTATGTTGGCAAATTGAACACCAATAAAAAATAAATTTATTATTAAAAAATATCTTTGAATCATGTTTGATTTTATCCGTTTCGTCAATTTCTGTCTTTTAATTAGGGAATTTATTCCATTTACTTTTAATTTAATTACCAATACAGAAGGACTAACTTCTGCCATTTTGTTATTTGTTTTCTGTATGTCTTATATCTTTTTGTACCTTTGGTCTGCCATTACTTCTTTCTTTTGTGATAAATAGATATTTTCAAGTATAACATTTAAATTACTTTGTTATTTCTTTTACTATATATTTTTCAAGTTTTTTTTTTTTTTTGTCACAGCCCTGGAGATTACAATGATCATTTTAAAACAATCTAGTTCAAATTAAAATCTGGTTCAGACTATACAGAATCTTTGCTCCAATATATCTCCATTCTGTCTCCATTCCTTCGAGCTATTATTGTTATAGAAATTACTCTTTCATACATTTTTAGTTCCATCAACACAGTTTTATAATTATTTCTTTATGAAATTGTATTTTAAATAAGGTAGGAGAGGACAAAAGTTACAAAAAATACATTATACTATCTTTTTTATTGAAGTATTGTTGACGCACAATGTTACATTAGTTTCGGGTATACTATTTTTTATATTAATCTACATAGTTACCTTTATTGGTGCTTTTTATTTCCTTGTGTGGGTTTAAGTAACTGCCTAGTCCTTTAATTTCAGACTGAAGGATACTCATGAGTATTTCTTGTATGGCAGGTCGGCTAGTAAAAAATTCTTCACTTTTTGTTCATCTGGAAATGTATTCATCTTTCTTTTATTTTTGAAGAATAGTTTTGTCAAATACAGAGTTCCTGGTTGGCAATATTTTCCTTTTAATATTTTTAATAGGTGCTTCCACTGCATTCTGGCTTCCATGGTTTCTGTTCAGAAATCCACTGTTAATCTCACAAAGATCCTTGTGCATGATGAGTTGCTTCTCTCCTGCTGCTTTCAAAATCTTTTTGTCTTTGTCTTTCAACAGTCTGACTACAATGTGTCTGGTTGTATATATCTTTGGCTTTATCTTACTTGGAATTTGTTGGGCTTTTTGGATGTATAGATTAAAGCTTTTTCTGGAATGTGGGGAGTTTTAGGGTCATTATTTTTTTAATATTCTTTCTGCCCCCTCTCCTGCCCCCCCATCTTTCTGGAACTTTCTTTATATGTATGTGGGTATGCTTGATGGTGTCCCATAAGTCTGTGAGTCTCTGTTTATTTTTCTTCATTCTTTTTACTTTGTTACTCAGATAAGCTAATCTTAATTAATCTATTTTTGGATTCTCTTGATTCTTTCTTCTGTTATCTCAAATCTTCTATAGTAAATTTTTCATTTCAATTACTGTATTTTTCAACTCCAGAATTTCTATTTAGATCTTTAAAAAAAATCTTTTCATTGATATTCTGTATATGCTGTGGTGTCATTGTCATACTTTTTCTTTAGTTCTTTAGACACGGCTTTCCTTAGTTCTTTACCATATTTATAAAAAGCTCATTTGAAGTCTTTGTCTAGTAAGTTCAACGTCTTAGCTTCCTTAGTGATAGTTTCTATTGAAAGTTCCCCCCCCCCTCCGAATATGGGCCACATTTTCCTATTTCTTTGAGTCTTATAATTTTTGTTGAAAACGGGGCATTTTAGGTAGTGTAATTTGGCAACTATTGATCACATCCTCCTCCTCCCCAGTTTGTTGTTGTTACTATTTTCTTTGTTATTACGGTTACTTTTTGTTTAGTAACTTTTCTGGACTACTTCTATTGTATTGCCTGTAGTATGTGACCATGAAAGTCTCCACACTTTCATGGTAATTAGATAATGGTTCATCAGATATTTCCTTCAATGACTTGAATCAATAATTCTTCCATCCTTTGCCTAGGAGGATGATGGGGTTGGGGTTCTGTGTTCTTTGGGGCATGCCTTCAACACTCAGGCAGTTTACAACTCTGTCTTAACTTTCGCTTTGCTTCGAGACTTAAGGTCAGCCAGAGATGAGAGATTCATGTCTTTGCAGGTCTTTCCTGGGCATGTGCACAGCCCTGTACATACATGCAGCCTTTTACTTGCCCAGGAATATATCAGAGCTCTTTAAAGGCCACTATGGACATCCCATTCTCTAGATATTTAAAGTTTTTGGTTAGGCTCTTGCTTGCCCAAAATGCTATAGTTGCTTCAAGCAACTGTGGTGTTAGAATGCTATCATTTTCAATAAATGCTCTACAGATAAAGCTTTTCTCATAGAGCAAGCTCCAAGCCAGGTCCAATAATGAAAACACTCTACGAATGGGGCTTTCTAGGGAAGTAAGATAGGTTAGTGACAGTGTTCTGGAGATGGGACTTTTTGAGGAGCTCCAAATCCAGTCTGCTCCCTCTGGTGGCTGAAATGCTGCTGCTGTTGTTTTCTTTACAGTTACTAAGGTTATGAGTCTGCTGTTTTTCAAGGCAATTACGTAACTGGGGAGAGGGACATGGGAGTAGACTGAGTTTAAAATGCCATAAAGTGTTCTTAATAGAGATTAAATAGTTTTTCCTGATGCTACTCAGATTGTTTCAGGCTTTGATGACTTTCCATATTTATGAAAAAGTTGGTTTTTAATATCTTGCCAATATTTTCATTGCTTTAATGGAAGACTAGATTTACAGAAGTCCTTACCCTGCCATTCCAGAAGTCCTGCCTGGTTAGCTATTATTTTTATTATACAAGCTACTCCTTAGCTTACTTTTCCCAATTTAACAACACCTCTTGGAGATTTTTCTATATCAGGTCATGGAAAATTTTTTTTTTGTATTGTTCCAGAGTAGTAATGTGACATAATTTATTTAACCATGCCTTACCACCGAATCATTGAGTTTCTTTTCCAGCACAATCAATGTAATAATACCCTTTTGAATGATCTTTTATATATATTGCAAGTATATATCTTTAATTTAAATTCCCAGCTGGAGTATAGCTATTCAAAGAGTATGTTCAGTTCTAATTTTGATGGATATTGCCTAATTGCCCTCAAAATAGCCACACTAATTACACTCTCTTTACTACTATGTCAAAGTGCCTTTTTTTTCACATAGACTTCTCAACACTGAGAATCTTAATTTTTGCTAATTCAGTATTCAGAGAATGATATTTTCATTCCATTGATTCACTTATTTATTTCTTACTTGGTTTTAATGCTATAAATATGATTAAGCAGGTTAGTATAAGCTGACTCTCTGATTACCTCACATATAGAATTTGAGAGGTCCTCTGGATTAGGGCTTTATTATAATAAGGAAGAGGAGAAGAAAAAGCAGTTGCAGATGTAGTGGCATCACAGAGTATATCTTTTTATAAAAGTGACCTTTGCAATTGTTTACAAAAGAAGTCTGGGGATAAAGCCATCAATAAAAATCTGCTGTCATACCATTGTTTAATGAATTTCGATAACTTCACACTGTTAAGACTCATGGTGATTGTTGGAAAAAATGGAGTCTTACGCTCTGGAATCTGGTATGATGATGACTCAGGATAATGAATACAGTTTCTTATAAATTGCTTGGGCCCTGGTAAGCTCTAAGTTCTAGTTACCCACTGGTGACTTAATTTTTTAAAGATTTTATTTATTTACTTATGAGAGACACACAGAGAGAGGCAGAGACAAATGCAGAGGGAGAAGCAGGCTCCCTGTGGGGAGCCTGATGCGGGACTTGATCCCAGGATCCTGGGATCACAACCTGAGCCAAAGACACACACTCAATCACTGAGCCACCCAGGTGCCCCATGGTGACTTCCTTCTTTTTACAGTTGCAACTAGAAAGAATTGCACATGCTTTAATCTCACAAATAGGTTTTACAGAGCATTAGAAGAATACTATTATATCCAGGTTCCTTTAAAAGTATTTTATGAAAACAAAAATAAAAATAAATAAAAGTATTTTATGAGAGGGGTATAGAGAAGGAAATAGTGATGTTTGGTTAAGAAAGACAGGGGAGAAAAATCAAAGGCCTGCATTTGAAGACTTGATACACCTAAGTGCCAGGTAAAGTTCAGAGAGAGATTTATTATGATAACTGTAAAGAAAACATATCTCTTGTCTAGGCTGATGTCTTCAATTATGTTTGTTATCTTTTAGGCATTAGCATGCTTTCCAAAAGCCATGCCAAGTCTGCTTTAATACACAGCTTGTTATTTTACATCTTCCATATATGACCATTCCCAGGTTATAGATACTGAACTATTCAAATCAGGCCAGTATGTAGAGGAACTGAGTGGAGAGCATGCAGGCATTAGGGGTGCAGAGGATATGTTTTATTATGTATTACCATCGACTCTGTAGTGACCTTGGAAATTTTGCTTAATGTCTCAGCTTGCAAATCTCTTATGTAAGGTGATGAATTAGCTGGGAATATGAAAATTTTATAAAATTATTATAGTGAGTGTTATCATGATCACATACTGAGTTGAATTTGATCAAGTAAGCATCTGATAAAGGGCTATATATACTTCAAGTCTTTTTTTTCCTCCTTACAAAAATTTTGTAATTTTGTATCTTAGTAAGTAAAATAAAAATCATATCATAACAAAGGGAAAAAAGCTAGTACTTTCCCTTTTAAATGTGGACAGTCAGTATAACATAGTGGTTAAATGCATTGACTTTGGAGCCAAACTGCCTTTCATATCCTGGCTCTGTCACTTACAAGTGTGTGACCTTGGGCAATCTCTCAGTTTCTTCATTTGTAAAATAAGAATAATAATAGTTCCTAACACATCCATAGGATTAATGAAGATTAAGTTAGTTATACAGATATCCCCTGCTTTTTAAAAAAATATTTTATTCATTTATTTTAAAGAGAGAGGGAGTGTGTTTGTGTGTGCAGGGGTGGGAAAATGGGGGGGAGGGCAAAGGGAGAGTGAGAGGAAGAGAGAAAGAATCCTAAGCAGATTTGTGTTAAGCATGAGCCTGATGCAGGGCTTGATCTCAAGACCCCAAGATCATGATCTGAGAAGAAATCAAGAGTCTGATGCTTATCCAATTGAGCCACACAGGGGCCCCTCCTCTGCTTTTAAAAAGTTCACATTATGCCACTTTGCTTTTAAGACTTTTATTACTACCTGTTTTCACTAACTGAAAGAGATTCACTTAGCATCTCAGCATCAAATTGCCATAGCTTTGAACTGTGTCTGTGAGCATCTGTGTTTTATCTCCATTTATGTTGTGCATCCATTAGGAAGATGTGTCTTAAGGTATCAGAAAAGCCTATAAAAAGTTACTTTTTGGGGTCTGGGAATGCTCAAAAATTTTTCCATATAAACAAATGGTAATTGCTTCTTTGCTTTATGCCATTTGGGCCTATGAAAGATTTCATATTCCTCTACTTTTGGATAGCAGGGAAAACCTGTAAAGAAAAGCACTTTGTGGTGGGCAAGGAGAAAACACTCAATAAATGTTAGTTATTATTGTTACTATTATTAATTAAAAATTTTCTCTTTGGCCAGGCGCTTAACAGGAGCTGGTATAGCAGGTAGAGGCAGAGAGATAGTATGTGTGAGAACAAGGAATTGGGAGGTATTCCTTCAGTCCCACCAGGGAAATCATACTTCTGATGATGGTACTGTAATTATTTTGATCACACTATTAGGGGCTTTTACAGAGAATATGTCAATGCTATTAAAAATGTATTATTTGAGCTATTTGTATCAGAATCACAAGGGAAGGGAAGAGTTGATAAGATGCAGATTCCAGGGTCGCCTGTGTGGCTCAGTTGGTTAAGCATCTACCTTCAGCTCAGGCCATGATCCTAGCCCAGTTCCTGGGATCTAGTCCTGTATGTGGCTTCTTGCTCAGCAGGGAGCCTGCTTCTCCCTCTCCCTCTGCTTGCTGCTCCCCCTGCATGTGCTCTCTCTGTATGTCAAATAAATAAATAAAATTTTAAAAAGGAAAATAAAATGAAATAAAATAAAATAAAATAAAATAAAATAAAATAAAATAAAATAAAATAATAAAATAAAATAAAATGCAGATTCTAGAGTTTCATTCCAAATCTGCAGAATCAGAATTTCTGGGCCTTGGATCTAAGGCTGTACATTTTGAAATAGGCACCCCAGGAGCTTCTGATGCACACTAAAGTTCGAAAACCACTGGATCAGGCTATGTTTAGATATGGTTTGGTCAGAACCCAGTGAACAGCTGGTAACACTGACAATAATGTGAAATGGTGCTAGTATATGAATCCACATTCAGCTTGACCAGGAGGTGCTCTGACTTCACTTTACTTCTGCTCTCAGGCTTATGAATAGTCTTTTTCTTTGGTAATTTTTGAATTCAAATGGTAGGATATTCTGTTTCTGGGCATCATAAACAAATTTAAAATTCCTAGTTCTAAGGCTTTTGTCAAATAAAATTTTGATGCTGGCTGTAGCTCTCACTTTTGCCAGTAGAGAGCACAGTAAGTCTATTGATTTTATGCTTTGTATAACAAAGAAGTCTGAGGTCTTTTCTCTATTTTAGTATGGAAATCTTTTCCTGTGGATTGGATAATAGGGGACAAGGGCCACTTCTGTGTGGGGTTGGAATATGACCTTCGGAGTAGGATTGCTCATTTTTCAAAGACGACACAGAATTAAACTTTTAAATCTATAAATTTTATATCTGAAAAATATGGTCTGCTAGAATTCCTACTCTATAAAATGAAAAATACTCCTTCTTTCATGAGTAACATGTATTCCCATTGAGCACTTTGGATTAAGGTGTGAAATGTAGAGAAATACGTAAAAAAAAAGTTATGAGATGTTGAATTATTCTAGTTTTTAAAACAACATGTTTTGGAATGTGAAATTAGACACCTGGAGGGAAATACCTGAATGCTCAATGAAAGATAAATTTCAATTTTCTATGTTCCAAGATTTTTTTTTCTTAGCTCCTACAGACCTTTTAATTATCATCTAAACAGAAACTGGAAGGGCAAGGTTTTGAGGGCTTTGAGGAAAAGCTAAAACAGATCAACTTTCCCTCCCCTTCTCCCAATGCCCCAAAGTCAAAATATCTGAGACTACGGTAGCAATACTCTCATATAAAAACATTTCTCAGTGTTTTCTGTACAACTTTATATAAACTCAAAGGGAAGAGTTAGTTCATTAATAAAATGTAGACACTAGAAAAACAAGTTTTAGAAAAAAATTGGACCCAATATCAAGACAAGTAGAATTTCTGTGAAGAAATCTCTCAGTACTTGAAGTGGGCTTCATTCTGAAGATGCCTAAATATAATACTGAGTCAAAACACTGGGGAATGTTGGTTAAGATTTATTGAATACCCACAATGAATGTGCTGTAGGGAATCAATTTGTGTTGGATGGCCCGAAGACTATAAATAAGTTTCAAACTAATGAATTTTTGAAATTTTTTTCTGGTGGCCTAAATAGTCATCCAAGTTTCTCTGAATATAAAGGTTTATGCTCCTGGGATTGGTCTATAAATTGGTTACAGCATTTTATATCTCCAAAGCCATATTCATAGGGATGATGGATGGGATCCATTCATGGTGCAAAAAATGAAGACTTAGAAAGATAAGTGTGGATTATTGGATACTTGAAAGAAAAGGGAAATTTCCCTAGGTGACAGTAAAATAAAACTTGTTTTTTTCTGGCCTTAGATTCTCACATCTGCTCTGTGTATGATGTGTCATGAAATTTGCTCTACTAGACATATTTTGATTCCCTATAATGTAGAAGATGAACTTTCTCTAGTCAACTTAAATCTGTCAAAACAAAACCTCTTTGATGAACAATACTCATTTTGTAAAGGTCTTACTCCAATAACTGATAAAGATTTTTGGAAAGTAAAAAACTGTCCCCATACTCTTATTCAAACTGTATTCTATTTTGATTCCAATAGAAGAGCTATAGTTATTTGAAAGTTTTTCTTCTCTCCTTTTTCCAACCCATTCTAAATCTTTTAGAACCACCTCCCCACTTTGCTGATAAAAATGAAAAACAAAAGCCTTACAAAAGATAGTAGTTAATGGAATTATTTGCTTTGTGACACACATCTTTGGGCATGATCTACAGACTACAGCAATTGCAAACCATTGTATCAACCTAGACATGTAGAGTTAGTCCTTAGCAAAACTGTGAAGTAAGCAGAATTGGTTTTGGCTCCTCCTACTCTCAGCCATTTAACCTGTAGTGTCTTCACTTCACAGAGTCCTGTGGATACCTTCCCTTAATGTATCCTTTATTTATTTCCCCATTAGTGTTTTTGCTTTTCTTTACTTATAGTCACCTTCTTCAGGGGAAAAAAGTTAATCTCATAGACTGGTTTGTGATCATTTAAGAATTAATTTGTTAATGATTTGCCACTTTTTAAGTAGTATATTTATATTCAGAGGTTTTGAAAGACAGCAATTGAATAAAAAAGGGATGATTTTAATAATAGAGGTTCTAGATCCTATAACAAATAACTAGGTGTGGCCAGCATTGGCAGTTGCCTCATAAGTAACTTCTCTCTTTCTTTTTCAGTAACAGAATCATGATTTCACTTGGTGTAATAATGAGCCCAGATCAAAGACTATTACCAGTCTCCTTTGAAGCTACATTTGGCCGTATGGCTAAGTTCAGGCTTATAACATGTCGGTGGAAGTCTCCCTAAAAGATAAAGGATGGCCTTTTGTCCTGCCCACCTTCTTTGTGATGCCAGTCTGGAATATGAACATGTCAGCTAGAAATGGAGTTAGCTCACGTCATGAAATGTCCTTGAGGATGGAAACTGCATACTGAGGATGGTGGAGCAGAAAGGTAGGTGTAAGGGTCAATTGACTGGACTGACTGGAGTGCCTACTTCTACTTTGTTTAAGTCATGTCATTTTGGGATTTTTTGTTATATGCCACTAAACTTGATCTTGAGGAGACAGAAGACAAATATCTTTGGGAAATCAGGGATTTGTGGTATCTCTCAGCAAAATTGGTAGGCTAATTGTGAGAAAACCATCACTGCTGGCTTTCAAAAGTGAGAAGTTATCTGAGAGCATGTGTAGAATTCTTGTCCTCCTTTTTGAGTCCTTCTGAAAAGTTCTCATTCTTTCTTAACTGTTTAGAAGGTATAGATCTTATCATGCCAAATGTATTCTAAATGACTAGACAATAAAGAGAATAACTTATTTTTTCCCTGCCATGCCACAATGTCTAACAGAGTAGTATGTTGGGTTCTTCATATCTTGTAGATCATATTAGTTACACAATTACCCTAGATTGACATGTGCTAGTAGAAAGACACTCTTAGAGAGAAGTAGTTTGGAGGAACGGGAGATGTAAAAGGTCAATCACAAATCATTCTGATTTAAACGTAATATGATTTAGTATAACCCAAACATCAAAAGCTATCCTTGGGAATGTGGGGAATTTACATTACATTGCTGTACCAGATTGATACGCAAGCCTAGAGCAACATTGCTGTGAAGCAGCAACCCCCACCACAAGGAATGGATTTTAGTGGACATAGTGAATTTGTGCACTGGCCAAAACGGACCCCTTTGCAGAATAAACAAGCTCAAATCCCTGTGTTCTATTTGTAGCTGGTCACATTGTTGCTTTCTTACTCTCTACTGCAGCAACTCAACCATAGCTAGGGCCTCTACCCTCAATCCTCTACCTTTGGCAAATTTTTTGTTCTTGGCTCACTGATGATTGATATGGGTTTGAGCCTGAATAGTGTTTTGGTAGCCAACATCTCTGTAAGTAAGACCAGCTGAAATACTGCTGTCAGCGGAAAATTTGGAATGGCAAATAATAGAATCAGCAAGGAAGGATAAATATAGACAGTATATTCATATCACTTGTTAGGCTAAGATCATCTCAGCACTGTGGAGTTGCTGGTTTTCATTTGTTTGTTTTGGTTGAAGGATTTATTATGGCTTAGTTTATTTCCCTTGGTTCAATCTGCCTTTCTGTTTCTGAGCCTTTTTAGCAAAGACAGTAGGGACTGAGTGTCAAATAAGTGGATGGAAGAAAAGATAGGCAGAAAATGGAACTCAGATACCAAGGCAGTAAGCATACAAGTGACTCTTCACTCATTAGGCTACACAATGCAAGAGTTGACTATTAATCTAAATAAATGATCAGTGCAGTCCGCGGTTAGTAGCTTTCATGGGAATTAATTAAAGATATCAGAGAAGACTTAGGAGCAGGAATTTGAGATGAGCCACAGACAATATTTTTGTCTGTGTACAGTGATACCTGGTTTTTAATATGGAACCACTTTTCTTTCTTGTTGGGGAACAGCATGTTGTCAGCAAAATTAAGCCCCAGAATGAAACTTCTTCAAAAAAGGAAATCCAAAATGAAATCATTTTTTAAGGGTATAAATAAAATAGATCCACGCATTTCCTGACAGCCTGAATGAGAAGGTCCATATTTATCTCAGTAAGCTTTCAGCGTTAGACTTTAGGAGCCAAAGTGACAGTTTTGGATTCAGCCAGACAGTGAGCCTGATATATAAAGACTCAAAATAGATTTCCTTTGCCCCTAGTCCTGCCAAAGAGCCATTTTAGGTGTGCAGGAAGGCGCTGAGTATGCTAATGCATAGTGCCCTTATGCTGAGTGGGAGCAATGGATGGCTTTGCCTCACCTGACTTATCTTGATTAGAATTTAGATCCCCAAAGAATCTGAAAGGTAATATGATATTTCTTGTGATTTCACAGCAGATGTGCTTTTGCCTTTTTTCTTTTTTAACATGGAATCATTGGAAATAGAGAAGAAAATGCAAAAAGCTTGCATTATAATGGAAATAGATAATCAAGCTGTGGGAAATCATTGATGCTTTTGATCATTCTGAGATTAGAAGAATTCTTCATACTTGTAGAAATGTACTGTGTCAAAAGATAAGGAATGCAAAAATGGATTTAAGTAAGATAAGAACTTTCATCCCAAATTTCACTAGAACTCAAGGCCAACTTTTTGTAGTAATTCTGAAGAGCCTTGTAGCTGTGTTTTGTTTTTTTTAATAATTTCCTGTTTTTCTTTGACCTTCTTCCCTCTCTTCTTTCTCATTGCTTTCAACAAAAAAATTGGAAGACCACCTATATACTTTTGATACTGTGCTAGGTTCTGGACAGAGCAAAATGGGGGAGAGTATGGGCCCACTTCTAGAATTTGCAAGTTAAACTCTTAGGTAAATGATGTGTGCATTGAGTAATAGATTAACTTACACAGGCATAGAATGTAGTAGAGAGGATTTAGATAAGAAAAAAAGTGAGTTTTTAAAATTTCCTCAAATTAGTGAGAAAAAACTCTGTAAATGGGTTGGGATGACTGCACAAATAGACCATGAAGCTAATGTGACTGAGACAAGGAAAGCGCTGAGCAGTGTAGTGGGAGAAGAAAAATGATCTGAGGTGGTGCTAAGGGTGGTTTGAGGGACTATTTGAATGCAGGTCTAATCCTTAATGTAGCCAGTAGCCATTACAGACTTTCAGGAAAGGAAATGGCATTCCTAAAATCTGTAAGTGAAAAGTTAACTGTATCTAAAAGCACTTGTTCTAGTTGCAGCCTACAGCCTGGGGACTTCAGTAGGGAGGAGGTTGTGACAGCTGTGCTAAGAAGTAACCTGTGGCCTAGACCATAAGCATAACTGAGGGCTGATTTAGGAGGACAAACTGGCAGTATTTGGTGGAGACTGGAGTGGAGGACAGGGAACATGAGAATTACTGCAAGGTCTCTCTGGCTTGGGAGGTCAGAGTTACTTTGGTGTCACTTCTTGTGCTGTGCTGGCTGGGCTTAGGGAGAGTTGGTAAGAGGCAAAGAGATAGCACTGGATTCAGTGGGGTACAGTACAAGGCATGATGTAAGGAGTCTGCCCAGGACTCAAGTGAGGAGCAAAAATCTATGGCAGGAAATTGATAGCACATTTTTTCCATTTCAGCCTGGCCTCGTCCTAGAAGAGGTGACAGACTAATGTGTTTGGTTTTGTTTGTTTGTTGTTTTGGCTTGTTTTTCTTTTTTCTAAATATGAGATGATTTGAATGATTCTTCAAGGATGTCTCTTGTATTTTCTTTTGAACTCACGATCTGCCTCATTAAGGGGATCACACTTTCCCAATGTGAAATTATGTGCAGGTTGAGGTATCTCATTTGATCAAGAAATGCTTCCTGAATTTATATAATGTGAATGGGAACTCTTAGCTTTAAAATGTGACATGGAACCTTCTATGCCACGTGTGTGTGTGTGTGTGTGTGTGTGTGTGTGCATCTGTCTGTGTATTTATGCATGTGTACATAGCATGCCCTATATAATTATAGTTATGTCTAAATTTCTGTACTTTGGTTTATATATCTTGGGTGTCTTATTTTTCTTTGGAAATAAAGGGTATACCTTCTACTTCATTTGTACCCCACAGAGCGTAGTATATATATATAGTACAATGTAGATTGCATAAAATGGCATGTCTTAGGAATTTGAAATTATAGGTTGATCTTAAAAACCAATGTTAAAAATGAATAATTTATTTAAAAATAATGATAGAGAGTATCATAAAGTCCATTCAACCTCAAATTAATCTCATATTTTTCTGCATTTTTATATTTCAGCTATAAAGTAATGTTTTATGATAATTGAAGTATTCCAAAATTCTCAGATGCCTTCTTAATCATTAATAAAAAAGAAAATATTTTCAGTGAGGCTGCATTGTTAGATATATGAAAATTGCTCATTCTGGGCAGCCGGGGTGGCTCAGGGGTTTAGCGCCACCTTCAGCCCAGGGCATGATCCTGGAGACCTGGGATCGAGTCCCACGTCAGGCTCCCTGCATGGAGCCTGCATCTCCCTCTGCCTGTGTCTCTGCCTCTCTCTCTCTCTCTCTCTCTCTCTCTGTGTGTGTGTGTGTTTGTGTGTGTGTGTGTGTGCCTCTCATGAATAAATAAATAAAATCTTAAAAAAAGAAAATTGCTCATTCTGTGAAAATTGGTAATCCAAGTATGGCATGTATGCTAATTATCAATTAATGACTGGCTAATTTTAACTCAGCCTTGGGCAAATCTGTTTCTATTTGCTTCCTCAACTATTAAAAAGGGGGAAATGACTCCTGGCTCACAGGCATCTTGGTAAAGATTTTACTCTTTGAAAATGCTTTCTGATGGAAAGTAACAGATAGTCTCATGACACATTAACCTTGAAGTTGAGCAATGAAGGGGCTAGAGTCAAATGATCCTACAGATTGGTAGACAGGAATTTTGAAACTAGACCTGGCTGGGATGTCAAGGTTAACATTACCCTCTAATCACTGCTTTTTTTCTCTCCTTTGCCCCTTTTTTATTTCCCAGGCAAAGTATTGGAGGATCGGAAACTAGGCCTTACCCTTTCTTTAAGAAAGTGACATACTGCTAGTTCCTTTTGGTTTTGGAGAGAAAAAGAAAACCCATTTAATTCCTCAGCTTGGGGATTTCTTATGATGCCTGTTTTCGTGAATGATATTTATGGACCCCCCCACCCCTTTCCAGACCATTGCTTTGGAAAGTTATGTAACCAGACACTGATCTAAAGAGAAGCCAGACCTGAAGGTTATAAAGTGTTGAATTTGTCCAAAGTTGAGTTCGTGTTTACAGGAGGAGAGCCTGGGACCCTTTTTGCTAGGTTAGCTTTCTCCTTTGCTGAGTCTGAGCACTTGGAATATTTTAGTTCTGGCCTGCTGTGACTAACTGCCTGTCCAGCAGCTTAACAGATGCTTGAGCAAGACCACAATATGTCTCTCAGATAATTAAACTTCGGGGTTATGCACAAAAGGACAAATTTTTATGCATCATTTATGGGGACATTTTATCATCAGCCCCTCATTTCCACTTTCTCAATACAGCATAGTAAACTATGGTATTTGAAAATCCTTATGCTTTGCCCTTTCTCACTCCCCAAACCTGATACAAGTTTCCATCATTGCTGTCCATGTTAGACAGATCTGCTCCATTTTAGTTGCAGGAAATATTCTTAGCAAACACTTACCCAGTGTGTTCAGCAGCAATCAGGCCTTTGATGATGATGTAGAAGTTTATTAGAACATGAAGAGAGGAATTACCTACAAGTAATTCTGGAGTACTGGCTACTAGGAACCAAATGCCTCATAGGCAGAAATTCATTGGATAGCATGCATTTATTATATGTTTGCTGCAGAAGTTTAAGCACTTGAGCTCAAACTTGCCCTTAGACCCTCCCCAGCATGCGGGCTACCCACCAGTTGCAAGGCATGATGACACGACAGATAACCCGCCCTCCTTGATAGCAGTATGGATACGGGTAGTAACCTAGTAAAGGTTCACAGACGCGGCGGCAGTAGCGGTTGCCTCGACGGCAGTAAATACAACAATAACCTCTCTCATCCAGCATGGGATCAAATTCTAGTCCATTTTCAGTCTGAAAGAAGAATAAACTGGGGTTGGAGGGGAAGGTTCACCAAGAAGAGGCCCACCAAGCAGGGAAGGACTATAAGACTACATGAGCTGGGGACTGGTGAGAAGTTAAATTCCTGTCTGATCAAGATTGATCAGAATTGATTACGAATGAGCCGCCTAGGGATTCCAAGTTTCTTAAATATTTTTTTGTTAAAACAACGACCCTTCTCCTTTTAATGACTTTGATCTAAGGGGTGGTGAGTTTTTTGAGGGCTCTTTGCTATCCCTCTAACAAGAGTAACATGAACGTAACTTACATAGTCATTTATTGGAAGTTCTTCCTCACTTGCTTGTCTGGTGTGGCGGATCTTTTCCATCTTCACTTGGGGGACCACCCACTGCTCGTTTTGTTCAATACCTTTTTTTTCATTGGTAGGAAAGTGAAGATCTTCACCATCTTCCTCAAAGTCTTGTAACTCTGAAACTAAGGCAATAAACACAAAGTAGTGATTCACCCTGCTTTGCAAATGGTTTCTGAGAGAAGTGCTTGGAGTTATGGCATTGGGAATAGAGATTTTCATTGTGTCTTCTCACTGCCATCATTTAGGCAAGCACGAACCACTTTTCTGAACTCCTTCAGCTATAATTTTAAAGAGATTTCCCAAAACAAATCTGACTATTCCCATGTACACAGACTTATTCCCTGCTCATTTGGCATCACTTACTGCTTTGCCTTACTAGCATCCTAATTTTAAAAATGAGGACAGCAAGGTGGGTGGGGGGTAGGTGCCTGGGTGGCTCAGTCAGTTGGGTGTTAGACTCTTGGTTCCCGCTGGGATTATGATCACAGAATCTTGGGATCCAGCCCTGCTCCACACTGGGTGTGGAGTCTGCTTGGGATTCTCTCTCTTCTTTCCCTCTGCCCCTCCCTCAGTTCCTGCACGAGTACTCGCTCTCTTAATAAATAAATAAATAAATAAATAAATAAATAAATAAATAAATTCTTTTTTTTAAAAAAATGAGGACAGTGGACTTAGGCATCTCTCCCAAAGATTTTACTTATGCTGGGGGCTCAGTAAATATTTTTTGGTTGCTGGATTTGATTTGGTGCCCTCTGTCTTCCTCCCTTTCTCCCCTCTCTTTCCTGTCTTAAATTCTTTTAAAAAAACTTTCTATTTATAAAAAATCTTACATTTACAGTAGAGTTGCAAAGATAGTACTGAGTTCCTATCTACCTTTAGGTAGTTTCCTCTAACAGTAGCATCTTACATAACCATGGTACAATTATGAAAAGTAAGAAATTGGTATTGATACAATACTATTAAGTAAACTACAGACTTTATTCAGATTTCATCATTATTTCCACTAATGTCTTTTAGAAAAAGAATACTGAAGCAGATGTTCTAGCATCCAATCCAGAATATCACAGTGCATTTAGTTACTTTTTTTTTAAGCTGCCAAAGAGTACCAGTAGATGCCTGCATTGGTTAGAGTGGCCTCTGTTGAGTAATAGAGTAATCTATTCTGTCCAGAATAAAAGAGGCCAAAGTCTGTGTTAGCTGGGCAAAATAAGGCATCCAGAGGCCTTTGCCTCTTCTATGAACTGACTGGAAGCTTAGAGCTGGACTCTTCAACTCTAGACCTTTAGTCTTCAATTACTTTCATAGTGATTCCTAAAACAGCCACAGAGAAATTTGTATTATAGTGACTGTTCTATCTTCCAGAGAGAATGCTGCCATTTGACACACAGAATCATTCTTGAGACAACAGAACATTGTTTTGGCTCTTCTCTCTTCTGTTCTTGGGTTTGGGTACGCAGTGGTTTGAGCAATACTTTGGTATCCTGACTGTAATAAATGTAGATGTGCAAAGAAAGATCAGTTTTTGCTATCGCTAGTCACATTAGGGTGGCATTACCTTTGCTGAGATATTTAAAAGCTTGTCAGCATTAATTTATCTGATTTATAACTTGGCTGTGAAAAATTTCTTCTTCCCTTGGCAGTCAGCATATACAGTTTGATCGAAGAAGATATAAGCTGATCATTTGTTTTCCTAGAAATGTAGTCTCTAAATGATGGGAATATTAACCTGTTACTAAATTTAGAAAGAGTAGAAGAAAGAGGAGGAGAAGAAAGAAGGAGGCCATACCTGCTATTAGAGTGGGATTGATCCAATACATGGTCACATTATCACAAATTTCCAGAATTTTGGAATTTTTCAGAAAGTCTCGATTTTCAATAGGCTTTTCTGCTGGGACCCAAATCACAGACTGTTCAAAAAAAGTTGTGGTGATTTCTTCATTCTGAGAGAAGTAAGTTCAGTGTAGGGATAGGCAGAGAAATTAATAAGATGAGTGAGACATTATGGGATACTGGAATACACTCTTTTGAGTCTGAATAACAATTCCAATCCCAGGGCTGCCAGTGAACTAGCTCAGTATGTGCATAGAGTAGGTGCCCTTGGGAGAGTTAATAACTGATCTGTCTCTTGGGTCTAACAGTAAGGCTGCTCACCATAACAGTTTTTTTCTGCTACCATTTCACTCACAGCTAGAAAGGCTATCCATCATTTTCTGGGCCTCCCACTGGGCCATGTATGTTTTAATTGAGCTTCTGGAACCGTGAGTGATTTACATTTGTTTTTGCTTTTTAAATGGATGTTGTGCCTGCCACGTTTACAGCTAAGATTACAAGTAGGATTTGATCTCAAGCTGGAAAAACTCTTACAATCCAAGCTGGTGAGATTAATTAAATAGCAACTGAACCTTATATTTGGGTTTCACAAGATTTGCTTGTTAATGGTGGGTAGTTTTAGTAAAAGATACCTTAAAGTCAAGTCTCCAGCTTGTGACTTCACTGGCCTTACCGCTATTTTACTCCTTTCATTCTAGATGCTTAGAGTTTATCTCGAAGAGTTTTTTTCTTTAGATAGTCTTTCTTGTAGTATCAAGAACGGCCTTCTCTTTAGTTTCTTGTACTGTAAGTAGTTATCTTGTATACCTACTTCTTACTTATCTTTTGGGCCTTGACATTTCCCCCTTCTCTTAATAAGGCTTTTACTTTTCTTTTTTGTTTCTTTCTAGCTTTATGGGTTCTGTGTTTTTATTTGTTCTTTGAAATATGGCTTTGTATAATTTTCCCCTAGTCATTTAAAACTCTCAAATCTTAGCTTCCTTGCCCTTGAGTCTGTAAAGACCTTGGGATGCATTGGAAGGGACTGTAGAAAATGAGGTTGATATGCTGACTAGCTTTGTTAGCAAAATCAGGGCTATTTATATAACTGCTCTGCATGTTTAGCATGTGCAAACCATAGATACAGTGGTGAAAAGTACAGAATAAGAGGGGTTTTGTCATCCAGAACTGCAAACTTATTTCATAAAAAAATCTGTAGCCTGAATATATATATGTATATATACATATATGTATATATATGTATAATATATATACATATATAAAAGGATTTTCTTGAAGATAAAGTAATCTCACTATCACAAGATAAATACTTATGTTTTTTAAAAGATATGGCAAAATTAATTGAAGAATAAATTAGGGTCAAAATGAGATCTCATGGGCCTTTGCCTATATCTTTGTAAGAAAAATAAATCCTGTTGTTTTAGTTCAGAGTTTCATTGCTGGCTGGACCTATTCAAATGTTTACATTATTTTATGTGAAAAGCAGCATATAGTACCTTTTAATCCTATCGATTCTCCTTTCATCTTATCCTTGCCTCCTGCAGTAATTCCTAATACCCTAGAAGTTGTTCTGTTCCTCAGATGCATTGAATTTATGCTTATTTAAAAAAAATTTCCAAAGTTTTTCATTACCAGAGGCCTTGAGAGCACAGCATTATCTTTGGGAAAGCTGCTTCTTTTTCTTGGAAATTCTAGTAACAAGGGTCTGTAATTGGCCATAAGGAGACCAGTGTCATGTTTGGGGGAGCCAATGATAGCTCTGAGACTTGGGTAAAGGCAAGGATAAAGTCCTTCCTATTTCACCTCAACCCCCCGCCCCCCAATAAGAAAAGCAAAAGCAAAAGATAAATGGGTAGTTGAGAATTAAAGTGGAAAGTACTGTGTAGGAAAACAGTAAAAAGAATGGGAGAGACAGAAGAAAGAGGTCTTTACAGTATATAGAAAGGCCACTGTGCCATTGCCATAATTTCATTTTAGATTTGCCAGTTCAACACTAAAAACCAAACAAACCAAACAAATATTTGTTTCTTCCTGACTACAGTGGGAATATGCTGCCACAATCTAGCCTTAGCTAAGGTTCCCCTTATTGCTTCACTGATAGCAACATACTATAGTTACAGACAGAAGATCAGGGAAACATTAAGAGCCTCAAGGGCTTTGGTGATGGCTCTGTTTTAGGCCATAATCCTTCATCTCCCACTAGGCTTTTGGGGGCCATTTAGTAATTGCTGGTGCACCAGCAATTACTAAATAAGATAACTTAGGTTATCTTATCTTGGCCTGGCAGTTTGTTTTCAGAGAATTTGTATTACACTGTAATTCTCACTTCTCTGCTTTTGCCTTTCCAAGTGAGGCTAAATGCAGATTATTCCGTTAGATCCCAGCATACAATGGTCAGGTGAATGAACTGGAATCTTTAAAATAGGTGAATGCACAGTGTGATAAAAGTGGCAAGGATTTCAGGTGGCCTTGGGACTTTTGTTTTTAAGACTTTATCTTTAAGCAGGATTGTTTATGTTCCTCTGGCTTACCTCTCTTATTAGAAATCTTTGGTTTGAAAGCAAAGGTACGTAATGTTAATAGATACCCAGGTATAAAAGTATAGTGTTACATCTAACAGCATGAAATTTAGTTTTTTGAAAGTCCTGAGTGCAAGATCCCACTCTGCTCCTCACTTTGTGAAATTGGGCACATCACTTGGTTTTGAAGCTAGTTTCCTCATGGGAAAATGAGGATAATGATAGTGCCTACCTATAGTGTCCTTGTGAGACTCAAATAGAGTAAAGCATTTAGTACGTATCTGGCACATAATTAACACCCAATAAATTAAGAGTTTTCCTACCACTACTAATATTCTTACATACCTCATCTATTTCCTCCTCTGGTTCAGAAAATTCAGGAATCACTTTAATCTGAGTTTTGATGAAGCATTTTTGAAGACCTACAAAGTAGATGCCAGTGTAACCCTATAAACAGACAAAAAAAAAAAAACCTTCCTGAAATAGCCAAAGTTAATGAGTTCCATGATCTGTTAAGGCCTCAGGATGGCAAAATTTGAATTCAAAGGAAAGCTTTGTTTTATAAATTAAGTGGAGGCTAAAGACTATTTATAACTTGACTCAATTGTTCTAATATTTTAAGTGGGAATCCTTGCAGAGTGGAATATCCAACTTACATTTTTAAAGTCATGTACTTCCAATGTTTCATCAGTGCCATTTCCACTTCTGAATATTTCAGTTCTGGTCACAGGATCAATTTCCATGTAAATCTTCTTCTTCTCTCCATTGCTGTAGAAAGTGTGCTCCATGTCATATGTCTGGAAGAACAGAGGAAACCAAGCTAAGATACTCGGTATGTCCCTTCATAAGACACTTTAATTGAATAATATCTGGGGCACCTTTTTCTGGAGCTTTTGTGGTGAGGTGCCATTTCAGCAGTTTACCATTGGGATTTCTCTGAGACTCAAGATTAAAGTGAGGTGCATTTTGGCACTGGAGCTGATATGGGGAATCCCTTCAGAGCCAGTGTTTTGTATTCAGCCTAAGTTGCTGAAGTAATCACTAAAATTCCAACAGTTTTCTTGGCAGCCTTGACAAAATAGCGAATGATATTTTTCAAACCAGCCTCTAAATTATTTTCCCCTTATGTTAAACAGAGGGATCACATAAAACTGATGCGGCTGCCTTAAGTTACCACTTCCCTTTCAAGTGCTCTGTGTTCACCCCTCTCTCCTCTTGAAATTCACTGGGGCTAAGAAAGAGATTTTAACACACTTAAAATGCTTAGGTATTGTTCTTTATATCCTTAGATAAGGAGGGCTTTAATATTGCCTCAATAATTTTGAGTCTGTCTTTTTTAGAATCTAAAGACCATTCTCCTTGGTCAATATTAGGTAACAGTCTTACCCTGACCTCAATTGCTTCCTCTCTCCCCTTTCAACTTCAGGAATCATTTATTGCCTTCCCTGACCTTCTCTTTTATGGGCTAATCAAACCCACTCAGTTTATTCCTGAGTTCTGTTTTCCAAACCTAATTCAGTTGGCTTCAAGTTCTCCTGTGTATAGAATTCAACAACTGTGTCAAGTGCCCTGCACTAAGTTATATGGTATCTTCCAAGAATAGTGCCTAGGCAGGGCTTCTTATCAGGTCATTCTTGAGTGGTTGCTGCAAAATTCTAGACTCTCTCTAGCCCTCTAAAAGTGACATTTTTTTCTTAGAACCAAGAGGACCAGTCTCATCAAGTGTCCCAGTTTAAGAGTAAGCCCATTACCTATAACTGATGACACATTTGTAGCTGGAGGCAAATAACAAACCTAAAGTAACTCACTATCTGTCACAAACCAAGCCCGACCTGATGGTGCCATGTGGAAATCTGTCTTATCCCTGTTGTTAGGATGCCTTATGCTATCAAGTTTTTTTTTTCTTTTTTTTTTTTATAACATGGTCAGAGTGGACAACCCTGTCTTATTCCTTTTTTAAAAAAGATTTTATTTATTTATTCATGAGAGACAGAGAGAGAGAGAGAGAGAGAGAGAGAGAGAGAGAGAGGCAGAGACACAGTTAGAGGGAGAAATAGGCTCCATGCAGGGAACCTGACATGGGACCTGATCCCGGGACTCCAGGATCATGCTCTGTGCCAAAGGCAGGGTCTAAACCGCTGAGCCACCCAGAGATCCCCCTATCAAGTTTTTTCATATTCATTTTTCCTTAGGAAAAAAATTTGGTAAACTGAAATCCCCCTAAAACAAGTAATATAGAGAGCCAAGGTTGATTTCTAATCATATGGCTCCGGATGAAAGCTTTTAGAGCTGGTACTGGGCAGGATTGTTTTTAATGTCTGCTAATGTCTGCAACTGAATGTTAGTTTAACCTGGTCAAATTTTCCCCAGCTCAAGTAGAGAAACAAGTTGGAAGGGTTTGTAGAAACAATGTTACTTCCAATGTGGAAAGTCAATGTAGCTGCTGAATAGGAAAAGACAATGTCATTTACCTCTTTGTAGACACCTGCAGTGTCTTAGGGTCAGTGCCTAAGTCAATTTGAGTGTACTCAATTATTAAGTATGTAACATAAGTTTTTCCCACCAATGACAAAATCTTATCTTCATAAAGAGACATTTTGAACATTGACAAGGTCTTTTAAGAGACCATACTTTAAAAGGGGAGGGAAAATGGTATTTACAACCTTCCAGCAACTACAGAGTTAACTCAGGAAGTCTCGCTTGGTTTGTGACAGCAAACAAATTCCTTTAAGCTTGTTATTTGCTTCTAGTTATAAATATGTCCTCAATTCCAGCTCTGCAGCCAGTTTGAGAAACTTCTACCTGTGGCAACAAATTGAACTCTCAGTTGGCCTGACCTAAGTAGAGGACAGAGGCATTTACTTCAAATCCGGTCTTGTCAGATCTAACAGGAAGGAATTTCTTTAGAAATACTATCCATTGTTGAGACAAATGTCAGCACTACCAGTCATTGGGGGTGGGGTGGGGTGTTTGTTTCACCAGTAGCACCACTGATGGATTATGGCATGGAAAAATAAGGTTAGAGACTAGGGGATGTTGGAATGCTGCCTACCTGTGCAAAAGAAAAAGTACAGGCTGTATTTTCAATCATTGGTAGAAGACTATGGAACCATACCGATGACATTTAGAATTTCAGTGTACTTCTGTGGAATGAGTTTTCCTGCACTGTTGGCAATGCACTTTACTTGGACACCTTGCTAGATGAAAACTATTGGAAACTGCCAAGCTCAGCAGATCTTGATTACTGTCAACATTCTTTCAAAGAGGTTTTCTGTTTTGTTTTGTTTGGGTTTTTGTTTTGTTAGGGGAGCAGGGGTCCATTCTGATTGTATTCACTAACCCAGGTTATTGGCTTATTTTTAGCAGTGATAGGCTACTCAATGGGATGAGATCAGAATGACTTCACATATGTGTGAATTCTGGATGGGCGGTGGGGGTGGAAAGCTATATATTCACCCAGATGGAATTCTACTATCAAAGGTGTCCTTTAGGAACAGACTGTCCTTGTCTAGGAAGATGATGCCGGTGGCCCACTTTGGACTGTTTGGGGATGGGTTTGAGCAAATCCAGACATACTGTCTCGCCCAGGTCCCTGTGGAGTATATTGCCTGGATAATTGCTATGCAAGCTCCACTGGCCCATATGAAGACTGAGCTCATGCCTTTGGCCTCAGAAATACTTTTCTGTCTATTAAGCTCATTGGCTCAGGGGCTGAGGGTCTTTCTGGTGATGAAGGAATAAAAGGTTTAAACTGTCCTTTCTAGGAACAAACTAAAGAAAAGATAGGATAACTGGCCTGAGAGAGGTATGACTGGACTCTCAGTAGCTTATCTCACACTGTTCCTTAACTCAGCTTTACTTCAAGAAGGACAGAGCAAGGACAGGGTGTGAGAAGGAGTACACTTCTGTCAAATTGGCAAATAGGGAAAGTTAATCATTGGTGTTTCTAGGGAACCTTGTTCTTTTCATATCCTATTCACTTTGTATCCTCCTAGTCTTTCCCCTTCTTTTCACCTCTCTCTATCCCTCTGTCTACTGTCTAGACATGTAGGAATCTCATGGTGCTCCTTTATGTCCAAGAAGAAATCAATTTGACAAATGATTTCATACCAAGATGATAGTGATGGGTATTGGTCGCTTAAAAAAATGAGTGCAATAATTAACTCAAAGAATGAATTACTAATGATGGATTTTAAGCACAATGACATCAGGAATAAGAGATATTTTGGAAGCAAGGGCATTCTTCCTGCATCACTCAAATAGGTTCCTATTTAACCCACACATAGGGCTTGTCTTAACTAGGGACCAGAACACTGGAATGAGATAGGGAAACCTATGGAGTGGAATATGACTCAGAAGTGAATATATGGTTAAGTTGAGGCAGTGAGAGATGTAAGAAGACCACACTGAGAAAACATGGAATAAAACCAAAATCATTTCTCTTCCCTACCCAGAAATTCTTTCCTTAATCCAGGTGAATCCTCCATTCAGGTAGCAAATGAGCCTTAACATCCCGCTTTCACAATTTTCCCTGTTTTTTTTTTTGCCTCAATTTGTGGCAATCTCTGAGATTTAAAAAGAAAGCTTTTTATAAAAAGTAATATTGCCTCAGACCTCAGTGTGATGGATCTATTTTGGGGACAAATACCTTTTAGCCATTCCTAAAAGGATTTTGAGGACATTTAGCTTAGGTTTGCTTCCTGAAGCCTGTGATTAACCTAGCTGCTCTTCTCTCCATCTTCATCCTTTATAGTTTATGAGGTACACTCTCCAAAGGTAAATACATGCTCAGAATAGCTGGCTGGCAGGTGTTAGTCTGGAAGGAAGGGAAGAGAATGCATTGTACCATTTTATTATCAACCTAGCCTGTGGGAATTAAAGGGCCTCTGGGTATTTCTTTACCAACACAGAGCAGACAGATTGTTTCTTATGCAAAGTTGGACTTCTGCATCTTCAATCACCAGTTCTCAGCCCTGAAAAAAATTGGCATAAGCAGCACAGACATTCTTTTTCAACAAGAAAAAAACATTTCTTTCATCAACAGACTCAAGCTGGCTGGGAAGTTTTCCCATACCCACTATCCCTGCCACCCCGTGTTCTTAAATGCAACGTTAAGAATAATAGAAAGAATCCTTAGACCAGGTTCTAGTCCTAGCCTCAACTCTGCCACTTAAAAGCTGTTTGACCTTGGGCAAGTCATCAAATTTCTCTGGAGGTTCAGTTCCCATATTTAACTCCCACTTCTTGCCAGGTCCAATATTGAATAGTTAACAAAATTAGTTCTGCTTCGATTTGGGCTGACACCTCTTAGGTTGATGATCAGACTGCTAGTACTTGTTGATCACCTGGGCTGCTTTCCCTACAGAGCCCCAATCCCACTCTCAGCCTCTAAAAGAGAGCTTTATTTTCCTTGCTGGTGACATGTAAGTTGCTCAGCAAATGCTGCCTTAGGAGAATGAAGGGACTGAATAAGAATGTGCCCACAGTAGCCAGAGTCCTGGTATACATAATTGGTGCTGCCTCTTGATAGGCCAGAGCAAGAGCTGGTCCAGTGAGAGTTGCTGTCTGTATAAGGGTGGACTTTGCTCCTGCAATGGTTTGGGAGGAAAATAAAATGAAGATAAATCTTCTTTTTTAAAATGCTGATGTGGCAACATCTGGTGAAGCTCAGTCCCTCTGCTAAAGAGATTTCAGCTACAACTCTAACTTTTTCCTTGAGGGTATGAATATTTCTCCAGATCCACATTTTACCCACCAAACTGCTGTGTAGGAAAGCCCAGGGAACTCAGGAAGGAGAGTTGTATCAATTATGTGCCTAGGGCAGCCCGGGTGGCTCAGCGATTTAGCGCCTCCTTCAACCCAGGGCCTGATCCTCGAGGCCTGGGATCAAGTCCCACGTCAGGCTTTCTGCGTGGAGCCTGCTTCTCCCTCTGCCTGTGTCTCTGCCTCTCTCTTTCTGTGTCTCTCATGAATAAATAAATAAAGTCTTTTAAAAAATTTCTTTAATAGTTGATTTGTTCCAATCAGGATTCAAATAAGGTTCATACATTTCATTTAAAAAAATTATGTGCCTAGAAGAGGAATAAAAGAAGAAAGTGGGTCTCTGACCAATGTTAGCATTAGAGAAATAGACACAAGAAAGCTATATCGAGATTTAGCAAGAAAGTATTTTTTCCAAGCAAAGAATTTTCAGTCCATAATGATTTGGGGCTTGCAATCCTGGGTGAGGCTATTTTAATGATTATTGAGTTGAATTGGTGGGGAGGGCAGAAGGATGCCCACCTATCCCTACCACTTCTCATCCTGGTAGTATATAGGAGCTATGAGGATGCCCCAGTCATTTGTTGATTGTTGTGTGGGCCCTAGGAATTATGGTTTCTAAAGAGCACTAAGGTCACCAGGCAGTTCCTGGATATGGCAGGAAGGACAGAATTTCATTTATTTAATTTATCATCCTTCTGCCTCATTCTTCAAAGGATTGGAGGGGATAGGTTACAAGGTCTGTGCTGCATCTATAAATTGTTGTTTTAATGGCCGGTATTTTTATGACTTATTTTCTCCATGTTGGATTAATTAACTGGAGAGTCGGCTTTTGTTTCAAGTTAAATGTGTAATGAAGGGAGGTTTGAGGAAGAATGTTTCTCTAGGGAATTGGCTTCAAAAATCCCTGAGCAGGGCAGCCCGGGTGGCTCAGTGGTTTAGCGCTGCTTTCAGCTCAGGGCGTGATCCTGGAGTCCCCGAATCCAGTCCTGCGTCGGGCTCCCTGCATGGAGCCTGCTTCTCCCTCTGCCTCTGTCTCTGCCTCTCTCTCTCTCTGTGTCTCTCATTAACAAATAAATAAAATCTTTAAAAAAAAATCCCTGAGCAGTCATTGCCTGGAGGTGGAGCCTCATTGTGATGCACTCTCAAAATCTCTGGAACCAAATAGGTCCCTTCTGCTGGATTGAGAAAACCGAATACAGAATTTGATGGTCTGGCTTTCATTCAGCTCAAGTGGTTCCTATATGTGGTTGTGGGTTAGGGGTCTGTAGCCTTTAAGGGATGGCAGCAGCTCTCTCAGAGTTAATTCCTCGTGTTTCTCTTCATTTTGATGGATTTCTCTTTTTGAATGTGTGTATGAGTGTGTATGCATGTGCATATGCATACATGCATGTGTCCTCATACCTGAGGTGAGGAGAGGGAATCTATCATGGCTTATTCCCACTTTGGGCTCAAGAATCTCCATCTTTTGTACACACCAAGGTGGGAGGTAATGGAAGGAGAGGAACGACTTACTGGCATGGAAATGTCAACACCAGATGTGAGATGTTATGTAAATACTGTTCACTATAAACTAATGTCCAACAAAAAACCAGAATGAAAAGGAGATATGATGAAGGCTAGAGGAACAAACACTAAAAGCTTGAAGGAAGCCCCAAGAGAGCAGACAAATCACTCCATCCATAAGCACAACCACATCAACAATTCTGTCCACCAAGGGCCCAATGGTCCCCACAGATCCCATAGGCTAATAAAGGAAAGTCCAGAAGAGCCTGGATTTTAATCTGCTGTTATTTGTTGCTAGGCCATACTCTTAAGGGAAGTCTTTAATTTGTGCAAGATGCCTGGATTCTTTTCCTTTGCAAATTTTCTTCCAAGACTAATCCGACTACTTTTCTCTTCCTAGGATTCATAAGTCAGCTCTGAGGCAGGCTTATTGACAGTCTTAGTCATTGGAAAAATAGATGGTCTCTTGGGATCTGTATGGAAATTGAAGGTAGTGGTAGACTGAGTGAAGCATTCACATCTCCACCTTGTTCCTTAGTTTGCAATGGACCCAGCCTGGTCTTGTGGTGAAGGCCAGGACTTAAATATCAAAGACAATAAATTACAACTCCCAATTGGAATGGAGAATAAATAACCTTTGTTCACGGTGGGAAAAGTTGACCTAGGAGACAGCTATTGTCTTTTACCAGATTGCTTCACAATAATTTTGTTCATTTCTCAGAATCCTTTCCTGAAAAGCACATCCCATGATGAATTACTTCATGGCAGACTTGATTCTTGGTCAACTTTATTTGGTAGCATACCCCACCTCTTCTATGCATACGCTGACAAGGTTTTACTTTTTGTTTGAGGAATCACATTCTAATGATTAAAAAGAGAATGCATTAAAAAGAGAACTGAAGTGAGATGTAAAGATGATAAATATGGAAGCAGAGGGAATCATGGGCCCTGTTAAAGAGTTTGGCACCTTGCAAGATAAAAGCAAGGTCTTACTTAGTCATTTATAGTTATACCAAGGCAAATAACATAGGAAGTTTAGAAAAACACATAAACTCTTTCAAAATAGCATTTGCAGTACCAACAGCTACAATAAAACAAGAAAGGCCATCTGGCCCCATGTTTAGTTAGGCTTGTACAGGTGGTCAAAGGGCTAGCTATTTACCACACTCAGTTAAGTACATTATGGCCATGGAGAACAAAAGGGTTTATTGTCCTTTAACTCACCTATAATTGTCAAATGGATCTAATATTCAATTTGTGGGACAAAACATCACCTAGGGAATTAGTGGTAACAGAATTGGACTGGAATGCATTTTGGCATTTTTATTCATTTGCTGTTTCCTTCTTGATCTCTATTTCTTTGCCCACTGTGATAGCTTGACTATAGGTGGCTTCTCTAGAAAGATATGTGAACAGAAAGTAGTTAAGAAACAGGGCACAATGCAAGGGATAAGGAGAGAGAGAGAGAGAGAGAGAGAGAGAGAGAGAGAAACGGCTATAGGCATTAGTTGATGCTTGAAATCCTTTCTGGAACAAGGTGTAAATAAATAGGAAAATAATCAAGATGGGCTGCTCTGCTTTTTCATTTTCCTTCCTATTTATTTTTTTTTTAAGATTTTTATTTATTTGTTCATGAGAGACACAGAGAGAGAGGCAGAGACATAGGCAGAGAGAGAAGCAGGCTCCCTGCAGGGAGCCTGACACAGGACTCAATCCCAGGACCCCGGGATCACGCTATGGGCCAAAGGCAGGCGATGAACCCGCTAAGCCACCCCTCAGGAATCTCTCTCCTTCCTATTTAAACTTGCTAAGATAGCCTCTGGGACTAAATGAAAGTGGATATAGCAATAGAAGTGAAGAATCCAAGGGTAACTATGTCTTATTTCTGTTTTCTTTTGGACACTTGTCCAGTTAATTTTCTATTTTCTCTCCCCTGCCTCTCCTTTTTCATCAATCCATATTCTTTCCTCTCTGCTCCTATCACTCCTTTGGCTCCCAGTAGTCCATGCCAACCCATTTTCTTCTTGTCTCTCATTCTTCCTCCTGGATATATGCCTTTCTCTTCCTACATCTGTTATCAAATAGAAATGAGCATCTCATGGTAACCAATTAATAGCAAAAGTAACAACAACCTACATGCAGAGAAAAAAAAATGTGGCAAAGACAGAAAACCATCTGCACACCTTGTAGCTTGCATATTTATTACTTCTCTCTTAAATAGAAATTGTGAGCATGAAGGAACTATGATTTTCTTTGGGTCACATCTAAACTTGCCCGTTGTGTGTGAGTCTGGAGTAATAATAACATTAAGGTACACTAATATCAACTACAGTGGCCAGCCAGGTATACCAAATGAATGAATGATATTAGAAGCTTTCTGAGATACCTGTGATTAATGACTTGGTGTCCTTTGTTTCAACCTTGTGGTATTATAATCTCAGTGGGTCAGTGACGATTGTGGCTGGTGAGGAGCTGAAAAGCTCTAGTGTTTTTAAGTCATAAAAACATGTGAAGTCAGATATAAAAATTGCTTCTTCTGAAAAGAAGTTTGCTGCCTGACCTCAGAGCAGATGCATTAAGTCAGAAACATAATCCCTGAAAATCCTTTGCTACCATTTCTGGTGATTTCTTCTTATGTGGTGGAATAATTACTTTTCCATCAGTTTCTGCCCAAATAATTGAAAGAAAGATGAAAAGTATTTTTTCTTACAGTAAAAATTTTGCTTCTAGGAGGAGTCTTAACTTCTTAAAGCCAATCATTATAAAAGAGTGGGTAATTCGACTCCTATCATTACTAACTAAAATACAGAAAATATATTTTTCCCTTACCAAAATAATTAAGCAAATAAAAGAAAGCAAAATATTGATTCAGTTTTTCATACTACCAGAAAATATATGCAAAAGGGACTTAATGATTTTCATTTTCAGAGTAATATACATGTAAAGCACTAAATTCAATCAAACTGAAAACAGAAGCATTAGATAATAAAGTGCATTTACTTACTTTTTTGGGTGTCTCCGGCCAGAAGTGCTTGCCCCCCCAAAACAGGACAATTAGAGTTAGAGCCAGGATACCAAACACCAATCCACAAATCTTAAGTGATTTACATATCTTCTTGGATTTAAAAGCTTCTGCCTAAGCAAAGAACAGAGAGAATAAAACAATACACAATAGCTCTTAAAATAGCAAGCCATAATTCAAAATCACCTTTGATTTCACTTTCTAATGTTCACATTGCAATACAATAAATCCATGAAACCATGCTTATGCTCAAAAGGGAAAAATATGAATCAACTTACATTTAGAATGTGACAGTCCTCACAGTTCTCTGGAGGATTCTTTGCCATGCTCTCTCAGCACACAGTACTCTTTTCCTACTTTGAGAGGACTGAGAGACCACTGCTGAGGTGGAGTTGCAAGTGAGTCAGCTAACAGATGCCAGAGGAGAAGCTGAATTTATATGGCTCAAATATGTCATTCCAGAGCCTGAGGGAGCCCAGGGGGCTCCTGTGCTGCGATTTGTTACATAGATATACCCATATATGTATATAACTTCTGTACAAAGAATTCCATCCAGAATGGCAAAGACAGAAGGTTATAATGAAAACTATTGTCCTGGGGGTTGGTTTGGAAGGGGACCAAGCCTAGGACACATTGAAATGATTTTTCACCATGAACTTAAAATATCAGTGGCAACACATGCTGCACACTCCAGAAATAAGCAAACAAAACAAAAAAGGAATGAAGTCCTGATTTCAATCCCATTTATTTTAACAAATATTTTTTGCAGGAATATTAAATGTCAGGCACTGAACTTGGTGTCAGAGATTCAGAAATGAGTAAGGTACTGTCTCCTCTATTATGATAAAGCCCTTTGAGGACTGAGATCAATATGTACTCAACTAATTATAATTAAAAATAGGATCAAAAGGGCAGCCCAGGTGGCTCAGCGGTTTAGTGCCGCCTTCAGCCCAGGGCGTGATCCTGGAGTCCTGGGATCGAGTCCCCCGTCGGCTCCCTGCATGGAGCCTGCTTCTCCTTCTGCCTGTGTCTCTGCCTCTCTCTCTCTCTCTCTTTCTGTGTGTGTGTGTCTTTCATGAATAAATAAATAAAATCTTTAAAAAATAGGATTAAAAGATTAATGATAAGTTTTCTCTCTCTCTTCATCCTATCTCTCTGATTATTTTCCTTTTTAAATTCTCTTCCTCAGCCTGTTTCTTAATGCTGATATTCCTTATGGTTCTATCCTTGATGATCTTCTAACTCTATATACTCTTCTTAGATGATCTCACCCACTCCTATAGTTTAAAGTGTCAGCTGCATATCAATGATTTTTAAATCTGTATCTGTAACTGCTTTCTTTCTATCTCCTGAATTTCAAAGCCATTTGAATACCTCTACCAAGATATGCCTCAGAAACCTCAAACTTGGGCGCCTGAGTGGCTCAGCCAGCTGAGTATCTGCCTTCACCTCAGGCCATGACTCCAGGGTCCTGGGATCAAACCCCTCATTGGGCCCCTTGCCCAGCAGGGTCTGCTTCTCCCTCTCCCCTGCTTGTGCTCACTCTTTATCTCTATAAATAAATAAACTCTTAAAAAAAAGAAACCTGAAACTCAACATGTCCCACATAAAACTTTCTTTTGAAACTCCCTTTTCCCAACCTACTCTTTCCCCATATTTTTAATCTTGGTTGGTGGTTATATTAGTTTTCTAGAGCTGACATAACAAAGTACCACAGATTGGGTGGCATAAACAACAGAAATTTATATTCTCACAGCTCTAGAGGCTGGAAGTCCAAGATCAAGGTGTTAGCACCTTGCTGAGACCTCTCTCCTTGCTTTTTAGATGGCCTTCTTCAAGCTCACAGGGCATTCTCTCTCTATGCAGGTCTTCATGTCTTCTTTAAAAAAGATTATTTGTTTGTTTATTTATTTATTTATTTATTTATTTATTTATTTATTTATTTATTTGACAGAGAGAGAGCACAAGCAGGGGAGCAGCAGGCAGAAGGAGAGGAAGAAGCAGGCTCCCCACTGAGCAGGGAGCCTGATGTATGGCTCCATCCTAGGACTCTGGGATCATGAGCTGAGCCGAAGGCAGCTAGCTGCTTAACTGACTGAGCCACCCAGATGCCTCTCTCTATGCATGTCTATTTCCTAATTTCTTCTTATTAGGACAAGAGTGTTATTGGACTAGGGCTCATTCATATGACCTTATTTTTCCTTAATCACCTCCTTAAAAGCCTTATCTTCAAATATAGTTACATTATAAGATAATGAGTATTAGTGCTTCAACATCTGAGTTTGGTAAGGTGGAGGGCACAATTCAGCCCATAATAGTGGAACCCACTGAAGCTCCAAAACCAGGAAACTGAGGTTTGTCTGAGACTCCCTTCCCTTTTTCACATTCCCTTGATCTAATCAGTTATGAAATCTTATGTATTCTAAATTCTTACATCCTTCAAAGCCATTCTTTCCTCTCTATGTTGACCATTAAAACTTAGTCTTTATCTTTGAGGGGTCTCAAATCCATATCTCTAATCCAGGCTATTCTCTTAGGTCTCTAGACCCATGTGTCTATCTACCCTAATCTCTTCATTGGATGGATATTTCATAGGCCTCTCTAATAGTACATGTCTCAAATTGAATTAATTATCTCCCCTTCCAAACATACTTTTCTTTCTGTATTATCTCCGTCATTAAATGACACAATGATTAGTCTTTAGAATAGAAATCTCCAGAAGATCCCTAGTTTTTTTTGTTCTTGTTCACCCCCATGCCTAATTAATTATTAAATCCCCATCAGTTTTGTCTCTGAATTATCTCTCTAATTCTATTCTCTCCATCCTCAATTGCCTCTGCTTTAGTTGAGGTTTTAACAATTACTTTTACTGTTGCATTAGAATTCTTACTGGTTTTTTTTTGCCTCCAATCCATTACCTCAAGGTGATCTTTCTAAGATGCAAATCTGAGGATAATCATTTCCCTGTTTAAAATCCTTTCATGTCTATTCATTGCCTATAAAATCAAAGCTACTTATAGTAACATCACAGGCATTTCATGGTCTGGAGTCTGCTTATCTCTCCAGGCTTGAGTTTGAACAATTTCTTTCATGAAGATGGAGCCAACTGGGAGTCAGATAGACAGGGGGATGAAGCATGTACATGTGACTTCATCCACATCCTAATGTCTCAAAGAAAAATAATTTTCAGACTGTTGCAGGCATAGTTATGCATGAAATTGATTATGTAATTTATGAAGTATAGGTCAGGTTCTATTTGTTTTACAATTATTTAATCAAGCTTAGAAAAAAAAAAGAAAATCATAAGAGTAGTCTCATTGAGAAACTATGTTTACTGTGTCCCATTTCACAGTGTTACACTATGCCCCCAATGCCTTCCTTGTACTTTACCTTTATTGATACTGAGCATTCCCCACTTTTTCACACTATGGGGCATTTACACATATTAGACTATTTGCTTGGATTTCCCTTCCTTGTTCTTTTTTTTGTCTTACTCATACTTTAAATCTTGCATTTCTTATACCGCATTATAGTTCATTTGTACTTGTTTTTCTCCTGAACATGCTTTGAGATCTGTAAAAACCATGCCTTATTTGTTAAAAGTATTTAATTAAAATAGAGGTCAAAGCAATATACCACACATGGAAGGATGAGAGGCAGTTAATTAATGAGAGCAGGGAAAATGGCACAAAGCATATGGAATTTCAGTAAATTGTTCATTTATTAGCATTGTTTATTCAGTGTCCTATATGTGCTAGGCACTGTTATAGGGGCTGGACATATATTTAGACAAGACAAACACAGTCCCCGACATTACAGAACTCAAAGTGTAGCTGGAGAGACAGAAGTTAAACTAAAAGGAAAAAATCCTATAAATAAAAAAAAATATAAGTTATGAACTTGCTAAGAAAGAAAAGTTCAGGATGCTATGGAATCATCTAATTTGAATTGGGGGTGTCAGGGAAGTCCAAGCTGAGATGTCTCTGAAGCTCAGACCTGAATAATGAGTAGAAGTTAGCTGATGAAGAGTGAGGAAAAGATTACTCCAGGCAGAGGGATCAGCACATGCAAATACCCTGAAGCAGAAGAGATCCTGTATTTGAAGAGTAAAAAGAAAGTCAGTGTGGCTATAAAACAGTGAATGACTAGGAAAGTTACTTGAGATAAGGATGAAGAGATAGACAAGGACAATACCATACAAGATTGTGTCTATTAGGACTGTTTTTGGCTGCACATAAAAGAAATCAAATATGGTGGCTTAACAAAATAAGAGATTTATTTTTCTGACATAACAGCCTCAGTGTCAACAGTCCAGGGCTTGTGCAAGTTCTAGGACCCAAGCTTCCATATCTTTGTTTTGTGATCCTTTGAGCATGGCTTCCATCTTCTTTTCAAAGATGATTGTTTCACTCCCAGTCAGGACAAAGGAGAGAATGCAAAAAACAAAGGACATGTGAAAACTGAATCTGTCTCTTTCCATCATGAAAATAGTTTTCCTAGAAGCCCTATCTTGTAGATGTCTGCTTAGCTTATTGGCTAGAATTGGGTTGGATGGCCAACTCTAGCTATAATGTAGTCTGGGGAGGTTGCGTTTTTAATTCAGCCGATTACTACCCATAACAAAATGCTGGTTTTCTTATAGAATGAGGAAACATACTGTGTAAAAACTCAGTTTCTGCCACAAGGACTATAGTAAGAGTGAAATTTATTCAAAGAGCAATGGGAATTCATTGAAGGATTTAAGCAAGGGAGATATACAATTCCTTTTTCATTTATTAGCATCTCTCTGACTGCTATGAGTAGAATGAATTGTAAGGAAGCAAGAATTTTAAAATGTTGATCAGTTAGGAGGCAATTGCAAGAGATGATGTTGGCCTAGACTAAAGAAGTGATAATAGAGATGGTAGACAGATTTGGGATATATTTTATACATGGTGATATATTGGACATACAGAGTGAGAAAAAAGGAAGAATAAAAATGATTCATGTATTTTTGATTTGTGCATTTGGGTGAAGTGTGGTGTCATTCACTGGGATCAGGAAACATCGGAGGACCATTTGGGGATAGTGAATGTGGTTTTGGACATGTTGAATTTGAGGTGTGTATGAAGCATACAAAAGATGTCGAGTTGGCAGTTGGGCATATGTGTTTGGAGCTCAGAAGACAGTCTCTGGAATGGAAATATATAGGCATACTTCATTTTATTGTGCTTTGCTTTACTGAGCTTCACAGATACTGCATGTTTTACAAATTGAAGTTTTGTGGCAACCCTGCATTGACCAAGTCCGTTGGTGCCATTTTTTTCCAATAGCATTTGCTTACTTTATATCTCTGTGTCACACTTTGGTAATTCTCATAATACTTCAAACTTTTCTTTTCTTTTGTTTTAAAGGTTTTATTTATTTATTCATGAGAGACACAGAGAGAGGGAGAGAGAGAGAGGCAGAGACATAGGTAGAGGGAGAAGCAGACTCCATGCAGGGAGCCCGACGTGGGACTCAATCTTGGGTCTCCAGGATCACACCCAGGGCTGAAGGCGGCGCTAAACTGCTGGGCCACTGGGGCTGCCCTATTTCAAACTTTTCAAGATTATATTTTTTATGGTGATCTTTGATCAGTGATTATGACTCATTGAAAGTTCAGATGATGGTTAACATTTTTTAGAAATAAAGTATTTTTAAATTAAGGTACGTACATTTAGACACAATGCTATTTCACACTTAATAGACTATAGCATAGTGTATGCATAATTTTTATATGCCCTGGGAAACCAAGAACTTCATTTCATTGACTTTATTTGACTTTCACTTTATTGCAGTGATCTGGAACTGAACCCACAATATCTCTGAGGTATGATTGTAGATTTGCAAGCTATTTGCCTGTGGATGGTATTCACAGCTATGGGGGTTGATGACATAGTATAGAGAAAGAGTGCAGAATAGAAAGAAAAAAAGGCTCAAGACTAAGTCCCAGAGAATCTTCAGTTATTTACTTAAAAATGTGCTTTTAGAATGTTTTTACATTTTTATAAAAAAAGATATGTACCCATTATAAAATATACAAGCAATATAGAAAAACCAAAAAGGAGGAAAATCCGTACAAATCTGCACCAAGAATAACCATTATTGGGCCTCAATTTCTTTATCTAAATAAAGGAGGATAAAATAGGAGTACCTATTTATAAGATTGTTGTGATAATTTAATGAGATAACCCATTTAAAATGCTTATGCTGTTACTTGGAAGATAGTAAACACTTCATAAGCATTAGTTGCTAAGATTAATGAATGTTATTTTGGGCATCAACTTTATTATATAAGGTTAATAAATGAATAGAAAAAATTAAATAGAAGTAATAAGCTATTTTCAAAAGTATGAAATTTTTAAAATTGCTTGAATTGAACAAGAGAAAAACAAAGTGAAAGGGATTGATATACTTCAGATAAATGTTTCTTCCCTTTCAAAAAAATAGAAGTCTAGGGGATCCCTGGGTGGCGCAGCAGTTTAGCGCCTGCCTTTGGCCCAGGGTGCGATCCTGGACACCCAGGATTGAATCCCACGTCGGGCTCCCGGTGCATGGAGCCTGCTTCTCCCTCTGCCTGTGTCTCTGCCTCTCTCTCTCTCTGTGCGACTATCATAAAAAAAAATTAAAAAAAAACAAAAAACAAAAAAATAGAAGTCTCTGAAAGACTACTTTAAAGTTAAGATCAAAGATTTGAAAAATATAAAGAGGTTGTAGTCATTATATTTCCAATTTTTAATAGTGTTTCCCTGGGTAGTTGGTTAAGAGCATGGGTTCTAGGGATAGTCTACATAGGTTCAAATCAGTTCTGCCCCTTAACTAGGTATAAATTATTTAATCTCTACATGCCTCAGTTTTCTTATTTCTAGAATGGGAATTAAAAAGTGCCTATTTCATTGAGCTGTGAGTAATAAGAATTAATACATATAAAATACTTGGCATAGTGACTGGTACATAATAAACTATCATTATAAATATCATTATGAAACATGAAAAAATGAGATCCCTTGCACTTCCCCTCCCATCTCCTGATTTTTGTTAGTTATTTTATAATTTTTACCTTCTGTTCTCTCCTCCACCCCCAAATTCTTTAAGTTATTTGGTCTTGGTTCTGTGTTTAAATGAATTCAATGCTTACTAATACTCTTCATTATACTTGAGTTTGTTTTGATATATTTTTTGGTTGGCTATATTTTTTCATTTACTAGGTTTTTTAAAAAGGAGCACTCATAAATGTTGCATTTGTTGAACTTTTGCATGCTTGAGACTATTTTTTTTAAAGATTTTACTTATTTATTCATCAGAGACACAGAGAGAGGTACAGACACAGGCAGAGGGAGAAGCAGGCTCCATGCAGGGAGCCCAACGTGGGACTCAATCCAGGTCTCCAGGATTACACCCTGGGCCAAAGGTGGCACTAAACTGCTGAAACACCCAAGCTACCTGAGACTATGTTTGTTAAGGGAAAAACAATAGCATATAAAATTCTTGGGTCACACTTTGGTTCTCTCAAGAGTTTGATATTGCTCCACTGCCTTTTGGTGTTGTGGGTTACACTGGTCCTTTAACTATTTATTCTTTGGCTGGCAAGATTTCACTGTAAAAACACCAACACTAGAAGTCAAATGATAGGGGCATCTGGGTGGCTCATTTAGTTAACTGTCCAACTCTTGGTTTCAGCTCAGGTCATGATCTCACAGTTGATAGATTGAGCCCCACATCCAGTTCTGTGCTTATCACAGAACACAGAGTCAGATTTGGATTCTCTCTCTCTCTCTCTCTCTCACTCCCAACGTTCTCTCTTTCTCAAATAAATAAACAAGTAAAATCTTTAAAATGAAAGAAGTCAGATGATAGAGGAGGAGGAGCTGGCAAGTGAGACCGAAGTAGGGTGGCCAGGACAATGGGAGGAAAACACTGAGGTGTGAGAAAAACCAAGAAAAGAGTGTTTGAAAAAGAAGGTAGTGTTGAGCTCTAACAAAAGCTTCTGCAAAGCTGAAGGACTGTGAAAAATAGGACTTTTTTTAGCGGGGGGGAATGTGAAAGAGGATTCTTGACTGCAAGAATAACATGAGCAAAGTTATATAGGTGTCTAAGTATGTGTTTGGGGTATGGGAGTACTAAGTAATCCATTGTGGGTAGAATATTCATTGCATGGGAGATATAGAGTTATAACAGATCAAGTTTCCCAGATCTCTTTCTTTTTTAGATTGCCTTCTTTTTTCCTTCTACCTCTCCACGTAGCTCTTCATCTGGATAAAAGAAAAATATCCAAATTATGTTTCTTTTGCTCTCTCCTTTAATGGCCTCCCTATTTCTCTAGCTTTTCTTTTAGAGTAAAAGGAATTGGATTTTCAGTAATATTTTATTCATGAATCAATAAATTCAATAGATTTTGAATATCAATTGGGTTTGCTGTAGTACATAAAAGTGCAGTGAGGAAGGTGCAAACTAAGGATCATAGGCCAGTGTGTGGTGTTCTCTTAAGGCAGTATAGCATGCTTGGGAACACAGAGGAGGGCATCTAACTCAGCTTTGAAAGGTTATAGGAAGAGGAAGGGGTCCTCAGGTCAGGCTTCTAAGAGAAAGATGAAGAAATCGAGACTTACAAGATGAACAACCAGGTAAAGGTGTTGGCAGAGACAGTGTTCTAGGCAATGGAAAATCATGGAGAAAATCTTGAAAATGTAAAAAGAATGAAATTTTTGAGCAACTGAAAGAATTTTAGTGTGGAAGGAGTATTTATACATATTTTTTCTATCCTAGAATAAGTACATATAATAATCTATCCAAAGTAGAAAGTAAAAAAATCAAAGTCCCCTCTCCACAAGTCCTCAAAAAGAATCATTGCTAGTTTAATAAGTATTATTCCATAGCTTTTGCTAGTTAAGAGAAAAATATGTGCTCAAATATATATTTGTGTGTATGTATATATTAGTAGTTTAAAAAATATATATTATCATACAAAAACGTTTATATGTTTGCTACTTGATCTTGCCACTTAGAAATATATCATAGACAGAAAGGTAGATAGCAGTGAAGTAGGAGGACCTTAGGCTCACTTTGTCCTGTGAATACAACTATATAACTGTCAAATCCTCCTAAATACCCCAGAAATCGATCTGGAGAATGGCAGAACAAAGTCCATAGCTAAAGGTAGACAGGAAGTCACAATGAAGAAGACAGGAGGTGCAGAGATGAGGTTTGGGAGTAAAATGTAACACGGCCACCATAGTGGAGGAGGGAGCTGAGGTTGCAGAGAAGGACAAAAGACAGGCTAGCAGACAGGGGAGTGCACAGGGAAAATGAATCCCCATAGTAATTAGATTGGAAATTGAGAGGGTCAAATTTTGTGAATTTTTGCAACCAGTAGGGTGTAAAGTCCAGTTTTGAAGTTCAGCAAGCTTGGCTTGGGAAGGCCACAGAAGTACTGGGGCTGCTCTTTGAAAGAAGGCAAGGGAAACAGTCTGTGGACATACATCATAGAAACAGCAATCTGAAGAGTGCCTAAGGCACAGAGTAGGGAAGTTATTTGCTTATCTCAGAGCATGTCCCAGAGGGGCAGCATTCACAGAACAACCCCCCCCAGGATGAAGGCACCATTTCCCTCCCTGCCTTTCAGTATACATACAGGGCCATCTGCGGGAACCAGAATAGAACTTGTGTGTGCTAACTTGCTTACACCAAGCGCAGTCCCTCATGTTCCAGTGGAGCTGCCCTTCCCTGTCATGCTTGCCTCAGTCCCAGCAAGGTGGGCTTCTTCCACTAGAAGACTGGACAAAATCTCTGCTCACACTCTATCTCCTAACCAGAAGTTTTGCAGAACCTCGGATCTGGTGACAGTGGCAGCAGGTCTCATTTCTCAATCAGACAAGAACACACCTAGTTAAAACTCACCACATTTAGGCCAGGGATCAAACACTGCCCACAACAGGCAAAGAGAACCTCTGCACATGAGGTAGCCTAGAAAATAAAGCAGCCAGGATACAACATCAGGGCCCATGTAGCATGCACTGGAGACATTCCTGGTAGTCCTAGGCCCTGGGGAGCAGGGAACACTACATTACAGGGAACTACAGGACCTCTTCCTCCTAATGCCATTACCTTCAAGAACAGAAGTAGCCGACTTTCTTAACACAGAGAAGCAGAAACAGAGACTTAGACAAAATAAGAAGGCAGAAGAATTTGTCATAAATGAAAGAACAGGACAAGGCCATAACCAGAGGTCTAAGTGAAAAAGATATAAGTAAAATGTTTGATAAAGAATTTAAAGTAATTATCATAAAGATACTCACTGAACTTGAGAAAAGAGTGGAAGTCATGAGTGAGACCATTAACAGAGAGATAAGGAATAACATAGCAGAAATAAAAGGCTCGATAAATTAAATGAGAAATATGCTTGATAGAATTAACAGCAGGATGAAAGAAACAGAGGAATTAATGTAAGACAGAATAATGGAAAGTAATCAAGCTGAAAAAGAGAGAGAAAAACTTCCCTAATCTGGGGAAGGAAACAGATATCCAGTTCCAGGAGGCATAGAGAACTTCTAACAAGGTCAACAAAAGCAGATACACACCAAGACATTATTAAGATAGCAAAATATATTGATAAAGAGGGATGCCTGGGTAGCTCAGTGATTTAGCATCTGTCTTTGGCTCAGGGAATGACCTCATCCAGGAATCGAGTCCCACATTGGGCTCCCTGTGAGGAAACTGCTTCTTCCTCTATATCTCTGCTTCTCTCTGTGTCTCTCAGGAATAAATAAATGAAAGCTTTAAAAAAACCCAAAATATATTGATAAAGAAAAAACATTTAAAAGCATCAAGACAAAAGAAGAGAGTTACATACAAGGGAAACCTCTGTAAGGCTTTTAGGCAATTTTTCAGCAGAAATTTTCCAAGCCAGAAAGGAGTGGCTTGATATTCAAAGTGTTGAATGTGAAAAATCTGCAGCCAAGAATATACTCTATGCAGCAAGGCTATAATTCAGATTAGAAGGAGAGATAGAGTTTCCCAGACAAACAAAGATTAAAGGAGTTCATTACCACTAAACTAGTCCTGTAAGAAATGTTAGAAGGGACTTTTTGAGTGGAAAGATTGTAAGTAAGAGTAAGGAAGGTAGGAAGCACAAAAGCAGTAAAATAAGTATATTTGTAAAAATCAGTCAAGAGACTCACAAAATAAAAAAAAAAGTGAAGTAGGATACCATATACTTAAAACATGGGGAGGAGAGGAATAAAAATGGGTTCAAACTTAAATGACCATCAATTTAGAATAGACTGCTATATGCAGAAGATGTTATACACAAACCTAATGGTAACCACAAATTAAAACCACTAATATACATGCAAAAAATAAAGAGGAAGAAATCCAAACATATCACTAACGAAAACCAGAAAAACATGAAAAAGAGAAAGACAAGAAAGGGTCAGAGAAAATCTTCAGAAACACCCAAAAAACAGGTAATAAAATGGCAATAAATACATGTCTATCAATGATTACTTTGAATGTAAATGGACTACATGTTCCAATCAAAAGACATAGGGTGACTGAATAGATAAAAAAAAGCAAGACTCATCTATATGCTGCCTACAAGAGACTCATTTTAGATCCAAAGACACCTGAGAGTTGAAAGTAAGGGGATGGAGAAACATCCATCACACAAATGGATGTCAAAAGAAAGCGGGAGTAGCAAAGCAATACTTCTATCAGACCAACTAGAAGTTATTTTTTTAAAAATTTTATTTATTTATTTATTCATGAAAGACACACAGAGAGATGCAGAGACATAGGTAGAGACATAGACAGAGGGAGAACAGGCTCCCTGCATTGAACCCAACATAGGATTTGATTCCAGCACCCCAGGAACACACCCCAAGCTGAAGGCAGATGCTCAACCACTGAGCCACCTAGGCATTCCCAAACTAGACTTTAAAACAAGGACTGTAACAAGAGCCAAAGAGGACACTATCTAATTATAAAGGAGACAACTGAACAAGAATATAGAACAATTGCAAATATTTATGCACCCAACAAAGGAGCACCTAAATGCATTAAAAAGTTAACAAACATAAAGGAAGTAATCAGTAATAATACAATAATATTAGAGGACTTTAACACCCTGCTTATATCAATAGACAGATAGTCTAAACAGAAAATCAACAAGGAAACAATGGCTTTGAATGATACACTGGACCAGATGGATTTAATAAATATATTCAGAACATTCCATCCTAAAACAGCAGAATACACATTCTTTTCAAGAGCATATTGAACATTCTTCAGAATAGATCACATATTAGCCCATAAAATAAGCCTCAACTAATTAAAAAAAGATTGAAGTCATACCATGGATCCTTTCTGACCACAATGCCATGAGACTGGAAGTCAACCACAGGAAAAAATCTGGAAAGACCACAAATACAAGGAGGTTAAACAGCATGCTACTAAACAATCAATAGATCAACCAGGAAATCAGAGAAAAAGTTAAAAATTACATAGAAAACAATGAAAATGAAAGCACAATGCTCTTAAACTTTTGGGATGCAACAAAAAATGATTCTAAGAGGGCAGTTTATAGCACTACAGGTCTACATCAAGAAGCAAAAAAAGTTTCAAGGAGACAATATAACCTTATACCTAAAGTAGCTAGAAAACAAACAGCAAACAAAACCTAAAACCAACAGAAAGAAGGAAATAATAATGAATAGAACAGAAGTAGATGACAGAGAAACTGAAAAGAATATAGAACAGATTGATACAACTAGGAGCTGATTCCTTGAAAAAAAATGAATAAAATTGATAAACCTCTAGTCAGACATATCAAGAAAAAAAGAAAAAGGACTCAAAATCACAAATGAGAGAGGATAAATAACAATCAACACCTCAGAAATACAAATAATTTTAAGACACTATTATGAAAAGCTATATGCTAACAAATTGGACAACCTAGAAATGGATAAATTCCTAGGAACATATAAACTACCAAAACTAAAACAGGAAGAAATAGAAAATTTGAGCAGATTGATAACTAGTAAGGAAATTGAATCAGTAATCAAAAACTCCCAACAAACAAAAGTCCAGAACCAGATGGCTTCACAGCAAATTCTACCAAACATTTTAAGAGTTGATGTCTATTCTTCTTAAAGTATTCCAAAAAAAAGAAAAGGAAGGAAAACTTCTAAATTCATTCTAGGAGGGCAGCCAGCATTACTGATAGCAAAACTGGACGAAGACACCACTAAAACACAGAACTTCAAGCCAATATCCCTGATGAACACAGATGCAAAAATCCTCAACAAAATACTAGCAAATCAAATGCAACGATACATTAAAAAATCATTCATCATGATCAAGTGGGATTTATATCTGGGATGCAAGTTGGTTCAATATTCACAAATCAATCAATGTGATAGATCTCATCAATCAGAGAAAAAGATAAGAACCAAATGATCATTTCAATAGATGAAGAAAAAGCACTTGACAAAATACAACATCTCTTCATGATAAAAAACCTCAACAAAGAAGGTTTAGAGGGAACATACCTCAACATAATAAAGGCCACCTATGAAAACCTTCCAGCTAACATCATCCTCAATGGGGAATAACTGAGAGCCTTTCCCTTACAGTCAGGAACAAGACAGAGATGTCCACTCTCATCACTTTTATTCAGCACAGTACTAGAAGTCCTAGCCACAGCAATCGGACCATAGAAAGAAATAAAAGGCATCTAAATCAGTAAGGAAGAAGTAAAACATCCACTATTTGCAGATAACATGATACATCTATAGAAAATCCTAGAGACTTCACAAAAAATTGCTGGAACTGATAAAAGAATTCAGTAAATTTGCAGGATACAAAATCAATGTAAAGAAATCTATTGCATTTTTGTACACCATGAAGCAGCAGAGAAATAAAAAAAAAACCCATCCCATTTACAATTCCACCCAAAATAATAAGGTACCTAAGGATAAATCTCATCGAAGAGGTAAAAGACTTGTACTCTGAAAACTATGAAACATTGATGAAAGAAATCAAAGATGATACAAAGAAATGGAAAGATATTCCGTGTTCATGAATTGGAAGAACAAATATTGTTAAAATGTCTACACCACCCAAAGCACTCTACACAGTTATGGAATCCCTACCAAAAGTACCAACATTTTTTTTTTTACAGAACTAGAATAATTCTCGTTTCCATACAAATTCTAAAAATACAAATTTTAAAATTCTAAAATCTCAAATAGCCAAAGCAATTGTGAAAAGGAAAAGCATAGCTGGGGGCATCACAATTCCAGAGTCCTAGTTATATTACAAAGCTGTAGTAATCAAAACAGTATAATATCGGCACAAAAATAGACACACAGATCAACATTACAGAATAGAAAACCGAGAAATAAACCTACGATTGTATGGTCAATTAATCTTCTACTATGCAGGGCAGAATATCCAATGGGAAAAAAACAGTCTCTTCAACTAATGGTGGTTGGAAAAACTGGACACCAAAATGCAGAAGAATGAAACTGGACTGCTTTATTACACTATACACAAAAATAAATTAAAAATTGATTAAAGACCTAAATATGAGACCTAAAACTATACATCCTAGAAGGGAACACAGGTAGTAACAACTTTGACATCAGCCTTAGCAACTTTTTTTTAGATATGTCTCCTGAGGCAAGGGAGACAAAAGCAAAAATAAACTGTTGGGACTTCATCAAAATGAAAAACTTCTTTTTTTAAAAAAAAATGAAAAACTTCTGCATATAAAGGTAACAATAAAAAACTGAAAGGTAACCTACAGAATGGGAGAAGATATTTGCAAATGACATATCTAATAAAGTGTTAATATCCAAAATATATAAAGAAATTACAAAACTCAAGACCCAAAAAACAAATCCAATTAAAAAATGGGCAGAAGGCATAATTAGACATTTCTCCAAGAAGCCGTACAGATGGCCAACAGACACATGAAAAGATCCTCAACATCACTTATCATCAGGGAAATGTAAATCAAGACTACGGTGAAATGATCACCTCATACCTGTCAAAATGGTTAAAATAAAAAATACAATAAACAACAGGCATTGGTAAGGATGTAGAGAAAAAGGTACTCTCTTGCCCTGTTGGTGGGAATGCAAACTGGTGCAGCTGCTATGGAAAACAGTATGGAGGTTCTTCAAAAGGTTAAAAATAGAACTATCTTATGAACCAGTAATTACACTACTGGGTATTTACCAAAAGAATACAAAACACGAATTCAAAGGGATACATGCACCTCTGTGTTTATATCAGCTTTATTTACAATAGCCAGATTATGGAAGCAGCCCAAGTGTGTATCAACTGATGAATGGATAAAGAGATATATTCGGTATATTATATATATATATATATATATATGTATCAGAATATCATTCAGCAATACAAAAGAATGAAATTCTGCCGTTTGCAGTGATATGGATGGAGCTGGAAAGTATAATCCGAAGTGAAATAAGTCAGTCAGAGGAAGCCAAATGCCATATGATTTCACGCATATGTGGACTTTAAGAAACAAAACAAATCAGCAAAGGGAAAAAAAGAGAGAGAAAAACCAAGAAACAGACTCTAAATTATAGAGAACAAGTAATGGTTGCCAGAGAGGAGGTGGGTGGGGGAATGTGTGAAATAGGTGATAAGCACTGGCTGACGTATGGTATTGTTGAATCATTTTATTTTACACCTGAAACTAATATAACACTGTATGTTAACTAACTGGAATTAAAACGTTAAAAATAAGAAGTATATCATAGATATCCTTCTCTGTCAGTGCAAGAATTCATTCTTAATAGCTGAATGACATACCACATACAATGGACTGTACTGTAATTTATTTACAGATTATGTATTGACAGACATTTAAGTTACCTCTGTTTTTTGAGATTATACAGAATGTTGCAATGAGCTCACTACTACATTATAAGTATCTTTGCCCACTTTCAGAAGCATTTCCATAGGATAGATTCTTAGTAGAGTATACTAGTTTCCTGGGACTGCCATAAATAACCAACAAACTTGGTAGCTTAAAAACAAGAAATTATTCTCTCGCATGTCTTTTTTTTTTTTTTTTTTTTGGCCTGTTCCCAGGTTCTCATGGCTTTGGGCAATCCTTGGGTTATAGATGCATCACTGAATCTTTGCTTCTGCTTTCAAATGGACTTCTTCCTTCTGTGTGAGGATCTGTATATCTCCAAATCTCCCTTTCTTCATGAAGGTGGCAGCCACTGTATTTAGGCTGAAAAATTACATATTTTAACTGTAGTACCATTAGTATTTCTTCTGTGAATTGTTAATGCCCATAAAAATGCACCATTTATAGTTGTACAATTCAGTGGTTTTTAATATATTCAAGAGTTGTGGAACCATCATCACTATCTAATTCCAGAACATCTTCATCACTCCCAAAAGAAGCCCTGTACCCATTACTATCACTTACCATGTATCCCTTCCTCCAGCATCTGACAACCACTAATCAACTTTTTGTCTCTATGGATTTGCCTATTCTGGACATTTCATATAAATGGGATTGCATGTTATATGAACTTTTGTATTTGATTTCTTTCATTTAGAATAATCTTTTCAAGGTTCATTCATATTGTAGCATGTACAAGCATTTCATTCTTCTTTATTGCCTAACAATATTCCATTGTGTCAATATACTGTATTTTATTTATTCATTCATTAGTAGATGGACATTTGGTTTGTTTCCACTTTTTGGTTATTATGAATAATATTGTTATGTACATTTATGTACAAATTTTGGTGTGAACATATGTTTTTAAATTCTCCTGGGTAATACCTAGGAGTAGAATTGCTGAGTCATCTGGTATCTCTCAATATAGATATTTAACTTTTTGAGGAATGCCAAACTGCTTTCCACAATGGCTGCACCATTTGCATTCCCACCAGCAATGTATGAGTGGTCCCATTTATCCACATCCTTGCCTGAAATTGTTATTTTCCTTTTTAAAAGTGATAGCCATCCAAATAGATGTGAAATGGTATTTCACTGTGGTTTTGATTTACATTTTCCTAATCATTACTGATGTTGAGCGATTTTTAATGTGCTTATTAGCCATTGTGTCTATTCAAATTCTTCATTCATTTTTAAATTTAGGTCATTTGTATTGTATTGTATTGTATTGTATTGTATTGTATCTTCTTTAATGTCTTTCAATTATGTTTTCTAGTTTCTAGTGTATAATTCTTACACTACTTTGGTTAAATGTATTCATATCCTAAACTTCTTTCTTTTTGATATTCTTATATGTTGAAACATAAAGGAATTGTTTTCTTAATTTTATCTTTGGATCATTAATTGCCAGTGTATAGAAATACATATAGTTTTTGTATATTGATTTTGTATCCTAAAACCTTGCTGAACTTGCTTATTAGCTCCAATAGTTTTTAGTGGATTCTTTAGGTTTTTCCCATTATAGAATCATGTTAGCTGCAAATAAAGATAGTTTTATTTATTCTTTTCCATATCTGATGGTTTTTATTTATTTATTTATTTAGCCTAATTTTCCTGGCTAGATTTTCCAATAGATCTGTTGAGTTTTGCAAATTCAGTTTTAGACATTCTGAGGTAGAGATGCTCAGGTATCATTTAAGAGGCAAAGTCAAGTAGATAGTTAGCTATTTATATTAAGAGAAAAATCTGCTCTGGAGATTCAGACTTAGTAGATGTCAACAAAAAGATATTTATTGAATCCCTTGAGAAGATAACCTTGCCCAAGAAGAGTGTTTAGAATGAGAAGAGGGCCTAGAACAAGGTCAGTATCCCATAAATAATGGGGATTGGAAGGCAATCACAAAGGAATTGAGTAGTCCATGTCAGAAAGTTAAGTTAAATCTTGAGAGCATGGTGTTACAAAAGTCAAGGGAAGAAAGAGTTCCAAAAGAGTGAGAGCAGTCATTAGTCTGGGGGACATGAAATGTTCTAAATGCTGCTGAAAAGTTTAGTAAAATAATGTCTGGGGATAGATTAGGCCATGTTAAAATGCTTAAGGAATAAAACCAGTAAAGGTGACAGTGAAGATGCTAAAGACAGAGGAGATAATAAGCAACCTATATTTATTTCACTCAGTAAATCCTATCTTTGGATATGAATTTTTCCTGAATTTTCTGTGTATTGCTTATGCTTTCTGAGGTAGTAGAAAACTCACTATAGGAAACTCTTTGCTTGGAAGACCTTGTTTTAATGGATCATCTATAATTAGGTTCCACGTAGAAGAAGTCTGATCTATTCTTTTATGCCAGAGTTTCTCAAAATATGCTTTGACTTGCATTAGAATCACCAGGAATATTTCTAAAGATATACATTGGTTGGTTTCATTACAGAACTACTGAATCACAATCTCAGGAGTGGTACCCTGGAATCAGCATCTTAACAACTTCCCTGAGATAATTTTTATGCACACCTAAATTTGAGAATCATGGTCCTGGAAGAAGAGCTTTCTAAAAGTTAGTTAAGCTGACTCATTTATTACAATGCAAAACAGAAGAGACATACTTAACAGAGATACTGATTATAGCAACATGAGTTTAGTTGGCTACCTTTGGGTCCAAGGGTACAGAGCTTCATAAAATGTTTGCCAAATGTCAAACATTCTGTTATGTTTCCAATGATGTCATTAGTGTTTGGTTAAAATAATGATGCCCATCTTGTGTGGGTTAATAAGTAGTGCTAAGATCTTTTATTGGTCAGGTTCCATCTTTCTATATTCTTTGTCTCTTAAGGTCAAGACTCCTTGCTTTTGGCCTACCCCTTTTGATCGATAACTATATCAACCTACAAAAAAATTAACAATTTTGGGAGGATTGACCATCTAATCCAAGTCTTCAAGTTTTCTATAAAAGGACTGATTTATATCAAACAATATCTAAATCTATTCCTAGGTTGCTAATAGCATCTCATACTTTGCTTCATGCCTCTTTGAGTTTTTCTTTATGCATTATCTTCTGTTCTGACCATTCTCTGTTCTTAATTTTCTATTTACTTCATGTGCTTATTCAGAGTGTTTTTTTTTATTGATCATAGCATCAAGGAAATTTGGGACTAAAATGAACTTAGAGATTTTCTGCTGCAACTATTATTCTTACAGAGGAAAACTGAAGGCGAGAGTCATGAGACAGCTTGCCTACAGTAACACACCTTGTTTAGTGACCCAGCTAGTACCAGCACCTGGGTCTTCTGATCCTTTTTCCATCGTTTGTACCACTAGAGCAGGGATAGTTATCCCAAGAGAAGACAAACTAATGATTTTTCATATGTTCTTCAAGTAGGACCAAGTCTGGTGTGCAAAAGGAAGAACTGAAGGAAAATAGTGAATTTCTTTTTGAGTCTGTTAAAAAGATTTAACTTTCAACCACTATATTAGTTTTCATTTTCCCCCCTCTTCTCTGCCAGAAACAATAAAATGACTGCTATGGCACTGAGACCAAGGCAAGGTATTATACTTAAATCTGAGTTTAAATGATTTACATTTGAGTGGGAAGACTGTCTGGAGTGCTGGGTTTACCAGGCTACTTCTGAATGCCACAGACCAGCCATGTGGCCCTCATCAAATCATGATGAGACTGTCTCTCAGTTTCTTCATTTTACAAGGAGGATTCTACTCAGAGTGCTTAGACAGAGACCAATGAGAAAGCAGTTGCTTTATAAAAAAGAAGTTACTTATATTAAAGTGGCATTCTCTCTGGGCAACTTAGTGACTGCCTTTTACAAATGATAAGAAAGGTTAATGGACTCTTCACTGTCTCATACTGTGGCTTGTTTAATATTCACTTTTGAAAACTTAAAAACATCTCCAAGATAAATAAAATATCACATTTTAAAATGGAAGAAAAATCTGGAGTAAAAGAAGATGTTTTTCTTCCTATTGATTTTTCCCTGTAAAAAGCCTATTGGATTTTACTGAACGATTCATTAGAAAGTGAACATGAAAGAGAGAGACAGGAAAACAAAGAGATCATTCAAAGAGAATTTAACCAAAAAGTAACAACTGTAGGGAGGAAGAAAAACCCAGAGAGACATGGTAAAGTCCAGCAATTTGGGTGAAAAGAACATGTGGTGCTGTGTAGTAGCAGTTGCCAAAGAGGATGGGTGGAAAATAGCATGTGCCTGACCAAAAAGTTCAAAAAAATTTTTTTTCTGAGAACAGTAGGAGATAAACGGGCAGTCTCCAAGGTGCTCTGGAAAATCAATCACAAACATCATTTAGAAGCAGCTGACTTAATTAATTCTATTCCTATTACAATAAATCTGACTGGCATATAAAATTCATGTGCCTGGAAATGCTAGCCTGAAAAATTACTTTTGGGCTTTTGCTTGAATTTTTATGTTAACAAAGAAAACTAGGAATCCACCAAAAAACACACAGAATCCAACAATTTCCTTCTCCAGAGAATATTTCAAAGTCCAGATCTAGCCTACTCTGTAGATAGTAATTAACTACAAAAATAATTTATAAATTTTGGTTTTCCAAACTGAGGAGGCTGCCTTTTTTATACGAAGATACAGAACTTCCACTAGGACAGATATTTGGAGTATTTTTTCTCATACTGGGGTTGGTTTTGCACCCACCCATCTGTACTTTCTAAATCTGCCTTCCTCATGTTCAGTGCTTAAAGGCTGGCCAGGGAACAGAATAAATTGAATGGCCCACCCAGGGGTTGGGCCTGTCACTGGGGCCTTATTAGCACCTTGGCTCAGACAATTGATTCTAATGAAAACCCCAATGAAGTGGCTATAATGGATTCCCAAGGCTTAAATTAGAGCTACTGAAAAAGAGCAGTATCTTTCATGACATAAGCTTACTACAGACCAGTTCCCATTGATAATAAGCAAATTGAGCGGTTAGTCTCTTTTTATTCATTTTACTGGGCATTTCGTGGACTCACTAAGTACACTAGAGACTTGTATCCCTCAGTTCTGGAAAATTTTCTTGCACTATATATTTGATAATTTCATCCTTATGTTTTGTTGTTCTGAACTCTGATTAGGTGGATATTAGACCCCCCAGATCAATGCTCAAATTTTATTATCTTTTCTCTCTCATTTTTTAGATCTTTACTTTTTGGTTTAGCTTTTTAAAAAAAAAAAACTTTGTTTTTTAGAACAGTTATAAGTTTACAGCAAAAGAGAGTGGAAGGTACAATGATTCCCTGTCCTCATATATCCATAACCACCCCTACTCTCAAAATCCTACACCAAAGCAGTACATTTATTACAATTGACGAGCCTACATGGACAAAAATAATCATCTAAAGCCCATAGTTTACATTAAGATTCATGCTTGATGTTGTACATACTATGGGTTTTGACAAATATACAGTGACATGTATGCACTGTTATAGTATCGTACAGAATACTTTCACTGCCCTAAAAATCCTCCCTGCTGCACCTATTCATCCCTCCCTCTCTGTTAACTGTGGACAATCACTGATCCTTTTACTATCTTCATAGTTTTGCCTTTCCCAGAATGTCATAGAGTTGGAATCATATAATATGTAGCATTTTCAGATCGGCTTCTTTCACTTAATAATATACATTTAAGATTCCTCCATGTCTTTTTATGAATAAAGCTGCTATAAACATCTGTGTACAGAGATTCCTGGGTGGCACAGCGGTTTAGCGCCTGCCTTTGGCCCAGGGCGCGATCCTGGAGACTCGGGATCGAATCCCACGTCGGGCTCCCGGTGGATGGAGCCTGCTTCTCCCTATGTCTCTGCCTCTCTCTCTCTCTCTGTGACTATCAGAAATAAATAAAAATTTAAAAAACGTCTGTGTATAGATTTTTGTGTGCACATAAGTTTTCAATTCTGCTGGGTAAGTATCTAAAAGTGCAATTGTCAGATTATATGTATGAGCATATTTAGTTTTGCAAAAACAACAACAACAACAACAACAACAACAAACAAACTGCCAAACTGTCATCGAAAGTAGCTGTACCATTTTGCATCCCCACCAGTAATGAATAAGTGTTCCTGTTGCTCCATATCCTGGTCAGAATTTCCTGTTATTTGTGTTCTGGATTTTCATCATTCTATTAGGTGTGTAGTTATATCTCATTATTGTTTTTAATTTGTATTACTTAAGTGACATGTGATGTGGAACTTCTTTTCATATGCTTATTTGCCATTTGTATATCTTCTTTGGTGAGGTCTGTTAAGGTCTTTGGCCCATTTTTAAGTTGAGTTGTTTTCTTATCGTTGAATTTTAGAAGTTCTTTGTGTATTTTGGATAATCGTCTTTTATCAGATATATATTTTGCAAATATTTTGTCCCAGTTTGTAGTTTGTCTCTTTGTTTTTCTGACAATGTCTTTCACATAGCAGATTTCCATTTTAATAAAATCCAGCTTTTCAATTATTTCTTTCATGGATCATGCTTCAGAGTTGTATCTAAAAAGGTATTACCATATCCGAGGTCATCTAAGTTTCTTCCTATGTTATCTTCCAGGATTTTTATAGTTTTTCATTTTACATTTAGGTCTATGATCCATTTTAAGTTAAATTTTGTGAAGTTTGTGAAGTCTGTATCTAGATTCTTCTTATTTCTCCTCCTCCTCCTCCTTCTTTTTGGTATATGGATGCCCAGTTATTCCAGTGCCATGTGTTGAAGACATTATCTTTGCTTCATTGCATTGCTTTTGCTCCTTTGTCAAAGATCAGTTGACTATATTTATCTGAGTCTATTCATGTCTATTCTGTTCCACAGATCTAGTTGTCTATTCTTTCACCAAACCACATTGTCTTAATTACTGTAGCTTTATTAGTAAGTCTTGAAGTTGGAGAGTGTTAGTCCTTCAACTTTGTTCTCCTTCAATAGTGTGTTAGCCATTCTTTTGTTTCTCTGTATAAACTTTAGAATCAGTTTTTTAATATCCACAAAACAGTGTCCTAGGATTTTTATTGGAATTACACTGTATCTACAGAGAAAGGTGGGAAAAACGTATATCTTGATAGTATTGAGTCTTCTTATACATACACATGGACTATCCCTCCATTTATTTAGTTCTTTACTGATTTCTTTCATCAGAGTTTTGTAGTTTTCCTCATGGAGATCTTTTGCATATTTTATTAGATTTATACCTAAGTATTTCATTTTTGGATGCTTGTGTAAATGTTATTATGTTTTTAATTTCAAATCCACTTGTTCATCAATGATATATAGGAAAGTGATTGACATTTGTATATTAACCTTATATCTTGCATCCTTGCTATCATTGCTTATTAATTCTAGGAATTTTTTGGTCAATTTTTTGGATTTCTTACATAGTCATGTCATCTGTAAACAATGGCAGTTTTATTTCTTCCTTCCCAATCAATATACCTTTTATATCCCCTTCTTGTCTTATTGGTAAATAGACCTTCCAGTACAATGTTGAAAAGGAGTTGTAAGGATAATATCCTTGTCTTGTTCCTGATCTTAGTGGAAAAGCTTCTAGTTTCTCACCATTAAATATGATGTTAGCTATGGGCCTTTTACAGATATTTTCATTGAATTGCCCTCTATTCCTAGTTTCCATCATGAATGGCTGTTGGATATGGTCAAATGTTCTTCTGCATTTATTGATATAATTTGATTTTTCTTTTTTAGCCTGTTGATTTGATGGATTACATGAATTGTTTTTGGATGTTGAACCAGCCTTGTATACCTGGGATAAATCCCACTTGGCCACTGTGTAAAAATCCTATGTATACATTGTTTGGATTTAACTTGCTAATATTTTGCTGAGGGGTTGTACATTTGTGTTCATGAGAGATATTGGTCTCTATTTTTCTTTTCTTGGAATGTCTTTGTCTGGTTTTTGTAGTAGGGTGTTGCAGACCTCTAGAATGGGTTAAGACATATTCCTTCTGTTTCTATCTTCTGGAACAGATCATAGAGAATTAGTATGATTTCTTCCTTTAAGGTTTGATGGAATTCATCTGGGCCTGGTGCCTTCTAATTTGGAATGTTATGAATTATTAATTCGGTTCAATAGATATATGGTGACTCAAATTGGCCATTTTTTCTTGTGTAGCTTTTGGCTATTTTGCTTTTTAAGAAGATTCTCTCTACTTTATCTCCCAGTATTTTGATTAAATTGCCTATTTTTTAAAACAATTTAAAAGTATATTTTTTTATTTGTTATTTTTCCATATAATCCTACTCTTACTCTATGGATTCAATAATTTTTTAATTCTCTGAGGATATTAATTTTTGCTTAAAAAAAACCTCTTTTCTAAAGGGAAAGAATCACTTGGAAAACCTCTCTCCCTCCCTCCCTTCTACTCTCCTCCCTCCCTCCTCCTCTTTTCTCTCTCTCTCTTTCTCTGCAATCACACACATACACACACACACACACACACACAGAATGAGAGAGACATAAAGAGACAGAGTAAGAATTCAATAGAATGGTAGAATATAAAGTTAATTTACAGGAATCAATCAATCAATATCTTTATTACATACAAGCAATTCATTAGAAGATACATTGGAATAGATCCTTTTTGCAATAGTAACAAAAAAGACAAAATGCTTAGCAAAAAGTGTACAAAACATATGAGGAAAACACAAATGAAGGACAAAAGTCTATATCTGAACAAATGGGAAGATATACTCTGTGAGTAGGGAAAATTCACATTGTAAAGATATTCTTTTTAAGTTAATTTATAAATGTAATGCAATCCTAACAAAATGTCAATAATATTTTTTGAAGGGAATTTTAGAGTTCATATGGAAAATAAGCAGGTCAAAATAACTGGAAACTTTTGGAAATAAAAATAAAAAATTGAAACATATTATAAAGCCTCAGAAGTTAAAAAAAAGTGTATTGGTACAGAAATAGCCCAGAAATAGACTAAAATAGACACAGGAATTTTGTATATAGTATATAGTATGTAGTATCTCAAATCAATGTGCTATAGATGGAATTTTTGATGAATGATGCTGGGAAAAGATAAAGTTGGATTCATATACCATGCTACATAGTAGGCTAAACTCCAAATGTATCAATGATTTAAATTTAAAGAGAAATGAAACCACAGAAGTACCAAAAGAAAACATGGGCAAATTCCTTTATAATCTTGAAGTGGAAGAAGGCCTTTAAACTATGACTCAAAATTCAGAAGACATTTTTTAAAAAGATTGAGAAATTTAACTACATTAAAAAATACTTTTTTATTGGAAAAAACATAAGCAAATTAAAAAGATAAGAAAAACTAAGATGGGATCCCTGGGTGGTGCAGCGGTTTGGCGCCTGCCTTTGGCCCAGGGCGCGATCCTGGAGACCCGGGATCGAATCCCACATCGGGCTCCCGGTGCATGGAGCCTGCTTCTCCCTCTGCCTGTGTCTCTGCCTCTCTCTCTCTCTCTCTCTCTATCATAAATAAATAAAAATTAAAACAAATTAAAAAAAAACTAAGAAAATATTTGTAACTCATATCACAGAAAAAGAACCACTCTTTCATAAAATTGAAAAGGAAAAGACAGACAACTATAAAAAATCAGCATAGGACCTGAATAGACATTTCAAAGAAATGCATATATCCCTTAAAAATATAAAAATATGCCCAAGCAGAGAAATTAAAATAAAATCTCTTCTGAAATACCAATCCTTGACTATTTTGGGGGTCTCTTGAAATACCATATAAATTTTTAAATGCACATTTCTATTTCTAAAAAAATTGTCATTGATATTTTTATAGGGATTGCATAGAATCTATAGATCAGTTGGAGTAGTCTTGCCATGTTAACAATATTAAGTCTTCCAAATCATGAACACAGATGTCTGTCAATTAATTTGTATTTCTTTAATTTCTTTCTGCATCATTTTGTAATTGTCAGTTGTAGAAGTCTTTCACTTCCTTGGTTAAGTTTATTCTTAGATATTTTATTCTTTTCCATCTATTGTAAAGGAGATTTATTTCATATATTCCTTTTCAGATTATTGTTAGTCTATAGAAAAGCAACTGATTTTTTTGTGTGTTGATTTTATATCCTACAACTTTGCTGAATTTGTTCATCCTTAAAGATTTCTAGCTATGTGGCTTTTAGCATGTTAATCTTCTGTGTCTCAGTTTCCTCCTCTGTAAAATGAGAATAGGGTAGTATTTAATTCATAGGCTTAATGTGAGTCTTATATGAGGTAATCCATATAAGCACTTAGCACAGCATCTGGTTCACATAGTACTTATTCAGTAAATGTTGCATATTACACATTTTAAGTTGTATAGAAAAAATGTAACTAGGACATAAAACCATAATTTTACAAGTGTCATTGCTTAAGAAAAGGCAAGGTAAAGAAAATTAATTGACTTAAAGAAAAATCTTAAGTAAACTAGAGTATAGGTTGTAATAGGACATGGCAAAAACTGGGAATGTGGTAGATGACTGAAGTTTGAAAAACCATAGTCCATTCCAAAGATCCCTACCTCTTGAAAGCAGTAAATTGTGAAGCTTTAAAGTTGGGTTTCCTCTCTTCCTTACTAATGTTTCAACTACCTTAATGTTAATTTTTTTTTAATGTTAATTTTTTAACAGAGTTTCCTTCTACTCCATCTTTTAATATAAGAGCTAGCTTACTAGAAAATGTGTTTGAAATGGGAATAAAGATAGAAACCCATGAGTATAACTGCCTAACTGCCTCCACTACCTCCCACAATGCAAAAGTCACAACTGCAGCTCATGAATGACTCAGTTTAGAAGCATTACACACATACGTGCACACAGAGAAGTTGAGAGAGAGAGAGAGAGAGAGAGATGCCTACACTGAAAGGAAGAAGCATTTTGCTTCCCTGATGTTTGATGTGGTCAATGTTGAGGCTTTTAAAGAAATCCAAGACTCCAGACTGGATTAGTATAAGTAGGATAGGGCCAAAGCTTCAGGTAAAAATGGTAAGAATGATTCAGGGGTAGGGAGTATGATGTTCAGAAAGTAGATAGAGATGAGTAACATACAGAAAAGGGAGGTGGGGGATTAAAGAAATAAAACACCCTATCCTTTATTACTTTTAACTATTTGTTCTTGGAGAGTTTTAAGTGTGTCTGAATAGTTAGGACCTGTTCTACAATTGTGATGTGAAAAGGTCTCTCATCATTGCTGTGAGGCTTTGCTATCCAGCTCAGCGTACTCTTAACTGCTGGATGTCATCATTTGAAAGTGCCTGAGTTTTATGCCTGGTAACTTTATGCTAGTGTAATGCTTCTAAACTGAGTCATTCATGAGCTGCAGTTGGAAATTTTGCCATATATGCCTACCATCTACACAAAAATAACATTTCCTTTAACTTACTTTTAAGTCAATTCACCTTTAAAAATTTAGCTTTGGGGGCACCTGGGTGGCTCAGTGGTTGAGCCTCTGTCTTTGGCTCAGGTCAGAATCCCGGGTTCCTGGGATGGAATCTGAGTCCCGCATCGGGCTCCCCACAGGGAGCCTGCTTCTCCCTCTGCCTATGTCTCTGCCTCTCTCTCTCTCTCTCTCTCTCTCTCTCTCTCTCTGTGTGTGTGTCTCTCATGAATTAATAAATAAAATCTTAAAAATAAAAGTTTAGCTTTGTCTTAAGCCACAATAGTCTATGAAAACTTGGGCTTAATCAATTGGTTATATAGTTTTTTTCTAATGAATTTTAAAATAAATGACTAAGCATCATTCACAAATCATCTATTACCATCTAGTATACTATCAGTGGTGTGGATGGCAGCTTAGGAAATACTGTGCTAGTGGAATATATGCTAGGGAATCAAAGGAAGTCTGATTTATGGTTTGCTAACTAATCACAGGGAGTTCTGATTATCTCGGAGAAACTGATATCAGAAAAGGCATTTAAAGTAAATGTACATGAAATAAGGGACATTTCATGATGAATAGTGGAAAAATAAAAGGTTTTATTGGGATTTTAATTCAAAAGTGAAACAAATGATTATGAAAGAAGGTTTATCTACATTTAACTTAATTCAGATTCAAGTTCAACTATTTTCTAATTCTTAAAACGAAGAACAAATGTTTACTTTCTGGGGTATAATTTTCTGAAAAACTTATGTGATTGCATTATCATAATAACCTTCACTTCACATTTGACTTTCGTAAAAGGGTCATTTTTGCAAAAACTGCGGTTTGAGAGCTGTGTCCTTTTTTCCAGGGAACTCTCTTAAGCTTTTATTATTCAAATAATTCTTTTTTGAAACGTCAATGCTTTCATCATCCTTGTCCATTTTCTCCTCTTCAATTGTTAAGTGATTTAACTTTACCACATCATCATTTGCCAGTGACTTTGTGAGTTATTTTGTGACTTATTTGAGTAGCTCACCAGCGTCTTTTATCTATTTCATATTTCTATGTCTTTTGCAAATTTTTCAATTTCACTTTGAAATTTGCACTGTGCATTGTTGGATGTTTACAGTAAATAAGCACCATTGCTACAATGGTCAGGGATAGACACTAAAACTAGTCAAGAAGGATGTTTAAATGGGGCCTAATTTTAATACAGTTAGTTCACTAGTGAATATTTTTTGTGTTATGGGAACTTTAGTCCCTACTGTGTAGATCTGATAATGAATACTTGGATAACAATAAGATCTCTGTATGTCCCAATAATTTCCATCTTTAATCAGGACTCTTTTACTGTGGGCAACAGTCAATGATTTCAATGCCTCAGTGGTATCAACGACATTTTTCAACCAGTAGAAATCAATATTGTGGTTTTAATAATATATAAGAAAGAAAACTTGTAATATCAATGAACCAGATTGACCAAAGTTTTTAACTGGAACTGAACCAGACTATGTGCCACTCAGAACCATTGCAAACTGGGCTTGCACTGATTGATTAATAAAGAAAAGACACTCAGGAAAACAGTGTAAGGTAGCTGTATTGGGCTGTACAAAGTGTCAAGAACTATGAATTATCTGAGACTTTGCTTGCATGCTATTTTCATGGATACTTGCAGAAGATAGGAAATTCCTGGGTCAGACACAGAGAACACCACTACTCATTGCACAGCAAGCAGTATGAGCTTCATGTTCATATCAGATCCCTCTTGCCATGCCTTCCCCTCTCTTCCAACTGAGTGATGTAGACAGGACTGGATTGAAGCTGTGTACACAGTGGGTTTGCATCATAACTGAGGAATCCTGCACTTAGGGAGCTTGAATCTTTTATATTGCGCTATACATTAACCTGTTCAACTTTTGCTTTAGATGAAAACATTATTTTTATTATACTAGACGTTTTAATCACCTTTTCTTCACCCCTATTGATGAGTAAAGGAGTCCTACTCTAGGGATATGGGATGGCCAAACACATGACACATGACATTAGATAGATGTGATCCATAGCAGTTTATTAGTCACATATACTCACAGCCCAGAGAAAGAGGATACCACATGCTTTGCAGGGCACACAGAGTTGCACACAGGAACTAAGTTAACAACCAGAGCTGTGGAAGGCAAGTTTTGTAGTATCTGCACGGTGAAGTGCCCCTTGGTTCCTGTGGGAAGATGTGATTGGTTTGTTTGAATAATTCTTTGGGATGACAGGGCACTAAAGCAGGAACTCTGTTTTTTCCCCTTGATAAGGAAGGTTGTATGCCTACAGGAGCTTATCTATGAGAGCAGAGTGGGAGAAAAACTTACAGTATACCAGGCAATAAACAAATCCATCCTTTACTTCAGAAGAAGACACTATTTCTATCTTTCATGAATGTGTGCTTCATGAACATTCTTGAAAATATAGTCAGAGCCTCTGCTTGCAAGACATGCAGAAATGAATAATTGTCTCCCAATACAATGTTGATAGGACTGAATAACAAGTATATTTTGATTATGATAGTAATAAGACTAGGGTCAAAAAAAATAAAAACATCTGATCAAAGTCAATAATTTTGACAGCTCCTGATATGGTGGACAAGGTCAAACTATACAAATAAACGTTTTCCGTTGTATAAAAAGCTATAGTTGAATTGCTGTGGAAGGCATATCAAAGTCTCTTTATTCTCACTATTTGACAGTCAACAGGTGTCTTTAACCATTCCAGATCTGATACAGTAGCCTTACCTTTATAGTTAGTTGAATAAAATTTTAACTCTGGAGAAAAATAATAAGAAAAACAAATCAGAAGTAGACTCAGAAATAGAAAAGACATAAGAAACATCTCTACAAAATTGTTATCTTCTCAATAAAGAATGAGAATACAACATGTTAACCCCTATCAAATTTTTATTCCTAGCTCAAATACTACATCTTTTGAGAAGTCTTCCTTGTTTCCCCATGTAAAATTAATCTCATCATCTTGTGGGAATAAAAGGATTTTGTTTATAACATCTATTATAACAGCTACTATCATTCCCTTGTACTATAAGTTTTCTTATATTCTTTACCAGATATGGTTTCTGCTCCAGTCTGGTTAATAAATTTCCATTTCCAAAATGGATTTTTTTCATTTTTGTGTCTCTTATAGTTCTCTATAGGAAGTAGGTGTTCAATAAATGCTTGTTGAATATATTTGGACAAAATAAACGAAAATATCAGTACCCTATGTGTCTGTAGCATTTCTAAAACTTGTTAAAGCCCTGTTGTACTGAAGATTTCATTTGATTCTCACAGCATCTTTGTTAACAAAAGAGAGCTAGCTTTCCTAACCTTGTTTGACAGATGAGAAACCTGACGCACAGAGAAGATAATTGAGTTGCTCTAAGTAACATATCTTGTTGGGAGTATAAATCAATGCAGCCTTTTTGTAATTTCAGCATGTTTATTTCCTTTCTTTCTTCCTTCTTTTTTTCCTTCCTTCCTTCTTGGCTATTTAGAACCTTAAAAATATTCTTACTTTTGACTGAGTCCATTGATAGGAATCTACCTTAAGGAAGTAATCTGAAATAGAGTAGTGTTTGTGGAGGGATACTCATCACAATGCTACTTATAATAGTGAAAATGTAGAAACAGCTTAAAATACCACAAGAAAAGAGTAGTTAAGTACATATCATACATTTATACAATAGAATATTTCATTTTTAATAATTTGAAATATTTATTTTTAGATTGTTTCTCTCTTTATATGTATATATGGTTAAAAATAGAAACTCAGTGTTTTGCTGGCATGGGATGGAGATATAAATCAATGGAATAGAATTGAGAGTCCATAAAAGTACCCTAATATTTATGATGAACTGATGTTTGACAAGGGAGCCATGACATTTTTCTGGGTAAAGAATACACTTTTCAACCAATAGTGCTAAGCAACTGGATATCCACCTACAAAAGAATGAACTTGGATCTCCTACATTACACCATTCATAAAAACTAACTCATAATGAATCATAGACCTACATATAAGAGCTTAAAGTTTAAAACTCTTAGAAGAAGACATAGGGGTAAATGTTTGTGACCTTTGGTTTGGCATTGTTTTTTTTAGATATGACACCAAAAGCACCGGTCATAAAAGGAAAAGACAATCCACAGACTGGAAGAAAATACTTGTGGAGTCATATATATTACAAGGAACTCATATCTAGAACATATAAAGAACTCTTAAAATTCAGTGATAAAAAAACAACACATATACAAATGGCAAATAAACATGAAAAGATGTTCAACATCTTTAGTAAAAAAAAAAAAGAAATGCAAATCAAAGCTGCAAAGTGGCTTCATAAACAGTAGAATGGCTATAATAAAAAAGATAGATAACAAGTATTGGTGAAGATGTGGAGAAATTGGACCCTTATACATTGCTGTTATGTATGTAGAATGGTGCAGCCTTTATGGAAAACACTTTGACAGTTTTGCAAAATGTTACATACAGTTTAACCACAGGATTGAGCAATTTTCCTTCTAGTTATCTTTTTTTTTTAAAGGGAAGTTTTTTTTTATTTTTATTTATTTATGATAGTCACACAGAGAGAGAGAGAGAGAGAGGTGCAGAGATATAGGCAGAGGGAGAAGCAGGCTCCATGCACCAGGAGCCCGATATGGGATTCGATCCCCGGTCTCCAGGATCGCGCCCTGGGCCAAAGGCAGGCGCTAAACCACTGCGCCACCCAGGGATCCCTCCTTCTAGTTATCTACTCAAGAGAGATAAAAACATATGTCCACACAAAATCTTGCACATAACAGTGTTATTTATAAGTGATAAGAAATGGAAAGAAGTCAAATGTCTGTCAACTGATGAAAGGATAAAACAAATGTGTTATATCCATGCAATGGAATATTATTCAGTCATAAAAGGAATAAACTACTGATGATGAAAGTGTTCTAAAATTAGAATATGGTGATAGTGGCGCAACTCTGAAAATATACCAAAACCTATGGAATTATAATTTATTTTAAAAAAGATTTTATTAATTAATTTGAAAGAGAGAGAGAGAAAGAATAGGCACAAGTGAGGGGAAGGGCAGAGGGAGAGGAAGAAGTAGACTCCTCACTGAGCAGGGAGCCTGATGCCACTCAATGTGGGGCTCGATCCCAGACCCTGATATGACCTGGGCTGAAGGCAGACACTTATCTGACTGAGCCATCTAAGCACCCCATGGATTTATACTTTAAATGGGTGAATTTTATGGTATGTAAATTTCATCTTATCAAAGCTATTAATGATAGCATCATATATGTTTTCTATAAATGACTTTATTCAATTATCAGTTCATTGTTAATATACTTCATGCTAATAAATAAATTTCTACAACATTTAAAAAATCTTTGTTCCTTACTTATTACAGAAGTAATGCATATTCTTTGGGAAAAAAATCTCAAAGAATACAGAGATGTCAAACACAGAAAATGAAATTTTTCACATAGTCTTATTATTTCCTCAGAATTCTATTACTAGTTATTACAACAATATACTTAATGGCTGCTTAGTATTCTTCCATGTGACTGTACCATAATTTACTGAGTTAATTCCATGTTATATTTATTTAGCAATAAATTGGAAACAATCTCTAATAAATCATCCTGCTATGAACATATTTGTGCATATATGGTGGTGCAATTGCCAAATTATCTTGTTAGAATAAGTTCCTACAAGTGTATTTGCTGGTTAAAGTGTATATGTAAAGTTTACCCCCAAAATTATACTAATTTGTACTTTAACCAGTAATGTTTGTGGAGTATCTGTTTTCTCTTATCTTTTTCCAGCCTTGGTTATTATTTTTTTCTTAAAACATTTGTGTTAGTTTGGTAGGTAAAAATGGTGTGTTATTTAATTTGAAACTATTTTTGATTACTAGTTAATTTGAACACTTTTTAAATTGAAACTTCGGCTATTTGTATCCTTTTATGAATTGTCTGTTTAACCCTTTGCTCACTTAAGAAATGGAAGGATTACCTTTTCTTTAAGATTATACTGGAGGGTATAATGCTGAGCGAAATAAGTCAATCGGAGAAGGACAAACATTATATGGTCTCATTCATTGGGGAATATAAATAAAAGTGAAAGGGAATAGAGGGGAAGGGAGAAGAAATGGGTAGGAAATATCAGAAAGGGAGACAAAACATGGAAGACTGCTAACTCTGGGAAACGAAGTAGGGGTGGTGGAAGGGGAGGAGGGCGGGGGGTAGGGGTGACTGGGTGGCGGGCACTGAGGGGGGCACTTGACGGGATGAGCACTGGGTGTTATTCTGTATGTTGGCAAATTGAACACTAACAAAAAATAAATTTATTATTAAAAAAAGATTATATCCAATAAAATAATATACAACCAATAAAAATGATTATGAAGAATTTTAATCCTTCTTTTCAATGTTAAATCAAAAACAGGATAAAGTGTTGTATCTATTTCATCAGCTCAATTATATAAAATATATTATGCATTGGGACATACTAAAAAAATGAAATCTCTAGATGGTAGGTTTAGATGCTTTTTATATTCCTTAAACCTTGTATTTTCCTTATTTTCTACAATGAGCACATATTACTTTGATAATTAAAGAAAATGTTTCCTTTTTCTTTAAAAGCACAGAGCAGGTTTGTAGCAGAACCAGGACCAGACTCTTCATGTCCTCCTGCCCTCTGCTTTGTGCTTCTAGAAAGGTGTGGTCAGAGGTTAGAAGGAGAACCAAGAGAGGGCAAGGAGAGTTCAGAGTTTCATGGAGAGTGTCAAAGAAAGATCATTTTATTTTTAGAACAGGCAGGTTAAAAAACCTAGGGTTCAAGTGTAATGATATCTGCAACTTGGAAAATGTATGCTGAAGTATTTAGAGTGTCATGATGTCTGGAGAGAAACATAGGAGTGGGGAGAAGGTGATAAGGTGAGAAAGAAGGAAGGAGAGGGAAAGACGGATGGTGAAAATGTAGTGAAATGTTAATCTGTGAAACGAAACAAAAGCTACGTGGCTGCTCATTGTAGTATTCTTTCAACTTAATATATTTTATATTTTGAAATTTTTCAAAATAAAGGATTTGGGAAAATTGTGAGGAGAAAAAAAGAGGCAATCACCTTGTAAATGTTTCAGGGAAATAAATTAGGATGAACCCTGAGAAGAGGCATTTGAATCTAGGGACCAGAAGACTGCAGGAGATCTTAAAGAAATAATGATTTCAGGAGGGTTAATTGGGAGAGGAGGTAAAGTCAGATTGCTAAGGTTGGCATATTGAGTGAGAGGTAGAGTCTATGGTTGGGACTGCAATTCTGAAATTTGGGCAATGGAGAAAAGAGAGATGTGAAACTGGCTTGAGAAACAATAGAATTTTGGAAATGTTTAACATTGTTATTAATTTTCACCTGTATGGATACCTATTAATATATGACCTTAAACTCCCCTCCACACGTAGGCCTTTCCTGATGAATAAAATTAGGGAAACAATAAAAAGAAGTGAAAGAATAATATGCACAATGCTACCATCTAGAGTATCCACTGAAAATTACACCCAGTTTGCTATTAATTCAGGTGATCTGCTCAAGAAACTAGGAGTCTGGGTTCATGCATGTGTTTGTGTATTGCTTTGTGTAAGACATGTAGGAGGGTGAGAAGTATTCTCAGTGCAGTCCACTGTTTGTGGACTGATAGTTTGATCCCTGAGTGAAACATTAAATTTCTACAATCTTAAAATTTGATTTCAAACTAGGAGAGACATTTTGGCACTGGTTTACCTCAACAGTGTTTTGGAAATGAAATGAAAACATTTAGAGGGAGAAAAGGAGGGCAAAGGCAACTCTAAGTACAAGAATTAAGGGGGTTATTGTGTTTAGCTGGGAGAAAGATGAAATCATGCTTGAAGTTTCTTTTATGCTTCAGAAAACTTCATTAATCTTTACAGCTAGTCTGAAGCCAAGTGTTACTGGATAATGGTGAAGGTGCGCATATGGGAATGCACACTTGGGGAATGGTAGACAGAGTAATTTTGGGTAGACAGGCACTGACTTTTGATGGGCGTGTAGGATTTCAACAGCCAAAGTTGTGGGTGGACAGCAAAAGTTCCAGGCAGAAAAAAACATGGACAATGAAGGCACAAAAGCCCAGGGCACTTTTAGAAAAGAGGGATCAGTCCTAAAGTAGAACTATACTCTAGCCTGGAGTAAAGATCAGGCTAGAGTATGAAATGCATTAGGGAAAAGAGTGGAAGAGAAAGTGGGAAAGAAGTGAATTGGCATTTATGTGCCTCTATTCTCTTCCTCCAACCAGAGGATTCACTCCTAAGAATATGGGGGTGTGTGTCATTGTCTTTTGTTCCTCTCTAAGGGCCTGGTACTTGGCTGGGTACACAGTAGGGGTGCACATATATCTCCTAGGAGTTTGGCTGTCAGAAGTAGGAATGAGGGTGGATGCTGAGATTTAGATACTAGAAATATGATTCTGGTGCTTGAAATCAGCAACTCAGACTCCCAGCTAACAACCAGAGCAATGCTTCTCAGGCTTTAATATGAATTACCTAAGGATTGTGTACGTGCAGATCCTGGCAGATTCCACTCAGCTGGCTGAGGTGGGGCCTGTGAGCTTGCTTTTCTGATTATACCCCAGTGATGTCTATGTTGCTAGTCTGAGGACCCAACATTAATAGCAAGGATTTGAAGGCTCCCTACCACAATTCCTTGACCTTTGCGACTCCAGACTCCTAAATGGAACTAAGCGTTCTTCATTAATTTAGTTGATGGAAAAGCTACAATTTAAAGTACCTTGTGAAGATTTTCTGCCACTAGAATTGTTGAAGTATATTTATACTGATGGTATCTACTCCATGCCATTTAAAACAATTTTTTTAGATGATTATGGTTCTGGGGTGCCTGGGTGGCTCAGTTCAGTTAAGCATCTGACTCTTGGTTTTGGCTCAGGTTATGATACTGCAGGGTCATGAGATTGAGCACTGTGTCAGGCTCCATACTTATTGGGGAGTCTGCTGGAGATTCTCTCTCTTCTCCCTCTACCCCTCCTCTCTGCTTGCATGTGTAGGTGCTCTCTCTCTCTCAAATCTATCTATCTATCTATCTATCTATCTATCTATCTATCTATCATCTATCTTTTTAAAAAAATCGATGAGTATGGTTCTACCTGGTTGGACTCAGGACGTAATCTAGTCAATTTTTGAAAAGGGTAAGTCTTTCCTCTTCAAATACAAACTTATCTATTGATAGACCATCCCTTCTGTCTATATCCCATGCCTGTTTCCTTCTTCTTTCCTTCCTTTCCTTCCTTACAAGCCTATGTTTCTCAGGCTAATAGCTCACATGGGGAGAGTCAAACTCTAGTCACTGTTATTTTGAAAATGATTATTTTATATAAGGAAATATGGCTGCAACAACATAAGTTGTGCTTTTTCTGGGTGCTTATTATTTTTATTTTATTTCTCTCATTCTTTGAGCAGGCTCAGCTGTATGAGCTTAATATTGACTCCTGTCAAGTCTTCTTTCCCATTTTGCACATGGAGGGTGAAAAAGCTGAGAAGCTGGGTACTAAGGAGAAGACACCTGAAGCCAAGAAGGCTGATGCTGGTGGCAAAGTTAAGGAAGGTAATCTGAAGGCCAAAATGCTAAAGAAGGAGAAGCCCCATTGCAGCAGAAACCCTGTTTAGTCAGAGGCATTGGCAGATAATCCTTATCAGCTATGTATTTCAGAAAGATCATGTATAAGAGGAAGTGTTCAACAGCTAAATCCAGGGTTGAAAATAAGAAGGAGAAGGTTCTTACTACTGTCACAAAACCAGCTGGTTGTGGCAAGAATGGTCGTATCGGAGTAAACTTCGCAAAATACCTGTGTATCACCCTACTGAAAATGTGCCTTGAAAACTGTTGAGCCACGGCAAAAAAACTTTCAGTCTGCATGTGAAAAAACTGTGGATTAGACTCACTCCTGGCCATTTGGATCATCCTCACTGGGTGCCACAAAGGCAAACTGGTGGTTTTCCTGAAGCAACTGAGCAGTGTCTTGCTACTTGTGACTGGATGTCTGGCTGGCCCTCAGTTGAGTTCCTCTATATAGAACACACAAAAAATTTGTCATTGCCTCCTCCACTAAAATTGATACCAGCAGTGTTAAAAATCCCAAAATATCTTACTGATGCTTACTTCAAGAGGGAGAAGCTGCATTAACTCATACACCAGGAAGGTGAGATCTTCAACACTGAGAAGTAGAAATATGAAATTACAGAGCAACACAAAGTTGGTCAGAAATCTGTGGACTCACACATTCTGTCAAAAATCAAAGGTGTTCCTCAACTTCAGGGTTACTTTCACTCTATTTTATCTCACAAATGGAGTTCATTCTCACAAATTGATGTTCTAAATTTCTTACAAGGAACCAAAATTTGTATGGAACCATGAAAGGTCCCAAATAGCCAAAGCAATACTGAAAAAGAAACAGAACTGAAGGAATCACAATTCTGGATTTCAAGCTATATGATAAATCTGTAGTCGTCAAGACGGTATGGTACTGGCACAAAAACAGACACATAGATCAATGGAACAGAATAAAGAACCTAGAAATGGTCCCACAACTATATGCAAACTAATATTCAACAACGCAGGAAAGAATATCCAATGGTAAAAAAGTCTCTTCAACAAATGGTGTTGGGAAAATTGGAGAGCAACATGCAGAAGAATGAAACTGGACCACTTTTCTACACCATACATAAAAAGAAATTCAAAGTGGGTGAAAGACGTAAATATGAGACAGGAAACCATCAAAATCCTGGAGAACACAGGCAGAAACCTTTTTGACCTCGGCCTTAGCAACTTCTTACTAGAACATCTTCAGAGGCAAGGGAAACAAAAACAAAAGTGAACTATTGGGACTTCATCAAGATAAAAAGCTTCTGCACAGTGAAGAAACAATCGACAAAAGTAAAGGCAGCCTATGGAATAAAAGAAGATTTTTGTAAATGACATGTCTAACAGAGGGTTGTATCCAAAATCTATAAAGAATTTATCAAATTCAACACCCAAGAAACAAATAATCCTGTTAAGAAATGGGCAGAAGACATAAATAGACACTTTTCTAAAGAAGATATCCAATGTCTAACAGACACGTGAAAAATGCTTAACATCACTCGTCATCAGGGAAGTACAAATCAAAACCATGGTGAGGGACACTTGGGTGGCTCAGTGGTTGAGCATCTGCCTTTGGCTCAGGGTGTGATCCTGGGGACCCGGGATTGGGTCCCACATCGGGCTCCCTGCATGGAGCCTGCTTCTCCCTCTGCCTATGTCTCTGCCTCTCTTCCTCTGTGTCTCTCATGCATAAAATAAAAATCTTTTTAAAAATCATGGTGAGGGGATCCCTGGGTGGTGCAGCGGTTTAGCGCCTGCCTTTGGCCCAGGGTGCGATCCTGGAGACCCGGGATCGAATCCCACATCGGGCTCCCGGTGCATGGGGCCTGCTTCTCCCTCTGCCTATGTCTCTGTCTCTCTCTCTCTCTATGTGACTATCATAAATAAATAAAAATTAAAAAAAATCATGGTGAGATACCACCTCACATCTGTCAGAGTGGTTAAAAATAACAACACAAGAAACAACAGGTGTTGGTGAAGATGTGGAGAAAGGAGAACCCTCTTGCACATTTGGTAGGAATGAAAACTGGTGTAGCCACTCTGGAGAACAATATGGAGGTTCCTTAAAAATTTAAAAACAGAACTACTGTATGACCCACCAATTGTACTACTAGGAATTTACCCAAAGGATACAAAAATACAGATTCAATAGGGTACATGCATCCTAACGTTTATAGCAGCATTATCAACAATAGCCTAACTGGAGAGAGACCAAATGTCCATAAACTGATGAATGGTTAATGAAGATGTGGTATATTTATACAATGGAATATTACTCACCTAACAAAAAATTAACATTGCAATGACATGGAAGGAGCTAGAGTGTATTATGTTGAGTGAAATACGTCATTTAGAGAAAGACAAATACCATATGATCTCACTCATATGTGGAATTTAAGAAATAAAATAGATGAACATATGGGAAGAGGGAAAAGAAAAAAATAAGAAAGGGAAACAAACCATAAGAGACCCTGAATAATGGAGAACAAACTGAGGATTGATGGAGGGAGGTAGGTGGAGAATGGGCTAGATGGGTGATGGCTGTTACTGAGGGCACTTGTTGAGAAGAGCATTGGGTCTTGTATGTAAGTGATGAATCACTGAATTTTACTCCAGAAACTATTGCACTGTATGTTAACTAACTAAAATTTAAATTAAAATAAATAATTTTTTCATAGAACCTAATTAAATAACTGATCCATTGAAAGTATTGATTCCTAAATAAAATAAAATAAAAAATATTGATTCCTATCATTATGAACGTCAGGATTGGTAGGAGCGTTCTCCATGATGAAAATGAAAGTAATAGTAAATTGTTGCATATATTAATTGACTTCAAGTTAATTATGCAATACCACCTAGCCATATTTCAGCTGCACTGCAGGGATAAAGGCCTGAGTACATGGTTACAGTCTTGTCGAAAAAGATGCCAGTCTTTAGGGTAATACTAGAATTTTTCTCTCCAAAAAATGTATTTATAGGAAACTTAGGCCTAACAGTGAGATATTTACACAGGCTGGAAACTGGAAGCAAAGAGAGGCCATCTATTTGACCTTCCACCTGAACCCTTGCCTTTTCTCTTCTCTCAGTGTTTGAGACATCCATCTGTTGAGATATTCAGTATGACTTTATAAGGTCCTCATCCACCTAAATTTAATCTCTGAGACTAGCAAGATGTGTTCAGCAACCTTTGACCATCTGGGAGTTCACTTTCATGTGTAGTTGAGGGAAGAGGTTTTCTGTTGATATATACATATATGTAGATGTATATATTAAAATAAAAAACATAGGAGGAATTGAGAAAATTTTGCTTTTGTATTTAAATCAATTTTTCATTCAAGGGGTAGAGCAACTCTCACGCTTTCTATTCTACCTAAAGTGTGTAGACTGCCCTAATCTTTTAGGTTGCACAGCAACCTAAAAATACACCAGTTTTCTGTGAGGAGGGACTGAGTTCTTCACTAGAAGCTTCCTAGAGTGTCCTAGTGTGCTTTCCCTATAAGCTCAAGCCTAGAGGAAGTCAAATAAAACAAGGGCCTTCTTATTCCTGGCTATTTTTCAAATACAGTCCCATTTCATTTGAGTGAGGATTTCAAGTAAATGTTAACCCTCCTTCTTTCCTCTTGGTCTTCCTTCCATTTTTCCTTTTTTGATTCCACATGTACATATTTTAAAATTATGAAAGTGCTTCTATGTTGAAAAAATTCAAATATTCCAGAAGTAAAGGTTCACCATCCCCCCTGTTTCTGACTACCACAATAAGTTTAGTTAATATCCATTGCCTCACAAAGTTACATTTTTTTTCTTGTGATGAGAACTTTTAAGATGTACTCTCTTAGCAACTTTCAAATACAGTGTTAACTATAGTTGCCATGTTATACATGACATTCCTAAAACTTATTTATCTTATATTTGGAAGCATGTACCCTTTGACCCTCTTCATCCATTTCCCCCACCCATTGCCTCTGGCAACCACCAATATGTTCTCTGTTTAATCCCACTCTTCAGAGGTAACAATTGTTAGCAGATTGGTATAAATTTAGGATCTTAATATGCATATATAAACATGTATAATCAGATATATGTTATTTTTGTTTATAAAAATTGGATGATATTTTATATACTTTTCTATATTTTCTCATTTATCAATATATCTTGAATACTTTCCCACATAAATACATATAGATTTCTCTCATTGCATAATTCTATAGTATCCCATTGTCAGTCTATTTAACCATCAGAAATTTCATTTATCCCAGTTTTTTTCTATATGAATTATGTTACAACGGATATGATTGTACAACACAAGGTTTACTTGGTAACATAAATTATTAGAAATGGAAATCTGGGGTCAAAATGTCTACATATTTAAATGTTGATAGATTTTTGCTAAATTTTCCTTTAGAAGGGCTAGTTCAATTTAAACTTTCACTACCAATATATAAGAGGGCTTGTTTCCTAGAACTCCTACCAATACTGTGTATTTTAATGCTTTAATTTTTTGCAGGTTTGCAAAAAGTTTTTGCCAGTTCAGTGTTGTTTTAATGTGTATTTCATTCATAGTTGGTGAGGCACAGCATCTTCACATGTTTCATGGCCATTTATATTCTTTCTTTTGCAAGACCTATTTTCACCAGAAATTACAGAGGGAAAACAAGACAGCTTTTGTGACAGAGCTCTGGTAACGAGAAAGGTACATCACCTATACTTATGCAGAAAAATAAGAAGATAAGTGTTTCCCTTTATTAGAAATATAAATATGCTTTTTTAAATAATAAAGGCTGAAAGGAAAGTAGAATGCATCACTCTGTAAAAGATACACAGATAGGCTTCATAGTATATTTCAGAAACTAAAACAATCGAACAGAGGAAAACATAGAGGAAATAAGACTGCTGAGGAAGCTGGCAGTATGCTTCTAACCATCCATTCCATTTGTTCATTATTTTAAAAACATTCAATAAATATTTTCAAGCACCTACAATATGCTAATCACTGGATATCTGAGGGTAAACAAAGATCCTAGTCTCTGAAGTAAGATTGACTGGGTTTGAATTTTGGTTCCATCTCTTACACTGTGATCATGTAGGGAGTTTCTTAATGTACTTGTGCTGCAGTTTCGTCATCTGTAAAATGGGTATAATAATAGTATGTACCACATAGGGATGTTGAGAGGATTAAATGAGATTAATGCAAGTAAAGCTCTGTGCACAGAATAAGCACCTAACAAGAGTTATATTTACAGTTTTCGACAAATGAATCTTTGCTTCGTACCCAAAATCAACCCTGGAGATAGAGGCCAAAGAAAAGCATAGATTCCCAGAAAAATAGCAACCACTACAACAATACCACTGTGAGAAGTCCTGGAGATATTGAAAGTTGCCTTCAACTGATGTGTGTAAAAGGTAAATGGTTGTAGCTTGGTGCAAGGGCAATGCAAGTCTTACTGGAGTGAGTTGATGAGCATAGGGATGGACTAACCAGTTGTCCTCTGACATTCTCTCCAATTCTGCCCCTCCAAACTCTTAGATCTGATAGTTTGCAACTCAAGGTAACTGACCAGAAGAGTTGCCTCATAAGGTGGCAAGATATAGGAATAACAGTAGTTCTATGGTATCTGGGACTCTTCCTGAGGACTAGACTAGGGCCTGGCTTTTGGCCCTTTTTCAATATACATTTATTAGATGAAGTAGCTAATACCCCCAGGAAATAGGAATAAGTATACCTAGACTTCTGAGAAGGATGAATGACTACCATAGAAAAGAACAACAAATTGAAAATATATACCATTAAAAAAAAATAAAACATATACCATTCAATGCAGAATAATTGGAACAGATGAGCTAATAATTTAAAATATATTAGGTGGGATCCCTGGGTGGCGCAGCGGTTTGGCGCCTGCCTTTGGCCCAGGGCGCGATCCTGGAGACCCGGGATCGAATCCCACGTCGGGCTCCCGGTGCATGGAGCCTGCTTCTCCCTCTGCCTGTGTCTCTGCCTCTCTCTCTCTCTCTCTCTCTCTCTCTGTGACTATCATAAATAAATAAAAATTTTAAAAAAATAATTAAAAAAAAATATATTAGGTAAATTTAAAGATTTTAGGTAATAAATTAGTGATATGAAATAAAATAATTTTAAAAGATCAAATGAAAAATATTAGCCATTAAAATGTATATTTATCTATATAGTTACCATTTTTTTATAGTTACCATTTTTGACACTCTTCATTCCTTTGTGCAGATCTCAGTTTCCACTTAATAACATTTTACTTCAGCCTGAAAATAGGCCCTTATCACTTCTTTTTAAAAATATATTTTTATTTTAGAATAGATTTGGATTTATGAAAAGTTGCAAAGATAGAATGGAGAGTTTAAACATATCCTGTATTCTGTTTCCCCTGCTGTTAACGTCTTACATTAGTATGGTACATTTGTCACAACTAATGAACCAATATTGATACATTATTGTTAACTAAAGTCCATACTTCTTTTGATTTCCTTTGTTTTTAATCTAATGTCTTTTTTCATTCCTGGAAACACATTGAAGACACCAATTAGTTATCATATCTCTTTAGGCCCCCTTTGGCTGTGATGGTTTCTCAGACTTTGTTTTTGATGACTTTGACAGTTTTGAGGAAGACTGGTCAGGTATTTTGTGGATTGTCCTTCATTTGGATTTGTATGATGTTTTTCTCATGATTAGACTGGGTTATGTGTTTTTGAGAGGAAGTCGCAAAGTGCCCTTCTCATCACATCATATCATGGGTACATGTTATCAGCATGATTTATCACCGATGATATTATTAAATTGATCATCTGTCTGAGGCAGTGTTTGTCAGGTTTCTCCGCTATAAAGTTACTCTTTCTCCTCTTTTTCTATTTTGTTCTCTTTGGAAGGGAGTTATTTTGTGCAGCCCACATTTGAGGAGTGGGGAATTATGCTCCACCTCCTTGATGGTAGACTATCATCTACATAAATTATTTGGAATTCTTTTATATGGGAAGTTTATTATGGGTATATTATCCTCTATTTATTTGTTTACTAAATCATTTATTTATACCAATATGAACTTATGGATATTTATTTTATACTTTGGGTTATAATCAAATACTACTTTATTTCTTTTTCACATCACTCCAACTTTGGCCACTGGGAGCTCTTTCAATTGATTGCTGTATCTCTTTGACATGACCCCATCATGCTTTTTAACACTTCCTTACTTTTTGGTATTACAAGATGCTCCAGGCTCATCCCGTCTATTTTCATCTTCAGCCTTAGAGTTTGCCATTTCTCCAAGGAGCCCTGGTTCCTTTTGTTGCAGAATGATATTAGAAAACAAGATTTGTGCACTGGGTGTAGTGCTTCTTTTTTGCAGGTTTGTGGTGACAAATTCTCTCAGCTTCTGTTTGCTTGACAAAGTATTTACTTGGTCTTTATTTTTGAAGTATCCCCCCCTTGGATATAGAATTGTTTCCCAGCTTATATTATTTCTGACATGAAGTCAGTACTTATTCTTATTTTTATTCCTGTATATATAAGGTATTCTTTTTGTTCCTTTGGCTGCATTTGGAACAGAAAGCTCAAGTGTTATTGTGTACAAGTAGCTTTGTTTGACTTATTGTATAGACCATAAAGTTGAAACCCATTAAAGTCATTCCATGGGGGACACCTGGGTGGCTCACAGGCTGAGTGTCTGCTTTGGCTCAGGTCATGATCCTGGGGTCCTGGGATCAAGTTCCACATTGGGCTCCCTGCAGGAGCCTATTTCTCCCTCTGCCTATGTTTCTGCCTTTCTCTCTGTGTCTCTTATGAATAAATAAATAAAATCCTAAAAAAAGGCATGCCATGGTTTGCTCACAGAGCCAAACATAGACCCCTACATCTCTAACTCCTACATTTCTGCTATTTCTTCAGGATAGTGAAGGAGCATGAAATCTCAGGTGAGTTGGGTGGATTGTGAACTGATTTGTCAAATGGACCTTGCTTGGAAAGGCCTTTTGGGAAGGATTGGGCATTCTCAAATGAATTAATACTACAGTCTCAACACCTCCTAATTAAGAGGGGAATGGAATCATGAATGCAGCAGTGTGTCAACCCTATAGCTAGTCTCCTCTTTGGTAGGGTGATGAGTTTCAGAGAGCCTCCCGCATCAATGTAGAATGTGGTCTCCTGCTTTGTAACTATGTTTATGTACATTGAAAGATGTATTCAGTGAGAATTTGGAAACCCCTGTCTCCACTAGACACACATACACATACTCCCTCTCGAGCTGAACCTTCATGCTATGAAAGCACAACCCTTGCATAAACCATTGAAAATTAAAATAGAAATACAGACAGATGGGGCCTGATCTGTATGTTAGGAAATTTCAGAGTCCTATGTATCAAAATTGTAAACACAACAAATACAAAATCTGATCTAATAGTGAAGTCCAAAATGGGAGTTCCAGAATGCCCTTCCAAAGATTAGGAGCCAACTTCCCCCTAGAAGAAGGGCCCCCTAGAAGAACCCTACTAAGAATAATGACCCCACAGAACTCCACCCAATCTTATTCGGTGAATAAATCCTCCAGAGCATCCCAGAAGATGCCAAGAAAGATGGTGGCAATTGTGAGATGGTGGGTACAGGACCCAAGGGGCATGTCAGTTTCTTGGCTGGATGTAGCACTGTCAACTACCACGGAGATGTACTTTATGATGAGTACATCCTTCCACCCTGCTACATAGTTGACTACTGGACCAGATGGAGTAGTATCTGGAAGCATCACATGTTGAATGCTACACCCTTCAAGATCGATCAGAGCCAGATTTTGAAGATACAGGAAAGACAGAGGGGGCATGCCATCCACAACTTCAAAGCTCTTCAGTACTTTCACTCTAAGTCCCTCACTCACGACACCTCCCATACCCCTTTCTTCCCCAACCAGAAGTCCAACTGCCTGAAGAATGCCACCATGTCTCTGAAGTGTCTCAACAAGAAGCTTCTGAACCAGGGCATCTAGATTGGGCAAAGTGGACATTCCTCTGTGGAACATGCTCAGGCCACTATGGAGCTGTACAAGTTGGTTGAAGTCGAGTGGGAACAGCACCTGGCCCACGATCCCCCAAAAGACTAGCAGCAGTGGGGACACTGGTAATGTGGGGAGGCAGAGGGAGCACTGCACCCAGAAGAAACAGGGCTGTGGACCAGTTGGACAGCTCTACTAGCTCCACCTCTTTGCAAGCTTGAGGTGTGAGGGAGAGAGAGGCTCCACCCTAGACTTAATATCTATTAAAATTTCACCTCACTATTGTGTTCTGTGTCTGGTTAAGTTTCTTGTGGAAGGAGACAAGCCTCTATGTCAAACTCAGCCCTATACTGTTTGCCTCTTAAATGGTGCTAAACACATATCCCAGGATGCTTTGCTCTAGTTCAGCCTTTTGCTTTCAAGGGTCAGGGCATACAGGAAAATGTACTCTCTCGGACTGCCTTCTCACTGATGTGACCCCATGTCTCATTTTATGCCTTTTGTTCTGAAGTAATTAGCAGTACCCTTTCACTCCCAAAAGTACCCTGGTTGGTTGATCACACTCTGTATCACAGACTCTGCTTTTGGCTTGGAGTCTCAACCTAGTCTGTTTTGGGATGTTACTTATTCTTCTCACTTTGACTTACAGAGAATCCATCCTGGTGAGGTTCAGTTCTCTTTCAGTTTACAAGGCAGTAGAGGTAGAGAGCATGACTTGGAAATCAACTTTTCTGACTTAGAAAAGCAGTCTTTTCCTAAAGTAATAGAGGATTTATTTAGTTTACATCCTAATTGGTAGGTTAAAAAAGAATTTAAAGTGTTTTCATGGTTTTTAGTCTTTTACTTTGCTAAACCAAACCTCTAAAAACTCGAATTATTCCCTTGATAAAGTTTTATAGTGGAAAATAAAATAAAATAATAAAATAAAATGGAGCTCCAAATGTAAAAAGGTAATTAAAGTGCCCCCCCCCAAAAAAAATGAGCCATATGCACAGGTGAGTCTTAAAATCTTTTAGGAATAGCTAATTTATATGTTAATACCCTTTGCCATTTTAAGATTTCAATTTTATCCTGCTTTCCACTTGAAGCAGCATTTTTTATTTCAATCAGGACCCTTTGGGTATATAATTTATTACTAGGTTTAGAAGAAAATGTAAAACTCTTGCAAAGTCTGGCTAACACCACCTGAATTTTGTATTTTCCCTTTTAAGCTTAAAAAAAAAAGATTTGTAGTTTATTTATTCATGAGAGACACACAGAGAGGCAGAGACATAGGCAGAGGGAGAAGCAGGCTCCATGCAGGGAGCCTGATGTGGGACTCGATTCCTGGGATCACACCCTGAGCCAAAGGCAGGCATTCATCTGGTGAGCCACCCAGGTGCCCCTTGCATCTTCCCTTTTAAGCCTCAGAATTGCTTACTTGAGTTATAGTCTGGATGGCCTTTGGTAAGACAGTTTTTGGACGAACCCCTCCTCCAGCTTCCTTACTGTCTCCAACTTTCTCTTTGTGTTATCTGCCCTCCTCCACCCCTCCCATGCATCTAGTACTGCCTACTCTCTATCTTCCTTCCTTCCTATTGCAGTTTGCCCTGAGGTATCACTCTAATATCAATCATTTATGACTTAGTAAGGGTATAAATCAACTTTCTTCCATCTCATATGGAGCATTCTTCTACGCTTATCTCTAATTATGGAATTAAAGACTTTGTCTCTTATTAAGGAGAATTCAGGCCTCATTCGGCTTATGGGGAAGGTAGATTTTGGCACCAGACCGTAGGCATTTCAGAAATTGATGGATGATTGTGCCATTTCGAATACTTAAGAATGGCTAGTATACCTAATAGCAGTTCAAGGAGAATTTGCTAATTTGATGAATGGTTATCTACCCCTCCTACCAATAAGGCTTTGGCTATTAAGCCTTTTCTTTGGCTTTTCAATGTGTCCAGATTGATATTGTGGGGTTTGGGCAAATTTTGTATCCTGATATTATACTTGAGTTAGATAATGAAGAAGGTTGTAATATTTGAGAAGATTGAATCTTGAAGGATAATTCAATGAGCAGTCACAGGACAGAATTGGGAAGTTAAACAGACACATGTGAATCTTCCAGAATTGAAAACTGTTGAAATTGCTGGAAGATTAGAACATATTAGTCATTTGTTGTAAACCTGCTCCGGCTGTACCTTCAAAGAACGGTTTATTTCCTGACTGTCAGTCAACGGGTGGCCTGATTAGAGGGAGCAGGATCTGAGGAGGTCAGAATCTGGGCTCTGGAGTCATTTCTGACGAATTTTTCTTTTGCCTAAAATACAGCAGGAAAAGCAAATGCAAGGTGGAGAAGAGATTTACATGTTTTTTCCTTATTGCTCACATGAAGCTTATATTTCCACCTAAAGTCTTTTCACGGAAAGCTCTTGGAAAAATTGACCCCTGAAGCAAGCATTATTTAGAGTTTGGGATGTGGCTTTCTGGCAAGGTGTAGGTTTGAATATGATTAGCAGACAAGCCCTGCGCTGGGCCCCTTGGCTTCTGCTGGCTGGCATTCATCCATACACCAGCCAGCCTTCTCTGTTTCTGCTACTGCTAGAAATGTCCCTGTTAGTGTTCAGACATTCTCTAGTACATTCTCAAACCTTCCTTAATTGTCATCTGAGAGTGGCCACCTCCTATGCATACAAATCAATCATTATAATTTTCCCCAAGAAATTCTGGGAAGAGGAAGTGGTGGTTGGGCTGGATGAGAATATTTCTGCTCTAATCACCAAGCCTCTCTTATTGATGATGTAAGGACAATTTCTACCAGCTTTGGGGGAGGGAATAAGAAGAAAAAAAGGGATACTTTGCTCTCCCCTTGACAGAGGTAATTGCCTTACCTGCTACACAATGTTTTTCACTCTCCACCTCTTACACTCTCATTCCTAAGAAACCCTTGAGTTGCTCTCTTTTTTGGGCTCATATTGTTTTTCAATAGGTTAAGGTTACAACTATTAATAAGCTAGGGCTTTTGCTCCGAGGCTGTCAAACTAGCCCTTTTCAAGTCTGTAAAATTTGTTTAGGAATTAAGAGATTTGAAATTTCATATATTCATGTAAGTAGCTCTTCCTTTCATGTTTTTGCCTGGCTATTACTGGAGGTGCTTTTAAACTACAAGCTTTTTATTAAGTAGAAAATATGCTTATTGAGAGGAAGGGCAAGATGCTCCTAGTGACCTGTCTAAAGTACCCCTTTAACTAATGACAGCTTCTATCAAATGAGAGCAAGAATTGTACTGATTCTGAACAATATAGGGGCAGGACCATAAAATTAGGACATTTTTATAAATTGCCTTTTTTTTAAAGGATCTTATTTATTCATGAGAGACACACAGAGAGAGAGAGGCAGAGACATAGGTAGAGGGAGAAGCAGTCTCCCTGCAGGGAGCCTGAGGTGGGACTCGATACCAGGATTCCAGGATCATGACTTGAGCCAAAGGCAGATGCTCAACCACTGAGCCACCCAGGTGCCCCCAAATCAGGAAAAATTTAAGAATAACATCATTGCCTTAATAAGTAGTTTTTCTGCTGTGAAACTTGTAAGTACTTTATATAAAGCTTATTTGGAAATATAAAAGCCATTGCATTCTAGACTCAGTAAGGCAAAATGATAATGATGAACAATCTTAAAGATCCTTCAGTAAGAAGAAGGCTTACTGGAATGTCTAAGAATTTTACAGCATCATTTGAAATAAAATTTCATTTGATGTAGTTAAAAATCTCATTTCAGTGAGCTTCGAATAAGTATCCAAGTGACTAATACAACTTTCTTTCTTTAAAAAAAAAGAATTTATTTATTTATTCATGAGAGACACACAGAGAGAGAGAGAGAGAGAGGCAGAGGCACAGGCAGAAGGAGAAGCAGGCTCCATGCTGGGAGCCCAATGTGGGACACAATCCCAGGACTCCAGGATCATACCCTGAGTTGAAGGCAGGCGCTTAACCACTGAGCCACCCAGGCGTCCCTACAGCTTTCTTTAACCAGCATCATTAACCAAATCTTTTTCTAAATTATATTTTCACAGAATGAGGTGTAACAAAAGATAAGTGTGTTCTAGTCTTTTAAAAAAATAGCATTTCTAGTATATTGTGGGTCCACTATGGGTTAAACACAATGTCTTAATTCTTTACAGCTCCTCACTAGTCTGGGCTAATGCCATTGATGACTGGGAAGATGACTCCGAGACCCAACAGTATCTTCAATCTTCAAATATTAAATTTTGTTCATTAATGTAACTTACTATACTGCACTCATTAAGGCAGGAAATTGGATTCACGGGGATCCCTGGGTGGCTCCACGGTTTAGCTCCGCCGTGGGCCCAGGGCCTGATCCTGGAGTCCCGGAATCGAGTCCCACATCCGGATCCCTGTGTGGAGCCTGCTTCTCCCTCTGCCTGTGTCTCTGCCCCTCTCTGTATCTACCATGAATAAATAAATAAAATCTTTTTTTTAAAAAAAGGAAATTGGACTCATAGGATTTCCAGCCATAAATTTTGAAAAATAATACGGTTTTTATTTTTCAGGTACCCAGACAAAAAACAGTCACAATACGCTATACTCAAACCCAGTGAAAAAAGGATTGGGCATGATGATGTGTTATTGCATTGAAAGTAGCCAAAAATGATTGCCCATGGTTTGGAAATGGTTTTGTTTTATAGTAAATTTGTGATACTCGAAACTGATGTAGAGTGTTTGTTGTTATTCAGTATATTCACCCACCCAGACCAGTTGGGTGACCTTAACATGGTAAGTGCTTAAAAATATTTTTTTTGTCTAAATACAAGAATGAATGTATATCCTATATATTTTAAATATATTAAACCTATTTTATTATCAATTGCTCCTGATAATCTGTTTCCTTTTTGTCTTGTGCTCCTACTCATTGAATCATTTGAACTTATTGCTTCAGGGGAAGACAGATATGGCCTAGAACAAACGTATCATTGGTCATCCCTGAATTTCAAACTGTAATTTTTTTAGTGTATTGTGAGAGGATAGTTTCCAAAGCTGGGTTTTGATGAAGGTAAAGGTTCCCTTTACATACCAAGATAAAAATGTGTTGGTGTGAAAATAGAAGTTTACCATCAGCCATTGTGTAGAGAGGATGGGAGATCCTAACATAAGGGGGATTTCTGCCATTCAGGAAACCAAAACCATTGTGGTGCTTGGAGGAGATTGGAAATATATTTGGGGAGGATGTACTTATGCTTGAGATGATGATCCCACATCTGGGCCACAGAAGGGGCTGGTATTGCTTTTCCTGTTTATGATTCTTGGAGGGGATTACTTGGTGCCCTGTATCAACACAAAGTAGCCACAGTTGAGTAGAGATGGCACCATGGCATGATAAAGCAGAGGTCTGGGGATAGTGTACCTGGTCCTGAAGGGCTGTAAAGAAGATCTTAAGTTCTCATGTGCCCTGATCAGGGATGAAAGAGTAAAGAAAGTATAAGTGGCTCAAAAGAGGCCTGGAGTTAGAAGAAATGGATGCTGAGTGCAGGAATCTTACCATCAGAGTAATGCAAGTTTTATGGTCATGAGCAGTAGCTTCCAACATGATTTCTCAAAAGCCAGGTGGCTCTGAGACATTATGCAGTGGTCACTTATACAAGACTCACAATGATCAGGTATGGTTAGAGGCAAACTCAGCAGAAGTCACAAAGGAACCAGAGACCAACATGCAATACAGAGATTCCTTCTCCAGTGCAGTGAGGTTTATATAAACTTTCCTCTGTACCCCAATGCCATCTTGAGGAAGGAGAGGAGAAGCTATTCTGAGAAAATAGAGGCAGCCTTATTAGGAAGTTTGAACTTTAAATTGATTAAATATTAACCTGACAGATACTGGGAGAATTAGGGCTCCCAAACAAGATGAAGTCAGATATAGAACATTAGGTTGATTTTTTTTTGTTACTGAGTCAATTTGTAAGTTTGTACTTCCTCTAACAAATGCACTCTCTGATTCTTTCTAAACTAAGGCAAGACTCATCTGCCTTTCCAACTCAGCACTAAGTTTTACTTTCTATTTATTTTCTAAGTCTTCCTTTATATTTATTTTTCCAGTTATATTGAGGTATATATGGCAAATAAAAATATGCACATTTAAGGCATACAGTGTAATGATTTTACATATATATATATATATATATATATATATATATATATAGTGAAATGATTACCGCAATCAAACTAACACATCCATCACTTCACATAATTACTTTTTTGTGTTAAAACACTTAAGATCTAATTTCTTAGCAAATTTGAGGTATACAATATTGTTAACCATGCTGTGTATATACAGTCATCATCCTGTATATTAGATCTCCAGAACTTATTAATCTTATAACTGAAATTTTTACCCTTTAACCGACATCTGTTTACCACACTCTCCCTAGTCCTTGGAAACACCATTCCTCTGTGCTTCTCTGAGTTCAAAAGTCTTACTTTTTATATAATTACTCTGGGAAAAGTATGAAGGGTAATGAAATGACAAGAGACAGGTTCTTTATTAAAATGCACATTCCTCTGGAAGTAGTCACACCTTAAAATTTTATCAACTAATACTAAATTATGAGTTAACAAAATAGTTGTCCACTAACATCTCAGTAGAGGTTTGGGAGGATAATAAAGACTAGGCAGTTTGAAGAAGGTGGTTAAGAAGGAATTAAGAAATGGACCATCTGGGTGGCTCAGTTGGTTAAGCATCTGCCTTTGCTTAGGTTGTGATCCCAGAGTCCTGGGATATATCCTGCCTCAGGCTCCCTGCTCAGCGTGGACTCTACTTCTCCCTCTGCCCCTCTCCCTACTCATGCTCTCTCTTGTGCTCTCTCTCTCTCTCTCTCAAATAAATAAACAAAATGTTTAAAAATGAAGGAATTGTGAAGTAGGTATAGTTTTCATTATATATCTGAGGTTGCTTAGATAATATTTATCACTCAGTTCTTCATTCACAGGAGAGGACTTGTTATCAAGGCAATACTATGAAGTAGGTAAGAACACAGACTTTGGAGTCAGACAAGCCTGGATTCAAATACTAGCTATATCACTTTGAACTAATGACCTAGCCCATTTTAGCCTCAATTTTCTCATCTGTAAAATGGGGGAAATACTATGTATGGCAAAGTATTGGTGTAGGGAATAAGTGCAATCTGAAAACTTTTAAGAATAATATTTGAAATACACAGAGGAACACATAGACACGGCCAAAAAACACATGAGAAAATGCTCTGCATCACTTGCCATCAGGGAAATACAAATCAAAACCACAATGAGATACCACCTCACACCTGTGAGAATGGGGAAAATTAACAAGGCAGGAAACCACAAATGTTGGAGAGGATGTGGAGAAAGGGGAACCCTCCTGCACTGTTGGTGGGAATGTGAGCTGGTGCAGCCACTCTGGAAAACTATGTGGAGGTTCCTCAAAGAGTTAAAAATAGATCTGCCCTACGACCCAGCAATTGCATTGCTAGGGATTCACACCAGAGATACAGATGCAGTGAAACGCCGGGACACCCGCACCCCGATGTTTCTAGCAGCAATGTCCACAATAGCCAAACTGTGGAAGGAGCCTCGGTGTCCATCGAAAGATGAGTGGATAAAGAAGCTGTGGTCTATGTATACAATGGAATATTACTCAGCCATTAGAAATGACAAATACCCACCATTTGCTTCGAGGTGGATGGAACTGGAGGATATTATGCTGAGTGAAATAAGTCAATCCGAGGAGAAACATTATATGGTCTCATTCATTTGGGGAATATAAAAAGTAGTGAAAGGGAATAAAGGGGAAAGGGGAGAAAGTGAGTGGGAATTATCAGTGAGGGAGACAGAACATGAGAGACTCCTAACTCTGGGAAACAAACAAGGGGTGGTGGAAAGGGAGGTGGGAGGGGGAATGGGGTGACTGGGTGACGGGCACTGAGGGGGGCACTTGACAGGATGAGCACTGGGTGTTATGCTATATGTTGGCAAATTGAACTCCAACAAAAAAAATTTTTTTAAAGAATAATATCTGAAATGTAACAATGTAACAGTTGCTCCATAAGCGTTTGTTCCCTATCCTCTGTCGAATTGTGTTGGACATCTTCCCTTTGCCTCTCTATCCTTTTCTATCCTACTCTGTGCTCTGGAAGACTGACTTGTATAGATTCCATCACTGGGTTTCCTTGTTCTCTGGCTTCCTGTTGAGTTAGAACAATGGAAAGCATAGTAAGAGGTCAGAGGGAAGAAAGTGAAGTTGGGATATCTATTCCTTTATTCTATCCTGCAGGATGCCATAGGCCCATAGACTGATTAAATTCCTCAAGGAAGGGTCACTATTCCAGTTAGGAAGACCACTCATTGGAACACTCTCTTTTCTTCGTTGCTCTTTCAGGCTGAGATCATAATACTTTGTTATCTCTTTCTGTGGTTTACCACACCTTTGTAAATAGCCCCTTTATAAATTCTCCTCAAATTATTTAGTTTGAGCATGCCTTCCTATTTCTTGCTGAGACCCTGATTGGTACATTCTCTTACAATTTCTAAATATCCATGACAAATAGAAGGAAGACAAATGTACTCAATCTGTCTATAAACACCTGAATTACCTGTCCCAGTCCTTCCTTTGAGATGCTGAGCTCTAATGAGGGGACAGTTTGATCTAGTGAAAAGAACATAAAACAAATGGGTCAGAAGACAGAGTTTTGCTCTGCTTCTGCCATAACTCTTTGAGCTTAGGCAAGTGATATGGCTCCTCTGTAGGTCTCAGTTCTTCTTCTGTAAAATGAAGGAATTTAATCAGATGACTTCCACAGTAACTTCTGGTGCTTACCCCACAGTGACTGAAGTTTTAATTGGTATAGTTGTAGCAGACATTCTTTTTTTTAAGGAATTTTTTTAAAATAATAAATTTATTTTTTATTGGTGTTCAATTTGCCAACATACAGAATAACACCCAGTGCTCATCCCATCAAGTGCCCGCCTCAGTGCCCGCCACCCAGTCACCCCCACCCCCCCTCCCCCGCCTTCCTCCCCTTCCACTACCCCTAGTTCGTTTCCCAGAGTTAGGAGTCTTCCATGTTCTGTCTCCCTTTCTGATATTTCCTACCCATTTCTTCTCCCTTCCCCTCTATTCCCTTTCACTACTATTTATATTCCCCAAATGAATGAGACCATATAATGTTTGCTTTTAAGGAATTTTTTTATTTATTAGAGAGAGAAAGTGAGCAAGCAGGAGTGGGAGGAAGTGTAGAGGGAGAGGGAATAGCAGGCTCCCCACTGAGCAGGGAGCCCAACAGGGCTCTATCTCAGGACCGTGGAAAGGAGACTGATGCATCTCCAATCTTCCTTAAGAAAGAAAATAAGAAAAACAAAATAAACAAAACTAAACTAAAATTAAAAAAGAAGGAGAAGGAGGAGGAGAGATGAGTGGAGGAAGGAGAAAGAACAAGCTTTTACAAATGATAAGTGAAGCTTTTAAGCCTTCTAATCAATCTTTCTACCCTCAGATTGGCAGATTAGGACTCTTGACATCTGAATGATTTATTATGACTTAAAGTCCATACTTACAGCAATTCAGCTTGATTTCTTCACAACAGGAGGCAGTGAAAGGAGACAGATAATAGGCAGGAAACAAGACCAGTCACTGTAGAAATGAGAACTTAAATGGTGATTCTTCTATGTGGTCTTGGCAGACATCAGAATTTTTTGTTGTTTCTATAGTTGTTTGCTTTGGAGAGTTTGTGAGACTGGGAAGAATAAAGAAGTAGCAGAATATTTATACACACTTAGACAAAAAGAATAATCAAGGCATATGAAGAGGCATATAATAGCAAGGCATGGTTTGGAATAAAGCAGTGAGACTGTCCATTGAGATCTATCATGTTCTAGGCCACTGTGTTGTGGACTTTATATATGTTACAGAACTTGGTCGTCGCAACAGCTCTGTGAGGTAGAGATTATGATAATTTTATTTTTTTATTTTTTTTATTTATTCATGAGAGACACACACACACACACAGACACAGACACAGGCAGAGGGAGAAGCAGGCCTCATGCAGGGAGCCCGACGTGGGACTGGGACTCGATCCCAGGGCCGCAGGATCACGCACTGGGCTGAAGGTGGCGCTAAACCGCTGAGCCACCCTGGCTGCCCGAGATTATAATTTTAAAGAAGAGGAAACAGGCTCAGAGGGGCTAAGAAACTTGTCCAAGTTCACTCAGGTTTATCAGTAAAGGAAAAAAACAGCATGCGAATCTAGGTTTAGCTAGTTTCAAAGTCTATACTTTCCAGAGACTGCTAAAGAATAATGTCATAAATTACCTTTGGTGATTTCATGGCATATAGATAGTTTAAAACAATTCATTCATGCACTCAGTCAAGAAATATTTATTGTGTATCTAACATGTTCCAAGAGATGTTCTGTATACTGGGATACAGTTGTGAACAAGTCAGAAGAAATACCTACTTTTGCATCCTAGAAACCTGCCTCCTAGTGAGGGAATCAGATAATTAAAAAGTATGCAAGTAGCCAAATATAATTTTCTGGTAGCCATAAGTGTTTTGAAGAAAATTAAATAGGGAGAAATTGGGAGGTGGTCATAGGTGGTTTCTCTGAGAAAGTGCCATTGAAGCTGACTCTAGAATAACTCAGGAACTCGCCTGCAAAGATAGGAAAAAAGGAAATTTCAGACAGGAGTACAGCAAGAAATAGGAGGGGAGCCAGCTTAACTGGAGAGGAGAGAAAGAGAGAAGGAGATATAGATAACTAGATCATAATGAAGGATTTAGCTTTTATTCTAAGAATGATGGTGAGTCACTAGTATCCTCAACTACTTTTTACACCCAGGTCTTCTTTTAAAAAGGATTTTATTTATTTGAGAGAGAGAGAGAGAGAGAGAAGCACAGGAAGCAGCAGAAGGAGAGGGAGAAGCAGGCTCTCTACTGAGCAGGGAGCCCGATGTGGGGCTCAATCCCAGGACCCTGGTATCATGACCTTAGCTGAAGGCAGACACGTAACAGACTGTCACCCAGGTACCCCCACCCAGGTTTTAATGGAAGGATTTTCTGATAATAAACTTGGTGATTACAGATTCTGAGTGTAAATCTTAGCTACCTCTCAGAATTAATCAATATCCTTCATGACAAAAACAAGTTATTAAATGCCAATTTGTATATAGCACAAGGTTTCAGTTCAGTAGTTGCTACCTTATCTGTGTGTGTGTGTGTGTGTGTGTGTGTGTGTGTGTGTGTGTAGAATGTAGAGATAAGTGTGGTATGCATGACTACAAGACCTGGAAGGTCAGGAGGTGGGTGGGAATACCCACAGACCTCAGCAGTCCTCAGCCAGTCTCATCTCCAGCTTAAGGAACCATAAGCACTTTTCCTTGGTGCCTGTGGTTATTTCTTGGTCTACCTCCCTGCGTCCCTCCTGAGTGAAATGATGTCTTCCAGTGAAAAAGAAGGGAAGATGTTTGCATGGATTTGAATCTTGCATTGGCAATTCCAGTGAATGCACAGGATATATTTACATGATGCTGGAAGCATTTACATGGTGCTCGAATTACATAGCTTGTGGAGAGGAGATTGTTTATTCAAACAAAGATTGAGAGGACTGATTTGATTTCTTAAATCAACCCAAGACTATGCGATTGTAGGATATGTAAATTTTTTGCTCAATGGTGGAAGACTTCATCTTCCTATTAGAAAAATAGAAGGAAATAAGGTGTTTGTACCTAGAAAGTGCAGTGAGAGGCTATGGTAGTAATTGATCTGCATACTGGTTACACGAATATGTTCAATTTGTGAAAATTCAGTGAGCTGTACAATTATGATTTGTGTTCTTTTATGTTTATATTATACCTCAATAAAATTCTACAAAATGTGAACTAAAAGAAATGGAATCTTGAAGGCATTTTCAATATAATAAATCCAGGATAGTTAATAGGCACTGCAGTAGGAGTTTAGAGACTTAGGTCCAGTATAAGCTCTTCCACTAACTCACATGAATGAATAATAATAATGCAGGGGTTTGAAGTAGCCCAATAAATTACATCTTTTCTTCCTTCAGTTCTGAGGTGATAGAGACAAAGAAGTAAAGCAGGCGATCAAAATAGCTTTATTTCTGGTGGAAGTGCTAGAGAAAGTGATTTAGATATGTTTACCAAGTAGGCTTCTTAATTCTGAACTTCAGAATTAGGCAGAGATACCCACCCAGAATAAAGAAATTCAAGAAAGCTGTAGGTCTTGCCCAGAAAGGGGATTTTGTGGCAGCAAATAGAACTGTGCTCATTCCCTCTAAAAACAGATACATCCCTACTGGCTACACTGTTCCTGCTCCCAAATCTACCAATCAGAATTCCTTCCTCCTGAGAGGGAAAAAATGAGAGAGTGTTGAGAGGTCAACAGTGTTAGGCTAATTGATATTTCTCCACTTGGGAACATGGAAGTCAAGAGAAAGGGTGTCCCCAGCCTTCTTTAACTAACAACAAACAAATTGAGCCATGATGATAGCAACTGCCATTTATTAAGCACTTACTATGGTGAGGCATGGAGCAAAGTGTCTACACGTGTATTTTTACATATATTCTCTAATTGCATTCTCACAATAATCTCAGGAAATAAGCATCATTATTATCTCTATTTTATGTATGGAGTAACCTACCCAAGGTCATATAGCTAGGAAATGGTGGAGCTAGGACTTGAACATTGACTCCAAAAGCCATACCCTTAGAGATAGCATTTTTTATAATAAATTTATTTTTCATTGGTGTTCAATTTGCCAACATACAGAATAACACACAGTGCTCATCCCGTCAAGTGCCCCCCTCAGTGCCCGTCATCCATTCACCCCCACCCCCCGCCCTCCTCCCCTTCCACCACCCCTAGTTCATTTCCCAGAGTTAGGAGTCTTTATGTTCTGTCTCCCTTTCTGATAGAGATAGCATTAGCATAGTGAAAGGTTGAGACTAGCATTGGGCTGCCAGATTTTTTAAAAGATTTTATTCATTCATTCATGACACACACACACACACACACACAGAGAGAGAGAGAGAGAGAGAGAGAGAGAGGCAGAGACACAGGCAGAGGGAGAAGCAGGCTTCATGCAGGGAGCCCAAAGTGGGACTTGAGCCCAGGACTCCAGGATCACGCCCTGGGCCGAAGGCAGGCACTAAACCACTGAGCTACCCAGGCATCCCAGACTGCCACATTTTAAGTCAGTACTACTTACTAGTTGTGTATCCTTGGGCAAGTAACTAAATTGCTCATTAGTTTTCACATCATCAAAGTGAAGATGTTATTTCTCTCTGGGACTCAATGTCCTTATCTGTAAAATGTATAGAGAAGATTAACACAGTACTCAAAGTGTTATTTCTGGACTAGAAGCATCAACATCATTAGGAAACTTGTTTAAAATAATTGTGCTGAATCTGAAACTCTAGGATGGGGTTCCAGAAATTTGTGTTTTAGTGAGTCTTCCAGATGATTCTGATACATGCCAAAGTTTAAGATCTGCTGATCGAGGTGATCTCAAAATTTTCTTCTAGCTCTGCCATTCTGACCTCTAACATCAATTTTACTTGTTACCCTTTCTTCTTGTTATGTGTCCACCCACTAGAGGAGACACTGCTTTACCTTCAAGAAGCTTCCACTATCAGACTGGTGTTGGTGGTGTTGAGGAAGGGGCATAGAAATGTCTTGAGGAATGTACTTTATGATGTGGCAAACACACTATTTTAGTGTCTTGGGAAAGCCTGGAGGTAGGGTTTTAGTTAGGTCTACCTCTTTAGACCAGACTCTGTAGTGGCAGTCGAAGGGATAGAGATTAAAGCCAAGCCCCTAGCCTGAGGTGGTAGTTGGTTTGGGCTGCAGCATCTTCCAGGAGTGGCTGGGCTAGAGATATGGTCTGAGGTTAGATCCCTATAGAATTAAACTGTAGGACATGATTAGGAGACCATGTTTTTGGCATTTCTCCTGACTTCCCTGGCCTTCTTACTGCCTTTGCTCTCCCCATCAGCCCCTAGGTGGCCTGGGCATTCTGACTTCCTGAGTCAGTGAGGCAAGGTTTGTCAGAACAGGGCCAGGACCTCAGAAGAAACAGCAGGTAATTCAGAATAGTTAAAAGGTACCTTAAAACACGCCTTTGCATTATATGGCAGTGGATAAAGTCCTCATTAACACCTTAACACAGACTAAGGGATATTTGGTAATTATGTGAAAGGGCTTTCACAAGCTGTAGAAATAGAAGATATTATTATTATGAAGAGTACTGAATTGGACTCTTGGGCAAGTCAGAGTTTTCCAATAAGGCCAATACAGTGGTTTAGAGATGTCTACATAGTGTGCTTTGAGGGGTGTCATTTAATGTCTTAGCACAGATTTATTTGTCAGATAAGTATCTGTTACCTTGGCAATTCAAGCAATGCCCTGACAGCATGGGACATGGGATAGGAAAATCTTGCCTGGATGCTGAGGGTGAAGGCAGGAGTCCTAGAGGGAATTTCAGGGTTTAAGTGATGCACCATGTACAAAGTACCTGGCATGGAAAAAGTACTTAATAAAAAAAATTAAGGTAGGAATGTTTGGAAAAGTCGGGAACATGAGGTACTGGTTAGGGAGAGCAGTTTGGAGGTTTGGAAGAAGGTGGGGGCACTCAGCAAGTGGTGGCCTGGGGAATGTTGGAAAGGAGGGGAAATTAAAAGGGGGTCCAAAGTGGTGGAGGATACAAGTCAATTTGGCTGACTTGTTGAGGAATGTAAGGGCTATTCAAAAGCCCTTGGCATCCTCAGGCTGAAAGGCCTAGGAAGCAACTTTTAAAAGGGATGGGTTCCCCCGCCCCCGCCCCTGCAGTTGAGAGGGTTATTTTAAATCTTTTGAATTTTACTCTAAGCCACCTTTGAAATGTCTATGCCACACAGAAGTCATGTAAGTCAGTAACCGGTTGGCATGAAAAGCTACATTCTTTTTTCTGGTGCCTCCTGACAGAGCAATAATATATTGCAGCAAAATCAAGAGGATTTACATGAATCATAGCTTTCTTTATAAAGTTGTGCTTAGCTGTATTAATGAAACAACATTTAGGCTAATGCTTCCCTCAGGTTGAAAGAAACACTGGTTGAAACCGGATCAGGGCTCTGTCACCAACTGTGTAACTTTGGGAAATCACATGCCCATTCTAAATGTGTCTTCCTTCCACAAAGAGTAAATAGCTTCTAAGATACTGTTTTGGATTTTCAAGTCTTTGGTTCTCAGTAAGCTTGCATGCTTCCTCCTTCCTCCCTACCATGGCTTACAGCAACTGCAGCTGCTTTCAGAAGGTGAGGGAAATGCTATAAAGTTTGCATACAGACTGTAATCATGAATGCATAAAAAGCAAAGCAGACCCCAAACACCAGTTATCATCATCATCAAACCCTTCCACGTCCCAGGGAAATAGAGCAAGGACTCCAGAAAGGAATTATGTCCTGATTCTAGATATCAAAATGTCACATTGTGTTGGCCAATTCCTGCAGATGTTGTCAAGCAAGAGGCATCATGAGACATTAAAAATTCTCTTTGTGAGCTTAGACTGCCAAACATCAGACTTGCCTCACTTCAGTTACAAACTGGGTTGTAGGCTGGTCCCTTCCTTTTCCCCCTCAACTCTAATGTGGACTGAGGCCAAGGGCTGGGGTCTTTGGCCCACCGGTAGTTTTTCATCTGGCCCATTCACAAGACTCTTCCAGAAATGTCTCTACAGAAGTTACAACCACAACACAGTGACTTATTCTCAGCAGGCTGCCTGCATGGCAAATGTGATTTAAAGGCACTCTTTAAGTGATTGCTAGGACTTTGTCTGGGAAACTGCATAAAGCTGGTATAATTGGGAGTCCGTACTTTGAAGAGTTTTAAATTCACTTTATATTTGTTCTGCTTCTACTTCTTTTCATCTTTTTTCCATCAGCTCCAACTGTCTTAACTTAGTAGTAGTTCCCTCCCTTGAGACCCTGGTTTCCTCTCTGGCTCTCTCCCTGTCCTCCTCAGCCACCTTCCCAGCTGCAAGGCACTTGGATATAGACAAATGTGTATGGGATATATTTCTTTATGTCCTGTCTTTTTTCCATGCCCACCTGCCTGTCCAGAGCTCCCACAACTTCTGCCTCTCTCTTCAGTCTCATTTTATATATCTTTGGGTTTCTGGGAACATCACTGGAACCATGTGATGTAAATGAAAGCCATTTTAGCTTAAAGAAAGAACAGAGTTAACAGTGTCAAGTTTTTGAATAAATTGTGATTGAGCTGATAAACCTGACATAGGCTGGCAGGAAAAGGGCCTTTGAATGTGTTTTCTTCTACCAGGAGTGAGGAAACCTCAGCCTTTTAAACCTAGCTGACCACTATATCTAGTATTTCTGCAAAGCTTAGACCAGACATCTTTCTTTACCTTTTCTGGGATGCTTTCAGTGAACACTGCTTTAATGGTCTTCTCCCTCCTCCTATACACCTCTAACAACAGCTAACATTTGTTGAGTACTTCTTATGTGCCAGGCATATACATGTATTAACTCATCTGATCCTCACAATTACTCTTTAAGATAGGTACTCTATTATTATTCCCATCTTACTGATAAACTGAGGCATTGGTTTAAGGCACAGGTTAAACAACTTGTCAAAAGTAACAAAAAAGTGGCAGAACTGGAAATCAAATCCAGGCATTTGGGCTCCAGAGCCTATACTTTCCTCTTGCTTCCCTAGTATAGCTAATGTAGCATTTATTGCCACTAGTATAACTACCTGGTTACTTGTCTGTATCCACAACTAGATTGAAAATTCTGTGCAAGGCAGGGGTGGTGTTTTATTTACTTCCGTATCCCCAGAACCTGGCACAGTGTTTGGTGCAAAATAGCTGTTCAGTAACTATTGAACCAATGAACGAACGAATGAATGAATAAATAAATAAATGGATTTTTGCTTAAATTGAAAGCACAGAGCTTTTAGAATTAGGAAACTAGGATTTGTATCCTGACAAAGTTATATGATTTTTTTTTGAGTCTCAGTTTCTTCTTTTGTGCAGTAAGAATTAAAGATATTTCAGTCTTATCCTGACCATTAAGTAAGATTATGCTTTTAAAGCACCTAGAACAGTAAAGGTGCTCAGTACACAGTTTCATTCATTCATTCATTCATTCATTCATCTATCCATCCATTCATTCACTCAGTGAATAATCGTTGTACAACTGATATGTGGCAGGTCCTACAATATCTGTTGGATATGCACAGTGAACAAAATGGAGTTCTCACCTTGGAAGTTATATTCTAGTGTGGAAGAGCAATGAAATAAGTGAATAAACAATTTAAAAATAAATAAATAAATAACATTTATACAGTAGATAGAGTAACTGGAAGGTTGTTCGATATAGAAATAGTCAAGAAAGGCATCTGAGGATTGCTGCTGACGTTGAGGCTTGAAGGATGAGAGGAACTAGCCCTGTGAAGAGCAAGGATGACTATTCCAGGAAGAAGGAAAAGTCAATATAAGTGCCTTGAGTTTGGAAAGAGATGAAATTGTCCCAAGAAGAGAAAGGTGGGCAAGATGATTGGCATCTAGAGAGAGAGGAGCAGAGAGGTAGAAAATGAGGTTGGACAGGGCAGCCGCAGTGGCTCAGCGGTTTAGTGCCACCTTCAGCCCAGGGCCTGATCCTAGAGACCCAGGATCGAGTCCCACGTCTGGCTCCCTGCATGGGGCCTGCTTCTCCCTCTGCCTGTGTCTCTGCCTCTCTCTCTCTCTCTCTCTCTGTCATGAATGAATGAATAAAATCTTAAAAAAAAAGAAAATGAGGTTGGACAGACAGGCACAGACAGATCATTAAAGGTCTTGCAGTCCCTGTTGAGGATTTTGGATTAATGCAAATACAATGGGAAGCTATAACTATATTGTAAGTGATGGAGTGGCATTGTGTGATTTATATTTTTAGCAGCCCACTTTGTCTGTTGTTTGCTGTGTGGATTTTAAGGGGGCAAGAATGGAATAAGAGAGACTAGTTAGCAGCCTATTGAAGTAGTCCAGGCTAAAAGTTACAGTACTGGAATTAGGTTGGTAGTAGTGGAAATGGAGAGGAGTGGTCATATTTGAGATATCTTCTAGAGGTAGGGCCATTGTAACTGGATAATGGATTAGGTATTGGGGACAATGAAAATGGAGGAATCAAGGATTCCTAGCTTTGGATTTGAACAACTGGGTGGATGGTGAAACAAGAATGTCTGGGAAAGGAGCACGTTTGGGAGGTAAAACAAGAGTTATACTTATGACATGTTATGAACTGACTGAATGTTTGTGTCCCCTCAAATTCATATGTTGAAATACTAACCCCAAAATGGTGGTATTTGGAGGTAGGGTCTTTGGGAGGTGATTAAGTTTAGCTGAAGTCATGAAGGCAGGGCCTGAGAAGAGGAAGGGAGACCAGAGCTCTCCTGTGTGTTCTCTTTCTCTGCCAGGTGAGAACACAGTGAGGTGGCAGCCATCTGCAAGCTAGGAAGAAGGCCTTTGCCAGGAGCAGAATCTGCCGGCATCTTGATCTTAAACTTTCCAGCTTGTGGATTTCTCCAAAACTGTGAGAAATAAATGTTGTTTAAACCATCAGTCTATAGTATTTTGTTATAGCAGCCTGAACCAAGACATGTTAAGTTTGAAATGCCTATTAGATATCAGAAGAAATGTCAAATACGTAGTTAGGCTTATGAATTTGGATGTCATAGGAGAACTCAAAGTTGGGTGATATGAATTTAAGAGTCTATGGGTACTTTTTAAGATTATGAGAGTGGATGAGATTACCAAAGGAAGAGTATAGATAGAGAAGAGAGTAATAATAGTAATGGTGATTATGATAATAACAAACATGTATATAGTGTATAATATATGTTTGACAGTGTTCTAAGTGTTTTATATATATTAACTTATTTGATCTTTACAATAATACCATGAGATAGATGCTATTATTATCCCTACTTTACAGATGAAGATGGATTAGGCAAACTGTACAATTTCACACTAAGTAATAACAAAAAGAATTCAAAACCAGAAAGTTTAGCATCCAAGTCCATTGTGTTAACTACTATGTTATGCTATTATTGCCTCTCAAGAGAAAAGAACCAGAATTCAGCCCCAGGGCTCTATCACATTTAGAGAGTAGGGAGAGGAGTACTCAGGGAAGGAGACTGATGAGGAGTAACTGGAAGAGTGTGGTGTCATGGGAGCGAAGAGAAAGAAGATGATCAATAGGGAGGAAGTGTTAAGACATGTTGAATATTTTTGAACAGTTCAGGAGAGAATAGAAGTTTTCCACTGGATTTGTCAATATGGAGGTCACTGGTGCCCTGAAAAGAGCAGGCCCTTCCTTATTTTATTTTCCATTTTCTGAAAGAGTCTCTTTTTCAGTTACTACCTTCTTTTGTCAACCTTGATGATACTCTTTAATACTGTTAGTGACCACTTCAGCCATGAATTTTATCTGTCACTAGGTATGTGCAATCAGAACACTTCATTTCCTATGAGATGTTTCTCTGTCTCTTTTTTAAAAGATTTTATTTATTTATTTATTCATGAGAGACAGAGAGAGAGAGAGAGAGAGAGAGAGAGAGAGAGAGAGGCAGAGACACAGGCAGAGGGAGAAGCAGCTCCATGCAGGGAGTCCGATGTAGGACTCCATCCCAGGACCCCAGGATCATGCCCTGGGCCAAAGGCAGGCATTAAACTGCTGAGCCATGTAGGGATCCCCTGAGATGATTCTAAGTAGTGTTTTATATTCAGATTTTTATCCCACTGTCTTCTTTGGGGTGAAATGGTCTAATTTCCTTGATTTTTTGTTTAATTGTTTTCTGGAGATATTTTCCTATGTCATCAAAAGAATTACAGAAGAAGCTCTCTCCTAAGTCCCAGTGCTCTCACTTGCTCAGCTGGTTCACTCAGAGTGAAAAGGGGGACAACATTCCTAGCTGTTTCTGAATGGCAAACTCAAGACCTGTGTCACTAGGCAATTATGATGTACAGCACTCCCTCCCTACTGTTCCTAGGCTTGAGTAATCAAGGGATAGTATCTGAAGGCTAAATCTCCCTCCAGCAAGGATAATGATTCCTGCTAGGCAGTTTAGAGTGAGGACAGGTCACATGACCAGTGCCTCTAATTAGCCTCTTGGCAAGCTCTAGTCTGGATTTCTTATTTAGGGCACAGTGATACTTACATAGGGTGTGATTCATTTCTGCCAGTGTGTCTGAACACATCTGAATACATCAAAAGGAAACATTTCCAGATGGAGTCCTCTTGAACACTGCTGCCTGGGGAGGGTGAGCAATGCCACACCTCAGCCTCAACAGGACAAAGCACTTGGAAAGGGAGCTTCCCCTTGCTCTCTGATGAGAAAAAGCAATGCTCTAAATAGGATGTCATAAACCCATGATTTCTCCCTCAAGCTCAGGAGAGCAGATGGCAGGAGCACAGCAGGGGATTGACAAATGCTTATCACTACTTTGCACTAACTTTCTCAAAACATGTCAACATTGGCCTTCCCTGGAGATCTCAGTCAAGGCATTGCTTTAAAAGGAAACATTCATGGAGCTGAGCTCCTCAGTGAGCAAGTGCCCCACTTCCATTTGTCCCTCCACACAGATTTGGAGCTCTTAGGGGTCAACAAGTCAGGCCCTTACTTTTCCCTCACAAAAGTATCTTCTTTTTGTAGAAATGATTCATACGAAATAGATACCCCCAAAACACTGAGGTAATTTTCTTTGTACTTTAATTTTCTTTGTACTTCTTTGATCCTTCAGAATCACAGAAACCCCAGGCATAGATAGAGGAAGGGTTATCATTGGTGTTAAAGACAGCAGAAAAAAAGAATAAGTTCTAGGAAAGCCTATAACCCTAAAAGAGTAGAATTGACCTGCAGACTGGTGGAGGGGGATGTCAAGAGAATTTGAAAGGACAGATTATAAGGGTAACTAAAAAAAAGGAAATTGAAATGGTGAGAGGAGATATGGGGCAAAAGTACTTTCTAGGAATAGAGATGAGGCAGGGGAAGATGGCCTACAGATGACGAAGGCCCACATAATTAAGAACAAGTAAGATGCTCACTCTCTGCCACCATCCCTCCTATGGATCTAGATGGACGAGGAGAGATTCTCTGTAATTTTATTCCATCCACAACTAAAAGCAAAGGAGTGCATGAAGGGAACAGAAAGGAAGGCGGAGGAGCCTTGCCATTATTTCAGAAATAGGAACATCTGAAACTTTCCACTGGAAAAACTTGGCAGGTCAGCCCCTCGGGGGACCTTAAAGGAATCTCAGTTTAACTCTTATTGGCCTGCATAGTGCAAGGGTGTGGCGTGCTTGGAAGATCTTGCAGTCCCAGGAGAGAAACGTGACCATGAAAAGTTTCCTATGTGGGAGTTGAGGATGGAATATTCCTCTTTTTGTAAACTACTTCAGAGTGGCTGGAAACTTATGATCACAATGAAACCTGTCTCGAAGTCTGTTCTTCACGTCTACCAAGTCCCACCCTGTCAATGATGACTTTACCTTCTTTTGAATTTCCAGGGAGAATATCTTTTTAATGCCAAGCAATCAATTTTTATGGGTATCTGCCTGGAATTTAAGTTTAGAGTTAGATTCTTTACAATAAGGACAGTTTATTGGCCAACGTTAGACCCAACTCATAACCAACAGATTAGTCAATGTAACAGTTTCAGACTGATAAACACCAGGAGTAATCGACCATGATTTTCCAGAACTCCATCAGTGGGTCTGAGCCTTACCCAAAAAGAAGTAGGATATGAAATACTCTGGAAAATTTTGTCTGGGCCCTGGAGGCCTTGTGCCTGCAAAATTAGCTAATGCCTCAAAATTTGCCCTAGACAGAAAAGTAGAAACCCAAGGAGTAGGATTTCAGGAGTCACATTCCTAAAAATATATCACTTCTCCCACCTACTGGCAGATGAGTAAAATTATTTTAAAAGGTGACAGAGCCTTTCATTCCATAATCCATTTTTGACTCTCCCAATCTTCGTAACAGGGGCCATGGCCACTGTTACACAGAAGTGTTAGATCCTTTTTCGGAGCAGATTTTCTTAGCAGAAAGGACAGAGTCCAAGAGTATTGCCTGCTTGAAAGTGGGAGTGGTGGGCACTGGGAGGGTGAGAAAGGAAAGATTGGAAAGGTGGAAGCCAAATTACAGACTTTACAGTTTTGCTAAGGTGACTAGCCCTTTTCAAGTAGGAATTTTAGGAAAATTCACCCCAAGGAAATGGCAAGATTCTTCTTCAAGTAGCTATTGCTCTCAGTTATTTGGCATGTCAGCACTGTGCCTTTGGAAAGTACTAGAAGGACCTCAGATATTTTGCATGCAACTTATAATCTTTCTGGCTTACCAGTTCTTTTGACTTTCCCTGCAAGCTTGATGACCCCTAGAATATTCTTCTTCTTTCAATAATGCCAATATCTGATCAGCCTGTTTTAATCAGATGCTCCTTTTCCCAAATTATTGGATTATGTCAAATAATCCATAGTTTATTCCCCAAAACCCAGTCTAAGTTATTTTGTGCCTCGTGGAGACATTGCTAGGGCTGTACATAAAAACACTTTCTAATTAAAGAGACACCTTTGCCTTTTCTTTGAAGGGAGGAAGGATTATAGCAAAGGACAGCTGATCTTCAGCTCCAGGGTCTAGCACATGCTAGATCTCTTGGGCTGCCATCCATCTGAGCTACTCCCTAGCCTCAACAGAGAGGATTTAATGCTGCAGCTAGGCAGTGTCCTTACTTTGCAGCAGAGCAGTAGTCACACAATGAAAATGCAAGCAAGAAAGATGTCTGAATTTCCTCTTTCTTGTTCAAGTAGACACCACAGACACCTCTGTCATTATCTTTCCAGCTTGTTTCACATAAGAAGGTTCTGTCAATTTTCATTTCAGCTGAGCTAGGATGTAACAATACCAGAGGTAGAGGAATAGCAGATGGCTAGTCAGAGTTCAAATGGGTGCAGGGAAAGTTAGGGTGTGTTTGCAGAATTTTACACTGTATGGAGTACTTGTGTGGAGGAACATATGCTGAAAGGAGTAAGACTTATATATTCCTTTCCAAGTAAAATACTCTCAGTCTATTGCACATCCTGCTAATAGGATTTAAGTGGCCAGCATTGCAGAAGAATGTGTCAATGACAAAAACCCATCACCAGCTCCCCGAGAACACCCAACAATCCTGCATCATCTCTTTTATTAACTTGTAAACAGCCCTGAACTATTATCTGAACTGGAGTAGCAAGAAGAAAAGGAGATGGAGGCAAATAGCCAGGAGAATATTAGATTAAATACTGTACAACATCACCAGCAATGTTTCTTCCTGTTCTTTGAATAACCATTCCTTTAACCTGGTAGATATATTGGTTCAAGAATAAACTGAGTTAAGGAATAAGCTCAAAACATTTTATATTGTAGTCCATGAAGTATCTGATCCAGAAAAATCTCAAACACAGCTGAGGCTCATATTGCTGTTTAATAAACACTAAAAAGTATAAATATTTGAGGATAAGGAACTAGGTTAAAAACTTCATGTTTTTATTGGAATAAAACAGTATTATGATTACATTGAAGAAAAGTTTTAAAATAAACAAATCATCCACAAGCCCTCTAACATGCAGCTGTTTTCATCTTTGCATTTCCCTTCCTAGTCTGCATCCAATTTAATTATTTTTTAAATTTATATTTTAAATAAAATTACACATATTTAAGGTGCACATTATGATTTGATATGCATAGTAAAGTGATTACTACAGTCAACTTATCTATATTATCCTTTCACATTGTTACCATATTTTTGTGATGAGAACACCTGAAATCTGCTCTCAGCAAATGTCCGGTATTCAATTTGGTATTATTAACAATAGTCATCATATTGTACATTAGATCTTTAGACTTATTTGTCCTACATACTGAAACTTGCATACACATTTTTTGAGTAGTTGCAATCCAAATGAACATAATTTTGTATTCTACTCTTTTTTCATTAATATCATATCCTAAACATTTTCAATGTCTCCACCTAATCTTCACAGTCTTTCTCAAGTTTTCACTCAAATTTTTATGATTATAAGAGTAATACATGATGATTATAGAAAATCTGGAAAGTATAACAAAGAATAAATTGGGAAAAAAAGCACAATTTCAGTATGAAAAGCTGGAACTGCTAAAAACATATTAGCCTATTTTCTTCTAGTCTTTTTATAATTGATATATTTTCTTTATGTAATTGAGATTATAATATATATATTACTTTCTTTTATTAATATTTTGTAGCAAGTATTTCCCTATGCCCTTATGAGTTATTATACACATACTTTATGAGGAACGTATGATTTTCCATTGTTTGGAAGTTCCCTAATCTTATATCATTTTTGATATTTCCCTAATATCAGTGATACTGCAATGAGCATTGTATTAAGATAATTCCAACTGCTATAATAAATAGACTGCCTAGCATGTAATGGCTTAAATCAGAGAGAAATTTATTTCAAGCAACATAATTAATTCTGAGTCAGGTTATGGTTCTACTTAATGCAATCATTCAAGAATTCAGAGTTCTTCTGTTTTGTTTTTTTTCATTCTACCTGTCCTGTTGAAAACTGTGTCACTTGAATACCTATGCCCAGATTCACAGGAAAAGGAAAAAGAGCAGGGCAGAGGTATGCCTACTTTTTAAAAGCTCTGATCCAGAAGTAGCACACAGTTTTGCTTATTTCTTAGTCATACAGCCACACACAACCAAATGAAGCTAGAATATGTAGCATAGCTGGGCTATCACATGCTTGGCATATCTATTACTACGGAGGAAAGAGAAAAGAGATTTTGGGAGACAGCACTCTCTGCTATAGACATATTTGTGCACAACTATTTATTTGCATTTCAGAATTTTTTTCTTAGGATATATTCTTAGAAATAAAGATGAAATATTATTCCTTTAAAGTCACAACTACTTTAGTCTTGCTCTCTTATTTTTAACTCATTTTTTGACCAACCCAAATGTCATCATTTCTTTTAAGAAGGATCTATGACCGATGTATCTCCTGAACCCTTGCATATATCAATTTTTTAACGTTTTCAAATATGAAAGACAGCTTTCCCAAATACAAAATTCCTGGGTTACAAACTTTTCCCCATATTTCATAGTTATGGTTCCAATGTCTTTCAGCATTCATTCATTCAAAATATTAAAAAATTTCCCCCAGTTTTATTGAGATATAATTGACATATAACATTGTATATGTTTAGGATGATTTGATATATGTATATATTGTGAAATAATGATTCAATGTATGCATATATTGTAAAATAATTACCACTAGTTTAGTTAGCATTCATCACCTCACAGTTACAAAGATTTTTTTTTCCTGTGATGAGAAATTTTAAGTTCTAATCTCTTAGCAATTTGCAAATATACGATACAGTATTGTTAACTATAGTCACTGTGGTGTACATTACATCTCTATTACTCATTTATTTTATAACTGAAAGTTCATACTTTTTTTAACACCTTCACTCATTTCTTCCACCCCTGCCCCATCCTTGTCCCACAAACCCTGCTTCTGACAATCACAAATCTGGTCTCTTGTTCTATGAGTTTTTTTAGACTCCACATACGGCAGGAGATTGGAGGGTAGAAGAACAGAGAAGCTGAGGCATTTATTATCTGGTTCTTTCCTGCCTCTGCATCTTATTTTTGTCAACAGCCTCATCCCTTTAAAAAGACAGTTCTTTTCAGGAGACCTCTCTTTCACAGTTCTACTTTTCTCATTGAAATAATCTCAACCTATTTCTGATCTTTTCCATGATTCTTCCATTGATGTGATGATCAGAATCACAGCAAAGAGATGGAATCCTCAAATGGTTCAACTAGGGATAGTCTAATGATGAGACTATTTACAGAATTGTAGGTGGAGATAAGGAACCCACAAAGGGTAGTGAGACACCCAAGTGTAGCAACAGCAAGAAGCTGTTACTATTGGTAGGCCTGAAAGCACAGTTTAGAAAGAGTGGTTACTACACCAAGCTAAGACCAGTACTATGAGAGAGTACTTCCAGATAAGATCATCACAGGTAGAGAAACAAACATTATTCAATCTATAGAATGGCTGGGTTGAAGAGAGAGTTGGAGGGGAGTAAGTACCTTGACTTCACTCTTCTACTCTCAGATGTCCTGCCATTTTCTCTCATTTTCCAAATCCGACTGTAAACTGGAAATCGAAGAAGCTCAGGTGATACAATCTATATAGGTTATCCTCCCAAAATACTGCTGGGAAGGCAGGAGATACATCTGGGGGGACAAATGGAGATTATCAAGCCAAATGGGTTAATATATACATTTATTCCTTTCAAATTAACTCATTTTTCTGCTTTGATGCTTACGGGATTTCTTTTTCTTGAAATTAAAAACTTTGTTAAGGCTTTGCTAAGTTTAGAAGTGAGGATTCCTCAAATGCAGCAAACTTTTTACAGTACCTGACTTTATTTATTTTTAGTTCAGCCTAATGGGCTGTTAGATAGGCATATCAACACAGTTTCAGAGTATTTTTTAGAATTTGAGCATAAACCGGAGGTGGTGACCAGAGATCCAGGAGCTGGATTGTCTGTAGCAGCAAAATGTCTTTCTACTATCTGGTATTGATGATAGCAATTGTGAACATATTTGAACTCTTAAGGGCCAAGGATCTGAGTAACTGTTTTTATATGTATTGGCTTTAATGCTCATAAAACCTTCAAGAACTAGACTATTATTTTTCTTACTTCACAGATTGAACAACTGGTTTTCAGGGAATTTAAGTAATTTATTCAAGGCCCAACAGTTAGGAAGTGATTATCATCAAGTTGCTGATCTCAAAGTAGTACTTCTACTACTCAAAGGTGGCCTCGATCTACAGCAATTACTATTCCCAAGCAAAATAATTTAATTTGGCTGGATTCAGCCTTGACAAGAAGTTGTAAGCATGGAAATAAACTGATTTACTGTTGTGTGTGTCTCTGTTTCAGGATAGCCCTCATTGTGTTATTGGAGGGCTTTTAAAATCAGACTGTACTAATTCAGAAATTTGGCTTGGCTACTTACTAGTTCTATAATCTTGTGAAATTTACTTAATCTCTTTGCCCCTGAATTTTCTTATCTATAAAATTGTGTTTTTACATAGAGTTGCTTGAAGATTAAAGGAGTGCCTCATATGTAGTAGGTATTCAAAAATTTTTGTTGTTAGTTCCGTACGGCTATGATGAGCTAGGAAAAGTTACTGTGGGAGTAGAATAGAAATATTTAATGTTTGGAATGTTGCTGCAATACCAAGGAACCAGATACATTTTTTTCTCCTAAGGAGGATGACTACTAGAATAGTTCAGAAGGAAAAACTAGATGTAATTTACTGGGATCCTTCTGGTTCAGAACAACTGTTGAGTTTTTTAATGTCATGAGAATCCATTAGATGGACAAAATACGACTCAGACATTTCAGCTCTGGGTTCAGAAAACACATTTCTCAAGGTTGGCCCAATAAACTACTTGGAATAGGTATTTATTTAAAGAATTTTTGATATGGTATGATTTTTATTTGATATGCAGAACTTACCCAAGTGAAGAGTGATGACATAGAGGTCAATCTTACTTATTACCATAGATACAAAAATTCCAAATGAAGTATTAGCAAACCAAATGCAGTACTAAAATAAGAAAGTATTGTTATTAGTGGATTTCACTCTGGGAAGGGAAGAATGGTTCAACATTGCAACAGCTATAAATGTAATTTATAATGTTAAATATTAAAGGAGAGAAAACATGTTAATTGAAATAGGTGTTAAAACAAATCCTTATATAGAATTCAATACTCATTCTAGATTTAAAAAAATAACAGATGATGGAAAGAAGGAAATTTCCTTAACTTTCAAATAGGGTTTCTACTAGAAATATATATAGTACATATGATACTTAATCATAAAATATTAGACACGTTCTCATTAAAGTCAGGAAGAGGGACGCCTGAGTGGCTCAGCTGGGACGACTGGGTGACTCAGTGGTTGAGTGTCTGCCTTTGGCTCAGGGCGTGATCCCAGAGTTCTGGGATCCAGTCCCACATCTGGCCCCCTGCGGGGAGCCTGCTTCTCCCTCTCCCTATGTCACTGCCTTCTCTCTATGTCTCTCATGAATAAATAAATAAAATCTTTTTTTAAAAAAGTCAAGACAAGCCATAGATGCTTGCTTTCACTTCTATTCAATGTTACTCTGGAGTACCTAGCCAATACAATTTGGAGAAGAAAGAGAAGGAGAAAGTGGAGGAGAGGAGAAAAGAAAGATAATTAGGAAGTACTAATATTAGAAAGGATAAAACAGTCATTATTTGCTGATAATAAGATTACATATTTAGAAAAATCCATGAAAATCCACTGGCAAACCCTAAGAATTAATAGAGTTTAGCAGAGTGGCTAGATATAATATCAATATACAAATGTAACTATCTTTCCAGTAAAAAACAATTAGAAAATGTCATGAATAAAAGGTGTAATGCACATTAGTAACAAGACTAAAATAAGACAGAATAAACATAATAAAACATGCAATAATTTTACATAGTGATATTTATTAAAGGCTATTGAATGACTTAATAGCATATAAATAAATGGGGAAGAATGCCATTGGATTGGATGGCACAGAGTTTTAAAGATGTAAATATTCTCCAAATTAATACAATTCAAACAAAATTTCAAGAGGATACCATAAGAAATTGAAATGAAATTCTTTTGTAAAAGAAAATGTCAAGGATATTTGAAAAAGAAAAAAATGAGTAATGACTCTACCCTCCTACTTGATATCAAAATATTATGCAAACTTATAATAAAACAGTGTGGATATAATTTAGGAATACAATAACAGACTAATGGAATTCCAAAATAGACCATTTTATTCTAAGATTGGAATTTAGCATGTGATAAATATAACATTTAAATTAAGTGGAACATGATAGAGTCTTTAGTAAAAGATTTTTAGGATAAAAATAACGATTTAATACAATTATTTCTTTACCATAATCTAAATTCCAGTTGGATTAAAGAAATGAACATAAAAATATCTATAATAGTCTTAGAATAAAATACAAGAAAATAAGGCCTTCATAAGGAAGATACTAAGGTTAACCTAGAAGCCACAATGGAAAACACTGACAAATTCAACAATATAAAATAAATTAAAAAAAAAAAAGTAAAAAGAAAAAACAAAAACCTCTGAACATCACAGCAACAACAATAACAAAAACTCACTGAAATCTAGGTCTCAACCTCATGGCCCATGCATGCAAGGTGCTTTCCTGCACAGAAATTTAAATGTTTTTTTTTTAATGTTGCTTTAAATATTTTTTGTAGAATGTCGATACCACGAAGTGGTCATTATTGCTTTATCCCTCTATGTCTTACACCTGGCAAGCATCATACACCCACACTACCTTCCTGGCTTTGTAATTGTTTGAATTTGTGACCTGCGAAACAGAATGAAAAGAGAAAAAAAACACACACTGGAAAACATATTTACAACACATGTAAAAGACAATTGATTAATATCCGTAATACCAACTGCTCTACAAATCAATAAGAAAACTCATTAAAAAAATTAGCAAAGCTATAAATAGGCAAATCATTGAAGATATACTAATGACCAATAAGCATATGAAAAGATGCTCTTTCTCACTAGTAATCAGGAGAATGAGAAATGAAACAAAAATCAGACTTTCAGGATCCCTGGGTGGCGCAGCGGTTTAGCTCCTGCCTTTGGCCCAGGGCGCGATCCTGGAGACCCTGGATCGAATCCCACATCGGGCTCCCGGTGCATGGAGCCTGCTTCTCCCTCTGCCTGTATCTCTGCCTCTCTCTCTCTCTGTGACTATCATAAATAAATAAAAAATTTTTAAAAAATCAGATTTTCTTTGTCCAAGGGAAAAAGAAAGATTTTCTTTGTCCATTGTGTTGGCAAAAAATTAAAAAGATTGATAATATATAGTGTTGATTAGGGTGTGGGAAACTGATATTCTCACAAGTGGTGGGATCCATATGGTCATTCTGTTAAATAATTTGGTACTATCATATCAAATTTAAAATGCAAATATACTTTGATGCAGCAAATTCATTTATAAAAATACTTGCAAAAAAGATAAAATAAAAAATAAAAAAATGCTTGCACATCTGTAAGAGGAGACTTATATAAGGATGTTTATAGTTTTAAAAGACTGTAAACTACCTAATGGTCCATCTGTAGTGGAAAGATTAAATAAATTACTGTACCTCCTTGCTATAAAATACTACTGTGCAGCTATAAACAAAATGGAACAGACCTATTTATATTGACATAGAGAGATCTCCAAGGCATATTTTTAGATGAAAGGAGTAGGTAGCATAAAAGTGTTTACAGAATGATCCAATTTTCTGAAGAAGAAAACCCAAATTCTATGCATGTATTTGCACATACATAGGAAAAATTCTGGGAGGATATACACAAAACTGTTAGCATTGAGGTTATCTCCAGGGAGTGATATAGAATGGAGAATGATAGTAAAGAGAAGGTTTTATTTTTACTTTATATATTTCTATATGTTTAACCTTTTGAAAATTTTTATTTAGACATAACTTGTAGACATTTTATGATGAGAATACATTCTATTTTTGTATTACCTGAGTAATTAAAAAACTTTTACAAAAAGAGTAAAGGTAAAGGAATGGATTTAAAAGCTTTTCATATTCTTCCCCATTGGGAGATGAGAAAATACAGATGGAAGATTCAGGAAGGATAGGAAGTGAAAATAAGGCAAGGTAAGATCATTCTAATTTTACCTTGGCACCATATAATTTTTAAAAGCCAATGATACTTCAATTGAGTGGTTTGTTTAGGATCTTGTATCAGTCAGAGTTCAATCAGGAGGGCAGTTCTGTAGTATAGTAAATTTATGATAAGAATTACACATCTTACAGAAAAAAAAAGAATTAGACTGCTTATAGTGTGAGGAACACATTGCAGAAGAGAAATAAAGATGTGAAAAAAAAATAGTTCAAAAATCACCATAAAGGCTACGAATCAACTCCAGAGCGGTTGCAAGATTTGGTCCTCAGAGGGAAATCTAAAAGGTAGACCTGTTAGGCTGTGAGGGTTGGCTGTGAAAGGGGATGATGCAAAAGACTATGGAAGGTTGTTGGTTTTGTTTGGTTATATTGTCTCTGTAAGTTTGCAGTGAAGCATCTGCTGGTGAGCCTTAGGAAGGGAAGAAAAGCTGGAGATGGAGCAGAAAAACATGGGAGCAAATTGGAATCTATCTACACCTCTGTCTCTTACTGCTTCTAACCAAAGATGGCATTTTTAGTGTAATGGCTATTGCTTTACTTCTGTTTCTGAAATCTCTCACAATCGCACTTTTTGCCAACTCTAAGTAAATACTATCCAAGAAAAGGATTTGAGGAAATATAGTTCCCAGTGTACTCAAGTTGCCAAGAGAAAAAACTAGCATGGATCCTATTCAATAATCATTAAAAGAGGGCAGCCCCGGTGGCACAGCGGTTTAGCGCCGCCTGCAGCCTGGGGTGTGATCCTGGAGACCAGGGACCGAGTCCTACGTCAGGCTCCCTGCATGGAGCCTGCTTCTCCCTCTGCCTGTGTCTCTGCCTCTCTCTCTGTGTGTGTCTCTATGAATAAATAAATAAAATATTTAAAAAAGTTTGTTAGAAAATAATAATCATTAAAAGATGATGGGGCATTACATAAACTGAAAGAAGGACTGTATTCATACTGAGGTTGAATTGAAAAGAAGTCACTATTTTGCAGCCTTCTTTGAATTGGGCCATACTATAAACCCTTTTGGTTTTGCTTTGTGAGTTTTTGGGCTGCAGAATTGTTTCCAGAGGTCAAAGATTAACAGGAAGTGATCCATACTAATAATTCATTCATGTCATTCAACCAGTGATTATTGGTGCTGTGCTGGTGCTGGGGATATAGAGTGAACAAAACTAGATATGATCTGCCCTTGTAAGTTCCCATTCATGTGGTTGAATCACAAACATGTGGATGTACAAGTCCAAGATATAAAAATTGTAAATTCAGTAATTGTTATGAATAATTGTATTATTATGTATAGAGGAGACTTAAGTGATCAAGGAAGATTTGATGGAAGGACAAGTAAGAATTAACTAGGTGATAGACAATGCCAGTGGTCATAGTGGGAAATAAAGTACAGAGTGTACGTAATTTTCTATTGAAGAGTGAAGGCGTGAATCTTCACTAGACAGAAGCTGAGAATGAGGAGAAACTGGCAGATTTTATTCTTTTTTCTTTCTTCTTTTTTAAGTAAGTGCCATGCTCAGCATGGAGCCCAATGCAGGGCTTGAACTCATGACCCTGAGATCAAGACCTGAGATCAAGAGTTGAGGCACTTAACTGACTGAGCCACCCAGGCACCCCATGAGGGGAAACTAGAAGATTTTGATGGCCAATGACTATAGTTCTGTGGGAGCTGGTACTCAATGGGTTTCTAGGCTTCCCATTCACAAGGCAGCTAGTTTTGATTGGATTGGCAACTAACATTTTTGGAACAGGAATAGACTGGAGGTTAGAGCCATCCTCCCTACAGTTCTATGAGAACTTGGAATGTCTCCCTCTCCTGTAATTGAGGTTGAGATGTAGGACATATCCCAATCATTTCTACAATTTTGAGCAGACCAAGCAAATTCAGTGGGTGTGCTATGTAGCTGCCTCCCTGGTGGGACACGTTCAAAGTGTATGCTAGCAAAGTTACTCCTTTAATATTAATTTGAGGAGGTGTCAGGGTATAAGTAGAGAAGGATCCCCACCTGCATCCTTAACTTGACACAAAAATCTACAGGCCCTTGATTCTGTGAGAATGTGGTCACAGAAACCATGGGCTCAGTGCCCATCACCCAGTAACTCCATCCCTCCACACACCTCCCCTTCCACTACCCCTAGTTCGAGAGTTAGGAGCTTCTCATGTTCTGTCACCCTCTCTGATATTTCCCACTCATTTTCTCTCCTTTCTCCTATTATCCCTTTCACTATTTTTTATATTCCCCATATGAATGAAATCATATAGTGTTTGTCCTTCTCCGATTGACTTACTTCACTCACCATAATACCTTTCAATACCATCCACATCAAAGCAAATGGTGGGTATTCCCGTTTCTAATGCCTGAGTAATATTCCATTGTATACATAGACCACATCTTCTTTATCCATTCATCTTTCGATGGACAACGAGGCTCCGTCCACAGTTTGGCTATTGTGGACATTGCTGCTATAAACATTGGGATGCAAGTGTCTTGGCTTTTCACTTCATCTGTATCTTTGGGATATACCTTCAGCAGTGCAATTGCTGGGTCGTAGGGTAGCTCTATTTTTAACGTTTTGAGGAAACACAGTTTTCCAGAGTGGCTGTACCAGTTTGCATTCCCACCAACAGTGCAAGAGGGTTCCCCTTTCTCCACATCCTCTCCAACGTTTGTTGTTTCCTGCCTTGTTAATTTTCATCATTCTCACTGGTGTGAGGTGGTATCTCATTGTGGTTTTGATTTGTATTTCCTTGATGGTAAGAGATGCAGATCATTTTCTTATGTAATTGTTGGCCATGTGTATGTCTTCCTTGGTGACATTTCTGTCTGTTCATGTCTTTTGCCCATTTCAAGATTGGATTGCATGTTTCTTTGATGTTGAGTTTCAGAAGTTCTTTATAGACTTGGATACTAGCCCTTTATCTGATAGGTCATTTGCACATATCTTCTCCCATTCTGTAGGTTGTCTTTTAGTTTTCTTGACAGTTTCCTTTGCTGTGCAGAGCTTTTTATCTTAAGTCCCAATAATTCATTTTTGCTTTTGTTTCCCTTGCCTTCATAGATGTATCTTGCAACAGGTTGCTGTGGCCAAGTTCCAAAAGGGGTGTTGCCTGTGTTCTTCTCTAGGATTTTGATGAATTCTTGTCTCACATTTAGATCTTTCATCCATTTCGAGTTTCTCTTTGTGCATGGTGTAAGAGAATGGTCCAGTTTCATTCTTCTATGTGTGGCTGTCCAATTGTCCCAGCACCATTTATTGAAGAGACTGTCCTTTTTCCAGTGGATAGTCTTTCCTGCTTTGTTGAATTATAGTTGACCATAGAGTTGAGGGCCCATTTCTGAATTCTCTATTCTGTTCCATTTATCTATGTGTCTGTTTTTGTGCCAGTACCGCACTGTCTTGATCACAGCTTTGTAGTACAACTTGAAATGCCCTTGGCTCTGGTTTTCTTTTTCAATATTCCCCTGGCTATTCTGGGAATTTTCTGATTCCACAAAAATCTTATTTGTTCCAACTCTCTGAAGAAAGTCCATGGTATTTTAATAGGGATTGCATTGAATGTGTAAATTGCCCTGAGTAAAATTGACATTGTCACAATATTAATTCTTCCAATCCATGAGCATGGAATATTTTTCCATCTCTTTGTATCTTCCTCAATTTCTTTCAAAAATGTTCTGTAGTTCTTAGGGTATAGATCCTTTACCTCTTTGGTTAGGTTTATTCCTAGGTATCTAATGATTTGGGGTGCAATTGTAAATGGTATTGATTCCTTAATTTCTCTTTCTTCAGTCTCATTGTTAGTGTATAGAAATGCCACTGACTTCTGGGCATTGATTTTGTATCCTGCCACACTGTCGAATTGCTGTATGAGTTCTAGCAATCTTGGGTTGGAGTCTTTTGGGTTTTCTAGGTACAGTATCATGCCCTCTGCGAAGAGGGAGAGTTTGACTTCTTCTTTGCCCATTTGAATGCCCTTTATTTCTTTTTGTTGCCTGTTTGCTGAGGCTAGGACTTCTAGTACTATGTTGAATAGTGGTGGTGAGAGTGGACATCCCTGTCGTGTTCCTGATCTTAGGGGAAAGGCTCTCAGTGTGTCCCCATTGAGAATTATATTTGTTGCGGGCCTTTTGTAGATGGCTTTTAAGATGCTGAGGAATGTTGCCTCTATCCCTACACTTTGAAGAGTTTTGATCAGGAATGGATGCTGTATTTTGTCACATGCTTTCTCTGCACCTATTTTGTCACATGCTTTCTCTGCACATATTGGATCATATGTTTCTTGTTTTTTCTCTTGTTGATGTGACCTATCATGTTGATTGTTTTACAAGTATTGAACCTACCTTGCATCCCAGGGATAAATCCCACGTGGTCATGGTGAATGATCTTCTTAATGTACTCTAGGATCCTACTGGCTTGTATCTTGTTGAGAATTTTTGCAACTGTGTTCATCAGGAATATTGGTCTATAATTTTATTTTTGGTGGGGTCTTGGTCTTGTTTTGGAAATAAGATGATGTTGGCCTCATAAAACGAGTTTGGAAGTATGCCATCCCTTTCTATCCTTTAGAACAGCTTTAGTAGAATAGATATTATTTCTTCTTTAAACATTGGATAGAATTTTACTGGAAAGCCCTCTGGCCCTGGACTTTTGTGTCTTGGGAGGTTTTTGATGACTGCTTCAATTTCCTTACTGGTTATTGGCCTTTTCATGTTTTCTATTTCTTCCTGTTCCAGTTTTGGTAATTTGTGGTTTTACAGAAATGCATCCATTTCTTCTAGATTGCCTAATTTATTGGCGTGTAGCTGCTCATAATACGTTTTTAAAATCGTTTGTATTTCCTTGGTATTGGTTGTGATCTCTCCTCTTTCATTCATAATTTTATTAATTAGAGTCTTTTCTCTTTTTTTTTTAATAAGGCTGGCCAATGGTTTATCTCTCTTATTAATTCTTTCAAAGGACCAACTCCTGGTTTTGTCGATCTCTTCTACAGTTCTTCTGGTCTCTATTTCATTGAGTTCTGCTCAAATCTTTATTATCTCTCTTCTTCTGTTTGGTGTAGGTTTTATTTGCTGTTCGTTTTCCACTTCCTTTAGGTGCGAGGTTAGCTTGTGTATTTGAGTTTTTCCCAAGTTTTTGAGGGATCTTTGTATTGTGACATATTTCCCTCTTAGGACTGCTTTTACTGTATCCCAAAGTTTTTGAAAGCTTGTATCTCCTTTTTCTTTAGTTTCCATGAATCTTTTTAATTCTTCTTGAATTTCCTCGTTGTCCCATTCATATTTTAGCAGGATGCTCTTTAACCTCCACATGTTTGAGTTTCTTCCAAATTTCTTCTTGTGATTGAGTTCTAGTTTCAAAGCATTGTCATCTGAAAATATGCAGGGGAGAATTCCAATCTTTTGGCATCGGTTGAGACCTGATTTGTGACACAGTTTGTGGTCTATTCTGGAGAAAGTTCCATGTGCACTTGAGAAGAATGTGTATTCAGTTGTGTTCAGATGCAAAGTTCTGTATATATATGTGAAATCCATCTGGTCCAGTGTATCATTTAAAACCCTTGTTTCTTTGGTGATGTGCTTAGAAGATCTGTCATTTGCAGAAAATGCCATGTTGATGTCACCTACTATCAGTATGGTATTATCTAAGTATGTCTTTACTTTGGTTATTAATTGATTGATGTACTTGGCAGCACCCACATTAGGGGCATAAATTTCATGATTGTTAGATGTTCTTGTTGGATAGACCCTTTAAGTATGATATAATGTCCCTCTCCATCTCTTATTACAGTCTTTGGTATAATCTCTAATTTATCTGATATGAGGATTGCTAGCCCGGCTTTCTTTTGAGGATCATTTGAATGGTCAATGGTTCTCCAACCTTTCATTTTCAGGATGGAGGTGTCCTTAGGTCTAAAATGAGTCTCTTGTAGACAGCAAATAGATGGGTCTTGCTTTTTTATCCAGTCTGAAACCCTGCATCTTTTGATGGGATCATTAAGGCCATTCACGTTCAGAGTTACCATTAAAAGATATGAATTTAGTGTCATCGTAACACCTATTCAGTCCCTGTTTTGTGGATTATTTCTTTGGGCTTCCTCTTTCTTTTACAGTGTCCCCCTTAATATTTCTTGCAGAGCCGGCTTGGTGGTCACATATTCTTTCAGTCTCTGCCTATATTGGAAGCTCTTTATCTCTCCTCCTATTCTGAATAAGAGCCTTTCTGGATAGAGTATTCTTGGCTGCATGTTATTTTCATTTATTATCCTGAATATATCATGCCATTCTTTCTGGCCTGACAGGTCTCTGTGGAGAGGTCTGCTATTAATATAATATTTCTCCCTGCATAAGTTAAGGATCTCTTGTCTCTTGTTGCTTTAAGGATTTTCTTTTTATCTTTGGAATTTGCAAGTGGCAATATTAAATGTCAAGGTGTTGAATGTTTTTTATTGATTTTTTTGGGGGGGACCTCTCAATCTCCTGTTTCTGAATGTCTGTTTCCCTCCCCAAATTAGGGAAGTTCTCAGCTATAATTTGTTCAAATATGCTTTCTGTCCTTCTGTCCCTTTCAGTGCTTTCTGGAATCCCAATTATACATAAAGTCTTCCTTCTGAGGCTATCATTTACTTACCTTAACCTTTCCTCATGGTCTTTTAATTGTTTTTCTCTTCAGCTTCCTTCCTTGCCATCAACTTGTCTTCTATGTTGCTCACTCTTTCTTCCACCTCATTAACCCTCATCGTTAGGACTCCCAGTTTGGATTGCATCTCATTTAGTTGATTTTTATAAAAAGATTTTTATTTATTTATTCATGAGAGATACAGAGAATGAGAGAGAGAGAGAGAGAGAGAGAGAGAGAGGCAGGCACAGACACAGGCAGAGCGAAAAGTAGGCTCCATCCAGGGAGCCTGATATGGGATTTGATCCTGGGTCTCCGGGATCATGCCCTGGGCTGAAGGTGACGCTAAACCGCTGAGCCACCCTGGCTACCTCATTTAATTGATTTTAATTTTGGCCTGATTAGTTCTAAGTTCTGCAGTCATGAAGTCTCTTGAATCCTTTATGCTTTTTTCCAGAGCCACCAGTAGCTTTATAATTGTGCTTTTGAATTGGCTTTCTGACTTCGAATTGTAATCCATATTCTGTAACTGTGGCAGAGAGTACTGCTTCTGCTTCTTTCTTTTGTGGTGAATTATTCCTTCTCGTCATTTTGATCAGTGCAAAATGGCTGTATGAGCCAGCTGAGTCAAGAATATCAGCCACAACCTAAGTAAATTTCACCCTAGATGATTCTGACGAGGGTACAGACCAGAAAATGAAAACGAAGATCAGAACAAAATAAAACAAAAGGAATGCTAAAGTGAAAAACAAATTTTAAAACAAAGTAGTAAAAAAATCAAAGGAAAAGAGTCCCAAAGAAGAAGAAATAAAAGAAAAAAGAAAGATGAGAAAAAAACAAAAGTCAAGTGGAAAAAAAGGAAAAAGAAAAGAAAAAAGAAGAAAAAAGAAAAAATGGAGGCAGACTTGAGGGTGGTGGTGGTGAAGAAGTTGTTGTGAAGGGAGAATGTAGTCTATGTCAGTGGTCCTAGAGTGTGATCCTCTTGGTTCTGAGTGTATTGCGTTCTGTATGTTAGAAAATGCTCAGTCCCAAATTTATATAAACCAGCAATACTTGTAGAAACCCCCACCATTGACAACCAAAACATAAATGAGATAAAAAAGGGGGGGCAGAATGGGAATGAAGAGAGAATATAATCACAGAATGAACCAACACGGTAAAACACTTGGTTCTGGGTGCATGCTGGTCATGTTTTAGAAGGTTTTTACTTCCGCCATCGTACAAGAAAATGAGGCAGAGAAAACAAAAAACACAAAACAAAAAAACATATATTGTATATTTCCCAAAATTAAATTGAGTATGTTGAAGGGAATCCAGAAGCGGAAAATATATCTAAGACATGTAATTGTAGAAATATGAAAGTCAAAAAGGAAGAAACTTAAAAATGAAGAGGTGGTAAAATACTGTAATTAAGGTGGGAAAAGAGAAAAAATATTGGAAATCTTTATAAAAAATTGGATATAAAAACAAGTTGTACTGGAAAGAGGGGGAAAAGGGGGGTACCCCCTAGTTCTATATACTATAAATCCCTCGACTTCCCCTGGAGCTTTCCACCACTGCTTGGTCAAGAACTCCCTCTTTCCGTGTCCTTCCAGCTGGTTTTCTGGGGGAGGGGCGTTCTGTGCTCAGGTCTCTGTGCCTGGACGGAGCTGCCCCACTCCCCGCTGGGTGCACTGCTCAGTGGGAGCTGTTTACCCCGTGAGGCCTTTGTCCCATGGCGCCCCGCCACTTCCAGGCACAGGGCGACACTAGGAGGAACAACCGCACTGGTGGCGGCCAGCTCTCCAGCTCTGGAGTCCACTCCCGCAGTAACTACCGCAGTCTCCCAGTCTGCAGGGGCCTGGATGCTCCAGGGTTGGGGAGCGCTGATCTGCACAGCTCGGAGGCGCCCAGCGGCAGGAGCGTCCTTGCTGTCTTGTGTCCTCCCCGCCTCCGCCTGTCCCGGGGTTGGGGGAAGCACAGGGCTGTGTCCCCGGCGCCCTGGGCTCCGGGGCCTGTGCTGCTGGAATCGTGCTCCTGCCGGGCAGCCCCCTCCGCACGGAGCCACTGCCTGAGCTTTTCCGGAGGCCCCGCCCGCACGCGCTCCAGCCCTTGACCGAGATCGGCCCAAGGAGTGCAGCGCGCTCTCCCCCGGGGCAGCGCTTCCTCTATTAGTGACTCCGGGAGACTGGAGGCTCCCCTGCCCCTCCTGTGGTTCTGCCCGGTTTCCCTGCTGAGCGCCTTTCCATCGGAAAATAATCTGGTGCGGATTTTTAAAATTCTGCTTCTCCGGGACTGGGTTTTTCCGACCCGGAGGCTTTCGCGGTGGGGCCTAAGCCCAGCTCCTCGCGGGGCCCCTCCCCCACTGGATTCTTTTTTATTTTATTTTTTCCACCTTCCTACCTTGCTAGAAGCGAAAACCCTTCTCTCTGTAGTGTTCAGGCTGTTGTCTCTTTAAATCTCAGGTCGAATTTGTAGGTGTTTAGGATTATTTGAAAGTTATCTGGGTAAGTTGGTGGGACCAGGTGACTTGGGGACACTTCTCTTTGTTGTGCCCAAGATTGCGAATCCGAGAAACCACCAAGGAGCCGACACGATGCAAACACACGAGGGTTTATTAACAAGCTCGAGCTTGGGTTCAAGTATACCCGACACAGCGGAGCCAAGGTGGGTTCCAGCTTAGTTTTATGGGCTGGTCTAGGAGACCTCCAGAAGGGGTGGAGGAATTTCTCAAGTTCTGTTTACATTCTGATATGGGGCTTTCCCTGCCGAGGACATTCTGCAGTTTTTCCTGTAAAGTTCAGCTCTTATTTATTCACAGGGGCCTAAGATGGCTGTACTTGTGCTAATGCTAAACTTGAGTTGGAATGGCCTTAATTTTTCTTGGCCTCCATACTCTTCTGCCATCTTGCCCCACCCACTCAAGACTTCAGATTTTATTTATTTATTCATGAGAGACACACCGAGAGAGGAGCAGAGACTTAGGCAGAGGGAGAAGCAGGCTCCATGCAGGGAGCCGGATGGTGGGACTTGATCCTGGGACTCTGAGATTACACCCTGAGCCAAAGACAGATGCTCACCATTGAGCAACCCAGGCCTCCCGGATATCAACAATTTTTATAGGTCATTTATTGAGCACTCTACTCAGCACTCTACATGCATTATCTCATGCAATCTTTCTGATAACCCTAGAATGTAAGTATGATTATTCCCATTTACTATAGAACCAAATCAAGGCTTATGGTTACTAATATTCTGAACCCAGTTTCAATGTATGTGGGTTTTTCCACACTACCAAGCAATTCTGTAACACCAGCTGAGTGTCCTACAACTCGGTTCAATTCTGACCCTATCTACTTGAAGATAGTATCAGATCCCACACGTTCTGGGCTCAGTCCCACAAGACTCCCCCCTTGCCTCATTTGAAAGTCCAGGTTGTCACCTGTGCTTTTGACCCTCTGACTGTAGACTGGAGACTCCAATGGCCCCCTCATTGGGCTTGGTTAATTTGCTAGGGCAGCTCACAGAATACACAGAAATATTTTACTTACTAGATTATTACCAATTTGTTACAAAAGTATATAACTCAGGAACAGCCAGATGGAAGAATTGCATAGGACAAGGTATGGGAAGGGGCAGGGAGCTTCCATATCCTCTCCCAGCCCACTGCTCTTCCAGTACTTCCACATGTCCATCAACCCAGAAGCTCTCTGAAACTGTCCTTTTGGGGTTTTTCTATGGAGGTTTCATTACGGAGACATGATTGATGAAATCATTGGCCATTGGTGATTGATTCAACCTCCAACCCTACCCTTCCCCAGAGCTCAGAGGGGTGGGACTGAAAGTCCCAAACCTCTAACTACATGATTGGTTCTCCTGGCAACCAGCCCCCAACCTTAGGTGTGGTCCAAAAGTCACCTCATTAATGTAGCAAATGACACCTTTATTGGTCTTATCACTTAGAAAATTCTGAGAGTTTTAGGAGCTCTGTGTCAGAAACAGAACACATACCAAGTCTGTAATTCTTATTTTAAATCACAATATCACAGCTACGTAGCCAGGAAGTGGCAGGACTGGGAATCAAACCCAATCTCTATGATTCCAGAACATACACCCCTAATTGCTAAGCTCTACCAGGGAGCTGGCTGGAAGGAGGGACCTATGAATAAAGGACACCTCATTTAGAATGGAGCTGGTAAGTCAGAAGTGAAAACTCTCATGCTCTACTGAGACAGGGAAACTAAAGGGACCCCACAAAAAAAGTGTTTTTTGCTCCTTTTCCTGCTTCTGGCCCTAGTACCTACACCCACACCTCACATACACCTTATAGAACAGATAATATATGTCCTTCTTGTAAAAGTCAAGGACTTAATGATTTCTTCGGAGTCTTCCAGCATAATAGTTAACATCTAAGGAGTGACCAGGTGGGATTATCATGAATTTTCCAAGATCACTGATTCAGCAAGACCCCTGGCCCAAGAACATAAGTGACTTATGGAAAACATGTAAACACTCACTTTTGTTCCTGGATTCCTGAGAAATGTGCACTGAACATTGTCCTCAATAAAAACTCCATACCCCAAGCAGAGAAGGAGACTCTTCTTTCCTGAGTCTCCCAAATGCTCTGTCCATACCTACACTATATCTTCAATAAATTCTGCTCTCACTTCCTCTCAGCTCATGTTTATTTCTATTCTGCATGAAACCAAGGACACTCTTGGCTGGTCCTTTGGGACCCCCTCTGGGGTTCTTAGACCCAGCCAGCCTCTATCAATACCACTCATCGTCAATTGCAGACCCCAACAGGAAGGAGACTGCCTTTCTCCAGCAGGAGAAAGGAAGAATTTCTTCTTGAGCAGCAACAAGCTCAACCTAGTAAGAAAATATCACAACTCAGCTGATGAGAAATCCTTACCACTCTAGCTTTCCTCCAATGGACAATTGAAAGAGACCTACAACTACCTCCATTTTGATCTCAGTCTGTACTTTCTAATTAAGTTCTTCTTTCCAGCTTTTCTTCTAACTTGGGGAAAGACCAAGTGGGGCAGAACATACTGTAATTAGAACCAAAACTACTCTCTCAAGCCATAGTGTCTGTCCCAACATCAGCAAGACCCTACATGATTGATTCCAAAACTGTGATTGACCTGACATTTACTGCCTAGCTGCATATGCCCACTGACCTTTGTCCCATTTTTCCTTATATAAAACCTAGAAGTAGTTTCAGCACTTTGGAGACAGTCTTTGAGACATTAGTCCACTGTCTTCCTGGCATTGGCCTCACTGAACCAAATTCCTTTCTTGTTTCACCATCACTCATCTCTATGCTTTTGGATTTTGTCATTGGCAAGTGGCCAAGCCTGGTCTGTTTGGAACCTCCAGAGCCAAGTACTCTTGCATTCCTGTGCTCTGATTACACAATCATTCAGAAGACAACCTCCCAGAATCTTCTTTCTCCTTAAAGTAATGTTCCTTCTCTTTTGATCTCTGGACTTGCCTCTGGTTTTCTATAGCTACTGTATCCTGAATTGCAATTCCTCTGCTATTCCTGAATAAACCCATTTTGCTGGAAAAATAGCTGGCTGCTTTACTTTTAAGTTTGGCATTATGGTGCATGGTGCCTGGCAGAGCTCCCTGGCTTAAAGGGCCAGAAGTGGAACAGATGGTTATTAGATGCTGGAAATATTTTTATCATGTCAGACTGGCGATGTTGGAATGTGGTGAGATCATCCACTTGTGGCAGGGCCAGGAAGAGAGCTTCTAGGACCCAGGAAGAGCTGAGAACCTGAGCTAGGAAAGCCCTGAGCATTCTCCAGCTTCAGAGTATATTGTAATATTTGTTCTACAAATGGACTGAGAAACATTTGGGTCCTATGAAATAGGAATAAGTGGGCAGGCTCCTCAGGAGCTTGGGCTTCTGAAAGCGACTAAGCTACATCTTTTGGCTATCTCAGTAGGCAAGAGGGAATGAGATGAGGAAAAAGCTGTCACAGAAGCCATGTGCCTTCCTATAAGCCAGAACAATAGGCAGCAAACCTGACTTTCTCCAAAGAGGATAAACTACCTTAATTTGCAACTAGTGACTGGTTCAGACAAAGTGGATAAAACTCATCTTTATTTTCTTTAAACATGTAAAGCTACATGATGCTATATGATATATTGATTCATTTTCTCTCACCACTCTTTACTTACTGTGCCCCACTAGATACTTTATGGTGGCAGATCTCTTTCATTGTTATAGCATTATGCCTTGAATACTGCCTAGCACGTTGTAGGTCTTCAATAAGTATCTGTTGAATGAATGAAGAAACAGAGGAATGGATCTTGGCGGAGGGAGGACAGGGTCCCATAGTCATAGAAATACTTATAAGGAACAAAGAATAGTTAGGAACGTAGACTGGCACTAAACTATTTTGCTTCAAATCCCATCTCTGCCACTTATTAACTATGTGACCTCAGGTAAGTTGTTTAACTTGTACCTTAAATTCCCAATCTGGAAATGGGGTAATTAGTATCTATTTCATAGGGTTTTTGACAGTATTGAATGGGCTAATAGGTGTAAAACACTTAGAATAGTGCCCGACACATAATAAAAGCAATATAAACGTTTGCTATAATAACTATTATTATTTTCAAAAGGTTAGTGCAGGAAAATAAGTACATGGAAGCAGGCACATTAACATTCTCCAAGTAGTTACTATATTCCAGAAACTCTTTTCTATGAATTACTTCACTACTTTGTTGAATCCTCACTATAAGGTTATGAGATAGGTGGAATTATCATTCAATGTTATAGATGAGAACACTGCATCCCAAGTCATGCAAAGCTGAAACCGAAACCTTGTACTGTGCTCAGGCGCTTCTCATTTTAGAGTACTAACTGCAGGCTCCAGATCATAAGAAGGGGCTGTATCTGTTTTTATTTATAATTTTATTCTCAGCTGCTAGTAAACAGTGGGTACTCAAAAATGGTTCATGGATTTAAATGAATGATAAAAAAATAAATGCTTTTAAGAGCAGTAGAAAGGGAAATTCCAACTAAAAACTAGGGAAGAGCCTAGGCAAGCTATGGAGGCTGCCGGTCTGAAGTAGAACCAGAGCAGACCAGACCAGAGTGGGCAAACTGAGCCTGCCCACACTGCAATGCAGACAGCCCCTGGTTGTTACAGTGCCCTGAGGAAGCCACTTTGGGTTCCTGGTCTGTGGCTAGATATTACAATTATTTTTCTTAATTAAAAAGAAAATATAAGTATATGAAATACATTCTCATTTTAAAAATGCACACAATAAGATTCAGGGAAAAAATGGTAGAGTAGGAGGACCCTATGCTCACCTCATCTCATGGACATAACTATATAATGCTCACATCAACAAAACTAAAAGGCTACCTATGGAATGGGAGAAGATATTTGCAAATTACATATCAGATAAAAGACTAGTATCCAAGATCTATAAATAAATTACCAAACTCAACACCCAAGAAACAATCCAGTCCAGAAACAGGCAGAAGACATGAACAGATGTTTCTCCAAAGAAGACATACACATGACCAACAGAACACGAAAAAATGCTCCATATCACTTGTTCATCAGAAAAATACAAATCAAAATCATAACACAGTACTACTTTATACAGGTTAGGATGGCTACAATTAACAAGACAGGAAACAATAAATGTTGGCAAGGATGTGGAGAAAAGGGAACCCTCTTATACTGTTAGTGGGACTGCAAGCTGGTACAGCCACTCTGGAAAATAGTAATGGAGTTGCTTCAAGAAGTTAAAACTAGAGCTACCCTATGACCCAGCAACTGCACTACTGTATATTTTACCCCAAAGATACAGATATAGTGAAACAATGGGGCATACACCCCAATGTTTATAGCAAATGTTTATAGCAGCAATGTCCATGATAGCCAAACTGTGGAAGGAGCTGAGATGTCCTTTGATAGATGAATGGATAAAGAAGATGTGTGTATATACATACATACACACACACACACACATATATATGTATATATATATATATATATATATACACACACACATACACATACACACACAGTGGAATATTGCTCAACCATTAGAAAGGATGAATATGTACCATTTACATTCACATGGATGGAACTGGAGGGTATTATACATTATACTAAGTGAAAGAAGTTAATTGGAGAAAGACAATTATCATATGGTTTCACTCATATGTGGAATAAAAATATACTGCAAAGGATCATAAGGGAAGGGAGGGAAAATTGAGTGGAAAGAAATCAGAGAGGGAGACAAACCAGGAGAGACTCTTAGCTCTGGGAAACAGACTGGGGGTAGCTGAAGGGGAGGCGGGTGAGGAATGGGGTGACTGGGTAATAGGCATTAAGGAGGGCACATGATGTGCTGAGTACTGGATGTTATATGCCTGTATATATAATTCACTGATGATTTATTGAACACTATATCTGAAACCGATGATGTACTATATGTTGATTAATTGAATTTAAATTAAAAAGGGGGGGACACCTGTGTGACTTAGTGGTTGAACATCTGCCTTTGGCTCAGGTAGTGATCCCGCGTTCCTGGGATCTAGTTCCACATCAGACTCCCTGCCGGAAGCCTGCTTCTCCCTCTGCCTATGTCTCTGCCTCTCTCTGTGTGTCTCTCATGAATAAATAAATAAAATCTTTAAAAAAATAAGAAATCAAAGAAAAAATAAAAGATTACATGGAAACAAATGAAAATGAAAACACAACGGTCTGAAACCTTTGGGATACCATAAACGTGGGTCTAAGATGGAAATTCATAGCAATACAGAGGGAATTTTTCAAGAGGATTTTTCAAGAGGGAAAAATCTCAAATGGACAACCTAATCTTATACTTAATACTTAAATAAACTAGAAAAAGAAGGACAAACAAGACCCCAAGCCAGCAGAAGGAAGGGAATAATATAGAATAGAGCAGAAATACATGATGTAGAAACTAAAAAATGATAGAAGAGATCAAAGAAACCAGGAGCTGGTTCTTTGGAAAGATACAACAAAATTGATAAACTTCTAAACAGATTCACTAAAAAAAGTAAGAGAAGTTAAATAAACCAAATCACTGAGAGGGGAGAAATAACAACGAATACCCCAGAAATGAAAAGGATTCTAAGAGAATATTATGAAAAATTATATCCCAACAAATTGAACAACCTAGAAGAAATTGATAAATTCCTAGAAACATATAAATTACCAAAACTGAAGCTGGAAGAAATAGAAAATTTGAACAGACTGATTACCAGCAATGAAATGAAATAAAAAATCAAAACACTCTCAACAAAGAAAAGTCCAGAACCAGAATGTTTCACAAGTGAATTGTATCAAACATTTAAAGAAGAGTGAATACCTATACTTCTTAAGCTATTCCAAAAAATTGAAAAGGAAAGAAAACTTCCAAACTCATTTTAGGAGACCAGTATCACCATAATAACAAAACCAGAGAAAGACACCACAAAAAAAAAAAAAAAAAAGAGAACAATATGCCATATCTCTGATGAACATAAATGCAAAAACTGCAACAAAATACTAGCAAATTGAATTCCACAATACATTAAAAACTCATTCACCACAATCAAATTGGATTTATTCCTGGATTGCAAGGGTGGTATAATATTTGCAAGTTAATCATGTGATACAGTAGGTAGCCTGCTTCTCTCTCTCCCTCTGCCACTGCCCCTGCTTGTGCTGTCTCACTCTGTCTCTCTCTCACACACAAATAAATAAATAAAATCTTTAAAATATTTTAAAAAATATTTGGACAAAGTTGGATGTTTAATCAACTGAGCCACCCAGACATCCCTCCAGACTTCAAGTTATATTGCAAAGCTATAGTAATCAAAACAGTATGGTACTGGCACAAAAATAGATACATAGTTCAATGGAACAGAATAGGAACCCAGAGATAAACCCACAGCTGTATGGTCAATTAATGTTCAACAAAGGAAGCAAGAATATGAAATGGGAAAAAGTCTCTTTAACAAATGGTTTTGGGAAAACTGGACAGCTGTATGAAAAGAATGAAACTGGACCACTTTCTTATACCACACACAAAAATAAATTCAAAATGGATTGAAGACCTAAATATGCGACCTGGAACTATAAAAATCCTAGAAGGGAGCACAAGCAGTAATTTTTCTGATATTGGCCATAACTACATTTTTCTAGAATGTCTCCTGAGACAAGGAAAATAAAAGCAAGAAGAAAAAAAAACTGGGACTACATCAAAATAAAAACCTTCTGCACAGTGAAGGAAACAGTTATGAAAACCAGAAGGTAGCCAATGGAATGGGAGAAGATATTTGCAAATGACATATCGATAAAGGGTTAGTATCAAAAATGTGTAAAGAACTGATACAACTCTACACCCAAAAAACAAATAATCCAATTAAAAAATGGGCCAAAGACATGAGCGGATTTTCTCCAAGGAAGATATCCACTTGGCAAATAGAGACCTGAAATGTATTCAATAGCACTAATCATCAGGGAAATGCAAGTCAAAACTACAATGAGATACCACCTCACATCTGTCAGAATGGCTACAATACAAAGACACAAGAAATTACAAGTTGTTGGTGAGGATGTGAAGATAAAGGAATATTTGTGCACTGGTGGTGGGAATGCAAACTGATCCAGCCACTGTGGAAAACAGTAGGGTAAATAGAACTACCCTAGGAATCAGTAATTGCACTACTGGGTATTTATCCGAAATTTTTTTTAAAAAACCACAAAAACTAATTCATAGAGGTACATGTAGCCCTATGTTTACATATAGCCCTATGTTTATTACACTATTATTTACAATATCCAAATTATGGAAACAGCCCAAGTGTCCCACCAATAGATGAATGGATAAAGAAGAAGTGGAGTATATATACAATGGAATTTTTTCATCCATAAAAAGGAATGAAATCTTGCCAATTGCAATGACATGGACAGAGCTAGGGATTATAAATACTAAGTGAAATAAGTCAGGTAGAGAAAGACAAATACCATATGATGTGATGTCACTCATATGTGGAATTTAAGAAACAAAGAGAATGAGCAAAGGAAAAAAGAGACAAACCAAGAAACAGACTCTTAACTACAGAGACTAATCTGATGGTTATCAGAGTGGAGATGAGGGGAATGGGTGAAACAGATGATGGGGGTTAAACAGTACACTTATCATGATGAACACTGAGTAATGTATAGAATTGTTAAATCACTATATTGTACACCTGAAACTAATATAACGTTGTGTGTGAGCATAATAGAAGTAAAATTAAAAACTTAATAGAAACTCACACAGTAAAGACAAAGCAAAAATTCTCTTTGACCTTCCTTTAACCATCAGGTTGATGTGCATCTCTTAGAAATTTTTCTATGAATTTGACTATATATGCAGAAATAGAAATATGTTTGACTTTGTGTTTTTTCCACATAAATAAAATCCTACTGTATGTGTTACTGTATAGTTTGCTTCTTTTTCATTCAACAATTCATTAACATTGTTTTTCAGTGTTGGATCTATCTCCTTTTAAATGGTTGCTAAATATTCTATGTTGTTTGGATAAACCATAGTTGACATAAATGTTTCTCTTTTTTTCCTTCTTTTCCTTTCTTTTTCTCTTTCTTTCTTTCTTTTTTCTTTTTCTCCCTAACTCCATCTTTCTCTCCCTCTTTCTTCTCTTCCTCCTTTCCTCTCCCTCACCCCTCTTTTCTTTCTTCTTTACAAGCAGTTCTATACTGAACATCCTTGCAAATTCCTGTTTCTGCTCACATGCAAGAATTTCTCTAAAGAGACTTGAAAGTAGAATTGTTTGGCTGAAGAATATTTTCCATTCAAATTTGGTAGATAACTGCCAAGTTATGTAATTAGAGTTTATGCAAATAGATATAAGAAATTAGTGCTCTCTGAACTCATTGGTCTCTCTGCTCTTGAATTATTTTTTGCCTGTTTCTGTATTGTTTTTCCTTAGTTTCTCTGTGAAGTCACTTTTCAGAATTTTACACTATTTCAGCAAAGGTAGGAAGAAAAATTGCTCTGGTTACTAATAATTTCCAGGAAATTGGAGGCACCGAGGGTGCCCCTAGTGATCGTATGATAGTAATGCAGTCCTGACTGCCTGGGCTCTGCTTGGGAAACCTAACAATGGGATTTGTCAGGGGAGAGTCAGGGTGTCTGCAGTATTTATCCTTTCCAGCTTAGAATGTGCCTACATATGCTTTTCTTTTCTTTGGGAGTCTTGAAGAACGCTTCACCACGGGTTATCCTTTATCATCACCACCCCCAAATCAAAAAAAAAAGGGAAACCATGTATTTTACAGAGAATTGAGACATTTTGAAGAGCTAGTGTCATCTAGCCCTAAAACATACCCACAAGGTTTCTTCAAAATTTCGCCATAGATCTCTATTTATTCCTTCTTTTGCTTCAAATTATACCTGTATTTTCTAGAAGTTTGGCAGTCAAAATGATAGAAATAATAAATAAATAATACATAATGTATAATTCATTTGTGGTTCTTTTTATGTTAGAATTTTTAACCAGTCTTAGAGCAATTTTTTATTTTTAGTATTTTTATTTGCATATGCCTGACTACATTAGCATATACTATTCATATATCCCTTAGTGTTTGCAAAGCACTTTCACATCTAACATTTCATTTACTATTTGCAGCAACCACTACTGTCCTTCATCTTATAGAAAATGAGGCTTAGGAGAGGTAGGTCACTTGCCTAAGGTCACATAGCATGTAAGTTACAGAGCCATGTTTAAACTCAGGTCTACCTAGATCTATTTTCCTTGGCAATAATATTATCATATGTTGTCCTCTGAGTTTATAATTAGATTTTTTTGGCCTGGAAATATAAATGTGATTTTGGTTATCTTTTTTTTTTTTTTTTGATCCTCTAAAGATGAGGAACCTGGGGCTTGCATCTTGAGTTGCAATTTCTGGTGAGTAAGAGAAACAAATGGAAGATGAAGAGTGTCTGGTAGCTTGGTACCTGGATTTTGAAAGGAAGATTCCTCAGGTGTGACTGAGAAGACTGAGCTACTGTCTAGGAGTACATTCTGCCATTTACCATTACCGTCAGCATACAAACGGTGCTGTTGGGCAATGCTGCAGCTGTCATTTGTTGAGGCTGGCTTTGTAGGTGACTGCTGCCTGCCTCTCCTGCTCAGAAGAAGGCCTTCCTCTTGAATGGTGGCACACGTGGTGGAACTACTACCTGTGTATTTTTCTTGCCACTCAGAATAATGTCAAACTGAGGCTAAATGCTAGAGTGTCCCTAGAATTTTCTTTTCCATCTCTATAATATGTATAAGTAATATTTACTGAGTACTTACTACATTCTAGGTATTATAGTAAAATTTTTACACATATGAACTCATGTAATCTTCATGATGAGGTAAGGATTATTATTATTAAATCCATTTTACAGATGAAGAAACTGATGCTCAGAGATGTGAAATAATGTTGAAAATCACAGAGCTATTGTGTGGCAGAATTGGGACAAAATTCCAAGTCTATCTAATTTTAAGGCTTTTATTCCTAACTACCACTACAAGCTTCTTAAAATGCTTCCCCCCATTTAAATAACTCCTAAAAGGACACCCAAACTATAACACAAAAGCTAAAATGGAATAGTAACAATGACTCTTTGGCATGAATGCTATTTTTTTTGACAATGTATAAATGGCTTCCAATTATGGATTAAAATATTAACTTTGGATTCTCCCACATTTGTGTCCAAATCTCAGTTCTGCCTTTTCTCTCTCTCTTGGTTCCCTTAACTGTAAAATGAAGATAATAATAATAGCTACCTTGATAGTGTAGTTGTGAAATAGAAATGAGTTAATACGTGTAAGGCATTTAGAACTGTCCCTGGCCCATAGGCAGAGCTATGTGCTATGTGACAAAGCTTTGTTATGAAAATCTAAGAGAAATCTAGATACTTTGTTGCTTCCTTGGGTGAAGATGAGTCTTATCTAAATCAAAGGGAGCAGTGGAAATGGCAAAACTGTTTGTCTACAGGAAAAACAACTTTTACTCACTTGTGCCAGTTGAACCAATATGGGGTGTATTTGCAGCTACGCCTTGTCAGTTATGGCCTGGGGCAGATTTATGGACCAATTATGCTTGTCCTCAGGCACTCTGTACATCATACTTTCTTTTTCTCCCCATGCCTCATCCACACCTGTGCCTGTGGAGGGAACCAAATACCCCTCTCTTTCACTGAGGAGCCTAACTAGAAAACTTCCTCTGTGCAGTTGCTAACATTTGAACTGAGCCCTAGATATTTAGTCTAAACTCATGGTGGTATTTCAGGCATTGGTCCCTGGGCACAAAAGGATTATTTAAACCTCAAGGCCTCCAGGTATCTCTCAAACCACAGCAAATGGTTAAGTAAGCTGATTCCTTCTTTACGTCAGGCCTATACACGGTTCAGAGTATACATATTGTATGAGGCCCCCAAAGTCTCTTTCCTCTTGAATAGTAAAAAGAGATTTTTCCCTTTGCTCGTAGATGTGGTTCACAGAAGTCAGGATTTGGAAACACAGTCTAATCCATATTATGAGACGTCAAGAGAATGAGATTACATTTGGCTTTGTAATTGTTTTCTTTATTAATTTTTAGTGAAATTTTTCCCTTCATTGTAATTAGACCTAATGATTAGAATCTCTAGAGTTTGCCCTTTAAGTACTAGCAAGTGTAAAAGTGTCTAGGATTGTGAAGAAAGCTGCAGTTTGAGTTGTTGGTGGAAAGGGCAGGTTTAGGCAGGCCCTCACCCTCTAGGGCTTTTGATTTAGAACAGGCATTAGGTGCCCAGAGAGACTTGGGAGAAAAGGTGCTTATAGGGGCCATTAATGAATCCATAGGGGAGACTTAATTATTTTTCTAATAATGTGGTCCATTTGTTTTTAAGATCATTTGTGGGTTCCTTATATCTTCTACTTTGTGGTAGAAAGAAAGGAAAAGGAATATTTTTGTCCTTTCTCCTCCTTGGAGTTTGGAAAACTTTGTCTTGATGACATAAAGCCTCCAAAGTACAATAGCACTATAAGTATGGAAATGACCTTTAAAGACAAATAACTTGATATTATTAATATATAAGGAGCTCTTAGAAATTCATAAGAAAAATATGAACATTACAATAGACAAAAAGACAAAGGAAATGAACAATTTATACACACACACACACACACACACACACAAAGACATAAAACAATGAAAGAAAAATGGCCAATAGTCATTATTTGAAGAACAATGAACTCCCATACTCTAATAATACCTAGCACATTGACAGCAATTAAACAATTAAAAACAAATTATCATGGCCAGTGTGGGACAGTTTAAGGGAGAAACAGTTCTAGAGGAGTTATAAATTAGTCTGACCTTTCTAAAGGGCTGTTTGAGCATACAATACCAAAAGTTTTAATATATGCATATCTTTTGACCTAGCATTTTCACTGTTAGGTATTTATCTTATGGAAATAATTAAGAATATGAAAAAAAGATTTAGCTACAGAAACACAGAAGCAAAAACTGAAAGCAACTAAATATCTAAAAATTGGAAACTGGTTAAATAAATTATGGTACAGGCATAGAATAGAGTAAGATACAAAGCTATATATACAAAGTGTGATCCCAATTTCATAAACATATATTAAAAGACAAGAAAAAAATACACTTATATGATTATCTCTGGGTGGTGGAATGACAGATAATCTTTACTTTCTTCTTTTCAGGCTTTTATGTCTTTTCCACATTTCATACAGTGAGTATGTGCTACTTTTATTTTTTCTAAGATTTTATTTATTTATTCATGAAAGATACAGAGAAAGGCAGAGAGATAGGCAGAGGGAGAAGCAGGAAGCCCGATGTGGGACTCCATCCTGGGACTCCGGAATCATGCCCTGAGCCAAAGGCTGACGCTCAATCACTGAGCCTCCCAGGCATCCCTGTGCAACTTTTATAATTAGAAAAAAAACAAGAACAACACAGAAACAGTATTTTAAAAAAGACTTTTAAACTTATCTCTGAAAGCTAATCTTTAATTTTTTTCTCTTCGAATTTAAACAATCATTTCCTTTAGGAAATAAGGAAAAACATTTTAACTGTCTGATGGGATAATTATATAAAGGCAAATTTTTTTTTCTGGGGTCTGTGGGGAATATCCCAAGATAAAAGGATTCCAGCCGAGCGTATATATTCCAGACTGACCCTTCTTTGAAAGGTTTTATGTTACTTTTTAAAACTGCTTTATTGAGATATAATTCATATACCATAAAATTTACCCACTTAAAGTGTACAACTCAATGTTTTCCTGAGATATTGACAGGATTGTATAGCCATCACCATCTAATTCCAAACCATTTTTTTCACCCTAAAAAGAAAACTCACACCTATTAACAGTCACTCTCCATTCCCTCCTCTCCCCACCAATGGGCAATCACTAATCTACTTTCCGTCTCTACAAATTTGCCTAATGTGGATATTTTGTATAAATGGAATCACATAATATGTGGGCTTTTGTGAGTTCTCATTTTGTCTAAGAATTTCAAGGTTCATTCATGTTTTAGCATGCATTAGTACTTCATTCCTTTTATGGCTGAATACTACGTAATTTTATGGATATATCTGTAGCTTTTGTTTATCCATTCATCAGTTAATAAACATTTGTTTTCAGTTTTTGGCTCTTATGAGTATGCTTCTGTGAACTCTAGAGTACAAGATTTTGCATAAAAATATATTCTATTTCTCTTGGATATACAACGAGGGGTGAAATTGCTACTACACCTTACGGTATGATGTAGTATACCATACTATACTGTAGTATAATATTATGGTATAATCTTATCTATGATTAACCTTCTGAGGAACTACCAAACTGTTTTCCAAAGCAGCTGTGCCACGTTATATTCCCACGTTACCTTCCATCCAACAATTCTTACATATGCCCTAAAGAATATGTACAAAGATGATCATGAGTGATAGCATGAACTAGAAACAATAAAATATCCATAAATGAGGGACCAGTTAAGTCAATTATGGTACATTTAGATTATGGAATACTATGTAGCCACTAAAAAGGATAAGGTACTATATATATTCTTACTAGAAAAGATACCCAAGATATATTAAGTTGAAAAAAAGTTGTAATTCAGTATATATAGTATTATTTAATTGTGTAAAATTCAATTATGACACATACTTATATATGTATAGGAAATTTCTGGAAGTATACCCAGAAATTTCTTAACAGTAGTTATTGCTGGAGAGTGGAACTGGGGTATGTTGGTGATGATCTAAAGTGTGGTATGTGAAAGAAACTTGTTTTTAAACTTAAGGCATTCTGTACATTAAAATTTCAAGTACTGTGTAGTATTTTATAATCATAAGAAAGTCTGCATTAGTAAAATTTAGTGTTTTCATTGGAGTAGATAGTTCATGCACGTTCACTAGGGAGGAAGCACATGTTTAGTAGTCTTGATAGCACTTGATTATAGTGCAGAACCTCCTCTACATCAGTAGCCCAGAGTTATTTAATTTCTTATAGCATACTAGGCCAATATTTAGGAACTCCTTTTGTTTTTTTCAATTACATCCAGATGTATAAATTTATGTTATCATAAAACACATTTATAGGCAAAATTTATGTCTTATAAACATTTCAGTAAAAGCAGAGCTCTCAAGATTAAAGTAGGAATGATTCAGGAGACAACATTGGGATATATTTGTTGGTGACCAATTTTTGGTAAATGGCATTTTCTAAAAAAGAGTTAGGCAGAACAATTTGTTATATGACAAAGACTTAGAAGTTTCTAAAGTCATTTCTAGGTTAGAAAAAGAATTACTTGAACAATGTTAGACCATGTGACTACACACAGAATTTGATCATTTAAAATGAGCCAGCTGTTGACAGAAAACACAGATTTCTGCTTTCTAAAAGATGCTGCATTAAAATCCCCTTGATATGAACCCCTGTGATGGGAGATGGTAGGCACTAGTGATCAGAGTAGTTGCCTTTTCTTTTAATCAGAAAAAGTGGGTGGTCTTGGCTCTCAAATTTAGAGAGCCACATGAGCTCATCCTCACTCTACTTGGGACAGGTATAGAAACTTGCTCTGTCAAATATCTTTACAATGATTGCCTTCACTAATTCCTTTCAATTGGTTTACACACCCTTTTCAATGTAATTATAAGAAACTCAATCGAGTACCTATGGCTGTGTCAGGTATTATGTTAATATCTGTGGTGGATACAATTATGAAAGAGACTAGGTTCCCATTCCAAAGGAACTCATTTTGACGGTAGTTACAGCTAATTTATGCCCTTTTAATTTTAATGCATATCTTATATTCACATAATTGGTTATAGGTTTGTTGAGCTTCTGAAGGCCTAAGATGGATAAAGAAGATGTGGTATATGTATACAATGGAATATTACTCAGCCATTAGAAATGACAAATACCCACCATTTGCTTCAACATGGATAGAACTGTAGGGTTTATGCTGAGTGAAGTAAGTCAACGGAGAAGGACAAACATAATATGGTATCATTCATTTGGGGAATATAAAAAATAGTGAAAGGAAATAAAGGGGAAAGGAGAGAAAATAAGTGAAAATATCAGTGAGGATGACAAAACATGAGAGAGTCCTAACTCTGGGAAATGAACAAGGGGTGGTAGAAAGGGAGGTGGGCAGGGGGTTGGGGTGACTGGGTGACGGGCACTGAGGGGGGCACTTGACGGGATGAGCACTGGGTGATATGCTATATGTTGGCAAATTGAACTCCAATAAAAAAATAAAAAATAAAAAATAAAAAAATAAAGCCCTAAGATGCAAATGGAACACTAAATATGTGGTCTAATGCATCTCAGGTAAACTGTTGAATTCACCTGGGGAATGGTTCAATATGGAGCTGAAGAATGTTTTATTATGTTGTAGGCAAGAAAATTTAAGGCTATGTTCCTCTATCTCTGGCTTTCCTATCATAAGACCTGGAAACCCTAATACTTTAGAAGAGCTGTGTTTCAACAAAGTCTTCTAAATGTTAAGTTTTATTATGAGAATCCTATACTCCATTGACCTCTTGTAGTAAAAAGAAAGAAAGAAAAGAAAGAAAGAAAGAAAGAAAGAAAGAAAGAAAGAAAGAAAGAAAGAAAGAAAGAAAAGATGTGCATTTTGACTGAAAAAAATAACTTCATCTCTAATATTATAATTTTTTAAACTTATGTCAAGGATTACTACTCCTCCCACACCATGTTAATGCTTCCACTAGCTGTACCTAAAATCGATTTTATTTTATAAACAACAACAGCAATAGCAACAATGACAAACCCACTGATAAAGGTAATTTACAGCCAAGAAGGGCTTTAGTGCTCTTCTACCCTCCTTTGCTTCATACACTATTCCTGCTGTAGGAGTATCAATCCTTAAAACTTTAGTACACATGCTGTTTTTCACCAGCCTTCAACATCCTCAGCATTTCTAAATATATATCCAAGATGATTCTATTATTATTTCTGGTACTTTTCACATCAGTTGAATTTACATGCCTCTTTACAGATATTTTCTGGTGACACCTATACAGTTAATTAAATTACAGTATTCTTGATTGAGAGAAACTAATAGCATCCACAGGGAGAGACTCCAATATCCCTTCCTTATTTGTTGTTATTATTTGTTGTTATCCCTTCCTTATTTCCAATATCCCTTCCTTATCAGTTGCAGCTTCTGCTGGGAGGGGGTTACTCATTCTGTAGCTAACACTGTTAACTAGCTACCTTATGAGGGGCTGCAACTGTAGTACCTCCAGGCCGTGATTTTTAAATGGCATAGTTAAAGAGATTTAAAGATGGATTTGGCCATTATACCGGGAACTTGGTTTGCTGGGAGACAGCCAGCTTAAGTCAAAATGGAAGAATTACTCTAGGTGAGCACATTTGACTTATAACTTTGAAAAAGTAACAATGGCAGCAATTCTCTGGATCTTGTGTATCTTACAGAAGTAATTTTGCGTTAAGAGTCTTGGCCAATAGCAACATGATTTCTGGCAATCAAATCTGCATGAAAGTTGACTGTGATGGGAATGGTGAATGGAAAAACAATTTTCCTGCTAAGAATTGCTTATAGGCAGCCCCAGTGGCTCAGCAGTTTAGTGCCACCTTCAGCCCAGAGCCTGATCCTGGAGACCCGGGATCGAGTCCCACATCAGGCTCCCTGCATGGAGCCTGCTTCTCCCTCTGCCTGTGTCTCTGCCTCTCTCTCTCTCTCTCTCTCATAAATAAATAAATAAAATCTTTAAAAATAAAAAAACGAATCACTTTCTCTAGGCGTGACCCTTCCCAGGTATATAAACTTGGGTAAGTTACCCAAACATCTCTAAGCCCCAGTTTCCATAGAGTGAAGATAATAATCCCTATATTCCAGATGAGACAGGGAAACTGAAAGGACCTCATGAAAGACTGTTTTTTTGCTGCCCCTATTCTTGCTAGTACCTACACTTCCCACCTTATGCATACATACCTTATAGAACAGATAAGGTAGGTCCTCCTTGTAAAGGTCAAAGAGTTAATGGTTTCTTTGGAGTCTTCCAGCACAATAGACAACATTTAAAGAGTGACCAGGTGGGATCATCATGAATGTTTTCCCAGATCACTGACTCCAGATGCCGTGATTTCAAGATCCCTGGCTTAAGTGACTTGTGGAGGACACCTAAACACTTGTCTTTGTTTTAACCAGTTCCTTGATGTCTGAGAAGACGTGTACACCGGGACACTGTCCTCAATAAGACCGCAGGCCCCAAGTAAAGACAAGGCTCACTCTTCTTTTTTGAGTCTTTCAAATGCTCTGTCTATATCTGCACTTATTCTATATGTTCAATAAGCTCTTCTCTCAATTTCTCTTGGCTTGTGTTAGGTTTCTGTACTGCACAAAGCCAAGGATCCCCCTGGCAGGTCCTGTGGAACCCCTTCTGGGTCCTCAGACCCAGTCAGTTTTGCATCAATTTCACTTTCACTGATAGCTGTTCAACCTTCTCTATGTATTTTTCCTTACAAACACTTTGTAGTGAGAAATCATATTCTAAGCAAGTAAAGGAGGTTTGAAGCCTTAATATTCACTGTTCCCTTTGCCTGAAATGCAATCCTCCCCTACCTGTCATAACCATGAAGAAAATAAAACTATAGTCTTTCTCTTTTAATCCTTATTTCACTTTCTTTTTCTAAATATCATTTTCAGGAAAAGCCTCTTTAAATGCCAAGCTTCTTATCTTGCCACTCAATAATCTCTATAATCTGCCCACAACTTACCTTTGTACATTTCCAACCTCTGTATGCCACTAACCTCCTGCAGACTGAGCTCACCTCTGTTCCTGGGACAAAGCATATTCACTCCTACATTCACCCTTTCCTGATGCCATCCATCCTGCCCTCCTGGCTTCCTTTTCCTCATTCAAATGCTCCCTATTCCTCAAGGAGAAGTTCAAGTGCATGCCCAGCTGATATTTTACTGGTCTATCTTAGCACAGAGTAATTGTTCTAACTTTTGAATTTCTGGTTCTTATACTCATATCTATTCATATTATAAACCCTTGTAATGTTTCTTGTTTCATTGCCATGCACTGTTATTATATTTATTATGCAGATATGTTTTGAGCATATTCTATGTTCCTGACCCTGTTCAAGGAACAGAGGATACATAAATGAACAAAGAGAGACAAATTGCTGCTCTCGAGGGGAATATATTCCAGTAAGTGGAGATTGACAGATAATTATAAAAGAATAAATGAGATAATTTTAGGTAGTTATTAGTACCATAAAAAAGAAAACAGTGAAATAAGGGATCTCCATGGTTATTATTGTAAGCATGGGGGGACTTGGAAAGAACATTTCAGGCAGAGGAAATAGCCAGTGTTAAGGCCCCAAGCCTCCTGTTTTTGATTAGAATATGGGGTCTTACTAGTAAAGCGGTTAAAAAGAAAAATATACAGAGAAGGCCACCTAGGTATCTGGCTGTTGGAATGGCTAAACTTTATTTGCAGTGATTACTGCACACCTTCCTTCTTTTATTTGCTTTATAAACTGCAAAATACTATGCAACAGGTTTCCAAAACACGTCACTTGCTTATTACAATCATCCTTCAAGTTTGCTAAGCTAGGTATTATTACCCCCATTTTTTTGTGAAAAAACTGAGGAGTTAGATGACTTGCCTTCAATTGTATATTTAACATGTTTGTTGGATGTGTTTCATTTTCGCCACCACAATGGAAACACCTGAAGTCAGAGACCTTGAAGTGAAGGTAGTGAAAAGAGCTCTGAAGGAAGGCAGCCAGATGAGAGTTCCAGTCCTGACTCTTTTACTAGCCATGGAGGCCTGAGCAAGTTATTTTACAGTTTGTGGCTCAGTTTCCTTCTTTGTAAAATGGGGATAAGAAATCTAATGGGGAAAAAAAAGAAATCTTATGGGGGTGCTGTGCAGAATGAAAAAGGTAATGCAGGAAAAGCCACTGGCACACATTTGGCATGTTAATAAATGGTCCCACCTAATATTATCATTACAATGAATATAATAAACAATGGTAAAATAATAGTGTTTCCTAAGATCATAGTTCTCAGGGAGCTCTTTGTTCCACTTATGTTACATGTATGGTACCATTAACTATTGACTGATATTTTTCCCTGAACCTAACACAACCTCTATACATTATTATATGTGAACCTGTAAAAACATTTACCACAGAGCTTGGTATATAGTTCTTTCACTAGTGGTTGCCATTATTATATAGACCATTATTTTTATATTCCTATATTGCCTAGCACTGTGCTGAGTGCACAGGTGTTCAAGTAATAATCAAGTGAGTGAATTAATAAATGACTTTAAAGTACAAAATGGCTTTGTTTAGTTGCAGCCAAAACAGAAAATGATTTAAAACTGGACTTTGTCTATTGTTTCCTTGTATTCCCACTGTTGTTTTGACTAAACTGAGAGGACAAAACATGCCTCCCTTTCCTTTCTATCCCACTCCCACTCTCATTCCCATTAGTCACTGTGCTTAAAGTTTTTTTGCACAAAGTGAGCAATCTATAACTACATGTTGAATGCACCAGTTCACATTGTCTAGAAGCTAATTTCTGTTTCTTAAACTTCCTTCCTTTCTTTCTTTCTTTCTTTCTTTCTTTCTTTCTTTCTTTCGTTCCTTCTATTTATTTATTTTAGAGAGAGAGAGCACAAGTGGAGGGAGGAACAGATAGAGAGGGATAAGCAGAATGTGCTGAGTGTGGAGAAGCTCATAACTAACTGATCAAATTCTACAACATCTCAATGACTCACACCTGCATTACTGTCATTGAAGGGAAAGTGAGTCCAAGGGTTGTGGAAATTTGTTGATGGGACTTCATGATTCTGGTTTAAATGCAATATCTTGCATAAAGCAGGTACTCAATACAAAGTTGTGGGAAAACATGAGTGAATATTGAATTAATTCATCTTTTACTCTTGCCACTAGATGCTTCTTTTGTCACCATTATGTCATAGCAGGGAAGTCCAAGCTTTTCTTCTTTTCTTTGTTTTTCCAGTGCTTATTGTCAAAGGCATTGCTTAGGGGCTCCCTTAGGCAATGGCATCCCAGTTGAATGCCATTAGGCAAGTCTCTCAGCAGAAGCAATTTGGCCTTTGGGTCAATCTGATGCCTTATTTTCCAACGACTGTTCTGCCGGCAGGCAGTAAGAAACTATCTGCTCAGCCGTGGCTGAGTAGGCTTTTGTGACTGTGATGCAGCTTACTAGAGATCCAGCGGAGTGGGGCTACACTTCCACCTCCAGAGACAGCAGGCTCTGAAAGTGTGCTGAGATTGAAATTGAGTTCTTTCTTGAAGCAGCAGTGGAACCTGGTTAACCCCATTAGGACTGCAGCTTGAGAACTATAAAATAGAATTTGAGACCCTCCATCTAAAGAAACCAACCATTTGTTGTCAGAATAACTATGTGTTAGTGGCCTGAGTGAGGAGGCAATTCTGTTTAAAGATGTTAAGCATGATTTAAAGGGTTTTCTATTGCTTATAATAGGTTTTCATTTTTTTCTGATTAGATTTATTTACTTTTGAAGCTGGTGTATTAGTTTCTGGTTGGGAGTGTGTGTGTGTGTGTGTGTGTGTGTGTGTGTGACCTTTTTAACTTCGTACCATTATAATGCAAATGAAATTTTGAGGGTGGGGGAGCAAGCAAAACCAACCTAACGACAATGAAATCATTTTCTAAATATGTTTACAATCAAATATCTCTCTCAATAATTTGATTTGTAGGAAATGGCAGAGTGCAGCATTTTATACAGAAGCTTTTCAATAATTCATCCTCATCTCATTGATGTGCAGGACTTTGGCTAGGTTAGTGAGTGCAGTAGGTGCTCTGGAATCAGGATAATTTCATTTGAGCCCTGAAATCAACGTACCCCCTGTCTGACCCACCCATCTAATGCTGCTTTGTCCCTGGAACTAGAGGCTTTTCAATTTTATGATGTTCCTGCTGTTCCCCTTTCCAAGGTACTGGGAACATTTGAAAATTGTGTTTTTTCCTCATTTAATTTTTTTTTTAGAATTTATATTTGTATAATCGTTATCAAGCTAACGATTAAATGTCTCTGTAGAAACTCCTGGTGAATTAACACTCTCAAGTGTTAGCTTTTGGGAGCCTGGGAAAATAAGAAAGAGTGGGAGGTAGCAATTCAGGGTCTCGTACTAGTTGAAAAGATAAGCCTCTCACGGGGGTCACAAGGTCCAATGAACTTAAATACATAGGGAGTGAAGAGTCCAAGAGGCATTTGAAACCTCCAAGCTTGAGCTACCTTCAAAAGTAGCCTTTTCCTTTGGAACTTACCTTCCTGTGGTGTGAGTCCTCACAGGGTGTCTGTAAGATAGACTCTCTGGTTCTTGTGTGGGAGAGGGGAAATCTATATCAAGCTAGTTCCTGGGTTTTTTTTCCCTGGAGAATGGAGCAGGAGGAGGTAGTATAGAGGGAGAAAGTAGATAAGAAAATGGTATGGCACATCCAGTTGTCTCAATTAGAGTCCCAGAGTCTTCAGGCGGTAGTTTGCTGCGGCTTTGGCACTGAAAGAAGCCAGACGGTAACTACCTCCTTTGTAATAACAGACAGGAGACATGAAATTTGCAATTGTGCTGCTGCTGCTGTGCTGCTCTGAAACTTTGTGAAACCATTGATCTGACTTCACTGAACCATAATACTATTGATTTGGTGTCCGATCACTGGTAGGCACTTGAGTGACAGCTTGAGTGGATGTGATGTTATGTTTAAATTGTCCTTTTGTTTTCTTTCTAGTTGTCAAAATCTTTTGATGGAATGTGTGCTGCCAAGTGCCTGCACAGTCCTTATTAGAGCTCAAGTGCCAAGAGCATGTGCTGAATCATTAAACAAAATGGTGGCTCTTGGCCAAGTTCTGTTGGTCAAAAATACATAATATTTGGTTAGCCTGGTTTTCTCTGACTAGTCTAGAAGGGCACAGGGTTGTACCCTCTTAAGTTGGAGAGGGTAGAAGCAAATCATCCTTCACACCTCCCTACTTCCAATCTTATTTGTAGCTGGGATTCATGCCATCTCAGCCACATTCCTGGTTGTGCCAGGACTGAGAAAAGGTTTTAGTAGGCATGAAAATCCAGCAGGTTTTAAGTATCTTGGGCCATCACAAAGGAAGTGGGGAAAGAATCAGTGGAATTACTTTTGACACATTTTCTGAAGGTTATAATGCCAAACCAGGCCTCACACAGGCACAATATATAAAGTAGTACCCCAGTGGGAATATGAGATGGGAAAAATAGAGATGTGTGAATTTGTGGAGAACATTCCTTGGTCGATTTCAATCAGTCATTATTCTTATTTAGTGATTACATATTGAGCACCTGCTAGATGCCAGGCATGGTGCTTAGTACTAGAGATACATCAGTGAACCAGAATGACAAAACACAATTTAGGATGGAGAGAAGGACCAAATAAGTCTAACGAAGAATCCTAGATACAATGATAGAAAAAGGGAGGCAGTGTGGTGGGAAGGACATGGGCTTTGAGTCTAATAGCTCTACCATTGAATTTAAAGGAGCTGTTTGTTGTTGAGCAAATTACTTCTTTTCTTTGAGCCTTAGTTTTCTTCACTGTAAAAAAATAAGGTGCAAATAATAGTGTATACCTCAAAGAATTTGTTGCCAGAATTAAATGGGAATATGCATGTAGAGTTCTGGCCCAGGGTCTGACACTACTAGTTTACTTAATTGCAGTGTGAAGGAGGAATGGAAAATGGTGGTGGAGGAAAACACAGTGAAAAGCATATGAAGATTCATGGACAAAGATGAAGGTTCATAGCCAGTAAAGAAACTATTGCAGTGGGGCACCTGGGTGGCTCAGTCAGTTAAGCGTCTGACTCTTGATTTTGGCTTGGGTCATGATCCCAGAGTCCTGGGATTGAGCACCGAGTCAAGCTCTATGCTCATCAAGGAATCTGCTTATCCCTCTCTCTCTGCTCCTCCCTATCCTACTGTCTCTCTCTTCCTGAAATGAGTAAAATCTTTAAAAGAGAGAGAGAGAGATTGTTGCAGTAATACAAGTGAGAAATAATGATATCCAAGTCTAGAACGGTGGCAATGGGGATGGAGATGAAGGGACAAATGCTTAAGGTATAGAGGTAGAATGGATGAAGATAAGAGTAAGGAAGATGCTAATCTCCAAGTTTCTAGCAATGATAATTGGGTCGATAATGTTTCTCTTTATGGAATAGAGAATAAAAGAAAAGGGGACTTGGGATAAATCAAATATGAAGTATCTGTGGTACATCCGGGTGTGTATGAGATGCCAGTAAATATGCAATTAAATACATAAGTGCAGAGCTTAGTGGAGAGGTCAGGCCCAGAAATCCATATTTGGAAGTTGTCTGCAGAGATTGAAGTTTTAGCTATGAGATATTTCATGAAAAGAGTATGGAGTGAGAAGGGAAGAGAATCAGGGACAGATTCATGGGGAACAATTTGGCAGCCTCTTCCTCCTATGTTTTATACTCTTCCCACTTTTCCAGAAAGGGATTTATGGGGTTTTTATGCCTTCTGAGAATTTTTCTTTTGTGTAATTGATTTAGGAGTCTTCCACAAAAGGAATAGGTAGCTGGCATTTAAATTATATCTGTGTTGTTGTTGTTGTTGTTGTTGTTGTTGTTGTTGTTGTTTTAGCAGATGGGAACACAGAAGTGTAGGGAGCTATCATGAAATTGTCAAGGTCATCAAGCTAGCACCAGACTCAGGACTCCTTCTTGCCCATCTGCCCATGTCAATTCTTTCTTTTCAGGCCTTTGTAATGAATCTGTCCACTCCTCTAAGTCTAGGTATGGCATTGTGAATTACTCATGCCTTGAGCTCCTTCTCTATAATGACATGTTATAAGATTGTTTGTGTTGGGATGAGGGCAAAAGGTAAGGAATGGGAAGCTCTATTTTGAACACAAATTGCCACTGTAGACAGAAGAAGCAAAAAGAAGTCTGCGGGAGATGATGACACTATGCAGTTGGGAAACAAAGAAAGAGGAACTGAACAAAGTAGAGTTAAGAGAAGTAGACATGTAGAAAAAGAAGGAAAATACTGTTTAAAGCACTCAGCATGAAGTAAGAATCCCAGGAGTCAAGAGATGAAAGTGGTGGAGGTTATGAATACATGTATGTATGGCAAGAAGCTTGTTTATTTCCCCTTCAGTTTATTCAGTTTGTTTATTTTTAAGATTTTATTTATTTATTCATGAGAGACACAGAGATAAGGAGAGGCAGAGACACAGGCAGAGGGAGAAGCAGGCTCCATGCAGGAAGCCTGATGTGGGACTTATCCTGGGTCTCCAGGATCACGCCCTGGGCTGAAGGCAGCGCTAAACCGCTAAACCGGGGCTGCCCTATTCAGAGTTTGTTAATGGAGGCCCACCAGCAGGAGATGGGCAGTCCATTTAGGAATGACAAGGACCACTAATCTAGGATTTACCTATGCTTGCTGGAGGTGAAAGCCCTTGCTACTAAATTATTTCAAGTGAATGCACCAGCTTAAGCAGGGATCTAGTCATCTGGCTGGGCCAAGTGTTTGAATTAATGCTTCAGCCCATGACAGTGAAAGTAAAGTCCTGAACTGGATTTCCATATTTGTTTAATATGGACTCAGGGAAGAGCCCAGGATGAAGGTTGAAGCCTCTGTTTGTTTAAAGAGGCATGCAGAATTTCAAGAAGCTTCATATCCATGAATCAGTGGCTGAAATGTGACCCCCTAATCACACTGTGAGGTTGAGTATGTTTTGTACTGACTAGTTTCAGAGGGGAAACTTTAACTTCTTTGGCATTAGCCTATAGAGAAATCATGCCTTACTGCTCCAGTACTTTTTTCATCATCCCCGGTGAATCAAGAACAGCAACAGGAGGTTAAGTACTGGTTGATGGGATTGTTTGTTTGCTTGGTTTCTCTCCTAATCTCAATGCTGGGAGCAGGTGCCTGTTTGGCAGCTCTGGAGCCCTGGACCATCTCACAACAGCTTCAGTCATGAGTCCCCAACCCACAGCCTCTCCACAGGGTCTTTTTGCTTGGCAGACCTGATATGGCCTGGTAAACAAGGCTCACCAGCTAGCATCTACTCTCTGGAAACTAATTTAAGAGTCTCCCCCTCAGTACCCCAACTGACCTGCTGCAGACAGATCCTTCTGGTAGGATCTATGGGTAAGGGCCTTTGTTTGTAGAAAGAATCATTCAGCTTCAGACCCCTAGATTCTGAAGCTCATACCCTCTTCCTTAAATCTCTTTACCAATACTCCCATTGTTAACATGGTAAACACTTTCTTTACCAAGTACTTCAATCCTGGCCAGATTAATACCTAGGAGCTCTAAATGCTGAAAAGCTCTTGATTTTCCCCCATATGTAATTCAAATGTGAAAATACTAACTATAAAATAAATGTAGAAAGTCCAAAAATATTCTGATTTTGACATAATGACTATCTTGCTTTCTAAATAACAAACATAATAATAATTTTAAAATTTTGGGTAAATTTAAATAATCTGGCAGTGGCTCCAGACTGACTCTAACAGAATCAGGGGAGAGAGTCTACTTCTGCAGAGAGACCACTTGAAGTCTATATGTAGACGATGTGGAAACATTGGGGTACAGAGTCAATGGCCAAGAAATAATTCTTAAAACATCTTTGGTGCAAAAAACATGGTTGTATTAAAGCATGGGGACAGGACCTGTGGGCAGAAGGGACTACACTGGGGTTGTGAGGAATGGCTGATTCTATACCTTGGAGTTGGGGGAGATAAAGACAAAAGGAAATTTCCAAAAGGACTTTCATATACTAAAGAAACTCACAGGATCCTGGAGGCCTAGCTATTGTCAAGCTAAGGTTGTTTTTCCCTCTAGAAAAGCATTAACACTAAGGCAATTGGGAGTTCCTGGAGGAATGTTTTACTCTGCCTGCCTCAGGTATTTGTCAGTGGGTTGCAGGTTATAAGAGAATTTAATTTTATCTACATTTCCTATTGCCTTTGTTCCTCACATCTTTCTCCCCTGAACAATTTTGACCCTTAAATCTTTGAGGTTGCTGAGGGTGGAAGGTTTCTCTTCTGTAACTTCTTTTTGCTGAATAGGGGCACAGAGATGTCCCTATGATGTGGGAAACAAAGGCAGAAGAAAAATTACTAAATTTCCTTACTAATTACAGCCCATTGACAAGTCCTTGAAACAGGCAGAGTGACATTCTCCTAGAGACTCAACTGCCTGGATATTGACACTTTGCTAAGGGCAAAAAGCAATCTTATCCTGACCCCCAGGATCCTATATGTCTAGTTTAACATATAAAAATTCCTTTCAAAACTTCTTTATCTCTACCACCCCCACCAAGATATATATTGGCAATCATCCCCCAAAATATGAGCCATCAATATATATCCAAAGGGTCTGAGTGAGTAAGGGACAGGCAGGGCTAGATAGTAGCGGATTACATGAGCAGACACACATAAATCTCAGAAATGCTGAGGTATAACAAAACCAGAGAAAAGGGAAAAAACCAGACCACCCTGCCCTGGGCGTCAGAGATGGGGGTCTTTTTATGGCAGTCACATTGTGACCAACAAAGAATAACCAGACCCCCAAAAAGAAGTAAGCCATTAAAGATGTCCTTACTCAAACCAAGATGTCATAAGAATGTTAAGGCCACAAGCTCCCTGATTAGTTCTAAATAAAAGACTTGTCAGTGGAGGCCCATGTTAGTAACCCTATCGGGATCCCTTTCACTCCTGAGAGCTTTTTCTGCATCCTTACTTAATAAAACTCTCTCGCTTTACTCACTCTCCTTTGTCTGTAAGATTCATTCTTAGACTCCATAAGACAAGAACTTCACTCTCCTATTTCACCTACCTATGGGTTAACAATTGTCAGTTGGGGAACTTAATATATAGGAGTTACCAAAGGAGGAGGCAGCCAATCCAACATATATAAACCTCCTTGAGTAGAAAGTATCGTCTGTCAGTTGGAAGTGTGGCAGTGAAGGAGTCTTGGCATTAGGCAGGGAGACACCAGAAAAGACAACAAAATAAGGTTAATATAATAAGAAAGAGAAGCCCAATAAAAACAGCCTTTGATAGTTGACTAAAATCTTTCTCCAGTCCAGGAGTTTAACCAATCACTAAAGGAGAGAGAGTTCATTTAAAATGCCAATTTGAGTATATCTTTTCACAATTCTGTTACATTTTTGTGATATCTAGAATATATACACAGCATCTTGTGTTTATGCTAGCACATGTTCCACCTTGTGCAGTTAAAATATCTAATGTCATTTTGAGAGTCATTTAAGGTGTTAATGATATAGCAAGTGGTGTTAGCCATCACAAATCTCTGTTTTGAGTAGTAAGCAATCAGGTATAATAAGTCATCTTCATGGAAACAAAAGCAAAATGTAGGTTAATGGTTAGAGCAAATTACAAACCCAGTGTCTGAGTCTCAAGTGCTGTCAGTGAGATTTTTGGATGTCAGGCTTGAAGCATCCTCCAATGGAGTGGTAAGAGGTTTCAGGAATCAGATGGGTCTTTCTGGTTTGTAATTCAAATGTCTCTGGTGATCCTTTTGAACGGCCCATTATAAGAAGGAATTGTCAGCTAAGATAGGTGAACAGAAAACAAAGAAAAATATACAAGCTTCATCATTGTTTGAAGAAGACTCTGAGATCCTTTTTCTTAAAGATTTTATTTATTTATTCATGGAAGACACAGAAAAGGAGAGGCAGAGACATAGGCAGCAGAGGGAGAAGCAGGCTCCATGTGGGGAACCTGATGCAGGACTCGATTCCCAGACCCCAGGATCATGACCTGAGCCAAAGGCAGAGGCTCAACCACTGAGCCACCCAGGTGCCTCTTGAGTTTGAGATCTTCTACAGGTTCACGGGTTCTAATTTTATTGCAGTGGGAGTATGTAATATGATCTGATATGGACCTTTCCATTTTGGATTTAAGTCCCCTGCTGTATTTGATTCCAATCTTTTATTTATTTATTTTTTAAGATTTTATTTATTTATTCATGAGAGACACAGACGGAGAGAGGCACAGATACAGGCAGAGGGAGAAGCAGGCTCCATGCAGGGAGCCTGATCTGGGACTTGATCCCCAGTCTCTGAGATCACAACCCAGCCGAAGGGAGCGCTCAACCACTGAGCCACCCAGGTGTCCTATAATTCCAATCTTTTAAATAAACCATGTCACCAAGACTTACATGGGATGGACTTTCAGTTATTGTTAAATCAGTTTTTGGGAGTATATGATCATTATACTCATTAAATAAATTATGAATTAAACAAGCTTCAAGTGAATAATTTATAGAGCACTATAGTCTATCTATTGATAGGTCTACAGTGAGAAAAAGCTTTTCATATACAATTGTTGGGGGAATCCATCCCATTTTCCAGTTGTTCAAATAATCATATTCCCATGGGATCCTGTTATTATCTCCAAAGAATAACAAGCAAAAAGATAGTCTATATATGCACTATTTCGCTGAAGTTTACCTCAAGTTGTCCAGGATCAGTTCTTAGGGCTTTTAGGAGAAAAGTAGTTTTATTTTTTAGTGACTTTAAGTCAAGAGAGTGGAATAAGATTAGAAACCTTAGTTGGAGAGCCATAGCCAAGTATTTGAGGAAACCAGAAAAATTCAGGATCTAGTCTGGTTTATAATAAATAGTACTAAAATTTAATTTCTACAAGGATGTGTTATTGAAACATTTTCTCTCTATAATAGCCCTCATTTTAAATCAGAGATAGCCAAATCAAGACTAATTCATTTGGAAAACAAGTCCAGTTTTAACAAACTTGGCCTAATTATTTATGTAAACTCAGCAAGAATAGTGATTGATCATACAGATCTTCTATTTTTTTATTTTTATTTTTTTATTTATGATAGGCACACAGTGAGAGAGAGAGGCAGAGACACAGGCAGAGGGAGAAGCAGGCTCCATGCACCGGGAGCCCGACGTAGGATTCGATCCCGAGTCTCCAGGATCGCGCCCTGGGCCAAAGGCAGGCGCCAAACCGCTGCGCCACCCAGGGATCCCCATACAGATCTTTTAAAATCTGCTTTGCTGGAACTTTTTATAAAGAATTTCAATTGACCTTTTAGTACTCTCTTTAGGCCAGAAACCAAGCCAAGTGCTTGCCATCAGACATGCCTGCAATACCTGTAGATTTAGGTGAATTCTTCTTCTTGAGGCCCCCAAAATACCCTGAGGTTCCTGCACCTGTCAGGAAGTGACATTATTTACCTGGTAAGGCTGCTAGGAACTCTGTAAGCAAGGTATCAGGTCAACATTTCCAAGGGGCTTTAAGGCTCCGTGTTTTATAAACTTAGCCTCAATCCTTTAAAGCTCTTTGGTCATATCTGAGTCTATGCATGCCTCTCGAATATGACATTCCAGTCAAAGCTTTGGTAAAACAACAGATGTTTCTAAATGGTGCCCTGTTATAAGAACAGATTCTTATTGAATTTATGCAAATAACTACGATTGCCTCGAAAGAAAGAGTGTTCACTGAGAGTTTTTTAATTTCAGAGGGTTTAGGTAGAGAGAAAAGTTAAACACTTCAATTTGTTCACAGAGGAATATTTTATCCTATTTCTGTATATCTTGGATATCCTAATAGAAAATTTTCTTAATCTGGAAGAGCAAACATTAGAGAACCAGCGATGGTTCACACAAGAGTCACAAAAATAAAACCTTTCTCAGTTTGGTTAGTTCTGGAAATTCTTACCAATTTTAAATATACCAAAGGCCTGTATTTGCCAAAAGTCCTTTTTTTTCTTTTTTTAATTTATTTATGATAGTCACACACACAGAGAGAGAGAGAGAGAGAGAGAGAGGCAGAGACACAGGCAGAGGGAGAAGCAGGCTCCATGCACCGGGAGCCCGACATGGGATTCAATCCCGGGTCTCCAGGATCGCGCCCTGGGCCAAAGGCAGGCACCAAACCGCTGCGCCACCCAGGGATCCCTGCCAAAAGTCCTTTTTATAAATCTCCTTGAAGATGAAACATGTTTCACAAGACAATAAAAACAAGAACTATAAATGATGAAAGACTCAAAAATGGACATGGTCAAAGATCTGATGAAAGGTTACAATATAGCTAGCAAGGAAATCTGGACACAGCACTTTAACAGAGTTTGTTTGACAGTGCTTTCCAAGTAACTTAACATACCAAATAAAAAGATGTAATTAGCCAAAGGGACTTCATTTACAATTTAAATCTTGGGAAGTTTGTTTAAAAACCTCAAAAAGTTACAAAGCACATACCTAAATAGGTTTACAGATCATTACAAAACTTAATTATTTAACTAGAGTGGCAATAAGAGATTCCAAAGGCAAATATGCAGAGTCATATAGTTGTTAGAAAACTTAGGTCCTTTAACATTGAGATTCACATATTCAAAGACCTGATAAAGGAAAAACCTAAGTTTTGGTTTTCTGGGAAGACAAAAGAGAAGAAAAAAACTCATTTGTTTATATTTTCTTATCAACAGATCAGTAATCCAAGTAAACTTTGTCTTCTGAACAGAAAGAAAAGCAGAATTTCAATCTTACCAATGTACTTTTAAAATCCATTCACTTCAACTTAGTCCTGACCACATATAAAATTCCTTTCCAAAGATTTCCCTTCATAAACATTCTACAACTTTCTTTGCATTCAGATTTTATCCCAAGCCTTTTCTTTCTAAACAACCAGTCTCATTTAGGACAAAATTACCTTCAACAAAAATATATTCCCCTTCCTTATACTTTTCTTACATATCTCCTTTTCTTCATGCAGAGTTGCTTTCCTTATTTTCATCAGTCTTAATTACATTTAGTAGGATTTTAACTCTTAGAAAATTTAGTCTCCAGTGAAGACTAGTAACCAGTTGTGAACTGTTATACCAGAATTCTTTAGATGGTTAATTTATTAATACATTTCATAATTTTAAAAACATAATTTTCCATAGTACAATCTTATAATTAAGCACAAATTGTATTTACCAACAGACCCAAGTATCCTTAGTTTTCTTCAATAAAAAACCAAAAGCAAAAACCTAAATTCAGTAATCAATGCTATATCTCATTTGGAAAAGGCCTAGATGTCCAATGTATTCAATCTCTATTATCCAAGCAAAACTTTAAAGTCTCAGGTTACCATAGATTTTGAAAGCTATCTTAACAATCACCCATGGAAATTCTTAGACAAACAAAATTAACCACAATCTTAAGTCTTTTTTTGCTGACAAATTGCAACAGAGATAACATGAGCTTATTTGACCTTCAGCAAATTTTGATAGAATAAAAGCTTCATATTTAATGTTGATAACTCTAAAGACATGTCTATCTTAATTAAACCAACAGACTTAAATTAGTTTAAATACCAAATTATGTTCCCTTTGGGTCCACTTAAAAGACAATGAATTTGTTCCCCATTATCAATTTTTACCTGGAGCACCCATGGGGGAAATCTGAAGTGGGCAGTGTAGTCCAAGGGGAATGCTCTTTGCTCCTTGAGAGCAAGGGTAGAAGGAGGAACCAATGCTGCTAGAGGCACCAAGGATGGTACAGTAGCCACTTATACAGGCTGCACCCAAGCTTATGCATAAACAGGAAGACAGAGAGGGGAAAGCAGAAGAAATGAGGTGCTGCCAGGAAGGCTAGAGGCAGATAAAAGCTGGCAGAGGAAGAGATCTCTCAGTCCTAGAGCTCTTCACCTTGGAAGATGAAAAGATAGGCACTCCATGTCAGGTGGGAGCATCAGGGAACTTCTCTGAAACAAAAGGAGTCTCAATAGCTGCTTGGGAATGTTCCTTAAAGTCTCTGTCCTGAGGTAGATTAACCAGAGACAGTTGGCTCTAATTATAGCCTTTAACCAGGGAAATGAATGAGGGAGGAGCCCCCACATACAGCTAGAGTAACCTGAGTCTATTAGGAGGAACAGTGAGACAGAGTCAGCATCACCTTCATTAAGGATGGCCTGTGTTTCCTCCAGCGACCTGGATTTTGTCAGGAGGAGGCATATTTAGATAATTATTATCCAATATATCAGGAGGGAGCTTACTGGCCTGGTTAGTGGCTGGACACATTCTGCAAGAGGCCCTTAGGTTGGGGGTCCTGATTTAGGGCCATGAAGGCCTGGACCTAAGGTACTTCCATCCATTTTCCCTGTTTTCTACAGAAGAGATCTAATTGATCAATCACCAGTCCTTTCTTAAATTTTCCAATCTGAATTGTTTCTAGTGGGTTAAAATGCATCCCAAGAGAGAGTCCTTGGGAACTGTAGAAGAGGGAAGGTCCATTATGAAAAAGCCCCTCCAACTCCCATGTGGTATCCCATGCAGGATATATCAGAGGTTCTGGGTATTAGAAGTTACTGGAGGCATTCCTTGAAATAAATTGTTATTGATCACCATCCTGCCATAAAAGCTCTATTAGGAGGGATACTAGTATCCCCCCACTTTCCCATTGCATACCAGGCTACAAATGGGTGCTGATGAATATTTCAAAATACTGTGCTCTGCCTTTGTTGTGAAGGTTGTACTGTGAAGGCTAGAAAAACCTGACATTTTTAATCCATGGAAAACATAAGAAAAGTTTTACAAGGAGGAGTTACTCAATTTTGTAATTGAAATAGTCAGTAGAGGGCATTGATGGAAAACAGTAAAAATAGAAATCCATCATAGGGGGAGGAATTAAGATGGTAGGGTAGTAGGAGGATCCTGAACTTGCCTCAACCTTTGAATAGAGCTAGATTGACATTCAGCTATTTTGAACAACAGAAGATGATCTAATGAGTTAGGAAGCAATCTGCACAGATGGAGGGAGAGAACATGGCAGTTGCAAGGCTTATCTTGACAAATAAATCAAAGCACACCTACTTAAAGGCCCCAACACTCCCCACTATAAGCAAGGAGGAACTCTGTAGAGGAAGGACCAGTGGGAAAGAGCAGCCCAAAGACAATAGCAGAGTGTGCACAACACACATCAGAAACACTTCCTCAAGTTTTGTTGTTGTTGTTATTGCTGTTTTGATTTTTCTTTTTCTTTCCTCCATTCTCTTTGGACAAATGACCAGACAGAGAAATTCACCCCAAAAGAAAGAACTGTAGGTAAGACTGCCAGGGATTTAATCAATACAGTTAGAAGTAAAATACCTGGACTAGAATTTTAAAGCAATGATTATAGAGATACTAGCGGGGCTTGAAAAAAGCATAGAAGACACTAGACAATCCCTTATTGTAGAAATAAAAGAATTAAAATCTAATCAGGCCAAAATTAAAAATGCTTTTACTGATATGCAGTCACAAATGGAGGCTATAATAGCAAGAATAAATGAAGCAGAAGAGCAAATCAGTGATCTAGAAGACAAACAATGGAGAATAAGGAAGTTGAAAAGAAGAGAGGAAGACAACTACTGGATCACAAAGGGAGACTTCAAGAACTCAGCGATTCCATAAAGCAAAATAATATCTGGAATATAGGGGTCTTAGAAGATGAAGAGTGGAATAGGGGGACAGAAGGTTTATTAGAACAAATTAAAGCTGAGAACTTCCCTAATCTGGGGAAGGCAATATGTGTTCAATCCCAGGAGGCACAGAGAACCCCCACAAAATCAATAAAAATAGATCACCTTGACAGATAGTAGTGAAACTTGCAAGTGTCAAAGATGAAGACAAAATCCTGAAAGCAGCTCAGAACAAGAGGTCCTTAGCCTACAAAGGTAGAAACATAAGGCTGGCAGCAGACCTGTTGTCCACAGAAACCTGGCAGACCAGAAAGGACTGGCAGGATATATTCAATATGCTAAATGGAAAAAATATGCAGCCAAGAATACTTTACACAGCAAAGTTGTCATTTGGAACAGAAGGAGAGATAAAGAGCTTCCAGGACAAACAAAAGCTAAAGGAATTTGTGAACACTAAACGAATCCTGAAAGAAAAATTAAAGGGATTCCTTTGAATGAAGAGAGACCCCCCAAACTAACAAAGACCAGAAAGGATCAGAGACAATCTATGTGAACGGAGACTTTATGGGCAATACAATGAAACCAATTAATAACAAGATTAAAGAAACACATTGATGATAATACAATAATAGTAGGGGACTTTAACACCCCACCTTACAGCAATGGACAAATCATCTAACCAGAAGATTATTCACCACAATGAAGTGGTAATTATTCCTGAGCTGCAAGGGTGGTTCAGCATCTGCAAATCAATCAATGTAATATACCAGATTGATAAAAGAAAGAACAAGAACCATATGATCCTCTCTATAGATGCAGAAAAAGCATTTGATAAAATACAGCATCAGTTCTTGATAAAAATTCTCTGCTGCATAGGTTTAGAAGGAACATACCTCAATAACATGAAAGCCATATATGAAAAACCCACAGCGGATATCATCCTCAATGGGGAAAAACTGAGAACTTTTCCCCTAAGGTCAGGAATGCAACTGGGATGTCCACTATCACCACTGTTGTACAACATAGTACTAGAAGTCCTAGCCTCAGCAATCAGGCAACAAAAAGAAATAAAAGAAGTAAAAGAAGACATAAAAGACAGCAAAGAAGTCAAACTTTCACTCTTCGCAGACAACATGATACTCTATGAGGAAAACCCAAAAGACGCCAGCAAAAAATTGCTAGAACTGATACAGGAATTCAGCAAAGGTTAGAGGATTGCAGCCTGAGCAGTCAACATAAAAGTGTTCCAATAAGTCCATACTCCTTGAAAAGCCCCTGAAATGAAAGTAAAGGAAGAGAAGAGGAATTACTCACCAAGTTTGCACTGAGGCTCAGAGTCCAGATGAAAAGACTCAAAGCCTCATGAAAGTATGCCAAAATGATGTGGAAATGTTGAGGTTCAGAGCTGATGGCCAAGAAGGATTTCTTGAGTTATCTTTGGTGTAAAAAAGATGGTTTTATTAAAGCATGGGGACAGGACCTTTGGGCAGAAAGGACTTCACTGGAGTTGTGAGGAATGGCTGATTATATACTTTGGAATTGGGGGAGGTAAAGACAAAGGGAAGTTTCCAAAAGGACTTTCATATGCTAAAGAAGACTCACAGGATCCTGGAGGCCTAGCTATTGTCAAGCTAAGGTTGTTTTTCCCTCTAGAAAAGCATTAACACTAAAGCAATTGGGAGTTCCTGGAGGAATGTTTTACTCTGCCTGCCTCAGGTATTTGTCAGTGGGTTGCAGGTTATAAGAAAATTTAATTTTATCTACATTTCCTATTGCCTTTATTCCTCACCTCACAGAGATTCCATATCCCAAAGCTCACAACCTCCTTCCCCAACTCATTTTACAGACTGTTCCACACAAATATGTCCTTGTAAGGTACTCTGGACTGATCCTAGTGAGCCTATGTCATCATTCAAATGGACTGTGCTTCTCTTTGGGAAAGTACCAAAGAGATCCCAATTGCACAGACTGGTCCAACTTGTCTGAGCCACCTGATTCTCTCTTAATGCTTGATTAGAAAAATCAATCTGGTTAATTAAAGAGGATCATTCTGGCAACCCCCCAAATCTTCAAATTCACATCTTTCCTTGAATGCATGGCTTGACATCAGCTGTTGTTTGTGGGAACTTCTACCAGAATTTTTGCTTGGCTGCCCAATTTTCATATGAAAGAATTCTTCCTTTCCTTTGAGCAAAGCTATTACTGAGGTGTAGGTGGTTTGGGCTGAAAGAGAGGATGGATTTTCTCAGTTCTGTAGTGTGGCAGAACAATCCATCATTAAGTACACAGATAGCTCAAGGGAAACAATTCAAAGATTAGCCCAAAGGGTTATTCCTTGATTTGTTCTCTGTGCTGTTTTTCTTTTCTTTCATTTTAGCGAAGACAAAATTATTGCTGATGGGAGGTACACCTTTTTTCACATGAGCACATGCAACACTGACAGTCAACTTCGCTGACCCAAGTAGAGAGGTATAAAAGCCTCTAGCACAAGGAAGTTATAACCAAGAACATTGTTTATTCAACTGAACCTTAAAGCTTATTGTTGATTAGATTTAAATAATTATAAACCTACTGGTATACTTCCACCTATGTAGGATTCAGAGAAATTGAACAGGGATCACTGTACTATGTGTTCAGTTGCTAAGCAAGTCTTGAATACATAGAGAGCTACTTGAAGTAGCCAGACTTATGTCCTTACTCTAGCCTTGGGTTTATGTCTATGCCAGGGAGACCTAGGGCTGGTGTTTGGATGAATTCTTATTCTGAAAAACACTTCAAAGTCTCTGTTTTACTCATTGTGGCTCAATAAGCTTATTTCTATTTAAAGGATAGCAGATTTTATTTTTCAAAGGTAATTACATCTGAAGAATCTTTTATATTAAATAATGCAATGTCTATGTTGGATTGGTTTATAGAAACATGCAGCATTTTGCTTCCTTATAACTGTTCTTCTTGCAGCAAGCAACCAACCAGAAATATTAGTGAACTTGACTTGCATTTGGAATGGGAAAAAAAAACCTACTTATACATCTTCCAAACTGGTTCTGGAATCACAAAAGTGGATCTGTAACTCCATAAGTACACACTATTTCCCCCAAACAAAGGAATATCTTAAAATTGTGTGATAGATATGGTCAGAGAAAAGATCACTAATTTACTGATAAGAAAACAGAGCTATGGCCTCGTTAAGTGACATTCCTAGGTGTAGTGGGTTGAATAGTGCTCCCCAATTAATTTCCACCTAAAACCTGTGAATATGACCTTATTTAGAAATAGGTCCTTTTCAAAAGTAATCAAGTTAAGATGAAGTCATACTAGATTAGGGTGTGCCCAAAACCAATGCCTGGTGTCTTTATAAGGAGAGGGAGGTTTGGTGTCAGAGACATAGAGACCATAGGGAAAAAGACCATGTGATGGCAGGCAGAGCTTGGAGTCATGAAGCTACAATTCAGAGAACTCATGGGGTTGCAAACAACCACCAGAAGACAGAAGCAAAGCATGGAAGAGATTCTTCCATACATACAGCCTTCAAAGAGAGAGTGAATGGTTCTGCCAACACCTTGATTTCAGACATCTAGCCTCCTGAACTATGAAAGAATAAATTTCCTTTGTACTCAGGCCCCAGTCTGTGGTAATTTGTTGCAATAGCCCTAGGAAACTAATACATCAGGGTTGCATAGGTAGTAAGTAGTAGGTCCATGGATGGAGTTTGTTTTTTCTGAACTCTAGTGAAGTATTTGTTTTTTCCAAGACACCTCAGTGCCTCCCTGTCAGTGCCTCTTCTCCATCTACTCTCACTGTCCTCAGTAAAAATAAGTTAGGGAAATCATTATCTTTGGGATTTATGGCATTTTGTATTTTAGGGTGTTCTAATTATAAGAAGGTAGGTGACAGATTTGAGTTTTAAGAAGACAGTAGTGTAAAAATCCCATAGATGCTGTCCAAAGGCAAAACTTGCTATAGTAGGTAATTCATGGCATGTGGAGAACGTATTTCTCCTTTCTGGTTTCTCCCACTAAGACTGTCTCAAAACAGAGCTGTAATGAGCACAATCTATCTCTGTTGCTAACCTATGATAAAATTATGATAATGATGAACATTTATTAAGTACCCATAGTGCAAGGTGTTACTTGTTCAAAATGCATAAATGACCTGGTCCCCACTATCATAGTGTTTACCATAGTATTGGCACCGTGTAGGTGTTGATTAATGCTTTGAGCTGATCTGCTTAGAAAACACCACAATCGTTTATACTTCTGAATGTCTTTTGTGAGTTCTTCTGCTGACTCATGTTCTTTCAAGTATACTGTGGTTGGAGACCATAAAAATTATAGACTGGAAAATCTGGAATTTCCATAATCATCAAAATACTTTTGAGTCTACTTTTCTCACCAATTAGGAAACAAGTGTAGACAGATGGAGTGACATTCCCAGGAGTAGTGGATTGAGTAGTGTCTCTTCCCTCAAATTCATGTCTACTTGGAACCTGTGAATGTGACCTTATTTGGACATAAGATCTTTGCAGATGTAATCAAGTTGAGATTATTAGTTATGTTGCTTTGGTTTTTGTTCTGAATAAATGGAATTTTCATAGGTTTCTCTGCTTCTAGATATCCTTGCTATGGCTCCTTTAAGCTAGCAGTAGTTCTGTTATAGGGAAGAGCTGGTGATGGTCTCAGAACCACATATCTTAAAGCTGGAAGGGAACTCAAGATATCATGGTGAGCCACCTGCTTTAGGGTGACTTTCCATTTTACAGATGAAATAATCAAAGAATTTCAATGACTTGATAAAGATAATACATTTGATTAGTAATAGATAAAATCCAACATTTTTGAGTAATTCCTATTGGTCAGACATTGTGCTAAGAATTTTATTTGCATAATCTTATTTAATTTCTATAACAACCTTATGAGGTAGATATTGTTATCCTATTTTAAGGGAGAGAAAACTTAGGCACAGAATGATTAAGTAGTTTTCCCAAGGCAGTAGTGCTAGTATCAAAATCATGTGTCGGCATTTATGTAGCGTAGATAGCATTGTGACCCAAGAAAGTCTGATTCCAGAACTTGAGCATTGAATCACCACATTATACTGTTTAATGGTTAGAGTAAGAATCAAGTTATCTTGCTCTAGAGATTTAGTGAAGTGATTCCCAACCATTGTACAGGATCTATGAATCTATATATATGTTTCAAACATTATCTGTAGACTAAAAAACAATGTGACCAACTAATATTTTAAAATAAATGCTGGTTTTGTTTGGGTTAGCTGTGAATTCATTTAAAAGCATTATTGAATTAAGACTGGCTTCTTGCCACGATTCATTTGATTAAATCAATGACTACTAAAAGAACAACCTCTTTTTGGGGAGTCTAAAACACTTGATCTGGAAAGGAGCCCTTGTATTCATGAAGGGTATTATGAACCACAGGGAGAATGGAAAGAGAGCTCAATTTGGAATCAGACAGATCTGGGTTTGAGTCTTGGTTTCTGTTTACTTCCTAGCTGAGTGACCTTGGGCAAGTCCCTTTATTATCTTGGCTTCATTTTCCTCATTTGTAAGATGATATTCTATAAATCATCTCTTTTTTTAATATTATAGTGTTGATTGATTTTTTATTGGAGTTCAATTTGCCAACACAGAGCATAACACCCAGTGCTCATCCCACCAAGTGCCCCCCTCTGTGCCCATCACCCAGTCACCCCAACCCCCCTTCCACCTCCCCTTCCACTATCCCATGTTCATTTCCCAGAGTTAGGTGTTTTGTCACCCTCACTGATATTTTCACTCATTTTCTCTTCTTTCCCTGTATTCCCTTTCACTAATTTTTATATTCCCCAAAAGAATGAGACCAAATAATGTTTGTCTTTTTCCGCTTGACTTATTTCACTCAGCATAATACCCTCCAGGTCCCTCCATGTCGAAGCAAATGGTGGGTATTTGTCGTTTCTAATGGCTGAGTAATATTCCATTGTATACATAAACCACATCTTCTTTATCCATTCATCTTTCGATGGACACTGAGGCTCCTTCCACAGTTTGGCTATTGTGGACATTGCTGCTAGAAACATCGGGGAATGTTTTTGGCAATGTCAGATGCAACACTTTACATTAAAGTATTTTATATTAAAAATAGAGCTCTGTAGGAATATAGGAACATAAGGTGAGCATTATTATTCCTCTGTGATACTCAAGGAATCAGGTTTGGTCCTGAATACTGCCTTATGTCAATTTTACCCACAGTTGTTCTGTATACTTTGTTTTTAAATCTTTGTCACTAACATGAAGATAACCTAGGGAACAGGTCTATTTCCCAGAAAATAATATTCATTCCTAGTATGAGCTCTCTTCACATTCTAGTCATGCTTAGAATAGTACATCTTTTGTGAGATGAGGATTTGGGGTGGTGAAGAGGAAAATACGGCATGCCAGCTCTTCTGTGGGTCACTATGAGTAGGTCACAGCCATTCTGGGAGACCCTATATCACTTTTTCTGGGCTGAGAACTAGAACTAGTTCTCTATTCTATTCAACTAGGAATGGAGTCCAGCCAAAGAGAGGAAGAACTGTTTCTGTCTCTCTCTGTTTCTCTCATGTCTCTCCTTTCCCAGCTTTCTAATCTCTTCCAGTGGCATTGTTTATTGAAGCAGAAATACAAAAGAACAAATTAGATCTATCTCTAGCCTTTTGAGTAACATGAAAACACTGTTAGACCCTTGGGGTTGGGTCTGGTGATAGCAGAGCTTGAAGGAACCTCATTTATAGCCCTGCATATATCTTAGTCTGATTTGGACACTGCTGTGACTTTTCATTTCCTCTTTGATCTTAGTCATTTATAACTGCTGAGCTGCTCCAAGGTTTTGCATGAAAAGTTTAGCCCAAGCTTCTGGAGCTGGAGCTGTGCTGCCACCACCTGGAATTGTGGGGGAGTTCAACAGCAATTGTCTTAACCTTCCTCCTAACAGCCAGTCATCCACAGACAGAACTTTGAATTAATTCTGAGAAAAGTCCTTTTCTCTGGAAGGTTTCGAATTCTTTGGGACTTGAGTATGGAAGGGAGTTTGGTTTCTGAACTGTCGAATGAAATTTACAAGGTTGGAATTAATGAATTCTTAAACAAACTTCTTATATGCTTTACCAGCCACAGCTATCAATTATGATTAATAAAATAGTGCATTAGTAACCTAGGTCTGACCAGTGCTGAGGCACGATTAATCTTGTGGCCCAACTGTTCTGCAACTCTTTTTGTTAACCTCTTGCCTGAAAACACACAGGTCTCAAGAGAGCCTTGGGCCTTCTTGTCAATTATACTTGGAGCCCACAGTTAGTGCTTTATAAGACCTGGGAAGTATAGGAAAACCAGTTGTCTGTTCCATCCTCCTATTATCAACCTATGCAGAGAGTCTTGCCTCTTATGTCCTTGGTTCCATCTACATTGCTGTTTGTGTGCCATCATAGTCTATCTTCAGCTGACTTCAGTTATGAGTCTTGGCAGAAGATAAAAATGAGCTTAAGTGCTTGATCTGCTGCATTCTTTGGGGTCAAGGAAAGAGTAGGGGTTATCTTTTTACAGATAAGTGAAACCTAATGTAAGATGGATAGGTCTTATAGAAAGGAATGGTCCTCTGAACTTTGGAGATGGTCCACATATTAGGGCTAAAGCAATCATATGGATAGCATCAATAGAGCTATGATTTGCTGGGTTCACTCTCAGTGAGACTTGCTTTATGTTCACTTAGAAGAAGTTGGTTATTTGTATTGGTCATCTGACTGCTCTTAGACACATTTAATTTTCATTATGCCAAGGCAAGTCCTAAAGAGAAATGTCATAGGCTTGGAACACACCACAGTTCTGGTGAGGTCATGAGTTCTGACAGAGGTGGAAATTGTGGAAGTACACAGGAGAGTTCCAGGACTTTCTGTCCGCGAGAGTATGCAAACCATAGCAATACATGGTTTTACAGATATACTGCCAGTGTTGCCAGAATTAATAATTTCCATTTCTACCACTAGGTTTTATACTAGCCTCTACCTCCTGATCTTTTCCTTACATTGTGTGATCTTTTGACAAAGCTCTTACTGTTTTTTACTAAAACTTTCCTGGTCTAATTGCTAGCAAATATCTTTAAAAATTTTTTTTAATTGGAGTTCAATTTGCCAACATATATCATATCACCCAGTGGCTAGCAAATATCTTGAAGAAAATCAAGTTTGCTCAACAGACCATCTCTTGGCAGTCAGTGAAGTGTCATCAATGTAGACTGCCTTAGGTGGTCTTTAGATCTCAAATTAAATGTTACTTCCCTAGGCCTTTTCTGATCATCTGTTCTTTTTTTTTTTTGTATCAACTGTTCTAAAGTCAGTTTATCCAACTTCTTCTTTGGTACAATAGCTAGGAAAACATGCTCTAGAGTCAGACAAATCCATTCCTGGCTCTGCCTACCACTACCTATGTTACCCAAGTTACTTAGCCTCTCTGCATCTCAGTTTCATAGTAAAACAGGCATAATAATAGTACATACTTCAGAAGGTTGCTGTAAGGATTAGTTATGATGCATAAAGCATTTAGAACAGTGCCTGGCTATCATCATCATTATTTCAGCCCATGTTTGAGTCTTAAACATCATTTACTTTAACTTGAAATTGTTGTAGGTGTCAGTTTGTCTTTTTTTTTTCCAGTTTCTCCCTCCCTGTTTTAAAAGTTTCATGAAGGCAGAAACCATGTTTGTATTTTTCTTGTTCATTCACCTTTCCCTAGTGCTTAGCACACAGTAGAAACTCAATAAATACTTGTCAAGTATGCGAATGATAATTTAAGAAAAGTTTCCTAAACTCAAATATCTATTTCCTCCAAGTTCCTATTACAACAAAATCTCTTTATAACAAAAAGATACCTAGATCTCAATCAATAGAGTATTTTATTTCAAGGAACATTTATGACAAACAAAATGCCAGGGCATGATATTCCAAGCAGTCTTTAGTGTCAGTCTTTTTCTTTTCACTATTGCCTTTGTTTTCTCCAGTTACTTATGACTAGATCTACTAATGGGACTCACCTCTAGGTCCAGGCCCAGAGCCTAGGGATATCATTCCAGACATAAGTAAGGTAAAGCGATTGAGGATTTAGTATAGGGTATGAAAATTATAAAGGTACAAACACATTAAATTACTTAAATGTGTTGTATAAATAGTGAAGTCCCTTACCCTGACATGAAAATGAAATGTGTTAGAGATGTATTCAGGGTAACTGTGTCCAAGCCACAGGTTCTATTCACTCTACCCTCTGTCACAGACAGATCTCTAACAGAACTCTATCTGTGCTTATTACCTGGAATCTTCTGCTGATACATCCTGCCCTCTGCTTCCTTAAAACATTTTGGAACTTCATGAATTCCTTGGATACAAGCCAAGGAAGACATTCAGCTGCCATTACTGATACCAGCCTTCTCCGATTTCCATTACCTCAGGTGTTAGTGTTACTCCCCATTCTTAGCAGCCCTAACTCCTGAACTCACTCTATTCATATGGTTTTGGTATATGTTGTACTGGAATCACATTTGTGTAAAAATTAGCAGAAGGTAGAAGAAGCCATCCTAATTTGTTATTTCCAAGTAAACCACAAATCATAAAAATGTTATTAATTATTAACCAGTTCCAAAGCCTTTGATGACACCACTGACCTCCACTATAAGGTTCTAAATATGTGTTCTAGCAATCAAGGCTCTGCACAATAAATAGTCTCTACCTACCTTTTCAACATCAACTCCCATTACTCCACTATATGAAGTTTCTGTGAGATCCAGGGGTAGAGGCTTTCTCTTTGTTAGTAGCAGCTTGGCACTTTCAATTGTATCTGGCACATTGTGGTGCTCAGTACATATAAGAGGTAAATATCCCTAAGTTCTTTGTGCTATGTTCATGTAAAACATAAAGTACTTTAAGATAGCATCTCACTCTACAGGTGTCATCTCATGTAATTCCCCAGCTTTATGAAAGGGCTATTATATTAATTTGTCTAAGTTCACTCAACAAGGGTAATGGTAAAATCAGAACTTGAACTCAGATCTATTTATCCTTAGAGCTTGTGCCATTAAAAACTATACCACATCACTTTAATAGTGTTTGTGGAATAAATACATGAGCCAAACTACTCTTCATTATTTCCCTAAAGCAATGAAATTACCGCAGCTTATGTGCCTTTACAAAGACCCTTTTCCTCCCCTGAAAGACTTTCCCACGGCTTCTAGGTGCTCAGTCGTTCTTTGGACTTAGGCTATATCAATGATGAACACTGCTTCTCTGACACCTGATAAATGCTTCCTTGTATTTGTAGTTTTCCTTTTATGATACCCACAACTAGACTGTAAGACCTTGGAGGGCAAAATCCACATCTAACACTGCTATTTAGTCTCAGTCTTAAGCATCAAGTATAGCCACTTAGAACCATTAAGTTACATTTCCTAAGGGTGATGGCTTAAGTGAGGACAAAAAATAAACTGAAGCTAGGTCCATTTTTAATTAAAATTGGTAAGAAACCTATATTACATGAGGATGTATTAAAACATAACATCCTTTCATGTGTAAATATTAGTTACTGGGATGAGAAATTGAAGGAGCAAGGAAGAAATAGTCCTCACCATAACCATCATCTTTACAAGTAAATTTGCTTCAGAGGTTGAATTATCTTGTTATGTATGCCATCTATTTTAGACCGATCTTTTGGGAAATTCCAGAAATCAGAAATTAGTTGCCTAGACTGGACATAGTTATTTTGCAACTATGGAGTAATTTACATTTAAAAAACTGCTTTATGGTAATTATAATGTTCACTGGAGATCAAACAAGACTGAACAGGAAACCTGGGAGGGTCTTCAAAGGCTTCCTGATGACCAGGACTGCCTCTGGTAGGAAATCTTTGGTTAAATTCTATGTAGATCTCTTTTTCTCAAGAGAGGATCAGATTTCATTGATCTCCATGTTCCAAAGCGGTTCATGAACCCTGCTGTTCTGGATCTGTGACAGCTATTTATTTCTTGTGGGAAAAGGAACTAAATTAAGCATCTTTATTTTACTCTCCTTGGCTAGAAAAATCTAAAGCTATATTGAAACAGGTTAATGGTCCACTAAGTAATATTAAGAGCCCTAAGTTATAAAGGAAAGGAGTCCTATACGTGAATCTCCTGTAATGTACAAGTGAAGATGTAAAATTCAGAGTTGTGAATTCTCTTCTGACTCTTGTAGGTGATTACCTTTGCTGGGGTTTTAATCTGGTGGTTTCACAGACCATGAGATCAAGTATGACGCTCTATTTAAAAAACATATGTATATATATATATGATATTGTATTGTCATGTATGTATGTTGATATGTGTGCTATGATGATGTAACTTTCTATTCCCTTTACATTGGGAAGAGGGGTCTGTGGAAGATGTTTTCATATACATTGACATTGAAGAGAGACTATATAATTTTCCCCCCAGATAGCCCTGATCTCTGCTATGGAGCATGCAATTTGACTACCTTGCTAGGGTTTACTTGTATCGCATGACTAACAAGATTATTAATAGCTATCAAATTATTCAGTTCCTTAAAGATGCAGTCACTGTGCTTCTCTCAATGGTTTCTCACAGCAGCAAATTCTAGGCTTATTAGAAATTGGCCACCAATTTTAATTTTAAGTATATTTCACTTAATTAAATTAAGCCCACTCTTGCTCTCCTGAAATGGCATCGAACATCAGAAGAGCTTTCCTGTCTCTCTCATCATGTCCTCCATGGTTGGAAGAAATAAGGCCCAGCTTTTCTCACTTCTCATCTTTGGGATGAGTCTGTCTTTTTCACTTTACCTTTTATTTCTGAATGACCCTGCTCTTGACCCTGAGCATGCAATCTGAGAGCTGGTTGGGGGTGGAGTGTGGGGAGGATGTTCTGGAGCTCAGCAGATGGATCCCAAGAGCACAATGGTTTACCAGCCCTCCTGTGATTGTTGCCAAAACGCCTTCCTGTTTTCAAAAGTGTCTCGTCCCCTGCTCCTTTGTTTTACTTTGCTAGGAGACTGCAGTTCTGATTTTGCTAGGAACCAAATCTCGTGTTTCAAGGAAATGCAGCTGCTTGTTTTGGTTGGTGGCTCGAAATAGAGAATTTTTCTACCCTTCCTCCCCAACCTCCCACCCACCCGCCTGTGAACCCCGTGGGCTGGCTCATCATCTCCTGAAGCATTGATTTCAGAAGCTGACTATTTGCTTTTGATTGTTTGGCTGGGGCTACAACGAAGTCATTGATGGATCTCATTTTGAGCTATCATCCTGTCTACTCTTTTCAGCCAGCCTTCCAGAACTTATTGCCTGTTCCCCCAAATGCAACTGCACAGCTAGACAGCAAGGTTTTCTCAAGTTCCACCTTTTCCCAGGGTAGAGAACACACAGAGCTCCGTGGGCCTCAAGCTGGGCCCGCTCCTCTCTAAGACTGCTAGTTGTCCTACCAACCCGTCATTAGGAATGAGACTTAATTTGATCACTGCTGCCTCGGCTGTTAGCCCTAAGTAGATGCCGCCTGGTACTGATGTCGCTGCATTTTGTGATCTTTGCTAACGGAGACCAGCCAAGCTTAGCCAGCTGGTGTCTCCTGTGACACAGGGCGCTCTCACTTCCTACTCTTCCTAATTGCCAGCTTTGGGGAGAAAGGTCATTGGTTCTCTACGGCTGTTTTGGCCCCAGCTGCAGGCAACAGACACAAATTAATATGCTTCCCCTCCCCAAGTCCAGTGTACCAATATGCAAATCATTGGACTCCAAATCAGGATGCGTTCTCAGATGGCAAGTCATTGTTTTCTTCTCATTCAGAAAAGGTACATAACTTCTTGGCTGCTAAAATGATTTTTCTGTCACTTCTGCTCTGTCTGTCCTCTTTGTGGTGCTCTCTTTGCCTCCTTCTGGGATCTCCCTCTTTCACTTTACTCTCCACTGCCCCAGGGCCTGTCAACCTGAACAAATATTATGCATTATGCTGTTAGTGGCACACATGACATGCCTTTGGTACTAACATTGCCAGCCCAGGTAACATAACTACATCTGTTAAATTGGCAGCTCGTCATGTTTATTAGTTTCCTTTGTTTTTTTGTTTTCTTACTTTTGTTTCTTTTTTTAAATTGGCATTACCCAACTCATAAGTTTCCTAGTTCTGTGCAAAATCAAGTCAGTGGAGCAGCTGGAACTCCCAGGGAGCTACATAAGGCCTCACCTGAGTTACAGAAGAAGCTTTAAAGGAGCCAAGAATAAACTTAGGCCTACCCTGGGTACCTAGAACTAAAGAGTATACAACAGGTCTGGTGTCCTCACTGAGATTGTCTTGGGCCCAAGATACCTACAGAAGCCCAGGAAGTTGGGTCATCAGACTGACTTTTGTGTTCCTCTGCTTACCAGTTCCTTTGGCTATTATTGTCTATTTGAACCCAATGCAAAAGAGTGTTAAGGCACTAAGTTCATACACTCACTCCAGCTCCATCACCATATATCTCTAAGTTTTACAAGATCTGGCTTGTTTTTTCCAGTCCTGTGGACATCTCCAAAAAGAACTCAGCCTCCAGTAAGACCAGACAACTAGATAGATTTTTTTTTTAATTTGGAAAGCTGATCTTCAAGACCTATCCTGTAGGGCTGATATTCTGGTCAGAGGTCTTTCAGCACCCTCAACCATTCCTTCTAGTGATATTTCTGCCTCTTTTTCTACCTTTTTTGCTTCAACCTCTCCAGAAATAGCAGAAGAGACTGTGAGAGAAGTCTGGGATGAGAGTCAAAAGCCAAGCCCTTGTCTGGAGGTCTAATCTGAGGGAGTTACACATGGTACAGAGGTTTCTAGGATCTACCTACTAGGTGGCAGCTAGAGTTTGGGGGAAGCAGTGCAAAAAAAATTGGCTTGCTGTAAATGAGGGCACCCCTAGTCTGTATATTTCCAATCATCTCTCTCTACCTTTATTTTTAGAATTCAATTTGTATTTCAACTGGTTTTTAAGGTCCTTTATTCCGTGATAGTTTTTTTTTTTTCCGAAAGTTGTCAAGAAGGCATTTACTCTAGGAGTATGTGTGGAATATCACTCTTACCTTCCTCCTTGGGATGAGAGAAGCAGCAGTGTGGGAAGGCTGGGCATGATATGATCAGAGTGCCTTTGAAGGGAGAGCTTTCTGTTTTCAAAGTTAGTGGTGGGGAACAATAACAGTTGGTATAAGTTTGCACCTAGAAAGTTAGCATTTGAGATCCACTGGGAGAGAATTCACATGAAAAGGTTGAGGCAATAATGCTGTGAGCCCAAATGGTGCTGTCAAAACATCACAGGTAGTCACTGCAGGGTAGTGCAGAAGGTGTTAGAGACTGGTGTCATTTATTGAAATGTATCTGCTGATTTAGCCTTTGCTAATTAAATGGTCCCCATGATGTGTGTTTATTTAGGGACAGTTATGAGTTTTGCATCAGCAGGGGTTTGGCCCTGTGGGAAGTGCCATTTCTAAAGAGAGGAGATAAGCATGGTGGGGACTTGGGCATAATTTGTTCAGGGATGCTGGCCTTGTCAAACCGGGAAGACTGGGAGTGATTCGTAGGTTTCTGTCCCTTTTCCACCACTGTTCCCCATGTCTCTTGTATTTATTGGAAAGGGCAAGTGACAGGGCCATGGTGGACCATTGTAGCACTTAAGGAGTACTTTTATCTTTGTTTCTCTGCTACAGCTCCCTGGGTGTCACTGTTATCCTTTGTCACAGGGTGGGAAAGGGGGTGGGGCTTAGGAGGAAGAGGGAGGAAAAAGTGCAGGAGACCTCAAAGACTTTTCTTAGCTCCCTTCCCTAGTTTTCCTGGTATTTCAGAATGGTCAGAAACAGCATCCAGGATGGTGGAAGATGCTTCCCATTCCTGCCCAGCAAGTCTACATCACTGGATGCTGCTTTTAATGGCTTTCCTTGTGATGCCTGGGACAGTGTGTGTGTGTGTGTGTGTGTGTGTGTGTGTGTGTATGTGTGTTTGTGTGTGTGTGTAGCAGGGTGAGGGGACTAACTAGAAATTGGGCAATCACTTTGGGCAGAAGGGGACAGAATTTTAGGAAGCCATCAACAAGATGCACCTCATTCTAGTTCCTCTTCTAGAAAAATCCATAGTACATAGAATTGTGTGCTGCTATTAATCAACTGAATTTAAAACTTTATAAGGGCAAGGACCATTTTTTAAAAAGAAATTTTTTCAGTCCCTAACACAATGCTGGGCACACTGCCAGAATTTGTTGATTTCACAAGGGAAGTGGTTAAGTTTTGTGTAGTGAGGTCATCTTGGCAAATCATTGAACTGCTCTGCAACTTTGCTCCCACATATGAAAAGTCTCTTTACCTCCTAGAGATATTGTAAAGATTAAATAAGATGATGACTTTAATAATGACACATTCCAGTATTGTGCTGTGTCCTCTATTTTCATTTTTCATTTTTGCTACTTTAGGCATTGTAACCTAAGTAAGGAGACCAGATATGCAGGCTGGCAAAAGTTGGACTTTGGCTATTTTTAAAATCTGAAAAATTTTTTATTGTATTCTATTATTTTTAAAATATTTTCTTTTTAAAAGACGTTTTATTTATTTATTCATGAGAAACACACACAGAGAGAGGCAGAGGCATAGGCAGAGGGAGAAGCAGGCTCCATGCAGGGAGCCCGATGTGGGACTCGATCCAGGGGCCTTCAGGATCATGCCCTGAGCCAAAGGCAGATGCTCAGCCGCTGAACCACTCAGGCATCCCAAGATTTTATTCTTTATTCATGAAAGACACACAGAGAGAGAGACAGAGGGAGAAGCAGGCTCCATGCAGGGAGCCTGAAGTTGGACTCGATCCCAGGTCTCTAGGATCATGCCCTGGACTGAAGGTAGCGCTAAACCGCTAAGCCACCCAGGCTGCCCTTGGCTATTTTTTTAAATAAAGCTTTTCTTCCAAAGAGAAGAAGCTTCATCAGACAGCTGGTCAAATTGGTTGGGTAGAATGGGATGCCCATGAGATGCAACAAATGGTGAACTAGAAGATAATCCACATTTTTGCAGCAAAGGCAGAAGGATGTGTGAGGGGGTTGGAGGAAACAGAGAAAATGGAGTTATTTGAAAGCTAATCTCTTTGGAGCTTGAAGCAAACATTTTAAAAGTGCATCTCAGAAAGCTCCCTTAAACTTGTCACTGCTATAGTCTTCATATCTTTATATCTTAGTAATTACCATAAATTTTTACCTTTTTGAACAAAACCTTTTACCCTATCCTTATCAATTTCAGGACAACAAGAATTATCCTCACACATTGGGTCAATTTAAATGTAAGGATATCCCCATTTTGGTCTTCTTCCACTGCCCTTCAGCATTGTTTCGGTGGTGAGGCTGAAATTTTAAACATCAAAAGAATCTTACGGATTTTGACTCTGGCTTTAGTGACTCAAAGGGCTGCCTTGGCCCAGAGAGCTGGCCCAGGGTGCCCAGCCCTATAATTGGTATCCAGGGCCTAGTGTTTCTCAGCAAAAGTTGGTTCAAAAATACTGAGGACTGTCACTAGATGTCCCTCTTGTGTCTCTAAAGAGGCTGAGGAGGCGGGGCTCCCTTCAGGATTGAAAGGAAGCTAAAACTGAGAGAACTTTCTTTTGTATTGTCCTCATCCAGAATGTTTTTATTAAGTTAATTAATAAATTCCTGATCAGGTAGATACTTTTTGCCACTTATTTAGCCAATAGCATTATTGGAGCATAATGATCAAGTGTGCCTATTAAAAAAAAAAACACACATATACTGGGAGCAAGTGGTGTTAGGATTATCTGTAGCAATAGATTGGGAGGATGGAAGAGCTTTATTTTGGAGGGGAGGTGTAACTATTACTTCGAGCTTGAGAGTGATGTGAAAGAAAGAAAGTAAAGGCACAGTCTTCTGCTTCCCTCAGAGCCTGGCTTCCATAAAAGTGGTTTGGTATAGCTGGAAGTACTTGGGGTGCTCTGCTTGGAAAGGAGGGGCACCTGGAGTGTGAACAGTGAGCTGGAAGCAGGGAACTCGATGCCATCTCCTTAGTGAAGAGCACGTTTGTCTCTGCAAATGCAGAACATGTCTTTACAATGTGATTTGCAATTACAAAGGTAATGACATTGTACGTGAATTGAATTCTCCTATTTATCTTTAAAAGACTGCAGAATATAGACATTCTATTAGCACTCCCCAAAGTAAGAGGTCCACAGCCCTCTTATCTTGTGTGCATCTTCACGGATGCCACGGCAACGTTAATCATTTTACCTGAGTAATTCTTCCATTTCTCATTACCTGGGGGATTGTTAATGGCTGAGACTACTTCTCAGACTCTTTGCTCCCGCTCAATCAAGCCGTGGAGGCGCCAGTTTACTTTTATTGATCAGTGGGTTCCTGACAGCCTTCCCCCCAAGGAAGCAGCATCATCCTTTTTTAACTTAAAGGGGAACAGATCGCCTTAAAGTTTACAGCTAAAAGCTTCTAAGCATAGCATGCAAAAATTTTAGCATGCTGCTAATTGTTCTGTTTAAATAGTCCAAGCAATATTTCAGAAAGCTGCCAAACTCCGAACTCACATCTCGTGATCAGATAGCAAACCCATTTCAAATGCCTTTTTAGGCCTTTTTAATTAGACTAAGATGCACTTCATTCCCACTCCACTCGCTGACCTCAAAGGTAAATAACTGTGATAAATCATATGAAGCCCTTTCTTTGCGGAGCTTTGAGGTGCGCCCACGTTGTCTGCCATGTTGTACTCTCCCCTACTACTCTCCCATTTCTACAACCGGGTCTGCAGAAAACTGGGAGGACCACTGGGTTCCCTTGAGCCACACCTCTGCTGTCCATGCATCTAAAAGACCAAAATTAAATGATACTCATTGGAGATGCTTCGACTTTTCGTCCTTTTGTTTTGGGCTCAATTGCATCCTAATGTGAAAGAGTGAAAGGATCCCCACACAGAAAGCAAATCAGGTCCCCCCCCCACCCCGCACCCTCCTTTTGGTTTCTGATGCATGTTCAGGGGGTTGTAACCTCACTCCTGAAATAATTCCTTTTTGTAGGAGGAAGCTGTCTTCTCCGCACCGCCCCCGCCCCGCCCCGCCCCCCACCGTAAAGGGTGCTAAACTAGTTCTTCTTGGAAGGAGAAATATTATTTTAAAAGAAGCTGGGTTGCTTTCTGCAAGAAGATGGCATTTTTGAGAAAACCTATTATGTTTCCAAATGCCATTTCCCCTTTTCTTGTTTAATGTTTTTAAAGGGCAACAGTGAATCTCATTTTAGGCCCACAAGCTTGGGCCAATGTCGCTGGGGCTAATTATGGGTTTGCTCACCCAAGACTCCCAAATATCCGAGACGACTCACTCAGAAGGCAGGTGTACTCTTCCAAATATTGTAAATTCGGGAGCCAGTCCCCGCCACTCCCAATCTGTGATAAAACAAAACAAAACAAAACAAAAACAAACAAAAAACCCAACTTGTTCAGCGGGGTGATTTTGCTTCTTCCTGCTGGTGACCTTAAGTAAGAGCCACAGAACGGAGCGCGGAGGAGTCCCCCTCTGTCCTCCCGGCATCTTAGTCTGGAAGCTCAATTTAATGTCAGCCCCCGCCAGGCCGGCCTCCCGCTTCCCGGCACTGGCACAGGCCGTCGCCAGCACTGCCCGAGAGTAGCGGGCAGTCCCCGGGCCTGAGACCCCGCGGGAAGGCCAGGGTGCCCCGCACACCGGCGCAGGCTCCAGCTGCCGGCCACCCCTACGGGGGCTGCGCGCCCCGCTCACAGCTCCCGCAGGGCTGGGGCTCTCCTGGCATGGCGCTGCTCCACGGCGGCCGTTCCACCCTCTCTTCTCCAGCATAGTTTATTTACAGGGAGCTAAATTCTCCAACAGCACGGAGTGAGGGGTGACCAAATTCGTCCAGCCCTCTCCCCGGTTCATTCCCTGCGACACAGACCCCATTTGATAAACAAGCATCAGACAAGAGCGAACCGAACCGGGCCAAGGGCCCTGCTCTGGGAGAATATGTGCTGCGTTTGCCGGGGAAGGAGGGATGGAGGTGACGGTCCGGGAGGATGGCCGCCGCGGTTCTCAGCTGAGGTGAAGACTCACCGGCCAAGAGCCGGAAGAATGACCACCTCGGGGGCGCCTTCTCCTTTCCTTTTTCTTTCCAACATCCGAGGAGAGGAGAGGAAAACAGAGAAGCAGACAAAACCCAGGGTGAAGAGACAAAGAGGGAGGGGGAGGGGAGTGAAGAGAGAAAGAATATGAATATTATAGTCAAGCTATGAGCATATATGAAGGAGATGAACACGCCGAGAGACACAAATCCTCATCTTTCCTGCAATCTGCAAACATGAGAGGTGCACAGCTCCCAGGGATGCTCGGCCGCAACGCCAGCACGTCCGCCTCTCCACTGTACTCAGTCCTCTAGCCCCCGCCTGCCCTGCCCGCCTGGCCTCCTCAGACTCCCGCCCCGGCTCGGCGGGCCGGGGTACCACTGGGTCCCGCCCGTGTGTAAGTTTCCGGCTGACCCCGCCCCGTCCCGCCCCGCCCCCCGCGCCTTGGCCCCGCCCCAAGCCCAGAGCCCGCTGGGCGCCGAGCTGATTGGCCAGCGCCTGGCGTAGCCCGGCTCGGCAGCTCGGGCTCTCTCTGGCTCTCTCCAGACTCCACCGCCAGTAGTTTGCGGCATCGGGAGCAGCAGCAGCAGTGGCAGCAGTAGCAGCAGTAGCGGCGGTGACGGGCGCAGGGGGAGACCGACCAGCGGGCGCGGACGACAGCACAGCTCCAGCACACCATGCCGGACTTGCCCAGAGGGCAGTGGCACTCGCGTCTCTAGCCTGGCGCAGGCCCTTGGTGCGTTGAGCTCAGCGACGTTGCGGCCGAGCGCATTCATCGGAGATCCAAAACCTCCCACCTCTGCTTGCTCACACTCAACACTCACAGTCCCTGCACCACACACTCACTCTTCCTCTCTCACACATTCACACACAGCCAGACAGCAAGATAAACCTCCCGAGTGCGACAGCGTCCAGGAGGGAGGGAGCCCAAACGCAGCGCGGCCAGCTCCTCTCTGGGAGGATGGAATCAAGACGCTCCCGCAAGTAAACTTTGGCGGCGACATAACCGTCGACCGTGGCAGCTGCTGAGGCGGACCTTAGCGACATTCGACTGAGCTAGGAGGATTTCCTCCCATAGCCGCGGCGGCGGCGGCGGCGGCGGCGGCGGCCCTCAGAACGACACCCCAGCCTAGACCAAGGAAGAAGGTGAAGCCCCGGGTATTCGCGGCAGCAGCCCCGCCTCTCCTGGCCGGTACTGTCGTCGCTTTCCTTCCTCTCTTCCCCATTCCCCGCCCCCCACCCCCCACCCCCCACCCCCGACCCCCGGACCTTTAGAAAGAACTGGACTTTGATTTTCTTGGATAAATCACCATCGCCTCGTTTTCACAAACTTGACGTGGAGGCTCGGGCTGCGTTGGTAACTTTGATTTCCGAGACGCAGATGCCTGCAGTCTAACTGCTCTGTGGAGGGGACTCCGAGCCCACCTCCAATCTTGGACAGGCGCCCCCCCCCCCACCCCGCAGCCATCTGAAGCCAACCTCAGCGCGAGGGAGCGCTCTCTTGTCTCTGCAGCCTCCCCCTCTCCCTTCCCCCTTCTTTTGCGGGCCCCAGGACCGCCCTCCGGCTCAGCTGGATACCCAGGCGCCTGCGGCGCTTGACAGCAACTCAAAGTCCCACCTTTGATAATCCTTTCTCCCTAACAGACCTTGAAAAGGTCAGCGTGCCCCCCCCCCCCTCCGACCTCGGAGGGCGCGTTCCAGGCGGGGTCTCCCTCTGCAGCGAGCCAGGAGAGCTGGAGGGAGGTCTTTGCGCATGCCAGGTGAACAGAGAGCGCGTTCGCCAGCGCCTGTGCGGGTGCGCCGCGGCGGGCCAGGCAGTGCCTGAGAGGCTGCACCCCCACGGTCCTTCAAGTCTTCGCCCCAAGTGCGATCCAGACTCATCCTCCCGTCTACCAGGCAGCTCAGACGGCGTCGGACCCGCAGCCCTGAGCCGCTGTGGCCAGTCGAGCCTGGCTAACTTTGAAGGGGGAAAACTGAGGAGCCGGGCTGGAGGGAGGGGGCTCGGGGCCGCGCGGCGCTTCCTTGGTCCCCCGGAGCCCCCAGGGCCCCCGACAGTCCCCTCCGAGTCTGCTGCAACTTCAGCGTTGGAGCCGGCGCGGGTGTCTCCCCCGCGCCGCCGGGCCGCCCTGGGCGGGACTCCTCCCGCGGCCTCCGGGGCCCCGGGGCGCGCGCAACAGGCGGCCCGAGTCGGCGGGAAGCTGGAGCGCCGGCGGCGTCGGCCTCGGAGGGGAGTGGAGAGGCGAGGCCAGGCAGAGCCCCGCGCAGCCATGGAGTCGCTCCTGCTGCCGGTGCTGCTGCTGTTGGCTGTACTGTGGACGCAGGCAGCCGCCCTCATTAACCTCAAGTACTCAGTAGAAGAGGAGCAGCGCGCCGGGACGGTGATCGCCAATGTGGCCAAGGACGCGCGCGAGGCAGGCTTCGCTCTGGATCCACGGCAGGCCTCTGCCTTCCGTGTGGTGTCCAACTCAGCTCCGCACCTGGTGGACATTAACCCCAGTTCAGGCCTGCTTGTCACCAAGCAGAAGATTGACCGCGACCTGCTGTGCCGCCAGAGCCCCAAGTGCATCATCTCGCTTGAGGTCATGTCCAGCTCAATGGAGATATGCGTGATTAAGGTGGAGATCAAGGACCTGAACGACAATGCGCCCAGCTTCCCAGCAGCACAGATTGAGCTGGAGATCTCAGAGGCGGCTAGTCCTGGCACGCGCATCCCGCTGGACAGCGCCTATGACCCGGACTCGGGCAGCTTCGGCGTGCAGACATACGAACTCACGCCTAATGAGCTGTTTGGCCTGGAAATCAAGACGCGTGGCGATGGCTCACGCTTTGCAGAACTTGTGGTGGAGAAGAGTCTGGATCGCGAGACACAGTCGCACTACAGCTTTCACATCACTGCACTCGACGGCGGCGACCCACCGCACCTGGGCACTGTTGGCCTCAGCATCAAGGTGACAGATTCTAATGACAACAACCCGGTGTTTGGCGAGTCCACCTATGCAGTGAGCGTGCCAGAGAACTCACCTCCCAACACACCAGTCATCCGCCTCAATGCCAGTGACCCAGACGAGGGCACCAATGGCCAGGTGGTCTACTCCTTCTATGGCTATGTCAATGACCGCACGCGCGAGCTCTTCCAGATCGACCCACACAGCGGCCTGGTCACAGTCACCGGTGCCTTAGACTACGAAGAGGGCCACGTGTACGAACTGGACGTGCAGGCCAAGGACCTGGGGCCCAACTCCATCCCGGCACACTGCAAGGTGACCGTCAGCGTTCTGGACACCAATGACAACCCACCAGTCATCAACCTGCTGTCAGTTAACAGTGAGATGGTGGAGGTAAGCGAGAGCGCCCCCCCGGGCTATGTGATTGCGCTGGTGCGGGTGTCTGATCGAGACTCCGGCCTCAATGCGCGCGTGCAGTGCCGTTTGCTGGGTAACGTGCCCTTTCGGCTGCAGGAGTATGAGAGCTTCTCCACTATCCTGGTGGACGGTCGGCTGGACCGCGAGCAGCATGACCAGTATAACCTCACAATCCAGGCACGCGACGGCGGTGTGCCCATGCTGCAGAGCGCCAAATCCTTTACGGTTCGCATAACCGATGAGAATGACAATCACCCGCATTTTTCCAAACCTTACTACCAGGTTATTGTGCAGGAGAACAACACGCCTGGCGCCTACCTGCTTTCGGTGTCAGCGCGAGACCCCGACCTGGGTCTCAATGGCAGTGTCTCCTACCAGATTGTGCCGTCCCAGGTGCGGGACATGCCTGTCTTCACCTATGTCTCCATCAACCCCAATTCCGGCGACATATATGCGCTTCGATCCTTCAACCACGAACAGACCAAGGCGTTCGAATTTAAGGTTCTGGCCAAGGATGGAGGCCTGCCTTCGCTGCAGAGCAACGCCACAGTTCGGGTCATCATCCTCGATGTCAACGATAATACCCCGGTCATCACGGCCCCACCCTTGATCAATGGCACAGCCGAGGTCTACATTCCCCGCAACTCCGGCATAGGCTACCTCGTGACCGTTGTCAAAGCAGACGACTATGATGAGGGTGAGAATGGCCGGGTCACCTACGACATGACCGAGGGCGACCGCGGCTTCTTTGAAATAGATCCGGTCAATGGGGAAGTCAGAACCACTCGCACCTTTGACGAGAGTTCAAAGGCTTCTTACGAGCTTATTGTGGTGGCCCATGACCATGGCAAGACGTCTCTCTCCGCTTCTGCACTAGTCCTAATCTACCTGTCCCCTGCTCTCGATGCCCAAGAGTCCATGGGCTCGGTGAACTTATCCCTGATTTTCATTATCGCGCTGGGCTCCATTGCCGGCATCCTCTTTGTCACTATGATCTTCGTGGCAATCAAGTGCAAGCGAGATAACAAAGAGATCCGGACCTACAACTGCAGGTAGAGCCAACTTTTTTTCTTTCCTTTGTCTTAGATGAAAAAGGTGTATCTGTGTCTGTGTGAAAATCCCAGTGCTTTTGTTTACTACTTAAGTGCATGCTCTGTACATACTGTGCTTCTTGGAGGGGGAAAGTTTGTGGCAGTCCAAGTTGATCAATTCTTTTGATCTGACAATGTGCTGGAAGACAATCATTTACTGTTCCAGTGGTGGATTCTGTCACATAATGATGATGAGCAGTAAAGCAATGATCATTTTAAAATTTGCGCAGCTGTCTCCATGAAGTTATGTCAGGAAAAAAAATGAGAGAGGGAGAGAAGGAGAGAGAGAGAGAGAGAGACTATTTTCAGCAAAACCACCAAGTCCCACAACTTGATTTGAGGGGCACAGTGTTTTGAGGACAGATACTGAAAGGAGAGGGAGTGCTGCTGGTTGCCTGGTCCTGTTGTAGGGATAAGCTGAAGAGACCTGTAATTGGGTCTCTAAGGTAGGAAACAGAGAGTTGAGGGAAGAGAAAACAGGAATGTGTGGTGAAGCAGGTGACTAGTGTTTTTACAAAGTGTGTTCTTGGCTTGTTTTGTATCCATTCCCCAGACATCTGGCTATGTAAGGTGAAATTCTACCAGTCGCATATCTTTTCAAATATCTGGTTGGTTGGTGGGGGTAGAGACCAAACATCTCAATGAGGGATAGGACTTTGCTTCCAGATGTTGCAGTAAAAATAGCAATCTTCTGGAGCTGATGGTGCTTTTCTGTATTGTGGGTTTATGCTGTGGCATTAAGATCTGGTCCCTACCAGTGGATGTCACTATGCGTTATTGTGTTACACTTTTTCTTGAAGTGTATGCAGGGTGTGTGTGTGTGTGTGTGTGTGTGTGTGTGTGAGAGAGAGAGAGAGAGAGAGAGAGAGAGAGAGAATGAGAATAGAAATGCAGAAATTAGAATGACAAGTAGTATTTTAAAAACAAGATTTCCTGATAAACACATTAGAAGGTCTTGTTGAAGCCCTTCCTTACAGTTGGATAGAACAAATTAACCTAAGTATTTCTGGAGTCCAATTTAGGATAATACATGTAATTTTTTCCAGCAATATCTCATCGAAATGGTTGAAAAAAAGAAGTTGTTTCTTTAGTTTGCTGAAATCGAATGATGGTGCTGTTTCCAACCAAGGTGTGCATGTGCTTCCAACACACCTACACATCCAATGTGTCTTTTGTGCCATCTGTGCTTGCACGTTAATCAGTCAAAATATGTTCCTGTAGGTCCAATTTGTATTTGACACCATCTGAAATGCACACTGCTGTGAATTAGAGCCCCCTGAATATGTAACAGCCATGCAATTATTGTTTCCCTTTTACTATTCTCTGCATTACACAAGTTAGTAGACAAATGCTAACCACACATGAATATCAATCAGGTGCCATAAAAGAGCAGCTGCAATGCCTCATAAATGCTTTAATCCTGTTACTAGTGAAATGGCCGTGACTTTTCTTTCCTTCAGATCTGAGTCATTTCAGATGGGAGAAATGGAAATTAATATTTCTCTTACCTTTGAAACCTGTGACTGCCAGTGGCAATTTTTACAGGAGAAAAGATGCAGGGTCTGTAAAATTTTATTTATATGGAGATAATAATGATAGAGTAGACTCTTTTTAAGCCATTTTATTACTGTAAAGTAACTGTATAAGACCCTTTTCTTGATGAAAAACAAATCATCCTGAAATAAAGATAGTGAAGGCTTTGCCACTTCTTGGTGATGTATGACTAGAAGTGAGAGCTCTTTCAGAGAGCTTGTCAGGGAGATCATTAAACAGGGAAGAAAGCATTTGAAATTAGAGAAGGAAAGAGAGAGAGAGAGAAAGAAAAAGAAAATCTCAGTACTCTCCAACTTCACTTACATGTGTATTCTGTAAAGAGCTCTGTTCCCTATGATGGTTTGGGATTAATGGAGTACAGTTTAATTAAATAATTGGTCAATACAGAAAGGGCTGCTCAGTGAATGCCTCAGCTAAGTAATTGGACGGGGCGTTGCCAAACTTAACCATCATGGGTAAACAAAATCATTAAAACTTCCCATTGCTTCTGTAAATAGATTAGAAAAGCAAATAAACCCTAGTCCTGAGGTCTTTGGGATTTTTTCTGCTCCCAAACTCCAGTAGCATCAGCTTGCCATCACTGCAAGTCTGCTGGAACATAGAGTGAAAGGACGAGGGGAACATAACTGCTCAGCTCTAGGAACATCCCAGGGACAGAGTAAGAATTTGCCTCTAGAAATAGGCAATCTCCCTGTATGCTCAGATGTTTTAGAAACGTAAAATTCAAGAGCCTGTCTTTCCCTGTATTAGGCAAGAGGTTTCCTTTTCTCAGCCTCTCCGGAACCTCTTCCTCAAATGCATTCATTTATGAGACTTGCGAGGTGATCTGCAATTGCTGCTGAATTGGGCTCCGTTTTTGTATTCAGACAATTAGCTTTGTTGAGCGAGAACACAGTCACAGTCTTTCCCTTGTAAAGATCAACCCATATAATTTATTAACCCGATTGTTTTGCTGATTATTGCCCAGAAATTGAATTTTCAAACAATAAGGTGAATCATTATGTGCAAAGTAATAAATGACTTTGAGACTCTGTCTACATTTTAATGTATTTCTTTTGACACGTCTCTTAAGGCTTGATGTCTTTGGTGCACATTGCTGGGTCTGTGTCAGTGTTAATTAAATTGAGCTCTTTATGTTCCAGTTGCAGCACAGCTGCTTGTAGGTACACCTGAATGGAGGAAGGATGCTGAATGCACTAACCTTTAAATTCCTTTGCAGTAATTGTTTAACCATCACTTGTCTCCTCTGCTGTTTTATAAAAGGACAGAACAGCAAGTGTCTGCATTGCATCTGGGTTTCTCCCATTAGCAAGAAGCAAGACAAAAGGCAGAGGAGAAAGTTAGCCTAAGGGGAAAGAGGTAAAAAGCATTTCCCCTCATTCGAATGGGTCTGGCTATCAGATATCTCCAGGAGAGGAGGGGGCAGGGTGGAGAATAGAAGGGAGCAGGGCTACGGCAAAGGGAAGGAGGGAGTGGAGGAGAGAAGCTGAGGATCCCTCAGATGATGGCGTCTGATCTCCTGCCCTAGTCCAAAACTGATCAGGTTAATCAAAGGGGAATCTGACTGAAAGTGTTCATTCGCCACATGGCAAATACCTGGAGGAACTGGAGAGGAGGTTTTTGTTTTGTTTTGTTTATTTCCTTCCATCATTTCCTCTTCTGGTAAATTAATACTTGCTTTGGATTTCACTCAAGGGTTCTTTTGGGTTCCAGGGGAGCTCCACATTTGAGCATTCTCATGCTCTCTCTCCCATAGGCTCAACTTTCCATGTCCTCCCCACCCTTTCGAAATAGACACTCACGATGAGAAATTCCACATCCAAAGTATAGAGACATTTTTGGGGGATGGAGGAATAGGAGGTTTGTATGTTTAATGTGAAAACTGTATGGCCCTTAGCTTGTTTTCACATGTAAACAGCGCAGGGAGAAATCCAATGATGTAATGCACCAGAATAAGAAAGAAGCTGGAGCAGAGGTGGGGTGCAACCCTCTAGGGAGCTTAAGATTTATTAATCAATGCATGGTTTGGGAGGGCCTTAGCAATACATGTTGCCTTTTTTGTCACATAGAATCGCTGAGTACTCCTATGGGCATCAAAAGAAATCAAGCAAGAAGAAAAAAATCAGTAAGAATGACATCCGTCTGGTACCCCGGGATGTGGAGGAGACAGACAAGATGAACGTTGTCAGTTGTTCCTCCCTGACCTCCTCCCTCAACTATTTTGACTACCACCAGCAGACACTGCCCCTGGGCTGCCGCCGCTCTGAGAGCACTTTCCTGAATGTGGAGAACCAGAATACCCGCAATACTAGCGCCAACCACATCTATCATCACTCTTTCAACAGCCAGGGCCCCCAGCAGCCAGACTTGATTATCAACGGTGTGCCTCTGCCTGAGGTGAGTGCCAGTGTGGGACTCCATGAGGTCCTCCCAGACCCCTTCTTCTGCTACTCCCTGGACCACTTTGGTCTCTTTGCTGGAGAATTCTCTGGCAGGGATAGGGAGAACTTCTCTGCCTAAGCCCATTTCTGTAGTCTGGGTTTGCTACTGGAGTCTCTTGGGGGCAGAGGGTAACCCAACATATTGGGCCTTTGCAGGAGTGGATGTTGGGAGTGGGAGCTCAAGGGGTCTGTGCCTTTGAAATCTCTGTATAGTCTTCTGGCATAATGTGAATTTGCTCCACCTGTTGCAAATGTGATGCGTTCGCCAGCCATTGGTACCTATACTCCAGTATAAGTGGCAGAGAGATCAACATGTAGTGTTAAAGATGGGTGAACCCTAGAATGCTCAGGGACCAGTTTCCCAGTGTGAGAGTGATTCCGCTCCAGGAAGCCCCTTTTTGCTTTTTCTCTGGCCATGTATATGCTTTGCCAAGAATATGGATGGGTTGGTTAAAGGGAGGCAAATGAAAAAATTAAAAAGCCACTTGGCCATTTCTTGGTAGTTCTTATGGTGACATCTGACAAACGAGGAGGTGGAAAGTGTCACTTATTAATGAACATTTCAGAAATTAACTATGATTTGAGTTAGCTTTGTTTAAAATGAAGCATTTTTTTTAACATTGTGTGGTCCGATGTTTGCTGGCTCTTAAAATACTTCAGGGTAGTAGGGTGATAACACAAATGATGGTGGATGGGTGGGTGAGTGGAAGGCGAAAAGTAACAGTTCTTTTTTTTTTTTTAATTTATTTTTTATTGGTGTTCAATTTACTAACATACAGAATAACACCCAGTGCCCGTCACCCATTCACTCAGTTCTTAAGTTGATTTCGTTTTTCCATGAATTGCTTCAGCCCCTCTTTGGTTGGAAATTTGATGCACTAGAAGGCAGATGCCCTCTTCCAGGCCACTAATGAAAGGAATACTGTATATTTGAAAGGCACTTCCACATTTTTTGAAGCACCTGCACAACCCTTGTCTCTTTTGATATTTGCAATACTTATCTTGATAGATTGCCCTTCAGTAGATGATGAAACAGAGGTCCAGAGATGGTAAAGGAGTTGTTCAGACTCACAAATTAAGGCATAGAGAGACAGAGAGAGAGGAGGGGAGTAGGGAGGGAGAAGCAAAGGGAGAGGCAAAGAGAGAGAGAGATGACAGACAGACTAGATCTCAGGGCTCTGTAACTCTCTGGCAAGTGTTGCTTTGGTGACACCTTCCTGTCTCAGAAATAATTCAGCCTGACATACCTAGGCTATGATGCATATAAAATGGTCTCATAGTATTTGTATCAATTTCACAGGGCAAAGGGTTTTAGGACTACCCGAACCAATCGCTTTTCTTAGTTTCCTGGAAAATAATTCTCATCAGAAATAATTGGACCAAACAGCAGTGCTTCTAACGAGAAACTGATGATATTCTGCTAGCAACAAAAGCACCAATATTTTCAGTCTATAGCTCTATAAATAAGGATTTATTGAAAATCCAATATCATGCTATATAGACACAGTTATAATCATGGATATCAATATATACTACTAGGAACTAGATCATAGACTTTTTGGAGGACTACTTATGGACTACTAAGAGTTCTGCAATGGAGAGGAAGAGATAATTCTATGTAGTGGAATCAGGTAGACCATGATTTTGAATCTGGGAAAACCTTTTGGTATGGAATCCCTCCGAGTCTCTCTTTCCTTATCTACAAAGTTGGTACCCCTATTGTTGTGCAAGGTTGGTCCAAGGAATAATATGACTTTGTGTAATGTAAAAGGTATGACACGTATGTGTTCTCTGAATCGTAGATCTCTTCATTAGACAATAATTGGAGAATCCTTTATAATGGCCTGCACATCAGAGTGTGTCCCTGTAGACACTGTAACTTAAGAGGATTTTAAGTTGGTTTTATATAGATAACACCTACGAAGTGGTGTGGTTGGTATATTCATTTTGGACATTAAACAATGGAGGTGAAAGATAGCAAGGTTATTGGTTCAGGTGCTGTCCTCTATTGCTTGTGGAGATAGACCAGAATAATCATCTGAGTGCTTGGTGATTATTTATGTAATCAATTCAAGGCACTAGAGAAATGTGAACCCTGGTGCTTATGAGATATTTGGAGGAGACGGGAGACATATGACTGTCTGCATGGTTTACCTAAGATCTTGGTGTTCTTTTTGATTTTCCTATAGGCAGAATGAAATGAAATATTGCTTGAATCATTTAGAAAAGCCATTGAAAGTCTGAATTCTGATCCTATCCCCAACTTACAAAGCCACATGCTCTCCTTATGTAACAAAATCATGGAGATATAGTGTCTAGGGCTAGTCAAAGGCCAAGGCAGTGTGTACTAGACATAGTGAGGTTAAGTGTGTATTTCCAGTGTGCAGTCCTGTAGAGTTCAATGGACAAACCCACTCAGAAAGAGGAGAGACCCTCTCACAACTGAGCATAAATCAGGCCATTTAACCTGAATCTGTCACAAAGTTATGCATGGGGAGAATGACACTTCTCCTTTTCTTTCCATACCAGAAGTGCTTGAACGTGGACTAGATAGAATACTTAGGTACAGTGAAATCTACAGAAGAGCAAGAATGGTTGATTCATACATCTATACATTCAACATTTAAAATTTGTTAAAGGTCTACTTTTTTCTGCTCTAGGCTCTGGTGTTCTAGAAATGAAAAAGATGTTCTCTAGTCTCAAGGAATGCACATTTTAACAGGGGAGACAAGCAAACAAGTGGTTTTCAGTATGGAATGATTTATGCTACTTTGCGTTCAATAAGATGTTCTCCATTCATAGGATAGTGATATCCTGATATATTTTCTACCTTCTCTTTATATTTTCCTGTTAATTAATTAATCTATCCAAGAAACCGCCATTAATTAAGAAGTTAGAGTGGTAAGAGCTATGATGTGGTAAATATGAGATTCTTTGGTCATTTCTGTATTCAATCTTATGCTGCTTACATTTTTCTTTATATCATTTCATTATACCATTCTTTTATTTGTTCATGAATTAAACCCAATAGCCTTTGTCGCACACTTAGAATGTACTAGACACTGTACTGCGTGCCCAGTATCCAAAAATAAAACACTTGATCCTTGACCCTAGGGAGTTTACAAGGAGACAGACAAGTAAACAGGTCAATTCAATTCAGGATAACATTTCTTTTCTGAGCATATGTTACATTATTGCTCTCCAGATTGGGACCAAAATACTTACACATTAGGTTTTTCTGCTGGGCTACCTTGTGACAAACCCACCCTTTTTGTTTGCTGCAGTCAGTTACAAGGCTTACAATGACATTGTAAAGGAGTCAGATTTTCTTCCCTGTAGCACTCCATCACACTTTGTCACCATGGCATTAGATATCAGTAAGCATTATTAGAGGATCCAGTGTGCTCAGCTGTGTGGCAGGTACCATGGGGATCCCAAATAAATATGAGATGCAGCATCTGCCCACGGAGAGTTCAGTCTGGTTGGGGAGCTAAGATCATCCAGTGATTTCCCTGCAAGCAATATAAGAAAGTCTCTAACTATATGTTACTTTGTAGACTTCTTAGTACTCCCCTTCTCTTTCTTCCTTGGCAACCCTGCTATCATTTATATGTAGACTTACCATTCAGATTCGGTGCTGCCTTGTGGGTAACTTTTGCATCAGTGTGCAAATTTAGCCACATCTGAACATTGTTGGCTCTAGAAACCAGAGGGAATGTAATGTTAAATGCAGTTAAGTGGATAAGGTAAAGGGAATGGAGCACTAGGCTAGGAACTCAGCCTTTTAGTATCACAGAGACTGTCTTGCCTTGAATAAAGTATCATTATTCACCGGTCTTCTGATGTTGGCGAGGAAATCAGCTATGTGGATTTTGTGGTTTTGTATACAGATTTGAAGTGGGAAAGTGGAGGATCTCTTTGCTGTTTACAGAAGAATTTTGTAGAATTAGTGATGTCAGGTATCCCTTAAATATTTTAAATCAAAGGGTGAGATTTGCATTTCTTGGCATACTGGTATACTTAGTCCATGGATTTAGTATATGCATAAGTGAGTGTATGTGTGGTGGGAGGAGAGTGAGAAGAGGGGAAAAGAGATTGAAAAAGAAAGAATGGATAAGAGGGAACAATAATAGGTTTGCCAGTTTGCTATGATTTTTCTGAAAATATTCCACCGTTTTTAGAGTCTCCTTATTATGGCAAATACTTTTTCTTCCAATGTTATGAAATGGAGACATGCCTACTGGGCACCCCTGGTTGCTGGAAAGTGTTACTCCTTTGTTCATCAGCATCCCTACATTACCCTTTTTGTCACCCAAGCTGAGATCATAGCTGGAAGAAGAAAATGCAATTCATTTCTTCTACTGCTAATGGAGACTTGGGTGAAACCTCTTCCTGCTGTTAGGAGGGGTCAAATGGCCCAGACAGTCTCTTTGGTGAGGCATTTTAAAATTTTAGTTCTCTAATGTTGAATGCTTCTGAGCTGACACTCTGAGAGTGTCATAGTGGGCAGAACCATGCTGAATTCTAGCCATATGTGTATGGGGATTTATAAATTCATTTTTTATTGGTGTTCAATTTGCCAACATATAGAATAACACCCAGTGCTCATCCTGTCAAGTGCCCCCCTCAGTGCCCGTCACCCAGTCACCCCAACTCCCCGCTCACCTCCCCTTCCACCACCCCTAGTTCATCTCCCAGAGTTAGGAGTCTTTCATGTTCTGTCTCCCTTTCTGATATTTCCCACTCATTTTTTCTCCTTTCCCCTTTATTCCCTTTCACTATTTTTTATATTCCCCAAGTGAATGAGACCATATAATGTTTGTCCTCCGATTGACTTATTTCACTCAGCATAATACCCTCCAGTTCCATCCATGTCGAAGCAAATGATGGGTATTTGTCGTTTCTAATGGCTGAGGAATATTCCATTGTATACATAAACCACATCTTCTTTATCCATTCATCTTTCGATGGTCACCGAGGCTCTTTCCACAGTTTGGCTATTGTGGACATTGCTGCTAGAAACATCGGGGTGCAGGTGTCCCGGCATTTCATTGCATCTGTATCTTTGGGGTAAATCCCCAGCAGTGCAATTTCTGGGTCGTAGGGCAGATCTATTTTTAACTCTTTGAGGAACCTCCACCAGTTTTCCAGAGTGGCTGCACCAGTTCACATTTGTATGGGGATTTAGATTTTGGTTTCAAACTCTATCTTGAGTTCTCTCTGTTGCTCTATCTTTTACTAGCAAATGGTAGCATCTTCAATATGAGACATTCTGAGGGTGTATGTGTGTTCTGCTATTGACACTGAGCAATTTCATAAGTAGCCGTGGAAGAGTTTGCAGACTAAGGAGGTATGTGGCAGACCAAATTGAACACTTCAAATTATCTAATAGGAAGTCTCAATGTGTGTTATCTCAGTGTAGATAATGAAACTAAAACATCAGTTAGGCTTTGAAGAAAAATAAACAGAAAGAAATAGCTCAGCATACTTTGGTCACTAAAACAGTTTTAAAGTTAGGGATATGCAAGGATTTGAGTGAAACTGGGTTAAGGAACTAGAAAAGCAGCCACAAACCTATTAGATGTCAGATTCAGAAATCTGACATTCAGAGTCAGAAATCACTGGGAAATTAATAGGTTTGATGAGGCTGGTTTAGAGAGCGAGGAAATGACACTGCCTCCAATTAAACCAACAAACAGTGAGGGTTGTTTTTTTTTTTTTTAATTTTACTTTTCTTGTTTCAGCAGCATCTTGGAACCATCTAAGTCTTATCCCTAAGGGTCAAAATAACCCTCAGGCTGCAGAAGGAAGCAATGGAAAACAGTGCAGCCCACATCTTTTCAAGTGTAGTCACTCCAGTTTTCTTTAAAAATCAAAGGCTCCACTACTACTAGGAGACATTCTAGGGCCACCCATTGCCTACATTGTATCTTATTGGGCCATTCACCTCTACCAGAGGCTGTGTTTCCCAGTGGTGATCTGCTTGCAAGATGTGTTCCAGAATAAACCGTTCCTCTGTCGTCTCCATGCAACTGCCGCAGAACTGAGTTAGTTTACATTAGTATTTGCTAATTTATTATTATCATTCCTTATTGGCAATTAGCTGGTTACCTTAGAGATCACTTCTCTCCCCATACACCTTCACTAAAGTTGAGCTCAGACAGAGTGCTTGCTAATGATCCTGAGATTTCTCTCCTTGGGGGACAGGAGGCAGGACATTTTCCATAGAGGGCTCTGAGGCTTTGGAATTCCTCTTATCAGAGGACCCCTTGTTTTGGGTCCTGGTGGCCCTACCTGGTTGTCAATCAGACTTATAAGGTGGGAGTTGCTGCCTCTCCTTGCTTATTCTGGCCCCAGTCTTTGCTGTGGTTTTGGTATGCTGTGCCCAGAGGCTGAAGGTAGGGGCGTGGGGGATTGCTTGTTAGGAATTAGAGGGCCCCAAAAGGATGTAGTCACCTCCTGACAAAGCTGGAGTCTTTGAATTGTGGCGCTGCAGTGGATCTGAGGCGGCTGCTTGGAGTTTGAGATATTAATCCCTCTGCTTGTGTATCTCAGTTTTCAGGGCTTTGGGGAGACCAAGCTTGGCTGGATCGAGTGTCTCAGATGTGGGTAAATGAAGCCATTTGTACAAGAGGCTGCGTGTGAGAGGCAGGAGGCTGGCTCTGGAGCGGCCATTTTCTCCTCCTGAGAGGAGGCTTAATTTCTTGATGTGTGACTGGCTGGCCTTTAATGTGAGCCTCATTTACTTCTAACAATTGAGATGCTTGAAGTGAAAGTCCCAGAGGATCAGTTGTTTGTAGAGGGAAATGCTCTTCAAGTTACATTTCCTTTTTGGCTGTTGTGGAGTGACTAGTGGTTTTTGTGTGGGCTGTATGGTGAGGGTCGCTCTGCTTCCAGTTGGTGTGCCCATGCTGCGAGCGCCTCCCTGTGTCACCCCAGGGAATGGTGTGGAAAGGACCACAGCTGCCTGGAGAACCGCTCTCTGCCAGCTTGAGGAACTTGGGCTCCCATGCCTGAAATCTCATTTGCTATATCATTCAGCATTTTGCTTAGAAATATTGGCTAGGACCACATGGCTCCACAGCATCCCTGGAAGAGATGTGAGAAGGATCCAGGGTTTCTACTCTATAATCATGAAAATGGATTTGCAGAGAGGACACATGGCTCAACCCCGTACACAGCATTTGGGGCCAAACTGGACTCCATTCTGCTTGACCGTTGTTCCTCTGGTACAACTTCGAAGTGCTGTCTGTCACAGAATAGAAAACCTGACTGGATGTCACAAGAGAGCCTGTGGATATACCTTTGAAGGGTAGTTGTGTTCCTGAAAAGCTGTGCAGCAGGTAAGCATTTTGTAAATTAGACCCTGTGTTAATCACAGTGATTGCATTCCATATTAATAAAACCCGGTGGTGGATTCTTTCATAAAAGAAAGAGCCCCATGTAATGTGAATAAACAACTCCTGCCTGGTTTCCTTTGTCAAGTCTGGATTTTTTGCATATCTTGTTTGCTGAAAGTGAGATTCCTCACATTGGCGAGATTTACAAAACCTTTGAAAAATGGGCCAATTCCTTCGTCTCTTAAATTCTCACGGTTTGGCTTTCCTGGTTGAATTTCAACTTAATTAAAATATGTAAGTACATGATATTTAAAATACATAGAGTCCAGAGAAGACAGGTATATATCACCTAGATTTACCAAATATTATGTTTCATATTTGTTCCAGATTTTATTTTTTTAAAGATTTTATTTATTTATTCATAAGAGACATACAGAGAGAGAGGCAGAGACACAGGCAGAGAGAGAAGCAGGCTCCATGCAGGAAGCCAGATGTGAGACTCAATCCCGGGACTCTGGGATCACACCCTGAGCTGAAGGCAGATGCTCAACTGCTGAGCCACCCAGGCATCCCTTGTTTCAGATTTTTAAAAAAATTAAAGGTCACAGCTACCCCCTTCCTGTTCTATTCATCTCCCTCCATTCTTTGTAAGTCTGTGGCTGGAAGAACTGAAGCCCCTCAGGAATGTTCTTGGTGCTTCTTGTTTTAGTCTCCTGAGCTCACTCCTGAAAGATACGGCTCTCACTTTGTTGCTCCAGGTTCTGAAAGCTCTCCCAAGTCAATAAGTGTTTCTCGGGTTGAGTAGAGCCTGGGAATTACTTTGGAAAATGAAAAGGCTCTCTTATAGTGCTTTTAAATTTCAGCTTTTGGGGAAGTAATATTCTACTTTTCGGAAAGAAAAAAAAATGAGAGAGTTAGATTGACAGACAGGTGTTAGGGTTAGCTATCTTGAGTTTTGTGTAGACCATTTGTGATTGAAGCAGGCAAGAAGCTTGATGTGAAGTCTTCATTCTCCTTGAGCTCAGTGTTCATGGATTAGCACCAGGACTTCTTCATGTCAGATGCTTAAGCACTGCCTTGATGTGCATAGTCTTTGGATGCTCCATTAAATCTCTGAGTGCCAGGGTGGCCAGTTTTCAGCTTCTCCCACTGGGCCCCATCTGGCTGCTGTTCTGTGGCAAGCTGCTCTCCCTCACTGCTACCAGCTCTGGCCTTGGTGGTCTCTGCTTTCTGGATTATTTTTGTTTCTAAATCTGATTTCCAGAGCATGAAGGGCACCTCTTCTCAGATTGTGTAGTTTAGTCTTCTCAACAAAATGAATTCTCTGTGTAAACTGGCGGGAAGATAAATTCAATCCAAAGACCAGACTCTCCTTTTAGGGGAGTGTGTGTGAGTGTGTGTGCATGTGCGTGTGTGTGTGTGTGTGTGTGTGTGTGTGAGAGAGAGAGAGAGAGAGAGAATGATCTACTCTCACCCACTTATTCTGCCTCTGTGGTAATTGAGCCTTTGTGGGCTGGGCTGGCCTGATTATATACATGTCTATGAGTTTAGGCCCTCAGAGTCCCCCTCCCCACCCTATGACAGTCTGCTGATTGCCTTCCTGAGGAAAAGCTCAGTAGCTCAGTAACAGCAGGGTGTTTTTCCCCCACATGTGAAGGCAGGGCACCCCAATTTGATATAGCCCAGGAATAGATCTCCTGGGGACTATTTTTAATTGAGAGCTCTACTTAGGGAGCAGCCAAATAATCATTGCTATGTGTACAATCCAGCTTAGGAAAGCTTCATAGGGAATTTCAATTCCGTGGAAATTATTTTCTAAGGCTCTGTTTCTCTTTTTGTGCCTTTTGGACATAATGCCATTTCAAACCCTCCTCTAACCTTTTCATTCACTTGGCTTGAGGAAACCTTATTTGGGCTGCCTATGTGTATAGGTACTTAGCCATAAAACCATACCTTTTCTTCTTTTAAATATTTTATTTATTTATTTATAGATTTTATTTATTTATTCACTAGAGACACAGAGAGAGGCAGAGACATAGGCAGAGGGAGAAGCAGGCTCCCCTCAGGGAACCTGATGTGGACTCGATCCCGGGACCCTGGGATCACGACCTGAGCCAAAGGCAGACGCTCAACCACTGAGCCACCCAGGTGCCCCAGCCACATCTTTTCTAAGCAAAATGTATGAGCAGGGATCAGTCTGCATTCAGAAGGATTGGCTTGACCTTTGAACAATTTTTTTTTCAACTAAAGATATCTGTAATCTAGCATACATATTTGAAACTTGACATGTTCGAGGCATGCAGGACATTGAAAATATAGGTCTGAGCAGAGACATCTGGCTATAGGTAATGGTGAATGGCTTGCTGGAAGACTGATTTCCTCCTCTGTGCTGCCAGGTGCAGAGGCCCATGGTAAGGACACAGGTACACTGCATTCAGAAGACTGGCATTGACTATGATCTTGCCATATTGGTCATTTCTTTAACTGGTGCATTTCCATTTTCTCAAGTATAGACTCTTGAGCAGTGGAGCATGCTAATGATAACATTTGTTCCTAAGAGCATAGGGGAAAGAATATATGGCATTAGCATTAAATAAAGGCTTTTTATGGAACTTTGCTTGATTTTTTAAATTATAAGACAATTTGTGATAGCTATGGCTCTTTAGAAACACATCTCAACTGCTGCATAAGAAACACCAATTTTTTATGTGGCCTGTGAGCTTGCTAATGGGGTGTATATCCTTACACCTCTAGGTCATTCTTATAATTTTGCCTCTACTGGGTAATTTTTTAGAGGTGGAAAAAGGCATATGCCTTGTTGCAGTAAGAAATAGAATAAGAAAATGTTTGAAATGTAAAGAAAGTGAAACTGTCTTTACACAAACTATACTTTGTAGAGTGACCTGATAGAGCAAAACTTTATAAAACTAGTAAGCCATAATACCACGGCACTGGGCACTGTTGGAATGGCCTCAGGGGACTCAGTCTTTGCCCATCTGATCACCTGGCGTCCTCAAGAAGAGATCATGGAAGGTAGAAAAAACTCAGCAACTGCAAAGGTTTGTGGCTATTCACGGTGCGATATTTGGAGGTATGGGCATCAAAGAATGTGTGACATTTGCATTACCTTGCTCTCCTCACCCTCTGAGCCTAGCACACTCCATCAGGACAGTTATCTCTAATGTGTGAGTCACCCCAAGTCACTGTATTCCCAAAGGTAACAATCTATAACTGTAATTCTGGGATAGATGAGGAGGTCACTAGCAAAACCAATGAAACGGAGTTAAAAATCTGTAAAAGAAGAGCTTTAGTTCATGGAAATCCATTATTACTAAGGAAACCACTACAGGACATGGAGAATTCTGAAAAATCTGGACAGATGCCAAACTGCATCAACCCTGGAACAATTATGTGAGGAGATTCGATCAGGATATCTCCAAATTCTTTTGCAGCTCTGACTGTAATTCCATGAATTTTATAGCATTGGTTTGAAGGGCTTCATATAGCTGACTGCATTAAGATTTGAGTCCATGTGATCACAACAGCTGCTCTGTAGGTGATATTGAGGGTAAAGGACCTAGCTATGACAGGTGACACAATAGGTATAAGCCTTTAGCTTTTAAATGAGGGCAGCATATTCTGTGTCTAATGTGGGTTGTGTGTCAAATAAGTAGCTTCTCCATTCAAATAGGTTTTCCTGTCCAATGTAAGTTCTGGCATAAAGGTAGCAGTGAGCATACTAACCTTGCTTCAGTTGGTCTGTACTTGTTCTAGGGATGTGTAGCAGAGACACTCCTCTTGCCTGGTAATAAGAACACAAATTCACTTAAATATAAATTATGTTGATTATCATGCTACCTAAAATTTCACAGATCTGGAAGTCACCAAGGTCTCCTTTTTAAGATAGGTATTCTTGAGAACTATTTTTTATATCATGATAAATTATCTAACCTTTCATATGGTGGAAGGCCAACATTATGGAAATAAGCAGCTTTTTATTCCATTCTGAGGTCAGTCTAACCAAATTATGCAACTTCTAATGCAATTGCTTGAAGCTTCCACTTTGAAAGTTTTCTCATTTTAATAACTCACAAGAGATAAATATTTTAGCTACTATTCATGCTTAACAATATTTTTCACTGATTATCATTCTCTTTGTGACATTTGTTGGCATGAGGGGCAGTTAGTTCACTGTGGCTTTGCTCATTTTGTTGTTTGTTATAGATAATCAGCAAAGAGCCAAAATTCAGTAAAACATGTAGTTTTGTTGTTATTTTTAATTTCAGGCCATAGGAGGCTCACTGAGCCCTACAGCATCAATATATATGGAGCACTTGGGGGTTTTGCTTGAGAGCCAAAAATGAGGTAGATTTTCTTTTAGAGTAGATTTGATTCTAGGATTATTAAACCATTAAACTCACTGCATGTTGGAGACTGGTGTTCCAGAATTTGGGCCACTGTCTGTAACAAGGCAATCTATTTCTTGCAAAGAGTGAACTACTATTTCAGGGGAAGGGAAGGTCAGTTGGGGAGCCCTTGGGAAGCTCTCTTTTACTTTTAAGCCCCCTAAAGAATATTTTTCAGGGGCTCCTTGAAGGCAGGGCCAATCCTAATATTCCGTTTGTATGGTGTTAGGTGTTATTAAGTTTTGTTACTTAAAAGTTTCTACAGTGGTTGTTATGCCCTGATCTTACTCTAGGTGAATCCTGCCCCTCCGTGATGATTTGCCTCCAGACTTTAGTGAATGGACTTTCTGTTCAAAAAAAATATTTTGGCTTGAAAACATTCACTCATTCACCCATCTACCAAATATTTGTAGATCATCCTTTACTGACCAGCTCTGTACTCAGCTCTGAGGGATAGAGAAAGTATAAGGTACTTACCCTCATAGTTTATGTATTACTGAGGAGACAAGAGGAGAGGTTAAATACATTAAAAAAAAAACAATGGGGAAAGTAAGGATGATTTACTAAATGGTGCTATGTGATTATATTATTGGAAAAAATGTTTTTATTCCCTACTATATAACAAAGTAAACTCTACATAGATTAAAGAGTTAAAATTTTAAGATGAAAATGCAAATAATTAAAATCAATTGAAAAGGACTTCAGAGGATAAAAGCAATGGAAATGAACACAAAGAAATAGACCAGCAGCTCTATTGAAATTTCGAAAGGTCTATATGTCTAAAAGAAAATAAGCTAAATTAAAAATAAACTATAAGTTGGGGAAATGTTTTAAATTTGTATAGCAAAGAATCTGTATTTATTAATTCTATAAACATTTATATAGTGCTTACTATATGCTAGTCAGTATTCCCGGTGCTGGAGATATAAGGGTGAATAAAACAAAGTTCCTGTCTTCAATGAGTTTATAATTTTATGCATACAGACAAACAATAAACAGATAAATATATAATATGTTAGGTGATGATATGGAGAAAAATAAGGAAAGGTAAAGGTAACTTGTGTAAGGAATGAGCGTTCTCTAGAAAGATCAGGGAAGACATACATCTTGGATAAGGAGACATTTAAGCAATGCCTTTATATATAAAGAGCTCTTTCAAATCAATAAATAAGACAAATACCACCATATAAAACTTATGCAAAAGGCATAAATAGATAATTCATAAAGAGGCTGTACAAATGGCCAGTAGATACAAAAATATTTCAAGCTTAATAACTTAATAATAGCAATGGAATGCCATCATTAATTTTTAACTACAAACACTATACGTACTTATGAAAAAGTCTAACAAATATAGGAGCATATAAAATAGGAGCTAAAGTCTCCACAGCTCTTTCCTTATTCATCCATTACCTCAGGGGAACCACAGATAACAATTTGATGTGTGAGGTGTCTTATTTTTACTTATAGAATTAGGAAAAATTAAAAAAATTATATTCAGCATTGGCAAGGGTATGGTTATCATATACTGCTACATGGAAAATAATTGATAGAATTTAAATTGATATAATCTTTCCTGGGGGCAATTTATCAATACACATTGAAAGCCCTAAAATATCTAGCTGCTTCTTCTGGAAGTTACCGTAAGGAAATGATTTTAAATTTGCCTAGAAATTCATGTTAAGGGCTGTTAAATTTTTTACAATTTATAGAATAAAATATTGAAAATATTCTCAATATCATCAGTATATGAATGAGTATATATTATGATATGTACATTGCTAGAGTACTGTGAAGATATTAAAATAATATTTTGAGGAATATTTAATGATGCAAGAAAACACTCTGTTACATACATTAATTGAAAAAAATAAAAAAATGAAACAACATGTATAGATTGATTCTAATTGTTTAAAAATATATATGCATAGAAAAAATACTGAAAAAAAATACTGGAAGGAAAATTAGCAAAGCATTAATAGTTACTACAAGTTTCAGGAAATCAGGCAATTTTTACTTTTGAAATATACTTTTCTAATTTCCCAAATTTTCTATATTGAACATGCATTATTTTTGAGATCAGAAAAGCAATTACTGGGCACCTGAGTGGCTCAGCTGCTGAGCATCTGCCTTTGGCCCAGGGCATGATCCTGGAGTCCCGGGATGGAGTCCTGGGATCGAGTCCTGCATCGAGTGCCCCATCGGGCTCCCAACAGGGAGCCTGCTTCTCCCTCTGCCTTTATTTCTCGGTGTCTCTCATGAATAAATAAATAAAATCTTTAAAAAAAAGAAAAGCAATTACTTAAAAGAGGTAACTACTATACAGTATATATTAAGGACCAAAGAGGTGGCATAAAATTATAAATTATTCTGAGGCAGGACATATCATGTATGTGTTTATTTTCCTTTTCAATGGAGGTCTCTGTCAGATATAGGTTCACATTTAAAAATATCCCTTTTCTTTACAGTTTACCTTTTAAATATGAGAAATAAAATTATGAAAAATAGTTTTTCCTTCTTCACTTTTCTTGCCCATATGTATACTCTTGTAAAAGTAGATATATCTCACCAGTGTTAGACATCTGGTTCACAAATTTTAGTTTTAGAATGAGAGATTTTAAAATAGTAACAATTAACTGTACAGACTTTTAATACTATGAAAATGAAATAAGCTTTGGTCTAAGGGTCACTTTTGGCAAAATATAATTTTCAGTGTCCTTTTCAGGACCAAATAACCAGTTTGAGGGAGGACCTTTTAAATATTCTTCAGTATTTGATTTCATATTTGGGCTTCTCGAATCTGAGGCATACAATAGTCCCCAAGAATTTGGAACAAAGGAAGGAGAGAGTTAATGAGTTGATTGTTACTGAGATGCTCAAAATTTCAAATCAAGCCTTGGCTAAATGCACAATTTTTTCCAATAAAATGAAATGAATTCAGTCTTTCTTTTCTTTCTTTCTTTCTTTCTTTCTTTCTTTCTTTCTTTCTTTCTTTCTTTTTTCTTTCTTTCTTTCTTTTGTTCATTTGTTCCTTTTTTTTTTTTTGCTTTTTAATATTTTATTGAAGTCAACCTTTTTAAGAAAGGCACATTTATTTGTTGGAGCCCCCATTTAGTAGCTTAACTTTGTACAGCATAAATAAAAAAACCAGCATCCTTTGGAACACCTCTTTAATTGATGGCTGTATAAACTTCTCATATAGTAAATATTGCACTTAAATACAAAATTGTTTATTCAGTGGCCCTGTGTAGATACCAGAACTATTTAGATATTGCAAAGAAGATATGTATTAAAAAACAAACAGATGCTTCACCCCCACTCCATAGCTAATCGAAGAGAATGTCATCTGTACAATGTCATCTTGATTGTAGAAGTGTTTGTCTGCTATAGGAAAACATCTGTGGCCTGATTCTGTAGTCCATCCCTTGGATAAATAAATGGAGATCATGGCCTTTGGTTGGATTGTATTTCTTATATGTGTAATCATTTAACTAAATTGAGTTTCAGTTCAAAGGATATGTTTTTCATGTTATAATGTGGAGTATTTGATAAAAATAAATACCTGCTGCTTTTGTGTGTGGGAGCACAAGAAGAAGGGACTCACAATTAAGGGAAATTAAGGAAAACACCACTACCTTCTTCCCAAATTCTCTATTTTCTTAGTTCTTTAATGTAAAATTCCTCATTTAAAGATATACTGAGAATGCTTACAACTTGGTTATGAAGCAACTTAAGATTCACATTGTCCCTTTGTATGTAGCTTAAAGAGGGCATTGTTTGGAATAGAAAAAGAATTTTCAGGAAAATAAAATATTTAATTGATTTTAAGCCAGAATTTGAAAGAAGTTAGTGTGACAGAGTGTTTAGGCTGAAGAAAATAAATTGTAATGCTATGCAAATTCGTATCACCACTTAAATGAGGATAAAACTGCAGAAGGTGATAAGAAGATTAAAAACAAGGAATTTTGTTTATTGAATTCTGATCCTATTGGCAGTTGACAGTCAAGGTTCCGAGGAAGGCCCTATTAAACACATCGTGCTGTGTAGGATGTATGCAAAGGTCTGATTCTGAACTTGTTTATGGGCCCTGAATCGGCCTAAAGACCTTGGTGTTCTCCCTACCTCCACTTTCCATGACTGCTGTTGCTTAGGATCCAAGAACAGAATTGATGTTGTGGCTGAGATGTTCTTGTTTACTAGTGCCATTATGAGGGAGACTGAGCCACCTAGGGAGATACAGATACCCAAAAGCCCCTTGCAACAAGTGATGATCATCTTTGAAGACATGTCTGTAAATGTCCTGATTGTTTGAATGCAGTATACTATCTGACTTTTACTTTAGAATTATTAAGAAACCTGTTGCTCTACGGAGGAAAAGTAGGCTGGGTCCTATTATCTTTTATTATTGTTTTCATTGATTACTTATTATAAAATCAGTTTGTTTCCACTGTGAAAAAATGGAAAAGGGCAGAAATATTTCAAGAAGTTGGAAAGTCATCCATAATTCTCCCACTCAAGGACAACCATCATTAACTTTTTTTATGTGCCTGACACAACAAAAATGCCAATAAAAGTTATTGAATTAATGAAAAAGCATTCATATTTTTGCTGTTTTAAGGATCACTTTATTTGGGATAATTGTTTCTTTTCCCATCTTTATTTTGCATCATAAGAGTTTTTTTGTATCATTAGAAAATCTCCCTAAGCCATCTGTTTTTTGGTGATTGAATTGTATTTTGTTCTATGGATAAAATTTATTTTACTCAATATCTAATGTTCACCTTTTAAGTTCTTTAAATTTTGTCCTATTATAATATCCTGTGATATCCTTATACATAAATCTCATTGTGATCTCTGATTGTTATGTTAGAAAAAATTCTCTAGAAGTTTAATTGTTTTATCTGAAGGTTTACATGTTTTAAGACTTCTGATATATATTTTCCTTAAAAAAGTACTGATGTGCAGTTCTACCAACAGTGTATAACAGCCCATTTCGCTGTATTCACAAAGCATTATTATAATTTTAAGTATAGTCTGGTGAAGCCATAGGGAAACGAGCAGTCTCATATATTGTTTGTGGGTATATAAATTGGTACCGGCCCCATGGAGGGAAATTGAATAATGTCCTTCAAAACTGTGGATGCATATGCGATTTGACACAGCAATTCCATTTTTAGGGTATTCATCCTATAGATATGTTTGACCATGTACAGAATGATGTAAATACAAGGTTATTCACTGATGTATTATTTGATATGACAAAAGTGAAAACAACGTGTATGTCATTTTTAAAAATGAATATAATATTTAAAAAATGAATGTTTCATATCTTGATATGGAATAATCTCTAAATATATTGGTAACTAAACAAGGAGAAGATTCAGAAAAATATGTAGGCATAGTATCATTCAGATGAAAAAGGGGAGAAGAGAGAATACATATTTTATTGGTTTATATATGCATGAAATTGTATGAAAGAATACACAAAATAATTGGAATGTATACCTGTTGGGAAAGTGGCCAATGAGAGGATAGGGAACAAGAGTGGGAGGGAGAATTATTAGTTCCATAGATGAAAATGGGTTATCTAACTTTAGTTTAAACCTGTTTTGAAAAAAAAATCTCCTTTTGTTGAAAAGAATTTTTTCAGTGTGTTGTATAACTTTTAATTCAGTTTATGCTTATTTTTTACAGAGTGTTGTGGAAGGAATCATATACAAAAATTTAAAAATTATTTATATGTATATATACATATTTATGTATTTCACATTTTTCCAGTATCCTTATGAATCTTTTTTTAGGGTTGTAAAAATATCTTTATTATTCAAAGTACTGAAAAAATTGCTTTTGTGAGTTTAGTACTTTATAATCCGTGAATGCTTTCTCCCTATGAATTTTTTATTGTGTTTTTAATTCCTTAGGAATTTATTTTGGCATATTATTAGAAGTGACAATGTAAAAAATATTTTTCTAGATGGTTAGTTGGCTGATTTAGTATCATTTATTGTTTATTTCTCTTCTTTCCTCACTGCTTTCTAGTGCCTTTTTTTAAAGATCTTTATTTATTTAGAGAGACAGCACATGCATGTGCACATGAGTTGGGGGAGGGGCATAGAGAGACACCATGCTGAGCCTGGAGCCTGACCTGGGCCAAAATGAAGAGTCAGTTGCTCAAACAACTGAGCCACCCAGGTGCTCCTTCCTTTTTTTAAAGTAGGCTCCGTGCCCAGCGTGGAGCCCAATGTGGGGCTTGAACTCATGGCCCTGAGGATCAAGACCTTGAGGTGAGCTCAAGAGTCAGATGCTTAACTGACCAAGCCACCCAGGCACCCTTCTGGTGCTTCTTAAAAACATCATGAAGTTTTTATATACATGAAGTTTTTATATACACTAGGATATACTCTTTCCCAAGCTATTCTTTTTAATTTTCATTTTTTATTTAAATTCAATTTAGTTAACATCATTAATTTCAGATGTAGAGTTCAGTGATTCATCAGTTGCATATAACACACAGTGTTCATTACATCAAATGCCATCCTTAATGCCCATCATCCAGTTACCACATACCCCCACCCACCTCCCCTCCAGCAACCCTCAGTTTGTTCCTTAGAGTTAAGAGTCTCAATGGTTTGCCTTCTCTGTTTTATCTTATTTTATTTTTCCTTCCCTTCCCCTGTGCTGATCTGTTTTGTTTCTTAAATTCCACATATGAGTGATATCACATGGTATTTGTCTTTCTCTGACTGACATTTCAAATAGCAGAATACCCTCTAGCTCCACCCACATCGTTGCAAATGGCAAGATTTCATTCTTTTTTCATGACCAAACTATTTTTTCCCACTGATCTGTTTGTCTACTTCTTTACCAATACCACACTGATTTAATCATTACTGGTTTATAATAGATTTTAATAGATGGTAGGGTTAGTTTCTCTTTATCCTTTGTCTTTTCACAAAAAGTTTTTCTGTATTCTTTTAGATAAGCTTTGGGATCATGTTAAGGTTTAAAAATGTTGGGATTTATTTATTTATTTTTTAAAAGTAGGCTCCACACCCAGCATGGAGCCTAATGCAGAGCTTGAACTCACGACCCTGAGATCAAGACCTGAGCTGAGATCAACAGTCAAATGCCACCCAAGCACCCCCCACCCCCGAAATGTTGGGATTTTAACTGGAAATCTGCCAAACCGATAAACAAATTTAGGAAGGATTAACATGTATATAATATTTCGCCTTTTTATCTAGGAATGTGGCATCTTTCCATTTTAGTCACTTTCATTCTAATATCATTAGTAAATTCATATAGTTCTCCTTACATTTTTTGTTAACCTTATTCCCAGCTATTTCATAGTTTTGCTATTATTTTATTTATTTTTATTTTTTTCATTGAAGTTTGATTTGCCAACATATAGTATAACACCCAGTGCTCATTCCATCAAGTGCCCTCCTCAGTGCCCATCACCCGGTTACCCCAACCCCCTCCCACCTCCCCTTCCTTTGTTCATTTCCCAGAGTTAGGAGTCTCTCATGGTTTGTCTCCTTCTCTAATTTTTCCCACTCAATTCCCCTCCTTTCCCTTATAATCCTTTTCACTATTTCTTATATTCCCCATATGAGTGAAACCATATGATGATTGTCCTTCTCTGATTGACTTACTTCACTTAGCATAATGCCCTCCAGTTCCATCTACGTCGAAGCAAATAGTGGTTATTCGTCTCTTCTGATGACTGAGTAATATTCCATTGTATATATAGGCCACATCTTCTTTGTCCATTCATCTGTTGAAGGACATCGTTGTCCCTTCCACAGTTTGGTTGTTGTGGACATTGCTCCTATGAACATTCAGGTACAGGTGTCCCGGTGTTTCACTGCATCTGTATCTTTGGGGTAAATACCCATCAGTGCAATTGCTGGGTCATAGTTTTATTTTTAACTTTTTGAGGAACCTCCACACAGTTTTTCAGAGTGGCTGTGCCAGTTTGCATTTCCACCAACAGAGCAAGGGGGTTCCCCCTTCTCCACATCCTCTCCGGCATTTGTGGTTTCCTGTCTTGTTAATTTTCACCATTCTCACTGGTGTGAGGTGGTATCTCATTGTGGTTTTGATTTATATTTCCCCGATGGCAAGTGATGCGGAGCATTTTCTCATGTGCTTGTTGGCCATGTGTAGGTCTTCTTTGGTAAAATTTCTGTTCATGTCCTTTGCCCATTTCATGATTGGATTTTTTTGTTTCTTGGGTGTTGAGTTTAAAAAACTCTTTATAGATCTTGGATACTAACGCTTTATCTGATATGCCATTTGCACATATCTTCTCCCATTCTGTAGGTTGTCTTTTAGTTATGTTGACTGTTTCTTTTGCTGTGCAGAAGCTTTTTATCTTGATTAAGTCCCAATAGTTCATTTTTGCTTTTGTTTTTTTTTTTTTTGTTTTTTGCCTTCATAGATGTATCTTTCAAGAAGTTGCCGTTATTTTAACTGGGCTCTTTTTCCATTACATTTTCTAAATGGATGATGCTGATCGAGTATGTAGGAGAGCTCTTAACATCTGCAGCTATATTTTGAATGCCATCCCTTCTTGTTTCCTTAGACAATGCTTTTCACTTGGGTGCTCTGGGAAAAGGAAGGACTTGGAGTTATCCAGCTGGGAATAGAAAGGACACACTGGTAAGACCTTGGATTCTGGATGCAGACTGTCTTAGAATTCTGAGTACCCTAGTCTTTAGCAGAGTGATTTAGGGAAGTTTTTCTCTGTGCTTCAGCTTCGTCATTTAAAAATGAAAGTAATAGTACCCACCTCATAGAGTTTTGTGAAGATTCAATGTGAGTATTAAAGCACCTGACACAAAATAAGCCTTCAACAAATATTAAGTAGGGATACCTGGGTGGCTTAGTGGTTGAACTCTCCCTTCAGCTCAGGGCGTGATCCCCAGGTCCTGGGCTCAAGTGCTGAATTGAGCTCCCCGCAGAGATCCTGCTTCTCCCTCTGCCTATGTCTCTGCCTCTCTCTCAGTGTCTCTCATGAGTAAATAAGTAAATAAAATCTTTTAAAAAACCAAATATTAAGTAGCTGTTAATTATTATCATCTCTTTATGCCAAGGAAGACATAGAAACTGTACTCCTAATTTGGAAGAAAACAGATTCTCTTCTCCCTTAACAGAGTACGGGGTGGGGGGCAACACAATCCAAGTTTTTAAAAAATATTTCATTTATTCATGAGAGACATAGAGAGAGAGAGACATAAGCAGAGGGAGAAGCAGGCTCCCCATAGGGATCCCAATGCGGGACTCAATCCGGGGACCCCCAGATCCTGCTCTGAGCCAAAGGCAGAGGCTCAATGGCTGAGCCATCCAGGCATCACAAGCAATTTTGAAATGAAGGAAAACTTCCATTTGCCTCTATTTAATTGTTACAAGTAAATTCTACCCCAGCATAATTTTTTTGCTTTTAGTTCACGAATTCCTTTTTATTTATGTAATTTATTATTTTTTAAAGATTTTGTATATTTATTTATGATAGACAGAGAGAGAGAGAGAGAGGCAGAAATACAGACAGAGGGAGAAGCAGGCTCCCAGAAAGGAGCTCGATGTGGGACTCGATTCTAGGACCCCAGGATCATGCCCAGCAGATGCTCAACTGCTGAGCCACCCAGGCATCCCACAACCCAAACAAGTTTAAATAAACAGGTAATTTACTGGCTCACATATCTGAGAAGTCAAGCTGTAAGGCTTGAAGCAGGGCCTCAAATGAGATCATCAGTATCTGATTTTCCTCCATTCACAGGCTTCATATACAGGCAGGCTATCCCATCGTGCTCCAGAATGGCTCCAGAATACATAGCCTTTTTCATTCAAACACATAGGAATCTATCAAAGGATTCATTGGGTCTCATTTTTTTAACATATCTTTTTTTTATTGGAGTTCGATTTCCCAACATATAACACCCAGTGTTCATCCTGTCAAATGCCCCCCTCAGTGCCCATCACCCAGTCACCCCACCTCCCCACCCACCACCCCTTCCACTACCTCTTGTCCATTTTCCAGAGTTAGGAGTGTCTCTTGTTTTGTCACCCTCTCTAATTTTTCCCACTCATTTTCTCTCCTTTCCCTTAAAATCCCTTTCACTATTTTTCATATTCCATATATGAGTGAAAGCATATAATGATTGTCTTTCTCCGATTGACTTATTTCACTCAGCATAATACCCTCCAGTTCCATCCACGTCAAAGCAAATGGTGGGTATTCATCATTTCTAATGGCTGAGTAATATTCCATTGTATATATAGACCACATCATCTTTATCTATTCATCTTCTGGTGGACACCGAGGCTCCTTCCACAGTTTGGCTATTATGGACATTGCTGCTATAAACATTGGGGTGCCGGTGTCTTGGCTTTTCACTGCATCTGTATCTTTGGGGTAAATCCCCAGCAGTGCAATTGCTGGGTCGTAGGGCCCAGCCCTACGATCTATTTTTAACTCTTTGAGGAACCTCCACACAGTTTTCCAGAGTGGCTGTGCCAGTTCACATTCCCACCAACAGTGCAAGAGCGTTGCCCCTTCTCCACATCCTCTCCAACATTTGTTGTTTCCGGTCTTGTTAATTTTCCTCATTCTCACTGGTGTGAGGTGGGTCTCATTGTGGTTTTGATTTGTATTTCCCTGATGGCCAGTGATGTGGAGCATTTTCTCATGTGCTTGTGGGTCATGTGTATGTCTTCTTTGGTGACATTTCTGTCTGTTCATGTCTTTTGCCCATTTCATGATTGGATTGTTTGTTTCTTTGCTGTTGAGTTTAATAAGTTCATTATAGATCTTGGATACTAGCCCTTTATCTGATATGTCATTTGCACATATCTTCTCCCATTCTGTAGGTTGTCTTTTAGTTTTGTTGACTGTTTCCTTCGCTGTGCAGAAGCTTTTTATCTTGATTAAATCCCAATACTTCATTTTTGTTTTTGTTTCTCTTGCCTTCATAGATGTATCTTGCAAGAAGTTGCTGTGGCCAGGTTCCAAAAGGGGTGTTGCCTGTGTTCTCCTCTAGGATTTTGATTGATTCTTGTCTCACATTTAGATCTTTTATCCATTTTGAGTTTATCTTTGTGTATGGTGTAAGAGAATGGTCTAGTTGCATTCTTCTACACGTCACTGCCCAATTTTCCCAGCACCATTTATTGAAGAGACTGTCCTTTTTCCAGTGGATAGTCTTTCCTGCTTTGTTGAATATCAGTTGACCACAGAGTTGAGGGGCCATTTCTGGGTTCTCTATTCTGTTCCATTTATCTATGTGTCTGTTTTTGTGCCAGTACCGCACTGTCTTGATCACAGCTTTGTAGTACAACTTGAAATCTGGCCTTGTGATGCCCCCGGCTCTGGTTTTCTTTTTCAATATTCCCCTGGCTAATCAAGGTCTTTTCTGATTCCACACAAATCTTAAGATAATTTGTTCCAACTCTCTGAAGAAAGTCTATGGTATTTTGATAGGGATTGCACTGAACGTGTAAATTGCCCTGGGTAGCATAGACATTGTCACAATATTAATTTTTCCAATCTATGAACATGGAATATTTTTCCATCTCTTTGTGTCTTCCTCCATTTCTTTCAGAAGTGTTCTGTAGTTTTTAGGGTATAGATCCTTTACCTCTTTGGTTAGGTTTATTCCTAGGTATCTTCTGCTTTTGGGTGCAATTGTAAATGAGATTGACTCCTTAATTTCTCTTTCTTCAGTCTCATTGTTAGTATATAGAAATGCCACTGATTCCTGGGCATTGATTTTGTATACTGCCACATTGCATGAAGGCCTTTTTACAGGACAACATTTATTCTTTTTATTAGTGGTTCCTCCTAGGTTGCTCATTGTCCTTTATTATGATACTCATCCATAGTTCAGCTGTGAAATGGGATGAGGTCCTACATAAATCAGAGTTGGCTAGATGTGCCAGCAAGAGAGCAGAAAGTCCTTCTCTGATGTTATCCTTTGTGTTTTCTTTCTAGAGTCAGTGGATATCAATTTAGGCCTTAACTGACATTTTCAACCTTTCTCCTTCATGACTCTGTGCTGGGCATCTCCATTAGCTAGGAAGCTCTGGAGATGGCAATTTCATGGACCACTGGCTTAGGGTTGTGACCTACCCTTTAATAAATACTGCCCCAAGCCTTTCTTCTCCTATGACCTGCTGCTTCCGCAGACCTGGGCTCTGTTTCAGGGCCACTGCTTTTTCTCCTTTCTTTCATGCAAGTGACTTACAAATGAATTTTAAATAGCCAGTTCATGGTGAGGAACTTTTGAGCTCAGTTTCCTAGGACAGTGCTCTGTCCCATACATGCCTTCCTTCTACCCAGGAAACCTGTTGTTGGTGTCTTTTATTTAGGGATTCCTTTCTTTCTTTCTTTCTTTCTTTCTTTTCTTTCTTTCTTTCTTTCTTTCTTTCTTTCTTTCTTTCTTTCTTTCTTTCTTTCTTTCTTTTTTTCTTTCTTTTCTGGATTTTATTTATTTATTCATGAGAGACACAGATAGAGAGGCAGAGGGAGAAGCAGGCTTGATGCAGGATTTGATCCCAGGACCCCAGGATCCCGACCTGAGCCAAAGGCAGAGGCTCAACCACTGAGCCACCCAGGTGCCCCTACACTCTTTTCTGTTTTCTTTTTTTTTTTTTTTCCAATTTTGGGATGGAATGTAATGGCCTAGGGCAAAGGCTCCAATTCCACTTTTGCCACTTGGGGACCAATTTATACTTTGGGGGGTTTTAGGGAAGTGCCACGAGGCTGGTGAGAGGTAGGAAGGGAGAACAAAAACTTGATTCTCTATTATGATATTTAACCTGAATGAAATGCATGAATCGTGGCAAGTGTGGCCTCACTGTGAGTCATTGCTGCCAACAAAATAATAGGTATCTGGGTGCCACTATTTCCTAATCAGGTTTTTTTTTAATGACTAGATATTGTTCCCTATAGAGTTAGCAGTTGAGTACCAATCACTCTGTGTTCATTTAAGTACAAGCTGATCCCCCCGACCCCTGCTTTTAGCTTATACACTTATAATCCATGCACGTACAATTAAAATGATACCCAACTGCAGCTCAGGGTTTTCTTTGAATTTGTAGCAGCTTTTGTGCTTTTGTGAGCAGGGAAGGTTGTTGCTTTGCTATAAACCCCAGACCCAGAGTAAACCTCAGCTGTGCTGTAGCTATTTTGGACGACAAGTTTCGAGTTGCTTGTGTGTAATTGCCCATATTACATCATCTTAACCATGGTGAAATGTGCAAAATACAAAGCTTATTTAATGATTCGTTTCAGGTGGACAGTTCCTCTGAAAGCAATTTTATAAGGGTTCCGTGCATGAAACAGATTCTCCCCTTTGTTCTCGCTTTCTTGTTCAGGTGGAAGGTAATTCAGTGATTGATAACAATGTAGCAGAGAGAAGTGTATCATAATACATTGAGCCTCGTAACCTTGACAGTCTACCTAAAACCTTCCATGGGATGTAGTTTCCCTTGGTGCAAGTAAAGAACCAAGGGGAGAAAATTTCCCTTCATGTGAAATCAAATGAGCACTAACCCCTAGTGAAATTTAATTTCTCTATCACTGAGCAGCAGGATTAAAAAAATCTATTTTCAATGACCACAAGAAGCTTGGATACATATCACTCACTGATCTTAGCTGGTTTCATTTTGTCAGGTTTTGCTGTCCTTTGTCATGGCAGATGTATGCCATACCGAAGATTTTAAAATGTCTCTGTTGGTGGATTGCATTAACTCATCTTTAATTCACATATGTGAAATTTCGCTAAGCTAAGACCTTTTGGCATTTTCCTACCAATGTTAAAAATTTGCAGACTAGGTAGTAGGTCATGTCTACTCACCTATTAGTAGGAAGAGGAATTTTAAAATAACATCTATCTTTGGCCATGGACCTTATATATTGCACACAGAATGCAGTTTGGTAAAAGGCCTTATAGATAATATTTCAAAGTGAGAAAAAAAGATTGCTTAGAATCTGAAAAGTCAGACATGGATCAAATAATTCTGGGCCTTTTTATTGCTGAATAATGGACTTTGTAAATACTGTATGTCACTATTAGATCAAATGAGAATGCATAGAGTGCAATACTAATTGGTTCAGTATCAGGTGATGGCCTGTTTGCAGAATACAATGAAATTATGTTATCAATATAATGTTTTATCGACTCCTGGGTTTACAAAATTAACATAATAAACATAGCATAAGCACTTGCTGTGTAAGTTGTGGCAGGGAATAGGGTTTTGATTTGGAATTTGAAAACGGAATTAAAGGTGATTGAAGCAGAAAGGCTGTGGCATAAGATTTTTGCCAGCGTTTCTTGAAATAACTAAGTATATCTGGGTGTTTGAGAGGAATAAAATCTAAAGAACAGAGACTTTGGGGATGTGTTCCATAATGCTTTCTTCAGGCTTCTGCCAATATTAGCAAACTCTTTTGTTGAATATTTTAACTTGTTTTGGTATGGATATTAACTTATTTCATTATATACTTTTTCTTCGCGGTGTCTTGGTATTCTAGATGCTGGTTAAATAATGGTGAACAAAAGGGACATAGTCCCTACCTCCATGGAGTGGGGAGACAAAACCCTAATATAAAATTACAGTCTTGTGAAATAAGACCGTTATACAAGACACAAAAGGGGCAACGTGATCTAGTCTAGGGAATTGTGGAAGTCTTACTTGGGTTGACACTTGAAGGGTGAGCCAGAGTCAGTGATGCAAAAAGCTGTGGGATGGGGTCATGGTTGAGAGCTGAGGAGTAGCATGTGTGAAGACCCTAAGTAGGAAGGAACTTGGTGGAGCCATAGTGAGAGTACCAGTGGCATCAGAGCAGGTGGGCAAGTGGAAAAACCTCACATGCTGTGTGGCTGGTAAGGTATGGATCTGAAGTTAAACTATTGGCCTAATCTCAGGGAGACCTTCCTCCCTCCCCCCAGGTGGTTAGAATCTGAGCACTGAAGTTCTGAACCCAGGCATTGGTTAGAAAAGTGGAAGGGGCTGAGGTAAGAGGGTAGTGGTGGTAGTTAAGAGTCTACTGTGAATTCAGCAGAGAGCAAATTCATTTCAGAAAAGCAGCCATGAGGGACACCTGGGTGGTTCAGCGGTTAAGCCCGTCTGCCTTCAGTTCAGGGCATGATCCTGGAGTCCCAGGATTGAGTCCAAACATCGGGCTTCCTGCATGGAGACTGCTTCTCCCTCTGCCTGTGTCTCTGACGCTCTCTCTGTGTCTCTCATGAATAAATAAAAAAAATTTTTTAAAAAGAAAAGCAGCCATGAAAAGAACTGATTTCAAAGTAAAGAAAGAAGCAGCCTGCAGCCGGCTTCAGATGGATGGTTTATGACTTAAGTGCATTCTTACAGTGTCTGCTCGAGGGCCTTTTGTGGCCACGCAGCACCCACACATGATAGTGGGTGGTATGCAGATGAGCTCTGTAAGATGGTGTTTATGGCACATGCAAGGCATAACTAGTCACATTCACGATGTGGGCAAATCAGTAGTTTCAAGGCAATATTTATGATTTTTATCTTCTTTCTTGGCTGCTTTTGATAGAGAAGAAGACAAGATTTTTTTCCTCTTCCTAGTTCCTCTAGATAAACAGACAGCAGGCCTCAGAGAAGAAAGGACTCATTCCTTCCCTATTTCCTGTTTGCAGTCTCAGCTTCTTTTTCCCTCTTCCCTTTCTGCTCCATTTTTTTCCCTGTGAAGTTCTGGTTGATAGTCAGCAGAGGGCGCACGAATGCACCAAAATCCAGCCTTTATTCCTCTGGCCACAGAAATTTCATTGTCTTTCTCTCTTCATCTTTATATTTCCCAGAGACAGAGGTGCATCTTGGCCTTTACTCTCTGTAATATTTGTATCAAGGGAAACCATTCCCCACCTATTTTTAAAAGGTGGGCAAAAGCTACCGTCTAGATGAAAAATAGAAATGGATTGTGTTCTTGAGATCTGGGAGGAAAGTGTGTGTGTGTGTGTGTGTGTGTGTGTGTGTGTGTGAGAGAGAGAGAGAGAGAGAGAGAGGCTGTGATAGATCACAGAGTTGCTAGTACCGTGCGTAACTCGTTTGGGAAGGACTCATTTTGCCAATAGCAAGATAGACTGTCTGGGCTCTTCTTTTTTGCTTTCTCTGGGCCGTTGTCCTCATAGCAGCTGCCCTGCTTCTTGACATGTCCTGATAATGAGGATGATGTGGCCAGGGGGAGATTTATCTTCCCCAATTTGACTTCTTTATTGAACTTGCTCCTTGCTGAAGTCCAAAGAGGATTGTCTCCTCTTAACTGTGTGCTCTGTTCACTCTGCCCAAGGTCAGAGAATCCAGCTGTGGCCTGTCTGCCTACAACATCACTGGTCTTACAGAGCAATCTGCATATGTCTGTGACAGTTCTGTGCCTGATGTGTGAGAGGCAGAGGAAAGCTAGTGTAAGCTCTTGGCATGGCAGTGCTGATGCAAGTGGAGACTTGTTTGTGTTAATGACATAATCAGAAAAGATGACCAGGACCCAGCTGCAGGGAGTGAGGAGGTGTGCAGTTTAGTATGGTCTTCTGACAAACCCCACCAACTTCACATTTGTCTGCCCTTAGTGCCAATCTCCTGATATCTTAACCTGACTTTTGTTCTGGTTTGCTCAAACAATTCTGGTGCCACAGAGAATTGCTCAGCTGGTGGTAGTTATACTGCTAGCACGTTAATATAAATACAGGGCACTTTATAACCAACTAGTCATAATGATAACTACACATGAGGAACAGGCAAGGTTTAGCATATTCTGCCTGTTGTAAAGCATCAGCCACAGTTAACATTCCTCATAAATAATAGTGATGGCTCCAGAAGGCCATTTTTCATGAAAATTTCCTTACTGCTAGCAAGTATGGAAAAAAGCTGTACCAAAGAACAGGTTATTTAGAAAGCAGAGTGATTTCCCAATAAAATGCTTTCCAGCTTTTCCCTTTGGGGCTCAAGGAAGCCCCCCCCCTCCATTTCAGAGATCCACATGAGTAGATTGCATGTTAATTGGTGAACCTAATAGCAGTGTTCGTACTTCCCATGCCAGCAAAGTGCTAATACTATAAACACAAAGGACATTTAACACAGTAATTGTTTCTGATGGAGCAAGTGGCACTGTCAGCTTGCTGTCTCATGGATGGCTTCTGTACAATGGGAACAAGATTGGGAGTCAGGCCCAGGCTCCTCCTTGGTTTTGTGTGGCACAAACGAACAACTTAAAAAATAAGTGTTTGTATAGCCAAGGTCATTTCTGCCCTTTCTCAACAGACTTGCAATCCTGGACTGAATACTTATCTGGGTTAGTTTTGTGTCTTTGGAACAAACGAAACTTCCAGTGACCAGTCTGGTTAATCACCAGTGCTTATTCCCTCTTCCCTACTATTTTGTATCAGGTTTCCTTTTACTCCAGTATATTGGATTTCTAATCACATCAAACCCTATTAGGCTGCTTTCCATTCATAGAAGATTAGATTCCCTTATACCTCACTGCCTAGCAGGATTTTCTTCACCATGTGTAGCGTATTAGGTTCCCTTACATGGGTTGATGCTTGTTAAGTTGTGTTCCGTGCTGTGTAGTATTGAATTCTCTTTCTCATCTGCAGTCATTGGGTTGTTAATTACATACTTGCAGATTTGCTTCTTCTTAACATGTGTAGCTCTCCACAAGCTCTGACTGAACACTTCAGTCCCCCAGCCAGCCATGTCTGCTCACAGGTTCAGTTCCATTCAGCTGTGTGATATGGGGCACCTCCACCTCCCTGTACGCCAGAGTCGGTGCTAGATCCTGCAGGGTTTATAGATGTGAGTGTGGGATACTCCTCGTCTTCAAGGAGTTTACAGTCTGCTGGGGTCGGGGTAGGGAAGGGCAGTGTATAAGATGAACTATGTGCATGAAGGCTAAGTGTTGGTTATACTACTTTCCTAGTAACAGTTTATTGTTTGGCATACTTAAAACACCTTAGAAGGCAACTTGTTACTTATAATGCCATTATTATCATCTCTCTGTTCCAAAATGAAAAAAAAAATAAGGAAAGACAATTGTGTGGAAAATGGACATTTTACCAGGTTCCATTGCAGGTTATTGGAAGAATTATGATAAAACTCTGGTGTCTTTTTTTTAAAGATTTTATTTATTTATCAATGAGAGAGAGAGAGAGAGAGAGAGAGAGGCAGAGACCCAGGCAGAGGGAGAAGCAGGCTCCATGCAGGGAGCCCGATGTGGGACTTGATCCCAGGACTCCAGGATCATGCCCTGGGCCGAAGGCAGGCGCTAAACCGCTGAGCCACCCAGGGATCCCCATCTCTGGTGTCTTTTAACACAGTCCTGCTTTCATATGATTTCTAATATGCGATTCTAAGAGATACCCATTAGACATGGATAAAGTCATTAAAATTCATATGTAGATTATTCTATTACATGAATGGACATTACATGCAGACAAGGATCTACCTCAATTTTTTTTTCTTTTGACATCAAAATATTTTGCAATTTTATTCATCCCTGGAAAGGAGGGAACCAAAAGTCATGCAAAGGAGTGTGAGTCATGGCTTCCCATAAGCAACAGAAGGGGCATTACTAATTGTGATCTTAATGCTCCAGAATCTCAACTTGGTGGCAAATCTTGTGTCTCACATTAATGTAAATATTGCCTAATTTCTTCTTCACATAGCTTCTCATCCCTTGAACACTTACCATGTGCCAGGCAGCATTCCAAGGGCTTTATTGTAGCATCTCAGTGATTGCTCACCATAAATGAACCTTCTATATATTTGCTGTCATAAAAAAAAACGATCCAAGTTTACTGGCAACAAAGGGATGTGTTTTGTATCTCTTTCTGCCAGCTCAACCAGAACGCTTCACTAATGCCAAATTTCTAATTGGCTGTGAACAGTACTTATAGCATAGTCTGAAGCTTAGAATGACAAATAGTCATCTGAAAAGACATGTAGTTTAGAAAAAAAGACCTTGATAATAAATAAAATTATTTGATATAGGAATGGAATAAAAACCAAGAATTTGGTTCTTTTTTTCTTCAATACCAAAACATTGTGCCTGCCTATATCTATCTATCTATCTATCTATCTATCTATCTATCTATCTACCTACCTACCTACCTATATCTAGATATATATATCTATCTGGAAGGGAGAGAATCAAACATTTTTTTAAAGATTTTATTTTTTCATTCATGAGAGACACAGAGAGAGGCAGAGACACACAGGCAGAGGGAGAAGCAAGCTCCATGCAGGAAGCCTGATGTGGGACTCCTCCCAGGACCCAGGGATCATGCCCTGAGCTGAAGGCAGATGCACAACCACTGAGCCACACCAGGTACCATGGAAGAGAACCAAAGTTAAGGCAAAATAGAAAGAGGTGAGAGGACCAGTACTTTTGGAATGTACTCAGCCTTTTCAAACTAGTCAAATACATAGTGTTTCTAAAACCCAGAGTAATGATAACTGCATTTCCTATTCTTTTTTTAAAAGATTTTATTTATTTATTCATGTGAGACACACAGAGAGAGGCAGACATAGGCAGAGGGAGAAGCAGGCTCCCTGCGGGGAACCTGATATGGGACTCGATCCCGGGACCTCGGGATCACGCCCTGAGCTGAAGGCAGATGCTCAACCACTGAGCCACCCAGGGGTCCCTGTATTTCCTATTCTAATTGTGTAATGTAGAGAGATTTTACTGGCCTGCAACTGTGGCAGCAATATTCAGAATTCATTTTTCAAAAGTGTGTTACTATTCCAACATATGGACTGTAACACTGTTGCATTAGAATAATGAAACGTTGATCTTTCAATTGAAATGCCCTGCCTATTTACTTGACCAAGGTCATCACCAGTTGTCAGGGGGCTCTTTCTTTTCTTTTCTGAGGCTTGTCCTTATTGCATAGGGCTTAACATGCACATCTGGATATAGACGTTATTAATCTCTAACATTGTCCCCTGCTATATGTAATGCAGCATCCTCCTACCCTCACAAACACTCTTACCAGAGTATATTACCTTCATAATTCAACTAGTCCATATTTCATCTTCTTTTGAATCCAAGACTTGTGATCCTAACTTACAGTTTCAGAGACATAGTCAGTTACAATGTACTCTATTATTCCTTACACGTCTACGGTTTCCACTTTCCCCTGTTGCTGACTATAGTCTATAAAGACTATAGAGTCAGTCACTGCCTCAAATCTAGCTACTCTTTTTCACATGAATAGCATAATGGTGAACATTCTGTACAATGCCTGTGACTCACATAATCACCATGCAAAATGCATCATTCATAAATTGTTTAGTGTGACCTTTTGTACAGTAGCACTAATTATTATTATCACGGAAGCCCAGTAAACCAGACTGGTAATTATCAGGGATTTATTTGAATGGACAGCTAAGCTATTCTTGGCAAGTTAGTCAAAGCAGTTGTCATGACAGCCATACAAATATGTCTTATGAATTGGGTTAATTAGAGTAATTAATAACTGTTATTTTGGCCCCCTTTCCCCAGGGTATTGCCTCAGCATTCTCAAAAGGGGAGAGGTAAAGTTTAAAACAAAGTTTGCCTCCCTCTTCTAAGAAAGCTACTTTTGAAGTCAGTGAGCTACCTAGCCTCCAAAGGTGGCTCCCCTAGAGAAACCCTGACTTTTGCAGGGTTCTTCTCCCCTAGAGAAACTCCTACTTTTGAGGGTTTCACAGTCAGCAAGCACAAGCCATACTGACAAAAATGTAGTTAAAAAGAGGAGCTAAATAGTTTCTGAAGGCTGCTGCTTTCTTTTTAGTCACCTATGAGAGCTCCCAAGGGACCATCCCCCCAGCTTCTACTTTCCGCAGAGCCCTGCTTTGTTTTTGCTCAGCTACAACTTTCTTGCCCTGCTCTCTAGCCTGCTCATTGTATCAATTTTCTTTTCTTATTTTTCCCTCACAAGGAAGTTGTGAGTTTTCCTCACCCAGGTTTCTGCTCTTCTGAGGTTTTCCAAGTTTTAATTCTGTTGGAGGACCTTTTTAAAAAATGCCTTGGGGACCAAGTAACATTGCTTGGTGGCGTTTTTGCTCTTTTTTCAAAGAAAGAAAAAAGGGGCTGGCTTTGAAGAGCTTTTTGTCTTTATCTTCCCTTTAAAAAAAAAGAAGGCAAAGGTTAAAAGTCCAAGTTTCTTCTTTTTTTCTTTTTTAGATTTTTTATTTATTTCAGAGAGAGAGAGAGAGCAGAAGCACAAGTGGGGTGGGGGTAGGAAGCAGACTGCCCTCTGAGCAGAGAGCCTGATATGTGGCTCCATCCTAGGACCCTGGGATCATGACCTGAGCTGAAGGCAGATGCTTAACCAATTGAGCCACCCAGGTGCCCCACCAAGTTTCTTTTCTGTGCATTTATGTGTATTAATATGTTTTCTTTACTATAGTGCAAAGAAAGGGAGAGGTTAAAAATGAAACTGTTTCTTTTTTCAATGAGATTATCCTTTCAGAGGATACTGTCGTTTGCAAAAAGAATTCAAGCCTTTTCATAATGATTTTGAATAGCAAATTGATTTTTCCCTGTGTCTTCCATAAAATAGGGGAAGTGAATACAAGGAGGGAAGGGGACTGAGGACATTAGTCGGACGCCAACTGTATGCCAGTTCCTGGGCTCAGTCAGTGCTTTTCATATATTAGCTAACTTAATCCTCACAACAGCCCAGTGATAATGGAAACGGTATTATCCTAGTTCTACAGATGAAGAAACTAAAGTATGTAAAGGCTAAGTAATTTTTCTGAGGTCACACATAATCAGGATATGTACCTAAGTCTCTCTGACCCAGAGTCTTTCTTCCATACCTCCTAGCACAGAGTTCCCCAGGACAGTGATAGGCTACTAGGCTTCTAGTACTTTACTAATTTCAGATACCTTGTCTACACTCAAAAGGTCCATTGACTAGGAATGCCCATTCTTTCTTGCTTCTCTGCCTCTTTGGCAACTGAAAACTGTCAGGGACTAGTAATATGACTTACCCATAAAATTTCAGTTTGGGGACAATTCTGGTAAAAAGCATTTAGTAGAGGAGAGTAGGCTAATACCTTAGAAGTGTACATAGAACTTTCCTCCCATGTCACAGGGAGGTGTCATGATCAGGAAAAGGCAGCTTCCTGGAACACCTGGGTGGCTCAGTGGTTGAACGTCTGCCTTTGGCTCAGTGTGTGATGCTGGGTCCCGGGATCAAGTCCCGAGTTGGGCTCACTGCATGGAACCTGCTTCTCCCTCTGCGTATGTCTCTGCCTCTCTCTCTCTCTGTGTCTTTCATGAATGAATAAATAAAATCTTAAAAAAAGGAAAAAGTAGATTCCTTCTCTGTTTTACATGAAGTTGCCCTGTTAGGGAAGAAAGGCTTTGTGTTGTGTGAAGTGGCTTGGTGACAATTGGAGGCTACACAGGACACATGGGAGATGAAGGTGGTTGGGGTCCACTGAGTAACCCTGCCCTAGTGAAACAGGACCAAGTCCGAATACCTTAGGGCTATGCCAGGCCCATTTTTTTTCTGGTGTGCCCTTATACAATTTAGAATTAGTACTGTATTTGTAGTATTTAATATTTTATGTAGCTTTGTCTGGTCCATAAAAAAACATTCATTCAACAAATAGTGATTGAATAACTACCTCATGTCAGGTATTGTTTCCATGGTTCCAGGAAGAGCAGTGAACAAGACAGATGGAAATTTTTACCATCATGGAGTTAACACCCTAGTAGGGGGAGAGAAATAATGAAAAGAATTAGTGAGGGACATCTGGGTGGTTTAGTGGTTGAGCGTCTGCCTTTGGCTCCAGCGTGATCCTGGGGTCCCAGGATTGAGTCCCGCAGTGGGCTCCCAGCAGGGAACCTGCTTCGCCCTCTGCCTGTGTCCCTGTCTCTCTCTCTATGTCTCTAATGAATAAATAAAGTATTTTTTTTAAGAAAAGAATTAGTGAAACATGGTATTTTGGAAGATAAGTGCTATAGAGAAAAATAAAGCAGAAAAGGGGGATTGTGATTATTGGAGACATTGTGCAAATTTAAGTAGGATGGTTAGGTAAGGCTTCAGTGGGATCTAATTATGTTCCTTATCACATCACACACAGACTCTTCTTCAGCCAGGCTGATAGTTCATTCATTCATTAGTGCCTACCCTCCCTACCTTTGTATCCTACCAGGCACAGGATACACACATTTAAGAACAAAACAGACATTACTTCTATGTTTATGGAGCTCAGAATATAGTGCAGGGGACAGGCAGTAAAAAAATATTACACAGATAATGACTTGCAATCATGATCAATGTGATGAAAAGCAGTACAAGGTACTAACATGTACCGTGCATGGAGGACAGGGTACACATACTCATTCTGTTAGGATAAAAGCCACAGAGAGACCACAGACAGCATTTAGTCTCATTGGATTATAAGGGGAAGGGCCATGGCAACATGATTACAAAATAAATCTTACTTGGCTGAGGTTGTGTCTTAGGGATCCATGAATTTGTGATTTCAGCTGTCTGCCATAATTGCATATAGGTACCTTTAGCTTCCAACCCAGCAGATTACTGGCAGTTGATTTTAAATGCACAGACATACATGGATATATTTTTCTGGAAAACAAATAAATGACTGAAGTGGTGAATTGTGGGCCTGCTAGAAAACTGACTTAAAAGGAGGGAAAGCATTAATGAAGATAATAGCTGATTTTTAGAGCAGAGTGTCTATTTGTTCTTCTCCTTTCATTGTGCCTCCAAAGCTTCAAAACCCCCTAAAATGAAAGATTGTAGGATAAAATGCATCCATTTAATTTTTAAACCATGGAGAGCAAAGTATTTTAATGAGGAAATATATTATATTATTCTCCTATAAACCAAGGGCTAATAGCCTGGAACTGGTACTTTGGCTCCCTAAAAAGTCCAACAAGACAAGCCAATTACAGACTCTGGAACATTTTTATTTTTAGTTTCTCATAATAGCTATTCATTCTTTGCTATGGTACATTAACTGGGAAACAAGTTCAAATGAGAGTTTTGGCATCTTTAGAATAATTGACTATATTTACCAAACTCTTAATAATGCAGAGAGGTTCGAGCAGGGAGGGATAGAAGAGCAAAAGATTAGGTAGGGGAAAAGTGATCCAAGAAGGCATGACTTTCAAATTGACATCTGTGGAATACGGTTTAGCTTCGCCTTTTTTTTTTCCTTTCAGTTTATTCTTCAAGTATACAATAGTTTGGTTATTTATGCTGATTTCTGCCTTTATGTATAATATGGTGTTACTTTGGTGAGCAGGAATAATTAGTTGTTTACAAAGAGTGCAATAGGCACAGCTGTGATATTCTTCTCCATAGCACCATCTCTAGCAGTCCCCAACTGTCCTCTCTATCTGGGTGCATTGGTAACACTGTTAGCTGGCTTGTTCCCTTTCCTTTTTTTTTTTTTTAAGATTTTATTTGTTTATTCATGAGACACACACACAGAGGCAGAGACATAGGCAGAGGGAGAAGCAGGCTCCCTGTGGGGAGCCCAATGCCAGACTCGATCCCAAGACTCTGGGATCACGACCTGAGCTGAAGGCAGATGCTCAACCATTGAGCCACCCAGATGCCCCTGTTCCCTTTCCTTTGAAGTGGACTTCCTTTTGTTTTGGAGACCTGTTGTTTTTTTTTATCTACTCTTCCTGCAGTGGCTCTCCTTGCCTATCTGGTGGTCTTTTTGGAAGTTGCAAACCAATGTCAATCTGAAGTGGAGCTGATAATGCCAAATGGAAGGAATCTTTGGGAAGTATAGAAATGTAGTGAGGGAAGAAGTTAAAGTTAAATGAACTGCTAAAACAAATATAATCTTAGGCCTCATTAATGAAGTAGAGTTTCCTGATTATGAGATGAATTAATCCCTCTGAACTTTATGCTGCTTGGATACATTGGAGTATTATATTCAATTCTGAATGCCTTATTTCAAGTAGCACACTGACAGTAAGCTTCAAAGAAGGTTAAGAAACTGGTAAAGGGCCTGGAGAACATATCACTTGTGGGACAACATTTGTGTTGGTTAATTATGAGGGAGGCAAAAAGTCAGTAGCATGAAGCCAGCATTATCTATCATTGGGCTGCACTGGGCAAATGTGTTGAACTGAAGAGGCTAAAACTAAAACATCATCAAAGCATAAAACCTTCTTTTTTCATGTTTGGACTGTGATTAGTTTGAGTAAAAATATGCAGACATGCCTCAGAGATATTGCAGGTTAGGTTGCAGACCATCCAAATAAAGCAAATATCGCAAGAAAGGGAGTCAAATCAATTTTTTGTTTCAAAAATTTTTTTTTGTTTTCCTAGTGCATATGAAAGTTATGTTTTCCATTATACTGTAATCTATTAAGTATATAAGAGTGTTATGTATAAAAACATACATATGTCAATTAGAAATAGTTTATTATTTTATTATTTTTTAAAGATTTTATTTGTTTATTCATGAGAGACAGAGAGAGAAAGAGTGAGAGAGAGAGAGAGAGAGTCAGAGACACAGGCAGAGGGAAAAGCAGGCTCCATTCAGGAAGCCTGATGTGGGACTCAATCCCGGGCCTCCAGGATCACACCCTGAGCCGAAGGCAGACGCTTAACTGCTGAGCCACCCAGGCATCCCAATTAGAAATACTTTATTCCTAAAAAATGCTAACCATCGTCTGACCTTTTTTTTTTCTGCTGGTGTTGGGTCTTGTCTCCATAATGATGGTTGTTGACTGATCAGGGTGGTGACTGCTAAAGGTGAGGGTGGCTATGGCAATTTCTTAAAATAAGACAACAATGAAGTTTGCCACATCAATTGACTTATCCTTTCACAAATGGTTTCTCTGTAGCATGCAATGCTGTTTGATAGCATTTTACCCAGTGTAGAACCCCTTTCAAAATCAGATCACATCTCTCGGACTCTGCTGCTGCTTTATCAACTAAATTTATGTCATATTCTAAATCTTTTGTTGTCCTTTCAACAATCTTCGTAGTGCCTTTACCAGGAGAAGAGTCCATCTCAAGAAAACAATTTCTTTGCTTATCCATCAGAGGCAACTCTAATCCATTAAAACCAAGTTTTATCATGATATTGCAGCAATTCAGTCCCATCTTCAGACTCTAATTCTAGTTCTTTTGCTATTGCTACCACATCTGCAGTTACTTCCTTCACTGAAATGGATCTTTGATCCATGGGCTGCAGAGCATATGTTATGTTAGCAGGTATGAATACATCATGAACCTTATTATACATCTCTATCAGAGCTCTTGGGTGACGAGGTGCATTGTCAATGAGCAGTAATATTTTGGAAGGAATCTCTTTTTCTGAGAGGTAGGTCTAAAAATAGGCTTCACATATTCAGTAAACCATACTGTAAACAAGTATGCTGTTGTCCAGGCTTTGTTGTTGCATTGATAAGAGCACAAACAGAGCAGATTTAGCATATTTCATAAGGGCCTTAGGATTTTCAGAATGGTAAATGAGCATTGGCTTAAATTTAAAGTCACCAGCTATATTGATTGCTTACAAGAGAGTCAGCCTAAGCTTGAAGTTTTGAAGCCAGGCCTTGGCTTCTCCTCTTTAGCTATGAAGGTCCTAGATGGCATCTTCTTCCAATAGAAGGCTGTTTCATCTACATTGAAAATCTTTTGTTTAGTGTAGCCATTGTCATTAACGATCTTACCTAGATCTTCTGGATAACTTGCTGCAGCTTCTGCATCACAACTTGCTGCTTCACCATGCACTTTTATGTCAAGGAGACAGCTTCTTTCCTTAAACCTCATGAGGCAACCTCTGCTAGCTTCAAACTTTCTTCTGCAGCTTCTTCACCTCTCAGTTTTCATAGAATTGAAGAGACTTAGGGTCTTGCATTGGATTAGGCTTTGGCTTAAGGAAATGCTGTGGCTGGGTTGAGCTCTCTAGACCACTAAAACTTTCTCCGTATCAGCAATAAGGCTCTTTTACTTTCTTATTATGTGTTTGTTCAGTGGAGTGTGTTCACTGGAGTAGCACTTTCAATTTCCTTGGCTAACTGGCACAAGAGGCCTAGCTTTCAGCCTATCTCACATTTCTATATGTCTTCCTCACTAAGCTTAATCATTTCTAGGGTTTTGATTTTAAGTGAGAGATGTGTGACTCTTCCTTTTGCTTGAACACTTAAAGGCCATCGTAGAGTTATTAATTGGTCTAATTTCAGGATTGCTGTGTCTCAGGAGGCCTGAGAAGAGGGAGAGAGATGGGGGAATGGCAAGTTGGTGGAGCAGTCAGAACACACACATTTATCAATTAAGTTTGCTATCTTATATAGGTGCAGTCCGTGGTGTCCCAAAACCATTACAATAGTAGTATCAGAGATTAGTGTACAGCCAGAACAAAGACAACAATAATGAAAAGGTTTGAAATACTGTGAGAACTTATCAAAATGTGACACAGACATTCAATGACCAAATGCTGTGGGGAAGGTGGCACTGAGAACTAGCTTGATACAGGTTTGCCAGGAGCCTTCAATTTGCAAAAACTGCAATGTCTCTGAAGGGCAATACAGTGAAGCACAATTCTTTTTTTTAAAGATTTTATTTTATTTTTTCATGAGAGACACAGAGAAAGAGGCAGAGACACAGGCAGAAGGAGAAGCAGGCTCCCTGAGGGAAGCCCGATGCGGGACTCAATCCCAGGACCCCAGGATCATGACCTGAGCCAAAGGCAGCTGCTCAACCACTGAGCCATCCAGGTGCCCCAATGAAGCACAATTAAAAGGGGTAATGCCTGTGTACATTTTGAACCCAGGGCCAGCTAATTATTTGACTAGCACAAGAGCTTTCACATACACAGTGTGGAAAATCAGTTCGCAGTTCTAAGACTGAAACCTGATGGATCATTGGGTGATTGTGGACATTTCACTTCCCCTTGTAGAATGCTCTGTATTTAATCTTCTCATTAGTAATGAACAGATAATCACTACTGCCAGAGGCAGGGTTGTAGAAAGGAAGGACCTGCTGGCTAGTAGGCTGGCTGTCTTCCATTCTTCTTGACCCGCCTTGCGGCTTTGTGGTGGTGCACTTTCAGTGGAGTTAGGAAGGAGTTAATATCTTCCAGAATCCTTCGGTGTGCCTTGTTTTCCTACTAGGAATATTGAAAAGATGAACATGTGGTAGGAGATTTTGAGATTTTTCTGGCATTACAGACTCTTTTCCCAAAACGCACTTCTAGTAATAATAAGTCCAAATGATAGAATAAATATTAACTTATAAAAATAAAATTTCAATAAGCAAATTTTATGAAATGGTCGACTGCCATTGTATCCTCATTATTATTAGAACACAGAGAGAGGTCATTCATACCTTTATTCTCTGTCTTCTCATGCCTTATTTATTTTTTAAAGCAGAGCAGAGAAAACTTTGTGAGGCAAGAGATAAAAATTGTCTTTGTTTACAAAGAAACACGGTATGTACATTGTTGGCTCAAGGCCTGTAGTAGACAGTTAAGAGTCTGGCTTCAGAGTGATCCATACCCTGTTATGCAGGAAAAGAAGACATCAGAAACATTGCTTTCAGAGTAGAGACGATGTTTCTGAAAGAGTCAAGATATCCTTGTTTCTTCTTGCGACCTTCCCTCACCTTGGGCTCTGTATAGGGTCAGGCTTCCAGGGATGGCACACATTTAGCTGATAAGTGATGTGGAGGGACTAGAGCCCAGGCAGCACCTGAAAGGCAAGAGGGTTGCCCCAGAACTTCCAGCTTCTGGAAAAAAGGCACAGTGTCAGGTGATCAGAAGAAGAATGGAACAAGCATCAAATACATGTCTTCAGACCCCATGAAAGGTGAAAAAGTACTTCCTTTGCTCCCTACCAAGTGTGTAAATTTTATGGTAATCTTTTTGTACTGCTTGAGAGTGAGTGAGTCTGACGAGCTTAGGAAGATGAAGGTCTCCACCTACAGGCTGCTATCCAAAAGAGTTCTTTCTTTCTTTCTTTCTTTCTTTCTTTCTTTCTTTCTTTCTTTCTTTCTTTCTTTCTTTTTCTTTCTTTCTTCTTTTCTTCTTTCTTTCTTTCTTCTTCTCTTTCTTTCTTCTTTTTCTTCTTTCTTTCTTACTTTCTTTTTTTTCCACTCTAACAAGTAGACTAGGGGAAGTTTTAAGAGGCTAGCCAAGCTAGGGTCAAGTTGCTCAGGGTTCATCTTTATGCAAAGGCTGCAAAAAGAATTTGGAAGTCATGAACATCTGACCACTGGAGAAAACCTTTACTGGCTCAAAACTCAGTCTCTGTGGTTTAATTAGCTACTCACTTGGACATTGATTTTTCTAGCACTTGTACTAATGTAACTTGTCTTCCAAACTTTACAGAAGAGCCAACCCAAATCCAGCTGGATTTGTGGCTGCAGGGAAGTTGCTTGATTTTCTTAAGCATGGCTTATACTCTTTCCCCTGACACTCATATATAACTTGTAAAATCAAGAATTAGAACTAGAGAGAAGCAAATTCTTCCCCCCTTAGATATCATGTGTCTGAAGACAATTCTTCTTTTTAAAAGATTTTATTTATTTATTCATGAGAGACACAGAGAAAGCGGCAGAAACAGGCAAAGAGAGAAGCAGGCTCCCTGCAGGGAGCCCAATGTGGTACTCAATCCCCAGACTCCAGGATCACACCGTGGGCCAAAGGCAGACGCTCAACCGCTGAGCCATCCGGGTATCCTGATTAAAGACAATTCTGATGGTGTTACCTAGAGGTGCCTTCTTGGTTGCTCTCTCCTCCATGCTCCACATGTATATACCATTATAGCATTACAGTGCTACATTATATTTGTGTCTTTACTTGTCCCCAGTGCTAAAATGTGGGCTCCAGAACTCCTGGTATCTCAGTGATTGAGCATCTACCTTTGGCTCAGGGTGTGATCCTGGGGGTCCTGGGATCAAGTCCTGCATTGGGCTCCCCGCAGGGAGCCTATTGCTCCCTCTACCTATGTCTCTGCCTCTCTCTGTGTGTCTCTCATGAATAAATAAATAAATAAATCTTAAAAAAATAAATTTAGAAATGTGATCTCCTTGAGGGCAGTACTAGAAATCTAATTCATCCCCATATCCCTAGTATCTACCATGGGGCCTGGCACATAGTCTTAACAGTATTTGTTGACAATGAATTAAAGTATTTCTGCCCTTAGCTGTGCTAGCTGCCATTTGTTCTGCAACAGGTGGTCATGGACAACCAGGGAGCATGAGGCAAATCTTCAGTTGTAAGGAGGGCTCTGAATGATCTCTTTTCACTTTTTATTCCTGTCCTTTCTCATTGCTCCCATCCAGCAATTTTCACTACTCTTTAGACGTCTACAGGTTGTGCAAAGAAAGGTCTTAAACACAGCGTAGGGTTTTCTGTGACTTTTATGCCTTTTCACCAGGAACTGATGGCTTTGTCATTGCACTCAGCCTTTATATAGTATGGTCAAATCTAATTAATTGAGACTAACTTGGGCGCAGGCCATTTGGAGTTATAGGTAGAAAAGAAATGCAGTTTTATCACTTGGAAGTTCATAGAGTAATAAGAAGTAGACTAACAAAGCCCTTGCCAGGAAGTTTTACCAAATAGAAGTCCTTGGACCTGCTTTAATGAATAAATAAGAATGGTGTGCAATTAACATATTTATTGATTGTAAATTGCTTCTAAAGTGCTTAAAACGATGTATTCTCTTAAGTAAACACTTCCCTTGTAATCTTGTTTACACCATAATTTGCCCAACAAACTTTTAAAAAAATAGTTATGCAGCCTAGCTCTATGTGAATGATCACCAGATAGGAATCAGTGATCTCTGAACTACAAGCATGAAAAAGCAAGTAAACTTAAGAATGATGCTTTGAGAAAGTGGGCAGAGCAGATTCCTCCCTTATTTAGATGTTGTTGGTGATAGAGATAAGAGCTTGGATTTAGTTCTTCATTCTTATTTAGAGAAGAGAAAGCTCCCTCCCTCAGAAAGAAGCAATACTTGCTATCATTCTAGCCCCTCTCAGTGGTCTAATGCCAATTTCCACTGAGGCAGTGAAATGAGCAAATTTACCTTTTAGATAATTTCTTTATGATCAAACAATCCTCAGTGGGCAAAATTATAGAAGATACTGTATTTTGATTGCAGTTTATTTCTAGCAATTATAGATGAGCAATTTAAGTGGCAACAAAGCAAGTAATTTGCTAGAATGAGGCTGTATTTCACAAAGCTTTATCATTCTACTTTCTCTGGATCACTCAGCTAGAGACAGTCTGTTTCCTTGGGTGTATCATGCATTCTCTTTCTACAATATCCTGAGGAGAAGTTGCTCTTCTTAATGATAGGATATTTGTAAGAAATGATTTACACATCATTTGCACTAAGTTTCACTTTTTCTTCCCATGATAAATCTAGCTGACAGAACATAAAACATTTAGCCCCACTCTTTGGGGACTTCTTAAAGGAGAAATAGCTGGGCAAGTGGAAAAAGATGAGACCTGGCTTGGGTATCAGAAGATGATTTCTAAACCCATGCCTGTGTTTCTATTAACCAGCTTTCTATTAACCAGTGTTGCTTGGGGGTAGTTTTGAGGTTCCCTGGGCTCACTTCCTGGTCTTCAAAAAAAAGTGTGTGTGTGTGTGTGTGTGTGTGAGAGAGAGAGAGAGAGAGAGAGAGAGAGAGATTGATAGATAGATAGAGAGAGATGGGGGAGAGAGACTCCCAAAGGTCTTTTTTTTTTTTTTTAATGTTCTCTGGGTATATGGTTTTGTGATGGTCATGAGTTCAAAAAGAAATTTTTCAAAGCCTGCAGTGAACAGCATAGCATTGTTAGATTGCACTAATGATGTGAAAAACCTTTGCAAACGACCATTTTGCAGTAAAGCAACTGACAGCTCTATCATGATCTGAAGAAGAAATTAATATTGCATAAAATGATTTTTTTTAATTCATGAAGGCTAAATCTCAGAAGGGACTATAGATTGAAAGAAAAAGCAGTAAGTCAGCCAGTTGGGCTTCTATTTCCTGCTGCCTATAAAGTTAGACTGAGTGGCAGGTCTCCTGGTCCAAGAAGCAGGAGTCTTCATTTCTTGCCCTGACTCTACCAATACTAGGCTATTTGATCTTTAATTCAAAAACTCTGGGCCTCAGTTTTTCCGTCTGTTAAAAAGGGGAAATGATACCCTGTCTATATATTTCTGAAGTCTGCTGTGGTTATTGGAAAAGGGCATAGGTGAAAAACAATTGCCACCTCAATACAAAGTACTGTTTAAGAAAATAACATTTTAAATTGGACCATTGAGATAGGAAGCTCTACAGGTGTTTCTAATTCTGTTAGATTGTAAACATCTCCTTTAAAGGTGTGGATTGCATCATGTTTGATATCATGTATATTACATACCGGTTTCTTAATATTAATAAACATGGATTCTAAATCTTTAGGTATATTATAAGTCATGCTTTGGATAAATAAAAGAGATCAGAATAGAAAGATAGGAAGACAGTTTTTTACTTGAGCCAGTTCTCCCTCCTGTCCAAATTTTTGAAAAATATTTAAACAAATACAAGTCTAGGAAGCACAGGAGCCTTTTTTTAAAAGAGCTTTGCAAATCTTACATTTCTGATTCAGTCTATGAAAAAGACAAGTGAGCTCTTCCTATTTCATAGACATGTCTAACATCTGCTATTATTCAATTAACAAACAGTGGGTGAGCACCTGCTGTGTGCCAGGAACAGTGACAGGAACTAAAGATATAGACAGTAAAGATGTGGTCCTTACCCTGAAGGAGTTTCCAGCCTCGTGGTGGTGAGAAATTGGCAATACAATGTGTTACATGATGTGATAGAGATAGTGTACTCATTCTATTTTCCTAGTTCACCAAGTGCCTCCCATTTCAGAACTGGAGAGTCCTAAGTCACAGGCCACCAGTCTTGCTCTAAGGCAGCATTGCTCAATAGAACTTTATATGATGATGGAAATTGATATATCTGTGCTGTCTGATAGGGTAGCCACTAGCCACATTTACCTATTGAGCTCTTGAAATGTGGCTACTGTGATCGAGGAACTAAATTTTTACTCTTACTTTTGTTAACTGCAATTTAAATAGCTATATGTCTCTATCCTATTGGACAGCACGGCTGTAAGGAATGGTATAGTGGGCCCACGGTCAGGCTCCAAGGCAGTCCTGAGTTGAAATCTATCTTGTTGTTCTGGATCTTAGAAAGCCCTGGTCAAGCTGTCCCCATCCTTTAATGCTGTTTTTCTATCCACATACTACACTAGTCTTTGTAGGTCTCATTTCCAGCTGACAGCTCTGAATTATGCATGCTAATGTGCTTTACTTAACCCTGGGATGAGGTTTTTTTTTTCTTCCTTCCTCTTCTTTCTTTTCTTTCTTTCTTTCTTTCTTTCTTTCTTTCTTTCTTTCTTTCTTTCTTTCTTTCTCTTTCAAGAAAAGAGATTCTGTGACAGTTAAGTCATAACAAAGGAAGAAAATGGGGTGAAGGAAAACTAGTTTATAAAGGCTTTTAAAATGTCTCACATCTTGATTTTCACATAATTTCAGATGGTATGAGGTCATTTCAGCTCTCTTTAAGCTGAGTTTTCTCTGTCTCTCTCACACACAGTCACACAGATGCAGACACACACACACACACACACACACACACACACACACATTCCAGCTAAGGTGTCTTGTTACAAGATTGGGCTCTTTCTTTTCCTACTGAATCAGCAATTACAAAAAAGATTTTATTTATTTATTCATGAAAGACACAGTGAGAGAGGCAGAGACCTAGGCAGAGGGAGAAGCAGGCTCCCCATGGGGAGCCTGATGTGGGACTCGATTCCAGGACCCTGGGATCACGCCAAAGGCAGACACTTAACCACTGAGCCACCCAGGCCCCCCCCCCCATATATACTTTTTATCTCTCATGCCAAAGCCAAGAATGATTACTGCATTATTTCTTTTTCTAGTAGAACAGATAGGGGGAAAATGAGCTAAAATGCCCTAGTAGGGAACTCCAGAAAGAAAACTCTTCATAATGTTCAATGGGAATTTAGTTGGAAATAGAAATAAATATGCAAGGTATATCAAGTTTATGATTTGATGATCAGAATACCTGTCATATGTCTAGTAATACAGTCCTAGAAAGTACCTGTACATATTTTATTCGATCCTAAAACCAATTCTGTAAGATAGTTAGAACAGATGTTATTTCTATTTTATAGATTAGGAAATTGAGATGAGGTTCAGTGATTTCTTAAAGGTCACACAGCTGGTAAGAACTTTCTCTATTTTTAGTTTGAGAGCTCTGAATTTGGAGGCTTTCTAGAGATTTCTTTGAATATTCTGTGTTCTTTTCTAAGCTTATAACCATCTGCAAAAACAGTTGCCAGGGTGCAATTGCTGGGTCGTAGGGCAGGTCTATTTTTAACATTTTGAGGAACCTCCACACAGTTTTCCAGAGTGGCTGCCAGGGTGACTTATGGCCCTAAGGGAAATAGTGTCCACCAGGAACAAGCATTTTATATATCAAAACACATAGGTATAATGTTCTTCCCTCACCAAAATTGTATATAATGTGTGTGCGTGCCCACATATATGTGTGTGAATTAATACATGGCTGCCCACACCTCAAACAAAATGTTTGTTATCAAGTAGACACATTATTGAGCACACCTGGATGAAGAGTGAGTGTGCCAGTTTCCTTTGACAAAAGGGCATATGTATATATAGGAGTTAATGAAGAAAGGTGTCTAAGGGTATTTGAAAGCCCCGCAGGAAGCTGGAGAGGAAGGGACTGAGAACAGGGCAGGGAAAAGAAGGTAGAAATCAATTGCACAGGCTAAAGTGGTATTGACTGCCTGACAGAGAGTACGATGTTATGTTTCTTTTTTTTTTCCAGAAGACAGTACATATTTTATTTTTATTTTTATTTTTTTATAAATTTATTTTTTATTGATGTTCAATTTGCCAACATATAGAATAACACCCAGTGCTCATCCTGTCAAGTGCCCTCCTCAGTGTCTGTCACCCAGTCACCCCCACCCCTCGCCCACCTCCCTTTCTACCACCGCTAGTTCGTTTCCCAGAGTTAGGAGTCTTTCATGTTCTGTCTTCCTTTCTGATATTTCCCACTCATTTTTTCCCCTTTCCCCTTTATTCACTTTCACTATTTTTTATATTCCCCAAATGAATGAGACCATATAATGTTTCTCCTTCTCCGATTGACTTACTTCACTCAGCATAATACCCTCCAGTTCCATCCACGTCGAAGCAAATGGTGGGTATTTGTCATTTCTAAAGGCTGAGTAATATTCCATTGTATACATAAACCACAACTTCTTTATCCATTCCTCTTTCAATGGACACCGAGGCTCCTTCCACAGTTTGGCTATTGTGGACATGGATGCTATAAACATTGGGGTGCAGGTGTCCCGGCGTACAGATACAGATTGTATCTGTATCTTTGGGGTAAATTCCCAGCAGGGCAATTGCTGGGTCGTAGGGCAGGTCTATTTTTAACTCTTTGAGGAACCTCCACACAGTTTTCCAGAGTGGCTGCACCAGTTCACATTCCCACCAACAGTGCAAGAGGGCTCCCTTTTCTCCGCATCCTCTCCAACATTTGTGGTTTCCTGCCTTGTTAATTTTCCCCATTCTCACTGGTGTGAGGTGGTATCTCATTGTGGTTTTGATTTGTGTTTCCCTGATGGCCAGTGATGTGGGGCATTTTCTCATGTGCTTGTTGGCCATGTCTATGTCTTCCTCTGTGAGATTTCTCTTCGTGTCTTTTGCCCATTTCATGATTGGATTGTTTGTTTCTTTGCTGTTGAGTTGAAAAAGTTCTTTATAGATCTTGGATACTAGCCCTTTAAATGATAGGTCATTTGCAAATATCTTCTCCCATTCTGTAGGTTGTCTTTTAATTTTGTTGACTGTTTCTTTTGCTGTGCAAAAGTTTCTTATCTTGATGAAGTCCCAAAAGTTCATTTTTGCTTTTGTTTCTCTTGCCTTCGTGGATGTATCTTGCAAGAAGTTACTGTGGCCAAGTTCAAAAAGAGTGTTGCCTGTGTTCTCCTCTAGGATTTTGATGGAATCTTGTCTCACATTAGGATCTTTCATCCATTTTGAGTTTATCTTTGTGTATGGTGAAAGAGAGTGGTCTAGTTTCATTCTTCTGCATGTGGATGTCCAATTTTCCCAGCACCATTTATTGAATGGTGTTATGTTTCTGGCAGGGTTAATTTTTTTTAGGTTAAGTTTGGGATTATTCCTGATCTTTGCTGCTTGGAGTCTGGTGGTAGAGGGAGAGGGAAGTATTCCTTTTCATTTTTTTCTTTTTTAAATTTCCCAGTTTTAATGAGAAATAATTGACATAGGTCACTGTATAAGTTTAAGGCACAGAGTGTGATGGTTTGATTTACATATATTTTGAAATGATTACCACAGTAGGTTCAGGTAACATCCATCTTCTCATAGATACTATAAAAAGAAAAGAAAGAAAATAAGAAAAAATATTTTCTCCTCATGATGAGAACTCATAGGATTTACTTAACAACTTTCCTAAATATCCTATGGCAGTGTTACCTATAGTTATCATATTGTACATCACATCCCTAGTACTTATTTATCTTATACCTGGAAGTTTATACCTTTTGAACATCTTCCACCAATTTCCCCTCCCCCACTCATTGCCTCTGGTAACCTCACATCTGACCTTTATTTCTATGAATTTGGTATTGTTTTTTTTTTTAATTCCATATATCAGTGAGATCATACAGTATTTGTTCTTTTCTGACTTATTTGACTAAGCATAATGCTTTCAAGATCCAACCATGTTGGGACACCTGGGTGACTCAGCAGTTAAGCGTCCTGGAGTCCTGGGATCAAGTCCTGCATCAGGCTCCCTGCATGTAGCCTGCTTCTTCCTCTGCCAGTGTCTCTGCCTTTCTCTCTCTGTGTGCCTCTATGAATAAATAAATAAAATCTTAAAAAAAAAGATCCAAGAAGGTTGTCAAAATGGTAGGATTTCCTTGGTTTCTTAATGGCTGAAAAATATTCCATTTCTGAGAGGAGGGGCAAGATGGCAGAAGAGTAGGGTCCCCAAATCACCTGTCCCCACCAAATTTCCTAGATAACCTTCAAATCATCCTGAAAATCTACGAATTCGGCCTGAGACTTAAAGAGAGACCAGCTGGAATGCTACAGTGAGAAGAGTTGGCGCTTCTATCAAGGTAGGAAGACGGGGAAAAAGAAATAAAGAAACAAAAGGCATCCAAGGAGGAGGGGCCCCGCGAGGAGCCGGGCTAAGGACGCGGCGAGTGTCCCCAGGACAGGAGAGCCCCGTTTTTTTTTTTTTTTTGAGAGCCCCGTTTTGGAGAAGAAGGAGCTGCACCAACCTTCCCGGGCGAAAAGGGGCTCGTAGGGAGTTAGAGCAGGACCCCAGTAGGGCGGGGAGGCCCTCAGACTCCCTGGGACACTAACAGACACCTGCTCCCCGGGGAAAGCGCCACACCCCGCGGCCGAGCTCCCTAAAGGGCTGCAGCGCGCACGGCGGGACCCGGAGCAGCTCGGAGGGGCTCGGGCGGCGGCTCCGCGGAGGGGGCTGCACGACCTTGGGAGCAGCTCGGCGGCGACGGCTCCGGCAGAGGAAGAGGCTCCATGTGGAGGCGGCTGCGCGGCCGGGAGCGCGATCCCAACAGGGCAGACCGGGAGCACAGGGCGCCGGGACACAGCCCAGGATCCAGCCTCCCCTGGGACAGGCAGAGGCCGGGAGGGCCCAAGACAGCGAGGACGCTCCTGCCCCGAGATGAGCAGATCAGCGGCCCCGCCCCGGGGCATCTAGGCCCTGCAGACGGAGTAGTTCCTGCCGGAGCTGAATCCAGGTTTCCAGAGCTGCCCCAGCCACTGGGGTTGTTCCTCCGGGGGCCTCACGGGGTAAACAACCCCCACTGAGCCCTGCAACAGGCAGGGGACAGAGCAGCTCCCCCAAGTGCTAACACCTGAAAATCAGCACAACAGGCCCCTAGCCGAGAAGACCAGCTAGACGGACAAGTCCCAGGGGAGTCAAGGGACTTAAAGTATACAGAATCAGAAGATACTCCCGTGGTTTTTTTTTTCTTTTTGATTTCTCATTGCTTCCCCCACCCTTTTTTTCACCTTTCTTTCTTTTTCTTTCTCTTTTTCTTCTCTTTTTTCCTTTTTTTCTTCCTTTTTTCTTTTTCTCTTTTCTTTCCTTCTCTCTCTCTCTTTTTCTCCTTTTCCCAATACAACTTCTTTTTGGCCACTCTGCACTGAACAAAATGACTAGAAGGAAAACCTCACCTCAAAAGAAAGAATCAGAAACAGTCCTCTCTCCCACAGAGTTACAAAATCTGGATTACAATTCAATGTCAGAAAGCCAATTCAGAAGCACTATTATACAGCTACTGGTGGCTCTAGAAAACAGCATAAAGGACTCAAGAGATTTCATGACTGCAAAATTTAGATCCAATCAGGCAGAAATTAAAAATCAATTGAATGAGATGCAATCCAAACTAGAAGTCCTAACGACGAGTGTGAACGAGGTGGAAGAACGAGTGAGTGACAAAGAAGACAAGTTGATAGCAAAGAGGGAAACTGAGGAAAAAATAGACAAACAATTAAAAGACCATGAAGATAGAATAAGGGAAATAAACGACAGCCTGAGGAAGAAAAACCTCCGTTTAAATGGGGTTCCCGAGGGCGCCGAAAGGGACAGAGGGCCAGAATATGTATTTGAACGAATCCTAGCTGAAAACTTTCCTAATCTGGGAAGGGAAACAGGCATTCAGATCCAGGAAATAGAGAGATCCCCCCCTAAAATCAATAAAAACCGTTCAAAACCTCGACATTTAATAGTGAAGGTTGCAAATTCCAAAGATAAAGAGAAGATCCTGAAAGCAGCAAGAGACAAGAAATCCCTGACTTTTATGGGGAGGAGTATTAGGGTAACAGCAGACCTCTCCACAGAGACCTGGCAGGCCAGAAAGGGCTGGCAGGATATATTCAGGGTCCTAAATGAGAAGAACATGCCACCAAGAATACTTTATCCAGCAAAGCTCTCATTCAAAATGGAAGGAGAGATAAGAGCTTCCAAGACAGGCAGGAACTGAAACAATATCTGACCTACAAACCAGCTCTGCAAGAAATTTTAAGAGGGACTCTTAAAATTCCCCTTTAAGAAGAAGTTCAGTGGAACAATCCACAAAAACAAGGACTGAATAGATATCATGATGACACTAAACTCATATCTGTCAATAGTAACTCTGAATGTGAACAGGCTTAATGACCCCATCAAAAGGCGCAGGGTTTCAGACTGGATAAAAAAGCAGGACCCATCTATTTGCTGTCTACAAGAGACTCATTTTAGACAGAAGGACACCTACAACCTGAAAATAAAAGGTTGGAGAACCATTTACCATTCGAATGGTCCTCAAAAGAAAGCAGGGGTAGCCATCCTTATATCAGATAAACTAAAATTTACCCCGAAGACTGTAGTGAGAGATGAAGAGGGACATTATCTCATACTTAAAGGATCTATCTAACGAGAGGACTTAACAATCCTCAATATATCTGCCCCGAATGTGGGAGGTGCCAAATATTTAAACCAATTAATAACCAAAGTGAAGAAATACTTAGATAATAATACACTTATACTTGGTGACTTCAATCTAGCTCTTTCTACACTCGATAGGTCTTCTAAGCACAACATCTCCAAAGAAACGAGAGCTTTAAATGATACACTGGACCAGATGGATTTCACAGATATCTACAGAACTTTACATCCAAACTCAACTGAATACACATTCTTCTCAAGTGCACATGGAACTTTCTCCAGAATAGACCACATACTGGGTCACAAATCAGGTCTTAACCGATACCAAAAGATTGGGATCGTCCCCTGCATATTCTCAGACCATAATGCCTTGAAATTAGAACTAAATCACAACAAGAAGTTTGGAAGGACCTCAAACACGTGGAGGTTAAGGACCATGCTGCTAAAAGATGAAAGGGTCAACCAGGAAATTAAGGAAGAATTAAAAAGATTCATGGAAACTAATGAGAATGAAGATACAACTGTTCAAAATCTTTGGGATGCAGCAAAAGCAGTCCTAAGGGGGAAATACATCGCAATACAAGCATCCATTCAAAAACTGGAAAGAACTCAAATACAAAAGCTAACCTTACACCTAAAGGAGCTAGAGAAAAAACAGCAGATGGACCCCACGCCCAGCAGAAGAGAGTTAATTAAAATTCGAGCAGAACTCAACAAAATCGAGACCAGAAGAACTGTGGAACAGATCAAGAGAACCAGGAGTTGGTTCTTTGAAAGAATTAATGATAGATAAAGCATTAGGCAGCCTTATTAAAAAGAAGAGAGAGAAGACTCAAATTAATAAAATCATGAATGAGAAAGGAGAGATCACTACCAACACCAAGGAAATACAAACGATTTTAAAAACATATTATGAACAGCTATACGCCAATAAATTAGGCAATCTAGAAGAAATGGACGCATTTCTGGAAAGCCACAAACTACCAAAACTGGAACAGGAAGAAATAGAAAACCTGAACAGGCCAATAACCAGGGAGGAAATTGAAGCAGTCATCAAAAACCTCCCAAGACAAGTCCAGGGCCAGATGGCTTCCCAGGGGAATTCTATTAAACGTTTAAAGAAGAAATCATACCTATTCTACTCAAGCTGTTTGGAAAGATAGAAAGAGATGGAGTACTTCCAAATTCGTTCTATGAGGCCAGCATCACCTTAATTCCAAAACCAGACAAAGACCCCACCAAAAAGGAGAATTCCAGACCAATATCCCTGATGAACATGGATGCAAAAATTCTCAACAAGATACTAGCCAATAGGATCCAACAGCACATTAAGAAAATTATTCACCATGACCAAGTAGGATTTATCCCCGGGACACAAGGCTGGTTCAACACTCGTAAAACAATCAATGTGATTCATCATATCAGCAAGAGAAAAACCAAGAACCATATGATCCTCTCATTAGATGCAGAAAAAGCATTTGACAAAATACAGCATCCATTCCTGATCAAAACTCTTCAGAGTGTAGGGATAGAGGGAACTTTCCTCGACATCTTAAAAGCCATCTACGAAAAGCCCACAGCAAATATCATTCTCAATGGGGAAACACTGGGAGCCTTTCCCCTAAGATCAGGAACAAGACAGGGATGTCCACTCTCACCACTGCTATTCAACATAGTACTAGAAGTCCTAGCCTCAGCAATCAGACAACAAAAAGACATTAAAGGCATTCAAATTGGCAAAGAAGAAGTCAAACTCTCCCTCTTCGCCAATGACATGATACTCTACATAGGAAACCCAAAAGCCTCCACCCCAAGATTGCTAGAACTCATACAGCAATTTGGTAGCGTGGCAGGATACAAAATCAAAGCCCAGAAATCAATGGCATTTCTATACACTAACAATGAGACTGAAGAAAGAGAAATTAAGGAGTCAATCCCATTTAAATTGCACCCAAAACACCAATAAAAAAAAAAAATAATAAAAAAAAAAAAAAAATAAATTGCACCCAAAAGCAGAAGGTACCTAGGAATAAACCTGACCAAAGAGGTAAAGGATCTATACCCTAAAAACTATAGAACACTTCTGAAAGAAATTGAGGAAGACACAAAGAGATGGAAAAATATTCCATGCTCATGGATTGGCAGAATTAATATTGTGAAAATGTCAATGTTACCCAGGGCAATATACACGTTTAATGCAATCCCTATCAAAATACCATGGACTTTCTTCAGAGAGTTAGAACAAATTATTTTAAGATTTGTGTGGAATCAGAAAAGAGCCCGAATAGCCAGGGGAATTTTAAAAAAGAAAACCATATCTGGGGGCATCACAATGCGAGATTTCAGGTTGTACTACAAAGCTGTGGTCATCAAGACAGTGTGGTACTGGCACAAAAACAGACACATAGATCAATGGAACAGAATAGAGAAACCAGAAGTGGACCGTGAACTTTATGTTCAAATAATATATTCGATAAAGGAGGAAAGTCTATCCATTGGAAGAAAGACAGTCTCTTCAATAAATGGTGCTGGGAAAATTGGACATCCACATGCAGAAGAATGAAACTAGACCACTCTCTTTCACCATACACAAAAATAAACTCAAAATGGATGAAAGATCTAAATGTGAGACAAGATTCCATCAAAATCCTAGAGGAGAACACAGGCAACACCCTTTTTGAACTCGGCCACAGTAACTTCTTGCAAGATACATCCAGGAAGGCAAAAGAAACAAAAGCAAAAATGAACTATTGGGACTTCATCAAGATAAGAAGCTTTTGCACAGCAAAGGATACAGTCAACAAAACTAAAAGACAACCTACAGAATGGGAGAAGATATTTGCAAATGAGGTATCAGATAAAGGGTTAGTTTCCAAGATCTATAAAGAACTTATTAAACTCAACACCAAAGAAACAAACAATCCAATCATGAAATGGGCAAAAAACATGAAGAGAAATCTCACAGAGGAAGACATAGATGTGGGGAACAAGCACATGAGAAAATGTTCCGCATCACTTGCCTTCAGGGAAATACAAATCCAAACCACAGTGAGATACCACCTCACACCAGTGAGAATGGAGAAAATTAACAAGGCAGGAAACCACAAATGTTGGAGAGGATGCGGAGAAAAGGGAACCCTCTTCCACTTTTTGTGGGAATGTGAACTGGTGCAGCCACTCTGGAAAACTGTGTGGAGGTTCCTCAAAGAGTTAAAAATAGACCTGCCCTACGACCCAGCAATTGCACTGTTGGGGATTTACCCCAAAGATTCAGATGCAATGAAACGCCGGAACACCTGCACCCCGATGTTTATAGCAGCAATGGCCACAATAGCCAAACTGTGGAAGGAGCCTCGGTGTCCAACGAAAGATGAATGGATAAAGAAGATGTGGTTTATGTATACAATGGAATATTACTCAGCTATTAGAAATGACAAATACCCACCATTTGCTTCAACGTGGATGGAACTGGAGGGTATTATGCTGAGTGAAGTAAGTCAATCGGAGAAGGACAAACAGTGTATGTTCTCATTCATTTGGGGAATATAAATAATAGTTAAAGGGATAAGGGAAGGGAGAAGAAATGTTGGAAATATCAGAAAGGGAGTCAGAATATAAAGACTCCTAACTCTGGGAAACGAACTAGGGGTGGTGGAAGGGGAGGAGGGCGGGGTGTGGGGGTGACTGGGTGACGGGCACTGAGGGGAACACTTGACGGGATGAGCACTGGGTTTTATTCTGTATGTTGGTAAATTGAACACCAATAAACAATTATTTTATTAAAAAAAGTAAAAAAAATCCATTTCTGTGTGTGTCTATGTGTGTGTGTGTGTGTGTGTGTGTGTGTATAAAACAACTTCTTGGGCACCTGGGTGGCTCAGTGGCTGAGTGTCTCCTTTGGCTCGGGTTGTATCTGGGGCCTGGGGATCGATTCCCATCCACATCAGGCTCCCTGTGAGGAGGCTGCTTTTCTCTCTGCCTATGTCTCTGCTTCTCTCTGTGTGTCTGTCATGAATAAATAAATAAAATTTTTTTAAAAAATAAAACAACAAGTGTTTATTTACCGATGGATACTTAGATTGTTTCCATGTCTCGGCTATTGTAAATAATGCTGCTTTGAACATGAGGGTGTGGGAATATTTTCAACTTAGTTTTCATTACCTTTGGATATGTTCCCAAAAGTGGAATTGTTGGATCATATTGTAGTTCTATTTTTAATTTTTTGAAGATCCTCAATACTGCTTTCCATAGTGGCTATGTATTAATGTACAGTTCCACCCATAGTGCACAAGGGTTTCCTTTTCTCCTCATCCATGCCGGCCTTTGCCGTCTCTCGCCTGTTTGATGATGGACATTCTAACAGGCATGAGGTTATTATATCTTATTCGTGTCTTAACTTGCATTTTCCTAGTGACTAGTGATGTTGAGTATCTTTTCATGCACCTGTTGGTCTTCCATATATTTGCTTTGGAGAAATGTCTATTCAAATCCTTTGCCCATTTTTTAATTGTGTCATTTGTATTTTTGCTATTGAGTTGTGTGAGTACTGTATATATTTTGGATATTAACCTTTTATCAGATATATGGCTTGCAAATATTTTTCCCACTCCATGGGTACTTTTTTCTCATTTTGTCGATGGTTTTTCTTTTCCCCTTTGCTGTGCAGAAGCTTTTTAGCTTGCTCTAGTCCCACTTTTTAAAAAAATTACTTATTTATTTGAGGGAGGGGGTAGAGGGAGAGAAAGAATCTCAAACAGACTCCCTGCTGAGCATGGAGCCTGACACAGGGCTTGATCTCATGACCCCGAGATCATATCCTGAGCCGAAATGAATATTTGGAGGCCCAGTTGACTGACCCATCCAAGTGTCCTGAGTCTCACTTGTTTTTTATTTTGTTGCTTATGTTTTAGATGTCATATCCAAAAAATCATTACCGAGACCCATATCAAGGAGCTTTGTTTCTTTGTTTTCTTCTAGGAGTTTCATAGTTTCAAGTCTCATATTTAAGACTCATTTTATTTATTCATTTTGAGTTAATTTTTGTTAGTGGTGTACGATAGGGGTCCAGTTTCATTTTCTTACATGTGAATATTTAATTATCCCAGCACCATTTATTGAAAACAATGGTTTCTTTTTCCCATTGAGTATTCTTTGCTCCCTTGTAAAATATTAGTTGACTTTATATACTAGTCTTTGTTTCTGAGCTCTCAGGTTAGTTTCATTGGTCTATTTCTATTTTTATGCCAGTCCATAATATTTTGATGACTATAGTTTCATAGTATACCTTGAAATCAGGAAGTGTGATGCCTCCTGCTTTGTTCTCCTTTTTTAGGACTTCTTTAGCTATTTGGGCCTTTTGTGATTCCACGTAAATTTTAGGAGTCTTCTTCCCCCTGCTTCTGTAAAAAAAAATGCCATTGGAATCTTGGCAGGGATTGCATTGAATCTCCCCGCACTATTTTTTAATCTTCCTGCAGGAGGAAATTGCTCTAGCTGTGTTCACCACCTTTGAACTTGTCGTGTTTAAGCAGGCTAGGTTATTTTTTTTCCCCTCTCAAATAGTATACCCAGTTAGCCAGGCCTTTTTATACTTCTATTTCATTGCATTTTCTAGAATCTTAATGAGATGTGGCCTAGTGGTATGAATGAAGGATACGGAGTGAAATGTCTTGAATTCTAGTTGCCAATGTGTCACTGCTTCTCGCTAGTAGAGGGCAAATCTCTTAACCTCTTCTATCTGGCCATTAGTGGGGTTAATAATATTTATTTAGCTCCTAATAGTAGCAGGAGAATTAACTAGTTAATGTTGGTTAAAAGGCAAAAAAAGGAAAAAAAGGGAAGAAAGAAGTGGCAAGTTTTTGTGTATTGTGTCCATTTCCAAATGCTAATTCTTTTTTTCAGGATGATATTAACAGGTGGCATCTGCTCTGCTGCAGTCATTAAGGACTTCATGGAAGTCTTGCTGGCTGGATGAGAAGCAAAATTCTTCAGTTCTGTGCCTTGAGCTCTGTACAAAATGCACCTGCCTTCAGCCCCAGTTTCCAACTTGGGTGTCTATTTTCTGCCCACCTAAAAATATTCATTTCCCTTATGGCTTCTCTAAGGTTTAGTAATTTTTCTTTCTCCTGAAAGCCTTTTTATTTACTGTTACCAGTGCAAAATGACTATTTTGTTTCAGCAGTGGGAGAAAATGATCCTTTTTATAAAGGCTTGCTAAACATTCTGGAACACTTTGTAATATAAAGTTCCATATACATGCGAGATGCTTTAGTGATTGTTGTTCTGTTGGTGCTTTGCATAACCACATTACAGATTTCTAATACTCTGACAATTTCAAGCTGCTAATGGTATTAGCCACTTTGTGAGGTGTAATTACGGCTTTACTGTGCATAGTCGTCAGCACTCTTATGTCAGATGGTAGCCCTTTGATTAGTCTCTGTTTTCAAATTAGGTCAAATTCTAACCTGCCCTTACCTCACACCTTGGATAAAATGAGAAAGTGTATTAGGATTTGGGAGGAAAGGTAGGGGCTTTAGGAGAATGAGTAAACATTTCCATTACTTTCTTGAATTCTCTTCCTATTGCTTCTCAGTTATTGTTCATGAAGTGAAGCTAAGTTTTGAGTGCTTTCTTGCCTCCAACAGTGATTTGCTGCGGTGCTTGTTTAAGTTGCTAGAAACTTGAGGCTAGTGTCCAATGCCCTTCATTTAAACTGCAGACATAATTAGAGCGTTGCCACTGTTAAGCAACCATGGAATCTGATTTTGAGAAATATTTATTGTGCCTCATTAAATTTGAAACAAGCGCTTAAAAGATCAGAAAGATCTGTTTTTATTTTTTTTGTGACAGCAAATATAAGTGGATGCTGTGTACGCATATCTTTGACTCTACACATTCTGCCGAACTGAGACATGCCTCTGTTTGCCATGGCAGTAATCAGAATAGCTGCACCAAAAAGAGGACTATGGAGAATTTCATTGACCACAAACAAGAAAACAAGCTAATGTATTGTATCTAATTAGAAAACATCAATATTAGAAGGGAACACAGTCACAATTTCTAAGATTGTATATTACTTGACTGGTTTTGGTCAGCATGATCACATATTACAAATTCAAGCAACAAGCTGGTACCAGGGAAATGAATTTAGAATGATGTGCTAAAGCTGTTATTCCTTCAATCTTAAATGAGCCTGTGGAGGCAACTGTGTTTTAAGTGATATATAGTATAAACAGTGAGATTAGGGTTGGAATTGGATTTGGGGGTGGTGTTTTGGCCCACAGGCACAGGCACAGGGCTGCACAGTTTTCCCTCCAAATATTTTAAGTCTTGGGATGCCTGGTCAGTGGTTGAGCATCTTCCTTTGGCTCAGGGCATGATCCCGGGTCCAGGGATTGAGTCCTGCATCGGGCTCCCTGTGAGGAACCTGCTTCTCCTTCTGCCTATGTCTCTGCCTCTCTTTGGGTCTCTCATGAATAAATAAATAAAATCTTAAAAAAAGAAAGTCATTCTGAGGAAAATCGGTATGAAGCAGACTAATCACTTCCTCGATGTCATCATCTTGTGTTTGCTTTCTATCTCAGTAGTTGGTAATGCCAAGAACAGAGCTCCTGAGAATTTTTCTGGTTTCTCCTGTTTTTGTGACCTGTTCTAGCTGAGTCAGTATTTAACATGGCTGTAGTACTTAACCTGTGTGTTTGTTTTCTTGGCTGTTTAAGGAGGGAATAATAGTTGGCACCTGCTTGTAAAGAACTTTGATATTTGGGGATGAAAGGCACTCTGTGCCTGAAAAATAACTTTAATATGTTGTAGTTACATATTTGGGGATGGTGATTGGACTTCAGTGTTTGTTCCACTGGCAAATGTGATTGATAGCTTTTTACTTCTCAGGGTGAATTTTGTTTATGTGGGATGAGCTAGCATGGCTCACGTGATTGGATTCATTTTATTTACTCTTTAGCTACTTTTTTTAAATAATAAATTTATTTTTTATTGGTGTTCAATTTGCCAACATACAGAATAACACCCAGTGCTCATCCTGTCAAGTGCCCATCACCCATTCACCCCCACCCATTCACCCCCACCCCCCGCCCTCCTCCCCTTCCACCACCCCTAGTTCATTTCCCAGAGTTAGGAATCTTCATGTTCTGTCTCCCTTTCTGATATTTCCTATCCATTTCTTCTCCCTTCCCTTCTATTCCCTTTCACTATTATTTATATTCCCCAAATGAATGAGACCATATAATGTTTGTCCTTATCCGATTGACTTATTTCACTCAGCATAATACCCTCCAGTTCCATCCAGGTTGAAGCAAATGGTGGGTATTTGTCTTTTCTAATGGCTGAGTAATATTCCATTGTATACATAAACCACATCTTCTTTATCCATTCATCTTTTGTTGGACACCGAGGCTCCTTCCACAGTTTGGCTATTGTGGACATTGCTACTATAAACATCGGGGTGCAGGTGTCCCAGCGTTTCATTGCATCTGTATCTTTGGGGTAAATCCCCAGCAGTGCAATTTCTGGGTCGTAGGACAGGTCTATTTTTAACTCTTTGAGGAACCTCCACACAGTTTTCCAGAGTGGCTGCACCAGTTCACATTCCCACCAACAGTGCAAGAGGGTTGGTTCCCTTTTCTTCGCATCCTCTCCAACATTTGTGGTTTCCTGCCTTGTTAATTTTCCCCATTCTCACTGGTGTGAGGTGGTATCTCATTGTGGTTTTGATTTGTATTTCCCTGATGGCAAGTGATGCAGAGCATTTTCTCATGTGCTTGTTGGCCATGTCTATGTCTTCCTCTGTGAGATTTCTCTTCATGTCTTTTGCCCATTTCATGATTGGATTGTTTGTTTCTTTGGTGTTGAGTTTATCCAATCTTCAGCTACTTTTACTCACAATGAGGTCTTGTTGATTTTGCATTTGTACATAGAATAGGCATTAACTGGCTCTTTTATTTATTTATTTTTTATTTTTTTATGATAGCCACAGAGAGAGAGAGAGAGAGAGAGAAAGAGAGAGAGAGGCAGAGACATAGGCAGAGGGAGAAGCAGGCTCCATGCACCGGGAGCCCTATGTGGGATTCGATCCCAGGTCTCCAGGATCGCACCCTGGGCCAAAGGCAGGCGCCAAACCGCTGATCCACCCAGGGATCCCCTTAACTGGCTCTTGAAAGTTTTTTATAAGCAGATACTACTTAATAGCTCACAATACCCCCACAGAACACTTAGAAAAATATCCCAGACCCTTATTCAGAAGCCTTTGCTCATCTATTTAGTGGTATGGTGCTTAGCCTAGTCTTTCAGCAGGCTTTTGCTTCTGAATTACATGGATTCCTGCAGAAAGCTGATGTGTTTCTCAAGGTCTTTGTAGTAAAATTTGCAACTTGGTTGCTCTTCTAAAGGCAAAACTTTGACCCAGTCAATGATGAAGGCAGAGAAAAGCACTTTCCCTGGGCTGATAGAGGTAGTCTGACCACATTGATGGTGCTACTGAAATTTTAGGAATGATGATGAAAGGCTTCCAAAAGGGGAACTCTTTCAACTTGAGTTGTTGGATGTTAGTTAACCACATGGCCTGTATTTTCCATAGATAGCCCTTTCTTGAAAGCCACTGGAATCCCAGAGTTCTGTTTCACATGTAGAAAAGTAGCTGCCATGCTGTCAATCTGTGACTCAGAGAATTGCAATCTGGCAAAGCCTTATCTTCCTCCAGAAATTTTATCTACTTTGGTTTGGAAACACTATCTTGTGTCACTGCTGCCATTTCCAGTGATGGGGTAGGACTGATGGATTTAGATGGGTAGAAAGCACCAAATTGTGTCAGCTTATCCTTGGCAGTTATATCCAGACTACTGTATATTTATAATGTAGTAGTTGGGAGTGAGGACAGAGAACAAATTGTAACTACAGAAGGCAGTGTGTAGAATGGATGCTTTCTGAGGAAATAGGACCACTTGGCCTGATAGAATTGGTCATCTGCTTTAATGTGATAAGTAGCCTCATTATTAATTTCTTCCATGTCTTCTCTGTTCATTCATTGATACATTTTATGAGTACTTGCTAGGTGTCCAGCCTTGTGACATTGAGAGCTCAAAAGGGAGCTTCCAGTCCAGTTGGAAGATGAACTGACATAGTACACATGAAATAATCATAGAACCTAAGGAGATGCATAACTATGCTGCATAGTCTGTACATAGTGCTGAGAAAATGCCAAGTAGTGTGGCATGACCAGTGATGTGGATATATTAAAAATGAGGGAAATGAAATATGGGAGAAGTAGAGGACTGATCCTGGATGACCACTCAACTAAAGATTTGATTTAGATTTAATGCCAAACCCATCGAGAAACCCCTGTATGTAAAGTGTCCCTTACACCCCTAGAAAGAGAAGTGCTATGATGAAAATAGTAGGGGAGGAAGATTATCCACACAGCGTTTTTTGTACATTGGGCTAGAGTAAAAGGCAAATACAGATGAGGAAATGGAGGCACAAGGTGAAGAAGGCTGTGGAAATGGAGCTAAAGGAACGTATAGACACACTATTTCTAAAAACTTTAAGAATCTTATAACCCATTTGATAGGAGAGAGAGTTTGCCTTTATTTATGATGTGAGTTTGTACATAGAAGAAATATAAAGGCCAGATCCTCCTATGTGAGTCACCTACCCTCATCAAGCCATTATGGTGCTATTTGGCTCTATGAAGTAGCAGTATAATTCTCAAAGTTGTGCTCTAGCAGCCTATGTATAAATATATACATAAATCTACAGGAGAATATGTGCCACTCTTTGTGTGTGAGAGTTATGTGTGTGTGTGTGTGTGTGTGTGTGTGTGTATTTTTCATGTTTTTCTGAATGGTTGACATTTTAACCATCCCTGATAAGAAGTCCATTAGTTTGTGGCCTCCTTGGAGCTGCAACCTATGTCATTTTTTTTCATCAGCAGGTTTTGGTGCATGTTTATTGAATGGATGGATGAATGAATGAATGAATACAAGCCTTTTGTTTTAGAATCCTAGAATTTTTGGAGCTTAAAGAGAACAGTGACATCATTCAGGTTATTCTCTTCATTTTATAGATAGGTGAATTAAGGCCTGAAGAGGATTAAGGAGATTTATTCAAGGCCATCAGTGGCAGTGACAAACATGGGAAGGAGATCCAGGTTGTCTCACTATACTATATTGCTCACTCTAGTATAAGTGGATGTTTGTGACTATGCATTTGGGAGAGAGGGGATCCCTGGGTGGCGCAGCGGTTTGGCGCCTGCCTTTGGCCCAGGGCGCGATCCTGGAGACCCGGGATCGAATCCCACGTCGGGCTCCCGGTGCATGGAGCCTGCTTCTCCCTCTGCCTGTGTCTCTGCCTCTCTCTCTCTCTATCATAAATAAATAAAAATTAAAAAAAAATTCTGCATTTGGGAGAGAGAGAGAGAGGGAGGGAGAGAGAGAGAGAGAGAGAGAGAGAGAGAGAGAGAAAGAAAGAAGAAAGAGAAAGAAAGAAAGAAAAGAAGAAAGAAAGAAAGAAAGAAAGAAAGAAAGAAAGAAAGAAAGAAAGAAAGAAAAAACGAGAATTAGGCATGAGAATATGAGAATTAGGCTTGAGATATATGTAGGCATAGATACTGGGAGCTTACTTACTTGGCTTGTTTTCCAGTTCAAGGTAAATATGAGCTTTCTAGTGATGGCAGCTTTAGGGATGGTGCCTTTTATTCCATCTTCACTAATTCCTGCTTCAGCTGCTGCTGTCTGGATGAATGAGCCTTTGAATATACATTCTAGCTGGAGGCATGTTGGCTTTGTTTTTATATAGAATTTACATTTTTATTTTTATGTGTTGGGGATAGGAAGTAGGAAAAAGTCATTTGTCAATTCATTTCCTAAAAATGCTTTTGTGAAGAGCTGTCATTTGAACATCTAAAACAGCAATTGGTTTTAGAAAAGGTTATGGGTCTTTTCATCGTTGATCAATAAATACAATTACCATTATTAGACATCAGCAGTTTAAAAAGGACTAGCATTTTAAAATCAGTTTGCTGTGCATCTGATTTGGGATTCCAGTTTTCCTGTTTGTATTGCTAAAATGATTAAGAGTTAAAAATTAAAATAATTAGATAGCAGATTGCAATTAGGATGCTTTTCAGTTTGATGGGACTTTTAAAGCATTTTTAAAAATGGCTATTTATTTTAAGTTGAAAACTTTAAGGTTTGAGGAATATCTGTTTTAATCTCAGAAACCTTTTTTAAGCTTTGTGTAGTGACCTGGGGAGTTGTGCCACTGGGCAAAAGATTCTAGTTCTGGATATTTGCATTTATTAGTTTCTTTCTCAGTCGGGTTGAAGTCTCTCCTGGTGATAAATGTGGTGCTGAGGCAGTCACAGTCACTCTTTGAGAGACTAGGGTAAAATTCAGTGAGCTGTAAGAGTAATGCAAAATGACAATTAAAGTAGGGCATTCTGGTACCTTGGGGGCCTGACAAAATGGAAGAATTTGACTTCTGATGTGCCAGACTTATTAACATAGAGACATAATAGCATACCACCTACCCAAAAGTCTTGCTTGGAAACCTCACATATCCAGAAGGGAGCTCAGAATAGAAAGCAGTAATCAAAAAGAAGCATCTGAAGCAGGTAAAAAATAAACAAGAACCAAAATATTACACAGAAGTCTCTATATTTATTTTTAAGATTTTATTTATTTATTCATGAGACACAGAGAGAGAAGCAGAGACATAGGCAGAGGGAGAAGCAGGCTTCATGCAGGGAACCCAATGTGGGACTTGATCCTGGATCCCGGGATCAAGCCTTGAGCCAGAGGCAGACGCTTAACTGCTGAGCCAGCCAGGCGTCCCTAAAAGTCTCTATATTAAAGATCATGTAATTTCCCTCTTAGAACAACAGTATTTCAGCTGTCTGCCCAGATCTGAACTCTTATTTTCTAGACAAATGGAGTTTCTTAAGAACATGGTAGAGTAGAAGTATCAAACTCTACTGTAATGGAAGAGGAGTTGTTTTTGATTTTTGATAGCACTGAGAGGTAATAATACTGTGTGTTTGATAGCAAGGTGATGAAGGACGTATGTTAAAAATTAAAGGCAAGAACTCAAAAAACAGAACACTTTGAGGTCAGTGAATGTACCATCAAAACTTGCATGGTACAGTGATTTATGTTTAGAAGGGTGCTTCTAAGTAACCAATAAACAACTGTACAATACCCTTCAGAAACAACGCAGAATGATTAGGATTTTAAATCAAAGTTTTGGTTCTCGCAGAGGAAAGCCCTAAGGTATCTAAAAAACTCAGCTATCCAGAGGTACTTATTCATCAGGTTTTCAGAAAATCAAGGTTTTATTAAACCTAAGCCAAATGAGAAGTCTGTTCTCAATGAGTTCCTAGGATAAACACTTCTAGATAAAGAAAGGATTTGGGAGACATATATGGGAGACATATATGAGTCTTATTTTTCCATTCCAACTGAGATTGGAAATAGAAGTTTGCTCTAGACTCATTTTTTAATGTCAAAATTAGGTTTTTCAGAAACAAATGTTGTTCTTGTTTTCTTTACTGTGTTCCTGTGTTAACTTGGCTGTCTCATTAGAGATGGGGACATTTCCTAGTGAAATTAATGTGACATTTAGAGAAAATTTCCCCTCTCAAATGTTTCATGTTATTTGCCATTTAGAATACTTAGAGAGGGGATTGGAATAATGTCAAGCAAATTTTGATAAAATAGGGCTAACCAGGAGCCAATAAATTCATGCAAAAAAGAAAAGCTCTTTTATTATTTCTTTAAAAAGTGTATTTTTGCTCTAGTTCTTTAACCTATGTTGAGATAACCTTGACAGATAATCTGGCAGGAGAGATGCCATCTTCTAAACAACTGGGATTGCATTAGAAAACACAGCACATCATGTCAAAGCCTGTAGTCAGTCCTTTGCTCAGGACAGTTCTCTCCTCTGAATGTACATTTGAAGTATCTGGGAAGCTTTAAAAAATACCAAAGGCTGGGCCCTATTATAGACCAATTACTTCAGAATCTCTTGGAGTGGGACCTTGGCAACAGTATTTTTAAAACCCCCGAAGATTCCAATGTGCATTAGGGCTGAGAACCACTGGATTAAGATGTGCAAACTATTCATTAAGAACAGGTTATTTCGGGGACACATGGGTGACACCTGCCTTTGGCTCAGGGTGTGATCCTGGGATCTGGGATTGAGTCCCACATCCGGCTCCCTGTGAGGAGCCTGCTTCTCCCTCTGCCTGTGTCTCTGCCTCTCTCTCTGAATGGAGAGATGAATGGATAAATAAAATATTTTTTTAAAAAAGAAAAGATTATTATTTTTCCTCAGGCTGGTCTGAGTCTCATTCTTTGCTCCATCTGAAGTGCAGGAAAAGTGTAGAATGTCTTTCAATGCACAGAAGTTGGGTTTGAGCACATACCTTGAATCAATATGAACAAGAACACTTGATGTGAATATACACAGACCCATAATAGGCTATTTGTGGCCAATTAGCTCAGTTGTTTGGAATGTAGTATTAATGGGGCCAGAATACTGTATGCTATCAATTAGAATAATTCTGTTTCATAGTTTGCTCCCGTAACTCCAATCAAGTGGCCTCACAAAGAGACCTGAGACAGATTACAAAGACAAAAAGACAGTGGGATGACTCAACATAGCAACATCCACTATGGGAAAATTGGTTCTAGAAATCTGCTGCATGCCTAGTGCTTCTAATTTCATGAGGATGCAGCATAGGGTATCTGCCTATTATGGTCTGTGCTGGTTTTAGGAATGGAATATTTATTTACATATGGACCCACAAGAAGGGGTGGTTTACTCTTTTAGAGCAAAAAAAAGAGGGAAGAAAGATAGGAAGCTGACAAACTTCAGTGATACTCTTTTCTACCTATAGTGGCAGATCATACCTGGCGTGTTTGCCCAGGTTACCCAATCTGGATCTCAGAGTAAGGGAAAGGGAATTTTTTAAAAAAGATTTTATTTATTTATTCATGACAGACACACAGAGAGAGAGAGAGAGAGAGAGAGAGAGGCAGAGACACAGGCAGAGGTAGATGCAGGACTCAATCCCGGGTCTCCAGGATCACACCCCCAGGCTGAAGGCGGCGCTAAACCGCTGAGCTACCAGGGCTGCCCGGGAAAGGGAATTATTAAGATCTTCACAAGCAAGCCTTATAGACTTGTTTCTTCTTTTACTCAGTGCCTGCAAGAGGGAATCCACATGGTAGATATATTATTTCATTAGGATCAAGACATAGTATAGTCACTGGGGATAGAATTTGAATGGCTTTGTTTATTTGCCCATACCCAGAGTTCTGGCGCTATGACTGGAGGTGAGGTCTTTGCAGAGGTCCATACTGCACACAGTATGGATAGTACACACAGGTTGGATGCCTTTTATGCAAAGCTATGCAAAATACTCTATTTGAAAACTGGCTTCTATCCAGAGTGGCTGCACCATTTCACATTCCCACCAACAGTGCAGGAGGGTTCCCTTTTCTCCGCATCCTCTCCAACATTTGTTGTTTCCTGCCTTGTTAATTTTCCCCATTCTCACTGGTGTGAGGTGGTATCTCATTGTGGTTTTGATCTGTATTTCCCTGATGGCAAGTGATGCAGAGCATTTTTTCATGTGCGTGTTGGCCATGTGTATGTCTTCCTCTGTGAGATTTCTGTTCATGTCTTTTGTCCATTTCATGATTGGATTGTTTGTTTCTTTCCTTTTGAGTTTCATAAGTTCTTTATAGATCTTGGAAACTAGCCCTTTATCTGATAGGTCATTTGCAAATATCTTCTCCCATTCTGTAGGTTGTCTTTGAGTTTTGTTGACTGTATCCTTTGCTGTGCAAAAGCTTCTTATCTTGATGAAGTCCCAATAGTTCATTTTTGCTTTTGTTTCTTTTGCCTTCGTGGATGTATCTTGCAAGAAGTTACTGTGGCCGAGTTCAAAAAGGGTGTTGCCTGTGTTCTCCTCTAGGATTTTGATGGAATCTTGTCTCACATTTAGATCTTTCATCCATTTTGAGTTTATCTTTGTGTATGGTGCAAGAGGGTAGTCTAGTTTCATTCTTCTGCATGTGGATGTCCAATTTTCCCAGCACCATTTATTGAAGAGACTGTCTTTCTTCCAATGGATAGTCTTTCCTCCTTTATCGAATATTAGTTGACCATAAAGTTCAGGGTCCACTTCTGGGTTCTCTGTTCTGTTCCATTGATCTATGTGTCTGTTTTGGTGCCAGTACCACACTGTCTTGATGACCACAGCTTTGTAGTACAACCTGAAATCTCGCATTGTGATGCCCCCAGATATGGTTTTCTTTTTTAAAATTCCCCTGGCTATTCGGGGTCTTTTCTGATTCCACACAAATCTTAAAATAATTAGTTCTAACTCTCTGAAGAAAGTCCATGGTATTTTAATAGGGATTGCATTAAATGTGTAAATTGCCCTGGGTAACATTGACATTTTCACAATATTAATTCTGCCAATCCATGAGCATGGAATATTTTCCATCTCTTTGTGTCTTCCTCAATTTCTTTCAGAAGTGTTCTATAGTTTTTAGGGTATAGATCCTTTACCTCTTTGGTTAGGTTTATTACTAGGTATCTTATGCTTTTGGGTGCAATTGTAAATGGGATTTACTCCTGTTTGGAGTTCCTCAAAGAGTTAAAAATAGACCTGCCCTACGACCCAGCAATTGCACTCTTGGGGATTTACCCCAAAGATTCAGATGCAATGAAACGCCGGGACACCTGCACCCCGATGTTTATAGCAGCAATGTCCACAATAGCCAAACTGTGGAAGGAGCCTTGGTGTCCATCGAAAGATGAATGGGTAAAGAAGATGTGGTTTATGTATACAATGGAATATTACTCAACCATTAGAAACGACAAATACCCACCATTTGCTTCAACGTGGATGGAATTGGAGGGTATTATGCTGAGTGAAATAAGTCAATCAGAGAAGGACAAACATTGTATGTTCTCATTCATTTGGGGAATATAAATAATAGTGAAAGGGAATATAAGGGAAGGGAGAAGAAATGTGTGGGAAGTATCAGAAAGGGAGACAGAACATGAAGACTCCTAACTCTGGGAAACGAACTAGGGGTGGTGGAAGGGGAGGAGGGTGGGGGTGCGTGTGAATGGGTGACGGGCACTGAGGGGGGCACTTGACGGGATGAGCACTGGGTGTTATTCTGTATGTTGGTAAATTGAACACCAATAAAAAATAAATTTATTATAAAAAAAAGAAAAGAAAACTGGCTTCTTCAACATGACGGTATCTTGAGATGTTCCTCAATGCTTTTCCTGCAAAGCCACTGTGCTCACAATTTCCTTTTTTGCTTTTTGTGTCTATTAACTTTCTTGAAAAAATGATTTTTTAAAAGATTTTATTTAATTATTCATGAGAGACACACAGAGAGAGGTGCAGACATCAGCAGAGGGAGAAGCAAGCTCTCCACAGGGAGCCCAATACAGGACTTGATCCCAGGACCCCAGGATACAACGAAGGCAGAGACTCAACCACTCAGCCACCCAGGTGCCCCTCTTGAAAAAAATGTTTTAGTACGTTTGGAGGCTGAGATGAAATGTGTTCATGCTATTCTTTTATTCCTTGAATGAGGTCAAATTCTTGATCCTATTTGGGGTTTCAGGTTCCGTGGAAAGCGGGGTTAAGTTAACGATTTCCAGCATTTCCACCGTGAACCATGAAAAATTCAGTGGAACTTTCCCTTTGGATTCATGTCCCTATTCTATATATGAGGAAAGTGAGGCATGCAGAAATTAGGTAATTTACCCAGGGTTGCACTTTGAAACTAGTCATTGAGTACTTAATCCATTTCCTGTTTTAATTAGATAGCATGCTTTCTAACAGGTGGAGACTTCCACTTGTTATATTATATATTGTATTGAATATTATAAAAGAGCACATTTACCCAGGACAATTTTTGCCTATTATGTTGGGATAATAATTTATTCAAGAAATGCTTGTTGATCGACTTACAGATGGATGACTTCTTCCAGCAATACTTCCAGCATTGTATTCCCAATGCCGCTTCAAGTCTACCTCATCTTCCTGTAATTATATTTGCAGCAATTTCAGCATCCATTTTCTTTTATTTTCATTATTTTTATTTTTTTCAGCATCCATTTTCTTATGAACAGATTCGAAATGAACTGACCTTTTTGATTTTTTACTCTCCCAATCCATTCCTTATAACAGAACCAAAAATCATTTGTGGTTTACATTAAAGGGGATTTTATCCCCTAGATAAAAGCAGTGTGAGGGGATATTACAGAGGCCATCATCAAATGAGGAACATGTAGAGGGCATGAGCATGCCTGAGTACAAGACAATGGTGGTATGTAGTTACCTTCTCAGCACTCTCTCCTACTTGCTCACTGCTGTCATCCCCAGCTACTCTAGATACTTAGGGTCCCCTCTTCCCCAACTGTTAGCTGTTTGGTACTCACGTGGTAGTTGGATTTGCTAGCACCTATCCTATTTTTTCTTCTACCAATCTCTGAGTTCCTTGAAACCAAAAGCATCTAAGAGCCTAGCACTGTTAATGTCTGACGGCTAGTCATCTGAAAGCTATCTGCTATTTTGTTAGCTAGATAGCTGTTTTGTTTCCTTTTTCAGGTACTTTTAGTCAGTGATTTCAGAAGGCCCTAAGGCATGGTGAGAATGGTGAGGATTTCTGGTGGAATAGCAGGAGGGTGGAGATGTTATTAGGCATTTTCCAGTAGATACAATGGTTCAGTGAAAGTAGTACTTTAGTGTTGGGGTAAGGTTCACCTTCCTAGGACTTTCAGTTACTTCCGTGTCAATTTTTCTCTTCATTCCCACCTTCTAAGGCTGCCCCCTTTGGGTGCTCATTAACGGTTTCCCATCCCATATGGCAGGTGTTCTGCATTTGCTTTTGTAAAGCTGTTGCTCAGGCAGTCTACTGTAACCAGATTAGGCAGTAGCGTTTTAATGATAGGAGCTGAAACAGGGTTTGCTTGCAAACTTCATGTTTCACACAAAAGGTTTTGGCACCCCCTGTGGACTGCCCTTCACCCAGTTTCAGGCATAATACTTGTTTGCCTTTATATCTGTTAAAAAAAAAGGGGGGGGCTTCCTGCATAACCAATGCTGAGCAAAATGCCTTAAAGAGAAGTGCAGAGTTTAAATCCACAGTAGGGGATTACCTTGCCTGCATTTCCCTATCCATGGAATAAATATTTTAACTTGTTAATTATCTACTACTAATAAAAAATACCTTTGAACTTCCAGTCAATTTGATGGGCACAGAATTATATCTGCTGGGAACGGGAAGCAATTAGTTTCTGTAAAGATTGTGCGTCATGCTGTATCTTCCTCCAAGTGGTTGTATGGTCAGTAGTCATGGTATTCTAGGGGATGTTTGTATCAATTTCATCTTGGCCTGCAGTTGAGGGCTGCCTCCACAGAACCCCCAGGGCCCTAAGAAAGCGGCAGAAATTCTTGAGGCTGTTTTCCCACTATGGCCTTGGTTTCTGATTCATTCATTGCTTCTCACACAGCGGAAAAACTCCCCCCTAAGTAGAACAGTTTGGCTCTCTTCATGAATCATCTATGTAACCTTTTTAATCTTTTTTTTCCCCTTTGCAGACTGAAAACTATTCCTTTGATTCCAACTATGTGAACAGCCGAGCCCATTTAATCAAAAGGTATGTTGATTTGCTTGTCTATTTCTATGACAAAGCTTCACTTAATAGAAAAAGCAAAACAGATTAAGCTTTTTAAATGATGCCTTTGTTTTTATGTCAAGATTTATTTATTTATTTTAGAGAATGTGCACGAGTTGGGGGGGTAGGGTGAGGAGCAGAGAGAGAGACTCTCAAGCAGATTTCCTGCTGAGTGGGGTGTCTGACTTGGGGCTGGATCTCATGACCCTGAGATCATGACTGGATCCAAAATCAAGAGGTGAGTGCTTAACCAACTGAACCACCCAGGTGCCCCATGATGCCTTTGTTTTTGGATTTTAAAATGAATGCCTGTTTTTGGATTTTAAAATGAACGCCTGTCTGCTTATTGTAAGAGATTTGAAAAATTCAGAAAAACATAGAAAAATAAAAATCGCAGTAATTCCACTACCCGAAAATAATCACTGTTGGCATTTTACCATTCTCCTTTACATCAAAATGTATGCATAGACACAAATTTTAAAAAAACTGGGATCATATTAAAATAGTTTTATATGATGATTTTGATATCTGATATTAGAAAACAGATATTTTCAAAATCATGTTGATATCAAAATTCTTGTTGCTCTTCGCTTTCAATGGAGAGAGGCCTTAAACAATTTCTCATGTGGAACTTTCAGTGAATTTCAAGATTGCTGTGCTTTTGTTTACTTTGGAATCATTTTAAAGATATGTTAATGGCAGTAAACTAATTTCTAATCTTTTAAAAACGTTATAGGTAAGACTGGAAAAGAAAAAAATCTTTTTTTAAAGATTGATTGATTGATTGATTTATGAGAGACACAGAGAGGCAGAGACATAGAAAGATGGAGAAGCAGGCTCCTCACAGGGAGCCTGATGTGGAATTCGATCCCCCTACCCGGAATCATGCCCTGAGCCTAAGGCAGATGCTCAACCGCTGAGCTACCCTGGTGTCTCAGAAAAAAAAAAAATCTTTGCATGATTCAACACTTCTTAAGATATTTGGAAGTGTTTCAAATGTAGCATTCAAAGTTAGGATTTGTGGGGTACCTGGGTGGCTCAGTTAAGCATCTGCCTTCAGTTCAGGTCATGATCTGAGGGTCCTGGGATCAAGCCTGGTATGGAACCCGATGTCGAGTCCCACAGTGGACTTTCTGCTTGGCAGGATGCCTGCTTTTTCCTCTCCCTCTGCCATTCCCCCCACTTGTGCTCTCTGGTTCTCTTTGTCTCTCTGTCAAATAAATAATATTTTCAAAAAACAAAAATACAAAAAAACCAAAGAGGATTTGTGTGATTGGTTAGTCATAACTGTTATCCATATAGCCACAGAATACAGAGCTGAATACTGCCAAGGAAGATTCCATCTGATGCAGTGGGTACCAAGGTTCAGGGAGCCCTCTAAGGAGGGAGCACTAAACAAAGTGGAGAACTTACTGGGCTGAAAAACCAGTACTGACTATTCACATGATGCCTTTATTACTCTTCATGCAAATATCCTCTTGAATGGTCCAGTGGTTATTCTGCAGCTAAAATGGAATCAGAGTGTGTTTGTTAAAATAATATAAATAAAATAAAGAGAGAAGCAGGGTCTATTGGAGCTACAGTAGAGAAGATGTGAAAATTCTATTATTTTGCTGGCTCCAATCCCATAAATTTATCTCACCAGATGAATATGATTTGAAGAATAAACTGGCTTGTTGAACAAGTCACTTTAATTCATATTTAATTTAATTCATGATGCTGCAGTAACCCCTGAAATCATGCTAGGTTTATCTGTATTGGTCTGGAATTGCTTGTGAACTTAAGTGATGACCATTAATTATTGTTAATTAAAATGAATAGCCCAGCATTACTGGTCATAGCAGTTTGTAATTTTCTTGAGAGGTTGGGAGAAATCTACTTTGAATATTTTCTTAGCTCACAGAATAAACTCAAAATGTAAGGAATTCAAAATTACCTGACTCATTTGTTTTAGGAGAAAAAAGGCCCCTCTTTATGTGTGCTGTTTAGAGTAACTTTGCAGCAGAAATCTACTTTATTTTTATTTATACTTTATTTTCTGCTTTAGGACTGTTATTTCAAAGCTTCTGATAAAAATTCTGGTAAAAGCAGATTTTTTTTTTTTATCTTCACCTGTCCCTTGGGCTAGCTCTGGGTCCCTGGGAATTCTATGACCAGGTTAAACTTTTGCCGTAAGTCTGATTTTCAGAGCAAGGCAGAAAGCCTTCTCCTAGGGACCCTCGCTGTCTTAGGTCAGCCCCGAATATACAGTGCCCAGGCTGAATGATGAGATGAAAACTTAACATTTAAACATTTAGTTTTTGGGATACATGTATTTCCACAGCAGCTTTGGGACTCCCTAGAAACCTCTGATTTTGGTTAATTACTTTATATGTTTTGGTTTACACACAAAATGCACAACCTGGACTTAACACAGGCTTTCAGTGGAAAAGTCTCCTGATGTTGCCTGAAACCTAAAATAGTGACTTTTTACCAGGGACCACTTTGATTAAGAGGAAACATCTGAAAACTCAGGGACACATGCATTTTTGCCAGATTCTGTTTTTGGAACATTGACGGCTTTGGAAAACCACAAAGGCCTTGGAATTTACCGGATCCATTGAGTTTAGACAAAGCACAATACCTGGAAAGATACAGGAAATCTCGTGTGCTATGCTTTTCTGGGGACTAATAACCATTTTAAATGTAAAATGTGTGGAAAATGTTAAGAGAGAGTTATAACACCAGGTGATAAAAACCATGCAAACTATGTTCAAATAGCTCACAGTGACGTTTGAAAGGGGTTTCACTGTATGTGGTTTCTTGAGGATCCATTTATATGCATGGAAAAATCTCCCAGCCAGGAAATTCTGAATCTTGTTATCAGTTTTAATTTTACCACCAAGTCCTGTTTCTTTGAATCCAATTTCAGGAGAATTTTGAGAACTTCTTTTCCTATCCATTTTCTTTCCCTCTATTTATTTTCTACTTACCCAAGGATGCTTCTTAGACCCTTCTCTTCGGCATTCTCTAGCAGTTGTTAACTGTCTCGTCCAGACAGTTTACACACAGGCTGCTTTTCCACTCTCACATCTGTTTACCTTGGGTAAACCAATGGAAAGACAGGGAGCAAGGGGGTTCCCTTAAGCACAAATCAAGGTTGAAAAGGGTAGAGAGTGGATCTGGAACAGAAAGGGAAGATAAATGTCACATCATCTTTGCACCCCAGAATCTGGTGTCATATTTATGTAGTTTTGTTGTTGTTTTCAGAGCATCACCTGCAACCTGCAGGTGTACCCACGGCTTATGTCAGAATTCCAGATTAATGAGCCAAGATGGTTTAGAAACTTTTTTGGATGTGCTTCCTTCCTGCTGTGTTTGTTTCCCTGGTATCTTCTCAGAACAAGGCAAGCCAGCAGTTGCACTTTGCCCCTGCTGCAACACTCTCTTTCTTCATGCTTGGTTTCTCTGCTGCTATCTAATGTCTACTCCCACAGTGCTTTTGGAGCAATATCAAGCGGGGCATGAGGCTGTAGCTCAAAGAAAATGAAGCAGGAAATGAACAAGATAGTGAAGCAGGGTGGAAGGGAAAATGACCATTGGCTTCTAAAGCATACATAGTGCTTTCCTTTTCCACCCGATGTGTTCTGGAGTTTTGCTGCACCTGGTATAATATCTTGTCTATAACAAGTGCTGGTACATGTTTATTGAATGAATGGATGAAAGAAGTTGAAAATCTCAGCATTTTATCAATGGAAATTGGCACGAAATATCCCTCTAAACCAGTAATTTCTGACCTTTAATATGCATTAGAATCACCTCGGAGGGGATGCCTGGGTGGCTCAGGGATTGAGCATCTGCCTTTGGCTCAGGGCATGATCCCCGGTTGGGGGTTCGAGTCCCGCATTGGGTTCCCTGTGAGGAGCCTGCTTCTCCCTCTGTCTATGTCTCTGCCTCTCTTGCTGTGTCTCTCATGAATAAATAAATAAAATCTTTTTTTTTAAAGAATTGCCTGGGAGGTTTGTTAAATGCAGAGTCTTTTAGCTCCATCCCTAGAGAATCTCCAGTTTTCATAGGTTCCAGACGTGATTATGATGCAGGTAGGAGGTCCAGAAACCACTGTAGAATCATCCTTATATCCTCTAAATATAGTTACAATACTCTTGACTTTTACTTTCTTCTCATTCTTACTCTTACGTGGCATTCCTTGGGCATGTGGTCTCACCTGCTAGGAAAATATGACCTGTTTCCGTTCAGATTATTCTGTCTCTGGGAAAGATTTCCAATATTTTATTTTATTTTATTTTATTTTTTTTGATTTCCAATATTTTAAAGGGTAAATATGGGTCAGAATTGGAATAATGTTTATTCATTAAGCATTTTCTATGTAACTCTCATGTTCAGAGTCTTGCTGTAGGTGTTTTCACACAAATCTGTTCCTTTGTTGGCCACCAGCGCAGTAATAGAAACATTTGCATTTACAATACCATTGCAAATGGGTACCCCTAATTTATTGTCCTACAAAAGTTGGTTTACAAGTCTTTCATTTCCCAAGAGGTACACAGGTAATAAAACAAGTGAAATCAGCATTTTTTATGCCTGGCATAAATTGCTATTTGTTTTGGGTGAGTAGCCATTTACCAGGCTGTTTTACAATTTGCAGCATCTTGCTCCCAGGGCCTTAAACTGCCTTACCCAGATCCATTCATTAAGCCACTAAATGTCCTGACAAGATTAGAATAAGTGGTACTTAGTTCGGCAGATGGGAAAACTGATCTTTTAGTGGGTTCCAGGGTTTGGGGGAGGGGAGTTACACCCCTTGCATTTTTTTTAAAACATCCTATTATTTATTTTTTTAAAGATTTATTTATTAATTCATGAGAGACACACAGAGAGAGGCAGAGACATAGGCAGAGAAAGAAGCAGGCTCCCTGCGGGGAGCCCGATGCAGGACTCCATCGAGGATCTGGGATCACGCCCTGAGCCCAAGGCTGATGCTCAACTGCTGGCCACCCAGGCATCCCATCCCTTGCATTTTTTTTTTCAGAGAATACATGACTACCTTTTTTGGAGTCTTTTAAACAATTTTTATTGAGTTTAAAATCTTAATTCCAGTAGAATTACCATACAATGTTATACTAGTTTCAGATGTACGATATAGTGATTCAACAATTCTTTTTTTTTTTTAAAGATTTTTATTTATTTATTTATGAGAGGTATAGAGAGAGAGGCAGAAACACAGGCAGAGGGAGAAGCAGGCTCCATGCAGGGAGCCCAATGTGGGACTCGACCCTGGGTCTGCAGGATTATGCCCTGGGCCGAAGGCAGGTGCCAAACTGCTGAGCCACCCAGGATCCCAGTGATTCAACAATTTTATACCTTACTCAGTGTTCATCAGGATACGTGTACTCCAAATCCCCATCACCTCTTTCACCCATTCCCCCACCTACCTCCCCTCTGGTAACTATCAGGTTGTTCTCTATAGTTAGAAGATTTTTCCTTGGTTTGCCCCTCTCTCTCCCTCTCTCTCATTTTGTTTTGTTTCTTAAATTCCACATGTGAGTGAAATCATATGGTATTCATCTTTCTCTGACCTATTTCACTTAGCATTATACTCTCTAGCTCCATCCATGTTGTTGAAGATGGCAGGATTTCATTTTTTTTGTGGTTGAATAATATTCCATTTTATATATAAATATGTATATTTACATATATTATCTTATATATCATATATATATTATATATTATATTATACATATTATGTTATCACCAAATGTATGTATAAATGTCATATATATATATATATATATATATATATATATATATATATATATAAAACCTCTTCTTTATCCATTTATGTAGCAGCAGACACTTGGGCTGCTTCCATAATTTGGCTACTGTACGTAAATAATGCTGCAATAAACATAGGGGTGTATATAGCCTTTTGAAATAGTGTTTTTGTATTATGGGGATAAATGCTCAGGGATGGGATTACTGTATTGTAGGATAGTTATATTTTTATTTTTTTGAGAAACCTCCATACTATTTTCCACAGTGGTTGCACTAGTTTGCATTCCTACCAACAGTGCATGAAGGTTCCTTTTTCTCCACATCCTCACCAATACTTGCTGTTTCTCATGTTTTTTATTTTAGCAAAGAATACCTGACTTTTTATACTCACACTACCAGTCCCAAATAGCCAATCCTTAACTATTTTATTATTTCTCTCATTTCTATAAAAAAAAAACAAAATCTCTGAGATGGTTTGTAATATTTAGATACATATAAAAAAAGGTGATCAAACTTTAAAAAGGTGATCAAGCTTTAAAAAGATAGCCAATCCTTAACTATTTTATTATTTCTCTCATTTCTATCAAAAACAAAAAACAAAATCTGTGAGGTGGTTTGTAATATTCAGATACATATAAAAAAGATGATCAAACATTAAAAAGGCATACTTCCAATTGGGTGAAGCTAAATAGTGATCCTTGGCATCCAAATCACTGCAATTAAACATTATATTTATCATGAAGCTTTTGAGAAGCCAATACAAAATGGTAAGTACACCAGGGCATATAGTTCTCATTTTTCAATAAACAAAGGACACACATTTGACAGGAGACTTTCTTTTCCTGTTCCTGAATTCTAGGAGAAATTAATATAGCATACAGTGTTTGACTATAGTTTATGGAAGATATAGAGACATTATTTAAATACCCATTTCCTATATCAGTTAGAAAGAAAGACCACAGGTGTAATATTTAACTATAAATCAATGAAGACATTACCATATGGAATAATTATCATATTAAACAATTACCATTTATTGAGCATTTGTGTGTACCCAGTACTTCATGTACAGTATTTCATTGAGTCATCCAAATGACCTTGTGAAGAAGGTTTTAGAAAATGCATTTTATAGACAAGGAAATTGAGGCTCAAAGACATTAGATAACAGGCCCAGTCTCCCATAGATGAAGTGGGATAGTACGATTGTCACTTATTCTAATGACAGTGCTCTTTCCTCTATAGTCTGAAAATCTGGTAGAAAAGAGTTTGAAAGAACCTAAAGCAGTGATTTTCAGCTGAGTGTGATTTGGCAATGTATGGAGACCTTTTTGGTGTAACTTCTGGAAGAGGCCCTACTAGCATCTAATGGGTAGAGGTCAGGGATGCTGATGAACATTCTACAATGTGCATAAAATATTATGCTAAACATTCTACAATGTGCATAAAAAATTATGCAGCTTAAAATGTCAGTAATGCCAAGGTTGAGAAACCGTGGTCTAAGGGATGGTTAATTACATTGTCCTTATACTCCTTAATGTATGTCTCCAGCATATTTTGTCAACTGCTGAAATGCACCCAATTCAGGGTTGAAGTCTCTGGCTTAAAGCAACAATTTTGTGTTCTAGATTAAAGAAATTTTCATGTGCTGCAGATACCAGAAATGCAGGTCAAAAATTAATATTTGGTATAAAAATATATGAACAAGGCAGGTCATTTCCCTTCTTCTGAAATACAGGAGTCCATATGGACAGGACCAATTTTTTTTTCTAAAAGACAAACTTTGAATCTGTTCAAGCTATGGGATTAGTATTTACAGGACGCCCCAACATCTGTGCGGTAAAGCTAGAAATTGTTACGCTCTAAAGCCTGTACTTCCAATTGGTCTTCTTGACCATAAAATAATTTTAGGATGATTGTTTTTTTTTAATGATAGTCACACACAGAGAGAGAGAGAGAGAGGCAGAGGGAGAAGCAGGCTCCATGCATCAGGAGCCCGACGTGGGATTCGATCCCGGGTCTCCAGGATCGCGCCCTGGGCCAAAGGCAGGCGCCAAACCGCTGTGCCACCCAGGGATCCCGGATGATTGGTTTTTTAATAGAACTGCATACTGGTGGGTCCACAGGGCTGAGTAGCTACATGACATAATTTTGGAGGAGCTGAGTGAATTGGCTTATTGAATGATTTTAGTTTTAATACAGGTGATGCTCAGTGATCCTTCCTGAAAGTAATTAGCAAACAGGTCAATGTTTTACTCTCTCCTGCTCTTCATTTTCTTATAATTATGGCTTTCCAGTTACTGCCCTTTTGATCTTTTCCTTTTCATATTCATGGCAGCAAGCATTCTACATCTAGATTGGTTATATGTTAAAAATCTGCTGTGATTCCTTTTGACCAATGTAGAGAATGACAATGTATCTATTGTGTCCATGGCATAGCTCTTCATCATATATACCGAATGTTCTTATCAAAGCCTCAGAGATCCAGGCCTGTGGATATTCAAGGTTGAGCACATCAAATGAGTTTACACTATCATCTCTACAGGCTCTCTTTTCAGAGGTACAGTAGGTCTGTTGAGACTTACCCTAATTCACAAGCATGACACTCTGTTATTAAGACGACAACACATTATCTTGATACTTCCTCACTGATTGGGGAATGGATTCACCATTCCACTAGGTATTTCAGATGCATAATTTATGGTCCTTAGTGTTGAATATCCACAGATTCTGTCAGGACATACAAAGTGTTAGAAAAAACAGGTGGGGCCTCTATGGATGTACCTTATGTATTATTCTCTATTTTTGTGTGAGGTTCTTGGATGGCATGTTTAGTGCACTGTATGGTGGACTGATTTAACAAATGCAAGAAAAATTGGCCCATAAACTCCTCAGCTGAAAGTTTTCATATTTTTAGCTTAACTACACTCACAGTTTTATTAGAGCTCAACTCTCTGCTTCTCTTATATCTTACTGTGCATGCACCAAGGCTCTCCTCTTCTCAGCTCCTGCCTCTCTTCTTTTCCTTTGAATCTATCTCTCTGAATTTCTCAGCTAAAACTGACCTGAGTTCTCTGGTCCTGATAATCCTTTCTATTTTAATTGCATTACTTTAATTTCTGCCACTTCAATTTTTGCAGTTGATTAGTAGACCTCTTTGGAGAAGCAATTTACATAGTATTTAAGGGCCCAGGCTCTGGAGCTAGACTGACTGGATTTGGCCTTAGATCTGTTACATTTCCTCAGCTATATGACCTTGGGCAGGTTATTTAACTTCCTTGTGCTTCTGTTCTTTCATCTATAAATGGCAATATTAATGGTACCTTTCTCTTATATAGTTGTGATGATTAAAAAAGTTAATTCATGTCAAGCACTTAGAACAGTGCCTTATGTGTAGTAATTGCTCAGGAAACATTAGCTATTATTTTACTTTGATTACATAAGAAGAGAGAAAACCTTCTGAAATGGTAATATTCTTTGCAGGTGGTTGTTTCAAATTTCTATCTTCTTCCACCTTGCCTGTAGTAATGCATTGAAGATAAGTGAATGAAAGTATTAGCTACATCAGCATTCAATACTCGGAACCTCTCTGCAGTGTTAAGTTCCATTATCTTTGTTTTTTAACAAAATTATTTATTTGTTTGTTTGTTTGTTTGTTTATTTAAGAGAGAGAGAGAGAGAGAGCACAGAATCCTGTGAGAGGGGCAGAAGGAGAGGGAGGGAGAGAATCCCAAGCAGACTCCCCTCTGAGCACAGAGCCCAACACAGTGCTCGATATCACAACCCATGAGATCAGGACCTGAGCCAAAATCACAATTTGGATACTCAACCAACTGAGCCACCCTGGTGCCCCAACTTCCATTATCTTTAAACAGAAATTTCTCTTTTATCTACTCTTTTTGACAGTCCAGTCACTGTTGGCCTCACCACAGAGATGATATCATCCTGGCTCTGAAAGATTTTAAAGATCAGATTATCACAGTTGTAAATTATCATTCTTTCTTCAACCCAGCAGCTCTACCTTCAAGGACTTAGAGGGCAACAGCCTGAAGGATAGTGGTCATGAAGAGAGTGACCAGACTGACAGTGAGCATGATGTCCAGCGGAGCCTGTATTGTGATACTGCTGTCAATGATGTGCTGAACACCAGTGTGACCTCCATGGGATCTCAGATGCCTGACCATGGTAAGGGCTGATTGGATGTAAGTTGCAGCTATGATCCCAAAGAATCCAAATATTTGTAGGTACATTGTACTACTTTACTGTAGTAAGTGTCATCAAGGTGTGTACTGTGCTTATGCCTGAATAGCATCTACAGAGTTTTGAGATGTTCTGACACTTGACCAGGTTCTTCTTCATCCTCCCTGAGTGGATCTCCTAGGTTTGTATAAGGTTGCAGGCAGTTTAAAAGCTAACTACTTATTCATATTGTGTACATTCTTTTTAATAATAACTGCACTGAGCACATAGAAAATGAGCAGATACTTTCTCACCAGGAATAAATGCCTCATTTTACATGAAATTTAACTGATCAGTTGAGTTGCACAGAACATAGCACTAATGACACCAAAGGGGTGGATTTTATTTCTATATCAGGCTGGTTAACATTACCCAGAGAGAGGCTCTGTTCTCTGACCACAGATTGTATACCCTTTACTGAAGAGAGAAAGTACCAAACTTCCCATTTTGTTTATGGGGTGGGTATGCCAACTCCCTCTAGCTACCACACACATGCATGCCATTCATCGTAGGAGAGACTAGTGTAAGAAAACATGGCTTATCAAAGTAATATTCTGTGCATATGAAAAACATCTCAAAGCAAATCTCAGGAGTAGCATTCTCATGTATGAAAAAGAGTCTATTTTTGTGAATGCAGCCACACATGCTTTAGCAAGAGGAGCTATTTAAAGCTGTGGTAGGCATAAACCAGGGTATAAAAACATTAGCAGAGTTCAGCAAAGGCAGAATATTCAAATGGACTTGGGCACAAATGTCATTTTCAATGTTTTACGGATGCAAACATGCTAGGAAAACAGCCTGTCTTTTTCAATTAAGAACTATGAATTCAGCTTGGTGTTTAGGCTCAGTGAAGCTTCAGAATGCTTGGCTATGTCTTGAGAGAAGCTAGACGCAAGCTCAGCTGGAAGCCCTACTGCTAAAAGACTTAAAGATGAGAAAACAAAATATGGTGATTATGTGCTGGTCTTCAGCTGTTTCATTTCACTGTAAACATCATTAAATGCTTTTTGTTTTGGTCTTATAAATGAATCCAAAGGAGAATATTACACAATTCAAAAAAGGAAATGTTTTTCATAGAAAAAGGTTTGTCACTGTAGATTCTGTTAAATTGTCTAATCCATCCCCTCCCCAGCAGACCCAAGTGCCAATGTCTGTAATATATAGAGGTCACTACTGATTGTGCACTGCTGTTTTCCCTAATTGGCAAGTGGTGACATCCACAGAGATAATATACTTTCTGGGCAACCTTTCTAAGACTAAAGATGAAAAACTAGACATTTATATAACTGAAACAGAGACTGTTTAATTCTCAGAAGATTAGTAGTGTGTCATAGGATACAGACGAGTATTATCATTTACTAGTCTTGTATCTCAAAAAAGTGATTTTTCACTATATCAGAAAGGGTTTTAGTTAGACGCTTTTAAAAATGAAGTGAATCCAGAAAAGGAAAAGGTCATAATTGATTCTCACTTTATACCTGGATAGAATAACTCTGTTTAAATTTTTGTCACATTTTTCTAGGAAAACAGTATTGGTGGAGTATGCTTAATTTTTCTGAGGGACTCTTTCTTCCAAATGGGATGTATTATATGTGTATATATATAATACATTATACATTATATATATATATACACACAATGTATTATATATACAATGTATTATATATGTTATATACTAATGAGAGTATTCTAAAGCAAATGTGTGGCATTATTCCAAGACTCTCCTACATAAAAGATGATTACATACACACACACACATACACACACACGTGTTCCCAGACACCTTTTGCTGTTTAATTTTGGCAACACTTTCATATTTTTTCTCAGTATTCAGGTTGCTTGTATATATCTTAATTTTTTCCCCATCATTCAAGCAGTGGCTAAATCTTTTTTTTTTTTTTTTTTTATTTATTTATTTATTTTTTATTGGTGTTCAATTTACTAACATACAGAATAACACCCAGTGCCCGTCACCCATTCACTCCCACCCCCCGCCCTCCTCCCCTTCTACCACCCCTAGTTCGTTTCCCAGAGTTAGCAGTCTTTATGTTCTGTCTCCCTTTCTGATATTTCCCACACATTTCTTCTCCCTTCCCTTATTTTCCCTTTCACTATTATTTATATTCCCCAAATGAATGAGAACATATAATGTTTGTCCTTCTCCGACTGACTTACTTCACTCAGCATAATACCCTCCAGTTCCATCCACGTTGAAGCAAATGGTGGGTATTTGTCATTTCTAATGCAGTGGCTAAATCTTAAGCCAACCCTTGAATTTGCTTTTTTCAATTTGGTTGAGTCATTAAGCTTTAGGTACAGACAGAATTCTGGTCTTGCTTACCTCTCAGGCTCTACCTTATGATATCCCCATACTTCTGAGCTTTCCATAATAGTACTTAATTGTTATATCCCAAATCAACTCTAAGCTAAACACATAAATTGTGTCACTTCAGTTATTGCTACCTCAAACAACAGCAACAATCTCAACAATTAACATTTTTTTAAAGATAGAGCACAAGAGAGAGCGCATAAGCAGGGGGAGCAGGAGAGGGAGAAGTAGACTCCCCACTGAGCAGGGAGCCCAATGCAGGGATGGATCCCAGGACTCAAGGATCATGGCCTGAGCCAAAGGCAGATGCTTAACTGACTGAGCCACCCAGGCACCCCAGCAATTAACAGTTTATAGCATTTTACTATCTCTAATAGTAAAATGGATACACATAATATTTCTCATTTTATCCTGAAGCAGAATAGTTGAAAGACAATCATGGAGCAAATTTACCACGTATGCCTGATCTTGTAACCATTCTAACTAGAACAGTTCTAGATATATTCATTCCAGGGCAATATGGTATTGTTGCTTCTGGGGACTACCAATTTAGAAAGATCATGAGGGAAAATGGAATTTCCTCTGGACTCAGACCTGCACTGAAAGTCTCAAGGATTCCTTGAGGAAAAAAAAATACCAACAAAATAAAACAAAACAAAAATACAGACCCTTTGATTCATTGATACTGTAATAGACATTTCAAACCCAACTGCCCTAAAATCCTGGTGGTTCCAGAGATGGACAGTTCTTGAGGTTTTAGTAAATGACTCTCGAGATAAAGGTTATAAAGACCTTGTCAGACTAACTCTGATCCTGACAATATTTCTTCTGGTCCTGTCAGAACCATTCAAAGTTGGGCCAAATATATCCAATAGAGTGTATCTTACACCTTTGTTTTGGCTTACCTTGGATTTCATGTCTGTAGTCTTCTGTGTTTTCTGAATTGAATATTAGCACAGCATTTTTCTTTGCACATATATGGACACATGATTGATAGGGAGTGTCAGGATTTTCAAAATAAAGATAATTTTATGCATCTGGTAATTTTTTCCTTGAGCAGGAATGGGTTGTTCAGTGAGCTATTATTCTTTTGCCAACATTTGAGGAAAATGTACAAATTATATTTGCTCCCCACTTTCCCAGACACCTGGGCCCCATGCTTCTTCACACTGCGAACGTTTCTTTGGGTTTTATTAACTGTTATAGTAGAAGGACGCTTGGTCTGAATGTCAAAGGTGCTTCATGACTTTCAGAGTAAAGGCCTAAATCCCTTAATTTTCAGCAAACCATCTTGAGAACATTCCTAGGGATGGAACCCAGAACCAGTATATTCAACCAAAGAAGGAGAATATCTGGAAGGCTTTTGCACCCAAAGGGCAAAGCCCTGGAAGGCTTTTGCACCCAAAGGGCAAAGCCAGGGAGGGGTTTAGCCACTTGAGTTTGACTTGTGTTTTGACTACCCACCCTAATACATTTGTGAGCTGGGTCAGGCTGGAGATAAGAAGGAAGGACAGGAATCTCTGCTTTCTGGATTATTATCAATCCTGGTATCCCTCTCAACATGCCTAAGACCAGGTCACTTGGTTGATGAACTGGCTGAGCTGAATTTCCTTGTTTCCAGGTGATTGAATTACAAATTCATTTATCATTTTGGTGCCCTTAAATTAATATGTCTCAGCGTGTCCCAGTAATTCAGCTCTTATTGTTATGGCTTCCCAGAAAAGAAGGTGATGGAGAATTGTTTATCCTGTACTTCCTACTCACATATAGCATTTTTGGGAATGCTATCTCTTTGGAGCTCTCAGAGTGCCTTGAGAATAAGTAAGTGTTGTCACTCAGAATATTTTACCACCTGATTTGGTTCTTGAGGTGATTTGGTGCTGAGCTTGGGAGTCACATTCAAATCCTTTAACCAATTCCTTCCCTTCCTCAATTTGACGAATTTGGTAAAATTACCAAATTACCAAATTCAGGCAGGGCCAAGAAATTTGCCTTATGCATGCAGCAGTCTCCAAGAAGAGTAACTGACCGTTATTAGAGAGGTCAGAGGTGCCAGAGGTTCATGGTTTTGTTGCAAAATTAGGGGTATCACTGGGCTTGAATCTCCTCCTTTCAGAGTTATTTCTGGGCTGAGTAGTGCTGGGGTTAATAGGCTTCTGTCTCTTCTATGCTTCTTTGCATGACCATTTGTGATGACTTGGATATACAATTATGCTTACTTAAACTATGTAGTCCTTTTGGGAATCATGTCCCAGAACTATACATACTCATCCCAAGCTCACTTATTTGTTTCAAATCATACTCAGTCTCTCTTTATGATTTTAATTATTGATTATAAATTCATCAGCTGAAAAGATGACTCTAATTGATCTAATGTGGACCTAGTTTAGAGTTAACTACAACACTGAGTTGGTTTTCCTCCCCTGCTAATTGATACCAAATGGAAGCAACATACAGAAACTCACAATAACATCTATCTGCTTTCGTATCCAAATACAATATAATGATTGCTTTATTTCTGGAATTGTAAATCCTTCTGCATTTTAAACTTGTTTATTTGGTAGTTCATCACCTGAATATCATTTAACAAATTTTTTTTGTGTAAAATATGGTTTGGAAGAACTTGATCTGTGCCTGATGCAACTGCTATTACAAATTAGCCATGAAAATATTCTGTAGGTTTCATACTATGCATAGTCTAGTTTCAATCAGAGGTGTATTAAGGCGTTTACACTTCCAACACTCTACTAGCATTGTGTAATTTTATTTCCTCTAGCCTTTTATTGAAATTATGATTTAGTGACTGAACATCCTTTGCTTATCCTTTTACCTATCCCCCTGACTCACCTCTCACCTTACTAAATTTCTAAGCATTCATTTCAATTAGTCTCTTGGCAAAAGAGAGTTCTCAGTGGAGAATATTTTGTGACATTGCAAAGCAGTGTGCTACTGGGCTCCAGAAATGGTAGCATGGGCCAGATGTTTATAAGAGTAAATGAAAATTCCATCTTATCAGAATAGCATTTGCTGTCAAAAAGTTTTATCTTTACTTCAACAAAGAGGTTGATTAGATCCCCCTGGACCTGAATTAGCATCTTTGAGGCTAGATATACTGTGCTGCAATTCATGTGGTTAGTTCTCCCCTGGTTTTGTTCATATAGAATCTTTTAAAAATGTCTTCAGCCTCATGAATATATATGCCAGGTGAAATGTTAAATTACTTGAACAATGGAATGTATGTGTATATAATGAATCCATATATGTGACTTTCAGCTGTTTTCATCTATCTTGGATATACAGTATTCTAATGCCAGGTGGGAACAATCCACGAATAGTTACATATATTTCACCCATTCATTTAGCAATATTTTTGAGTGTCCACTGTGTGTCTGGCTCTGGAAATTGAATGTGTCAATTGCTGCTATTATGGACTGTGAAAGTTCTCATCATTTTAACTTTGCTTATATCTGGCATTTGCTGAATTGACCAAGGTCAGCTCAATGATGAAACTAATTTCATCAATGATTTTAGAAATTGTTATAAGAATAGATCCTGGTACTATTAAAAACTTTATTAATATTGTGTCAACAAAGCAAGAGAAATAATGAAAGGAGACTTACAATCAAGACCATATTTTTAATAAGAATATCATGAAAGACTCTTCCTTGATGTCCTAATTTGAACAATGTCACAATGATAAACATTTTCTTTTTAAATCCATCTGCTATGAGGCTGAACTACTTGCTTACTTTTAGTTAACTTCATTATAAAACGATAGGTTTAATCTCTAACATGCCCAGTTACCTTGCTGGTTTAGAGGCACTCAGTGGTACTCAATGCCCAGTCTGCCTTTTTTTCTGATGTTCAGGAACTTTTATTCATTCTCAGTCTCAGCAGTGGCTGGGCAGGTGGGAATAGAGGGACAGATGGATACTTTTGTTTATTTCAACTACATTGCTGCACCAGATAATTGGCTCCTTTCAAAGCATTATTTACATTTTATTGGCAGGACAGTTGCTGGAATAAAAAGTTGTCTTTAACTAATGGAAACATGCATGCTGTTAGCAGTTGTTTGCTAGCATTATTTTGGCATGGACCTTTTGGTCAGAGAATTTTTCTAGGGCAGTTCTCTTCATCTGCTTTGAAGTAGAAACAATGTGCTCCCCTGTTTTTTTTTTTTAATAAAAATGTTTTCCTGATCCACTTGGAACTTTTAGTTGTCTCATATTCAATTTCTATTTTAAAATTTATTATTAATAATTACCTGTGGAAAGGGATTCATAATTCATCAAGAGCATAAACGTCAGGGTCTTTCTTGACTGGTTGACACTAAAATTTTCTATATTTTTAAGTACTTATAAAGCATTGGAGGATGGAAATTATACAAAGGAAGCATACTGGACAATTAAGACTTATATTCTCTAGGAATTTTTGGCCCAGTAGCACAAATAGGCCAGAATGGAATAGACTGCATAGGATCAGTGAAGAAATTAATTATTTGAGCTGGAAAGCAATATACATTTCAAAGGACACATTGGTGTAATGGGATCCCTTTGGAGGAATAGTGGAAGTGAGGCCCAATATAGTAGGCTAGATAAAATTATGCTCTATTTGGGTAATTTGCTAGGTGAATGTTTTCCAATTGCTTTATGATAAAGCAAGTTCTGTAGGCCATGATAAATAGGGACACTGCCAATGGGATAACAGATGAGAAGCAAAGTAAGTTGTTTTATAGGGCTGGATCATATGGGTTGCTTTGCATACTCAAAAAAGTCCATTGAAATGTCAAGATCATCATCTACTTTGGGTCTTTCTATTTAACGACATTTTTGTCCTCTCATAAGATGGTTAAGAACCAAAAACTCCATCAGGATGGGAAAACATAAATCTAAACTTGTCATTTAAATATTTATGAACTTGTTATTCTGTTTGTTTTCCCTTAACCAGTTGATTATGAAATAAATATGGGGAACCAAGTCCAACCATAATTTAAAAGGCAATTTTAAGAATACCAAAACCATGTGTTATTTCTTTATTGTATGGCAATATACGCATGAGATGGTTTTCCTCTTTTATAGATACTTTTTGTCATCCAGAATTATGTCTTAGCCCTAGGTATTTTTGATCTCCGTCTTTACCAAATGGATGATTGCCTGTTTACTTTGGGCCAAGGAAAGGTAATCTCACACATCTACTTTGGAATTGTGGCTTTTTGAAAGAAAGTCTTTTCCATTTCTTTTCCTCCATGACTTATCCCCAATAAATCCCCAAACGTGGAAAAATCAATAAGCTCCAGACTGGAAAATATTTGAGTGGCGCTTAGAGCCATCATTAAAATTGCTTTTTTGAGACTTACAGCTCAAGGTGGGCAGACAAAGCTGATTCTTTTGCAACTGGGCAGAATGGAGTCCTATAAACCAATTATTCTGCCACATAGAGAGAATACAAAGCAGTTATCCATAGCTTGGTCTAAAGAGATTATCAGTGAGATACCAGTCTCTAGAGTTGTTTTGGAGCAAATCATTGGGGGTGGACATTTGTGTGCAGGTGACAAAGTCAGAAAGGTGTTGTGGGATTTTAGGTTTTATGGTGAACCTTGAAATTCACTCAGTCTAAATTCTACTCCATCATTGGAGAATTTTGCGAGATGGTGTGTGACAGAGGTAATATGAAAGGCACTGAATACAGAAATGGCAAAAGTAGTTTATCAGAAAACAAGCTCTTTGTGGCTGAATTCGTTCATGAGAGGCATTTTGTATTTTGAGGGATCCTGGTAATCAGAAATAATAGTTCTACTCCATTATTCTTTGTAATAGTACAGACAACAAACTTGCAAACTGTTAAATCTGAAATAATAGATGATATCATTTTATCATAACTTAGTTTTTTATTATTTTTGTTTATTTGAGAAAGAGAGAGCACACATGTGAGTGGGGGGAGGGACACAGGGTGAGAGAGGAGAGAATCTCAAGCAGGCTTCCTACTGAGTGTGGAGCCAGATGCAGAACTCAGTGTGGGGTTTGATGCAAGGCTTGATCCCATGATCTTGAGATTATGACCAGAGCCAAAATCAAGAATTGGTCATTTAACTTACTAAGCCAACAAGGTGCCCCATCAGTTAGTTCTTTGAAACCTTAGTAATATCCATGTTAGTGGCAAATGGGGCACTTTAGGTTCACAATTTAGTTTAACAGAAAGATTTTCAGTTTGGTATAAGTTAGAAACTTAAGAACACATTCATCCTCTTCTATCCCAGTTAGCTAAGCCCTAAGTTCTTGCTAATTCATGGTCTAGTATCTAGACTCCAAGTGATGCAGGAGGGTAACTGTTATCTGCCTTAAATAAAAGCATAACTCATTACATTGACATTTTATATACATACCTCTGTAAACACTGCTGTAATCACCTGGAGAAATTTGGTAGCCTTAGTTGATTGCAGCAAGGCAGCTTTCCAGTTATGAGTTTGCAAATTTGAAGCCACTGGGAAAGATATGTTTTCCAATTTGTATGAGGCCACTTTCTTCACCTTTAAACTCATATAGTTTCTCCTGGATAAGAGGAATACTACAGATTCCAAGATATTTAGACTGGTCAAACTGTACCAAGGCATCAGTTAGTAATACAATTCCTGGATCATATGATAGTTTTGTTTTTAACTTTTTGAGGAACCTCCATATTCTTTTCCAGAGTGGCTGCACCAGTTTGCATTCCCACCAACAGTGCAAGAAGGTTCCTTTTGCTCCACATCCTTGCCAACACCTGTTGTTTCTTGTGTTTTTTATTTTAGCCATCCTGACAGGTATGAGATGATATTACATTTTAGTTTTGATTTGCATTTCTCTGATGATAAGTGATACATCTCTTCATGTATCTGTTGTCCATCTGGATGTCTTCTTTGGAGAAATGTCTGTTCATATCTTCTGCCCATTTTTAACTGAGTTGTTTTTCGGGTGTTGAGATTTATAAGTTCTTTATATATTTTGAGATACTAACCCTTTATTAGTTATATCATTTGCAAATATCTTCTCCCATTATGTAGGTTGCCTTCTAATTTTGTTGATTATTTCCTTTGCCATACAGAATCTTTTTATTTTGATGAGTCCCAATAGTTTATTTTTGCTTTTGTTTCCTTTGCATCAGGAGACGTATTTAGAAAAAAGTTGCCCTATTGTTGATGTCAAAAAAAAAATACTGCCTGTGTTCTCTTTTCAGATTTTTATGGTTTCTGGGGTGCCTGGGTGGCTCAGTGGTTGAGCATCTTCCTTTGGCTCAGGGCATGATCCTGGGGTCCTGGGATCGAGTACCACATGGGACTCCCTGCAGGGAGCCTGCTTCTCCTTCTGCCTGTGTCTCTGCCTCTCTCTCTGTGTGTGTCTCTCATGAATAAATAAATAAAATTTTTGAGAAAAGAATATTTATCTGGTTTCAGGTCTCACATTTAAGTCTTTTAAAAAAAAGAGATTTATTTGTTTATTTTAGAGAGAGAGTGGGGGAGGGGCAGTCAAAGAGGGAGAGAGGATCTTTTTTTTTTTTTAATTTATGATAGTCACACAGGGAGAGAGAGAGGCAGAGACACAGGCAGAGGGAGAAGCAGGCTCCATGCACCGGGAGCCGACGTAGGATTCGATCCCGGGTCTCCAGGATTGCGCCCTGGGCCAAGGGCAGGCGCCAAACCGCTGCGCCACCCAGGGATCCCGGGAGAGAGGATCTTAAGCAGACTTTGCCTGAGCATGGAGCCCAACTTTGGGCTCAATCTCATGACCTTAAGACCTGAGTGGAAACCAAGAGTCTGAGGCTGAACCAACTGCACCATGCAGGTTCCCCTCACATTTATGTCTTTAATCCATTTTGAATTTATTTTTGTGTATGGTGTAAGAAGGTGGTCCAGTTTTCTCAACACCATTTGTTGAAGAGACTGGCTTTTTCCCATTGGGTATTCATTCTTTCCTGCTTTGTTGAAGATTTATTGACCATATAATTGTGGAATTATTTCTGGATTTTCTATTCTTTTTTTTTTAATTTAAATTCAATTAGCCAACATATCATTAGTTTCAGATGTAGAGTTCAGTAATTCAGTTGCATATAACATCCAGTGCTCATCACATCATGTGCTCTCCTTAATGCCCATCACCCAGTTATCCCATCCCCCCTCCCCATTCCCCTCTAGCTACCCCTAGTTTGTTTCCTATTGTTTAGCATCTTCTAGATTTTCTATCCTGGTTTATTGATCTATGTGTCTGTTTTTGCACAAGTACCATACTGTTTTGATTCTCTCAGCTTAGTAATAAAACTTTAGGTATGGGATTGTGACACCTCCAGCCTTGTTCTTCATTCTCAAGATTGTTTTGGCTATGCAGGATCTTTTGTGGTTCCAAACAAATTTTTGGATTGTTCTAGTTCTGTGAAAAATGCTGTTGATATTTTTGGTAGGATTGCATTAAATGTGTAGATTGCTTTGGGCGGTATAGATATTTTAAAAATATTTGTTTTTCCAATCCATTAGCATGGAATATCTTTTCATTTCTTTGTGTTGTCTTCAACTTCTTTCATTAGGGTTTTTTTTTTTTTCATTAGTTTCATTAGTTTTTTATAGTCAGTATAAAAACTAACCTCTTTGGTTAGGTTTATTCTTAGGTGTCTTATTATTTTGGTGCAATTGTTTTCTTAATTTCTCTTTCTGCTGCTTCATTATTTGTATGTAGAAATGCTATAGATTTCTGTACATTGATTTTGTATCCTATGACTTTGTCTATCAGTTCTAGCAGTTTTTGGTGGTTTTTTGGGTTTTCTTTTTTTTTTAGATTTTATTTATTTATTCATGAGAGACACATCTGTGTCATCTGTAAATAGTGAAAATTTTATTTCTTCGTTGCTGATTTGGATGCCTTTTATTTTTTGTTGTTGTGTTTGTTGTCTGAGTGCTGTGGCTAGGACTTCCAGTACTATGTTGAATAAAAGTGATGAATGGACATCCTTATCTTGTTCCTGATCTTAGGGGAAAAGCTCTCGGTTTTTTCCCATTAAGGATGATGTTAGCTGTGGGTTTTTAATATAAGGCCTTTAATATGTTGAGGCGTGTTCCCTCTAAATCTATTTTGTTGAGGGTTTTTTATCATGAATCGATGTGCTTTGTCAGATGTTTCTTCTGCTTCTATTGAAATGATCTTATGGTTCTTATCCTTTCTCTTATTGGTGTGATGTATCACATGGATTGATTTGCAAATATTGAACCACCTTGCAACCCAGGAATAAATACCATTTGATCACGGTGTAGGATTTTGTTAATATATTGTTGAATATATTCAACAATTTGCTCATATTTTGCTCATATTTTGCTCATATTTTGTTGAGGATTTTTGCATCTATGTTCTTCAGAGATATTGGCCTGCAGTTTTCTTTTTTTAGTGGTGTCTTTACCTGGTTTTGTTATCAGGGTAATGCTGGCCTTTTAGAATGAATTTGGAAGTTTTCCTTCCTTTTCTTTTTTTGGGAATAGTTTGAGAAGAATAGGTGTTAACTCTTCTTTAAATGTTGGGTAGATTTCACCTGTGAAGGCATCAGGTTTTTGTTTTTGGGGAGATTTTTGATTACTGACTCAGTGTCTTTGCTGGTTATTAGTCTTTTATGATTTTTTTATTTCCTCCTATTTCAGTTTTGGTAGTTTTTATGTTTCTAGGAATTTATCCATTTCTTCTAGGTTGTCCAACTTCTTGGCATTTGGTTTCTCATAATATTCTCTTACGATTGTAGTTCTGTGGTGTTCATTGTTATTTCATCCTTCTCATTTGTGATTTTATTTATTTGAGTCTTTGTTTTTTTCTGCATAGAGGTTTATAAATTTTATTTATGTTTTCAAAGATCCATCTCCTGGTTTTGCTGATCTGTTTTATTGGTTTTTTTTTAATTTTTAAAAAATATTCATTTATTTTTGAGAGGGTTGGGGAGGGAGGAACAGAGAGAAAGGGAGACAGAGACAATCTCAAGCAGACTCCCCACTGAGCACAGAGCCCAATGCAGGGCTCGATATCATGACCATAAGATTCTGATCTGAGCTGTAAACAAGAGTTGGATGCTTACCCAACTGAGCCACCCAAGTGCCCCATGTTTTTTTAGATTCTATATCACTTATTTCTGCTCTAATCCTTATTGTTTCTTTCCTTCTGCTTGTTTTAGGTTTTATTTATTGTTCTTTTTCTAGCTTCTTTGGGTGCAAGGTTAGGTTGTTTATTTGAAATTTTTCTTGCTTCTTGAGGTAGGCCTGTATTGACATAAATTTCCCCCCTTAGAGCTGCTTTTGCTGCATCCCAGAGGTTTTGGACTGTTGTATTTTCATTTGTTCCATGAGTTTTTAAATTTCTTTTTTTATTTCCTGCTTGACCCAGTAATTGTTTAATAGCATGTTGTTTAACCTCCATGTATTTGTGGTATTTACAGATTTTTTTTCTTGTGTTGACATGTGTCATAGCATTGTGGTCAGGAAGTATGCATGGTATGATTTTGACTTTTTGAATTTATTGAGGGTTTTTTTGTGGGCTAATATGTGATCTATTCAAGATAATGTTCCATGTGCACTGAAAAGAATGTGTATTCTGCTGTTTTAGGATGGCATGTTTTGAATATATATGTTAAATCCATGTGTTCCAGTGTGTCATTCAAAGCCGTTGTTTTCTTGTTGATGTTCTGTTTAGATAATTTGTCCACTGAATTTAGTGGGGTGTTAAAGTGCCCTAGTATTATTGTGTTATTATTAATTAGTTCTTTTATGTTTGTTATTAACTGTTTTATTATTTGGGTGCTCCTATGTTGGGTGCATAACTATTTACAATTGTTAGATCTACTTGTTGGATCGTTCCCTTTGTTATTATGTAGTGTTCTTCTTTTCTCTTATTACAGTCTTTGTTTCAAGTCTATTTTGTCAGTTATACGTATTGCTATTCCAGCTTTCTTTTCACATGCATTTGCATGTTAAATATTCCTCCATCCCATTACTTTTAATCTGCAAGTGTCTTTAGATCTAAAATGGGTTCCTTATAAGCAACATATAGAGGGTCTTGATTTTTTTTATTCATTCTGACACTCTGTGTCTTTTTTCTTTCTCCAAATTTTTATTTAAATTCCAGTTAGTTAACATAGAGTGTAATATTAATTTCGCATGTAGAATTTACTGGTTCATCACTTACATACAATACCCAGTACACATCACAACAAATGCCCTGTTTAATACTCATCACCAATTTAACCCATCCCCTTGCTCACCTCCCCTCCAGTAACCATTAGTTCATTCTCCATAGTTAAGAGTCTGTTTCTTGGTTTGCCTTTCTTTTCCCCCTCATGTTCATTTGTTTTTTTGTATCTTAAATTCCACATATGAATGAAGTGGCATGGTATCTTTCTCTGACTTCTTTTGCTTAGCATAATACTCTCTAGCTCCATCTATGTTGCTGCAAATGGCGAGATTTCATTCTTTTTTTATGGGTGAATAAGATTCCATTGTCTTTTGATTGAAGCAGTTAGTCCATTTACATTCAAAATAATCATTGATAGATATGTATTTATTGCTATTTTATTGCTGTTTTATTACTTGTTTTGTGGTTGTTTCTAAAGATTTTCTCTGATTCTTTCCTCTCTTCTTTCATGTTTTGCTGACTTTTTTAGTTATATATTTGGATTTCTTTCTCTTTATTTTTTGAATACTTATTATTGGCTTTTGATACATGGTTACCATAAGGTTTGTTCATAACCTCTTCTCATATAGCAGTCTTTATTAAGCTGATGGTCATTTAAGTTTGAACCCATTCTTTTCCCCTTTCCTCCTTAAATTTTAGGTGCATGTTACTATATTTTATATCCTTTATTTGTGACTTATTGACAAATTTTTTACAGGATTATTCATTTTCACTAGTGCTTCCTATCTGTATACTGTCACTTTTGGTCTTTCCTTTCCACTTCACATGTTCCTTTTTAATGTTTCCTGCAGATCTGGTTTAGTGGTCATGAATTCCTTTAGTTTTTGTTTGTCTGGGAAACTGTTTATCTCTATCTATCTCTAAACTGTTTATCTCCTTCTATTCTGAATGATAGCCTTGTTGGATGAAGTATTCTTGGCTGCAGATTTTTTCCCATTCAGCACTTGGAATATATTATGCCACTTTCTTCTGTCTTACAAAGTTTCTATTGAAAAATCTCCTACTGGCTTTATGGGTTTCCCTTGTAAGTTAATGACTTTTTTTTTTATTTTGATGCTGTTAGAATTTTTTCTTTATCACTGTATTTTGCAAATTTAATTACATTATGACTTGGTGTCAGTCTTCTTTTATTGAATTTGATGGTGGTACTGTGTGCCTCCTGGATCTGGATATCTGTTTCCTTCCCTAGATTAAGGATGTTTTCAGCTATTATTTTTTCATATAAATTTTCTGTCCCCCTTTCTCTCTCTCCTTCTTCTGGGACTTCTATAATATGAACATTATTATGTTTGATGGAGTCATTGAGTTCCCTAATAGTATTCTTGTTTTGCATAATTCTTTTTTCTCTCTTTTGTTCAGCTTGATTACTTTCCATGGCTCTGTCTTCTAGATCACTAATTCATTCCTCTGCTTTTTCCATCCTGCTGGTCATTCCATCAAGTGTGTTTCTCCTTTCATTTATTGTACCCTTTATCTCTACTATGTTATTCCTTATCGTTGTGTTAAGGGTCTTATTCATGTCTTCCACTCTTTTCTGAAGTCCAGTGAGTATCCTTATTGTCATTGCTTTAAATTCTCTATCATGCATGTTACTTACATTTGTTTCATTAGATCTCTGGCTCTGGGCTTGTCCTCTTCTTTCATTTGGGATAAATTTCTCTGTCTTCTCATTTTCTCTGCCTCTCTCTATTTCTCTGTATTAAGAAAGTCAGCTGGGTCTTCTGCTCTTGAAAGTAGCGACTTTATGAAGAAGAGGTCCTGGAGTGCCTGTAGTGCAGTGTCCCTTGTTCCCCAGAGCCTTATACTTCAGGAGAGTATCTTATGTGTGTTGATTATGCTATGCTATTGTGCCTGAGTCACTTTTCATTTCCATGTAGTCATCTTCACTGACTCTCTGCCTTTTGTGGTGCGAGCTTGCTCTCTGTGGTTTTAGTAGGACCCAAGCAGTCCAGCTCTGGTGGGACCTGCCAGCTGGAGAAGTTGGGAGCGGGGTAGTGGTTTCAGCAAAATGTGTGCTGGGCTTGTAGTCCAATTCCAGGTCCTCTGAAGTGCTCTAGTGCCTGAGAGCTAGGTGTCAGGAAAGCCAGGGACATGAGGCTAGGTGCAGTGTGCAATGCTGGCTGGGGGCATGCTGCTGAGCACAGTGTGGTTTGGCTTGGTGTGATGGCTGGGGTGGGTGTGGTGGCTATGCCCAATGTGCAAAAATGGCCTAGGATGTGTGGCTTGGCATAGTGCAAGACAGTATCTATAGATACCCGGCTGGGAATGGCATGAGGCAGCTTCTGGGGATATGTGGCTGGGTGATACACACAAAGGTGTCTTGGGTGCACAGCCAAGTGTGGCACTGCGGATGTGCATGGCACTTGGTGGCAGCTGTGCACCAGGCAGCTGGTAGGGGGCATGTTCAGCTTTAACCAAATTTGCCCTGAGCCCAGGGCTGAGGCCAGCAGGCTTGGGGTGTACAAGTCTTCAGGAGAACTTGTGCATGTGGTGCACTGCTAGGTGGTTAGGTAGCAAGTGTCTGTGCAGCCCTACCTCCGGCATGTGTCCCTGTGCTTATGTTATGGGATGGGGAGGAAAAAGACTCCTTCTAGCTCCTTTGTTTTCAAAGTCCCCCAAGGTATTCAGAAATCAGCACGAACAGATCTGTCTCTCATTTGCCCTGGTGTCTTATAAACTGGTTTTTGTGTTGCCCCTCTGCACAGGCTGCTGTATCTTTAAGGGCAGTGACTGGCTATCACTGGTTCTCTGGGCTCCACCCCAATGTTGAGTTTGCTGACCTCTAAAGCTCCAGGTTAGAAGCCCCACTGGTTTTACAAGTTCATATTTTCAGCTCTTCTGGTTTTAGAGCCAAACTCTATGGGGATTAGTCTTCTCTTTGTGAACTCTGTGGTGGAAGGGCTGGTTTTTAGGCTCTCTCTGAGCACACAGCTTTTACCTCCAGTGGGTGGTCTCCCTCTGCCTTTCTGTCCTTACTAACCTTCTAGATGTAGCTTCTTCTCAATATTTAGTCATAGACTTTGTTCTTCTTCCAGTCTTCAGATTGCTGTCCAGTTTATCAACTTGGATGTGGATGATATCTCTTTGAAAATGGAGCGAGCTCAGGGTCTTCTTACCCCACCATCTTCCCAAAATCTGAGAATTTTGTCCTTTTAATTCAAGGAGCCATTTTATTCTAGATACATGCTTCATATAAATATCTGTTCCATTTCTTTCTGGAAGAAAAATGGATGCACTGAGGGTTTAAAGACTTCATTAATGTCAAAATGCAAATCAATGGCAAAGTCCAGAGTAAAGACCTAAGTGAGAATTCTTTTGCTTGACTCACTGACCATCAAACTGCACGTTTTAGAAGTTGAATGATTATCTGTGAGTAACCTATTAAGTCTGAGTTTCCCTACACTGGATGGTTTTGCTGAATGGCAAAATGAGCATTCAGAAATACCATTGTCTATGCACAACGTGGATTGTTAAGACCTGGCGCAAGACCTTTGTACCAACTGTCAACTTAGAAGGTGTTATTAGGCTCTCAGAGCTCACCGAACACTTTAAGATTTATAATTGATATCAACTGAAGTTGAAGGCAAAGATAACCTTCCTCCTTTGACTATAAGAGGGCCCTAGTTAGCTGTAGGGTAGGTATATTGAGTCATACTAGCCTTCTGCTGACATAGCAAGTGAGCACTTCCTGAATTCAGCTGATAATCTATGCAACTAATGAGTCTGAAAACACATTGAGGTGCTGGAGCTGGCACCAGGAAATCACCATTCCAAACTAACCATCTCTTATTAACCTTTTGGTGTTTCCTTTGTGACTCTAATTAGAGACCCCTAAAAGTATCTGCTTTGGATCTTTGATTTAAAATACAGTTTTCTAAGAGACACAGTCCACTTTAAGGCTTCCATTAGGGGATCCCTGGGTGGCGCAGTGGTTTAGCGCCTGCCTTTGGCCCAGGGCGCGATCCTGGGGACTCGGGATCGAATCCCACGTCGGGCTCCCGGTGCATGGAGCCTGCTTCTCCCTCTGCCTCTCTCTCTCTCTCTCTCTCTCTCTCTCTGTGTGACTATCATAAATTAAAAAAAAATAAAAAATAATAAAAGGCTTCCATTAGTATGGTGTCTCTCCTCATGAAGGAAAATGACTGACTTGTCATTCAAGAAAAGTTTGTGTTTAATTTATAATGTCCAATAATTTAAATGCCAGAAAAAGTTGCTTCTGTAGTTGGTATAATTTATGATGCTCTCCAGGTTCCAGTGGTACTGAAGTGGGTGGCAGATGTTTCTATCAGCATTGTGTGTTGACAGTCTGAAGGTACCCATTCCCAGCTTGTAGCCTTGCTTGTCAGACTGCCTGTCTGCCTTTTGCTTTGGACATAATGCCTTTAGGGCTTAGGAATGTTTTTTGCTTCCTTTTTGCAAGATGATGATCCAAGGAATGAGCATTGTACTGTTGGATGAAGGGAAGTCTTCTGTGCTGTATAAGAGCTGTGTAGTTCAAAATGATAGCTTATCAAATGGGCCTACTTAACATTGAAGCTATTACATTTGCATGGCAAAGATGAAGGGGCAAACATTTCTTGCTGCTGTAGTGTCCTATCTCATTCCATCGTTGGTAGATTTCACACCCAGATGTAAAGTGCATCACTGAGCAAAGGGCGTTGTGACATAAGTGTTCAAAGTATGTTGGACCCATGTCTTCATCCTGTGCTTTTGTTTATCCATCTCCAGCACCTTTAAGTGCCTCATTTCTCTTAAATAAAAATTATCTAAAATAAATGACTTGGGATCCCTGGGTGGCGCAGCGGTTTGGCGCCTGCCTTCGGCCCAGGGCGCGATCCCGAAGACCCGGGATCGAATCCCACGTCGGGCTCCCGGTGCATGGAGCCTGCTTCTCCCTCTGCCTGTGTCTCTGCCTCTCTCTCAATCTCTCTGTGACTATCATAAATAAATAAAAAAAAAATTAAAAAAATAAAAATAAAAAAAATAAAATAAATGACTTATATGACCCTTGAGGACAGAGTCTCTGGATGAGGAATTGGCTGTTTATTAAATAAGTGAGATTTGTGATGTTAGACATTATTTTATTTGATTTAGAAAAGGGTATTTCTTCCAGAAGCTTAATATTAATCATCTTGGATCTTTTAGAGATTAAAATATCAATACCAGAAATGTAGGCACAGAACTAATACTCTACTTGCAGCATTACTTAGAGCCCCTTTGATATCTTAAGTTTTCACTGTCATCAACATAGAATGTTTAAAGTGTTGAAACATCTCCAAAATAATTGTGTTAGGGAGTTCATGTTGTAATATATTATTTATCCCTTACAGCAACCCTGAGAGGGAGACAAACATAGAATTCCAAAAAGTTAACAGAGGAATGACAGCTATTTAAGCTTAGACTCAAAGTCAGAATCTTAATTGATTAACTAAGAAGAGGAAATTAAAATGAGGAGTTATGAGAGAAGAAAGATCCAAATATCTACAGTTGAAACTCAGGTTGACAGGGACAGGAGGGGCATAATCCAGACTTCCCTTAATAGGTACTAGCTAATCTTTATATGTACTGAGAATTCTAATTGTCATTAGAATCTTCTGGATAGATGATCTACCATGAATTCAGGCTCTAAATAATATGAGCAAGTCATATTGAGTCAGTGCAACTGCTTCTACTTTATTCTATTCTCAAGATTGACATCACTTGTCTGCCTGTAAATCCAAAGGCAAGCATAGAATCATGGTGACTAGGAGTAGAGATTTTGGAATAAGACAAATCTAAGGTCCACTCATATCTTTGGCACTTAATAGCTATTGACCTTAGTCAAATTACTTATTTTTTTCTTGAATCCTCAATATTCTCATCTGCAAAATGGGGATAAAATAAGTTACTTATCAGGGTGGTTGTGAGATGATCCAGGTAGGGTACTTAGTATACTTCCTGGTGCATAGTAAGTGCTCAAAACATAGAAAGTGCTGTACTATAGAGATTCAGTTAGTAAAATACCCTCTTTGCGTGATTTCAGGGACACCACCATCCAAAACCTCTTACCTATTTGCTGCTGTCTATGATCTGTTTAACAGAGGGCCAGGCATTTCATTTTACATTAACGGTTCAAACCTCAAGCAACCCTTGGGAAGAGGGAATGCATTTATTCAAATTTACACTAAGTTGTTAAATGACTATTAGATTGTTTCTAAATTTAGAATTTAGCCTATATGGGGAGATGGTTTCTAGAATATTGAACATTAAGAGTCTCAGAGGGGGGAAGCACAGAAAAGAGGTGCTAAAGGTGACAACCTTCTGAGTTTTCCCAGAGCCATCAATGTCTAAAGGAACATTGGGTAACTGTTACTTGATTTAGTCACTGTCAAATGTCTGGATGCTGAAAAGCTGCCTTCACTTTTCTGAATTAGCCCAGATTCTGGTTTGAGGAATTATAGGATGTCCACCAAAGGTTTTTATGAAACTTGGAAGAGAGGTTTGTGTTAATGTACATTATACAATGCACATACTCTTGAGCACCTGTGGTGAGGCAAGCAAAGCTATAATTCTTTTCTGGTGGCATTGACTCTGCTTTGCTCTCTCTGTGTAAAAATGTGCATGCTCCAACCCCCAGAGTTTCAGTCCTTCTTTCCTCCTCTCCCTTTCTTGCTTCACTGCTCTTAAATGGCTAATGGATGGCAGATAACATTTTGATTCATTTTTTTGGTTCCTACCTCATGCCAAGACTTTCATTAAGAAATAAATAAGGAGATATATTTTTCATTTCTAGTGTTCCTTTATAAAAGTTACCTTGCAAAGGATCCTTTCTATTCTTTTTTTTTTCTTTTCTGCAGGTGGACTGAAAAATGCACAGCTTTTACCTGAAAGGTCATATCTCCTTGTCATATGAATGAGCTCACAGCAGGTCCATAGTGACAGTGTCATCTAAGTAATGATGGGAACTTATGTGTCTTTGGATTTCTGCCCTTTTTTTTGTAGTGGAAAGAATGAATTTGTTAATGATAGAAAAGTCTCAACCAAAGTCTCTTATAAGATCCTTTCTATATAAATCTCAGGAGAGAGGCACTCAAATATACAGTTGATAAATGATTTTTTTCACTACTGACTTGTTTAGAGCTGATTGTCTTAAGGTAAGTTACATGGCTCATCTTCTCTGGTTATAGTGTGTTGAATTTAGCTGGCAGGGTGTGGTTTTGTAGCATAAAATGTTTTGGCTTGTAAAAGACCTTATGACATGTTTGTTTGGCAACAAATGGAGGTGGAGAGGGGTAGAAGAAAGAGGGTGAGGGAAAGGAAGTAGGGACAGATAGAGAAAAAGAGAGAGGGACGGAGAAAGTGAGGGAGAAGAAGAAGAAAGGGGGCACAAATACACAGAGAACTGTGTGGGAATTAGGGATATTAAAAAAGAATTTATAGGGACAAGCACTGTGTTTTTGAACAAAATTTTGAAAAACTTTCATAGCTTGAACATAACATTCCATGATCAATGTAACTAAGACTGCATAATTTTTGTATTCCTAAAAATCCAAATCTATGTGCTATATGAAAAATGCTAAAAAGATAATTACAGCCTTAAAATAATGCCATGTTTCCCAGGGGAAACTGAGAATTATGGTTTTCACTCTATTATTTATTCATCACAGAGCCCCAGATAAGTCACTAACCTCTCAAAATCTCAATTCATATATTTATAGATGGGCTGATGAGCAGTGTCGCAATAATGTTGCTAAGACTAATAACCAAAATGATATTTCTATTTGTATAATACCTTTTGTTAGTACAGTATATATGTGAATCGGATAGCTAGTTTTTTTTTTTTTCTTCTGTGTCATTCTCCTCCCTGGCCTGTTGACCTGAGCACTTTACTTTCAGCACAATCTAGTTTAGCAGAAAGAGAGCACTGACCTGAGAGTCTGGGGCTTTCATTTCTCATCATATTCTGCAAATTAATAGCTGTGTGACTGTATACAAGTTACTTGTCCTGTCTAGTTTTGGGTTTCTCATCTGTAGAATGGAGGAGTCTGGTAGTACTTACGTTATAGAGTGGCTGTAAGGATTAAATGAGATCATACATACAAGGCACTTAGAAAAGTGTTGATTCTATAGTAGACAGTCAAAGAATGATAGTGATAAGGTGAGGCTGATGAAGTCATTCTTCATTTGGCTTATTTTCCTTCTTCACTTGTCCATATCTTTTTTGTATGTTAAAATCTTGGGCAAAATTGAAGTCCTAGAAGAAAGAAATCTTTCTTGACTAACACTTTGCCCTGATTTCTCTTCTACTTGGCACATCTTCCACACCTATATACACAGTTTATATCACATTAATTTACTTTTTACCTATTTTTAATGTAAAAGGAGGGGATTGATAATTGTTAGGAGCCTTCAACTTCTAAGCTCTTTTATTCTACATTTTTGGTTCTGGGCACAATTTTTTTAGATTCCTGAGCACACAGCCATTTGCCAGTGGATCTGTAATGAGTGCCATACTCAAGTTAACAGATGGTATGGTGTGCTTGCTTTGAGGGGTAATTGCTCTTTCATCTTAATTTCATCCCTTTGGCATTCCTTTCTCTTTTAAAAAAAAGATTTTATTTATCTATTCATGAGAGACACAGAGATAGAGAGAGAGGCAGAGACACAGGCAGAGGGAGAAGCAGGCTTCATGCAGGGAGCCCAAGGTGGGACTCGATCCCGGGTCTCCAGGATCACGTCCTGGGCTGAAGGCAGTGCTAAACCGCTGAGCCACCTGGGCTGTCTGTCCATTGGCATTCCTTTCTTGAAAGCTGCTCAATGGCAATGTCATGAAACATGGGGTAAAAATCAAAGTGAAGTCTATTTTAGAAAAAAAATACAGTTAAAAAAAAAACAACTAAGGACCAGTGAAGTTCTTCCATGGGAGGGGCGTTTCACCCTAGTATTAGGAGCCAAATAAGTCAAAGGGTACAATGGACTTAGATTATCTGTTCATTCCTTTTATCCTAAGCAAAGTGGCTATTTCTAGTTGTTAATTATCTCTATTTTCCATAAATAAAATTTAAGACTTCTCCTCCTCCTTGGCTAGCATGTTACAGTTTTGCCTGTTCTTCTTAAAGTCTAACACTCTAAGCCAAATCTTGAGTTCTTTCTTCTATGGGGTCAATTGTAAACTGCTAACTTTACTACAGACTTTTCTTCCATCTTTTCTTCTCCCTCCCCCTCTCTCCACACACTTTTTCCCTTGATATATCTTGGAGATATTTTCAATGACATTAAGTGAGAATTTTTTTTTTGGTGTAGTAGTTCATCATTCCCTTATAGAAGGTTTTTATGGCTTCTTTTCATTTGGTACAGTTTTCTTTATCACTTTTTTCCCTCTTCCCACATAGCTCATAGCACACTAGTATGAGTAGAGAAGACTTTCAGTGAACAAATCTTGATCAGTTCATTGCTGTGAACACTACTGAACAACAAATGCCATCCACCAATGTTTGATCCTCGGGGCAGTTCTCATCTACCCCATTTTACAAATACCAGAGATGAAATGACTTATTCTTAAGATAGGGCAAGATGAAAGAGAGTTTGTGTTTACCAGCTTTGTTAATGTTACTCCAGGGCATTGTTCTATTTTTTCCTTTTTTTTTTGGTATATTTTTTATTGGAGTTCAATTTGCCAACATATAGCATAACACCCAGTGCTCATCCCGTCAAGTGCCCCCCTAAGTGTGTTCTATTTTTCCATTTGAAGTCTCAAAGCCTACTGGACTAGCAGGAAGTTCTGAAAGGACTACCTCCTCCAGTTTAGAAAGGATGTTACTTGGGGAAACTGCAGCAGAATATAACAGTGAAGCCAGAAAGATTGGAAAGTCAGAAGCATATATTATGAGATAGAAGGAAATAACTGGTGTGCCTAACTATCCCAGGAAGCATTTTTGATAATACCCAGGTGTATCCACAGTGGTGGCATCTGTATGGATACTGGCCTTTCACTTTGTTTCTTACATTTTACTCTTTGAGTGGGCCTGCTGTGTTATCTGTGTCACTGGCAATTCTGTTGACCACAACACTTCAATTGAATCACAGCTTGAGTGTTCTTGGTTTCATTTCCTCTAACCTTGCTGGTTTCTTGTTTGTGTTAGGGTTTAAAACTTTTTATTTCAAAAAATACTTGATGAAATTCAAGTCTTTAGCTTCTGTTCCACTCATCATTTCCTCTAATCTGGGCTGTTTTGTATCGAATGTTTTCACTAAGATAAATGCTATATGTTTTGTCAGATGGACCAGTCATTCTAGACTGTGGTGTGATATGAGCATTTTGGTGATGGCCATTTCTCAAAGATGATCTAAAAGATATCTTCCATATTGTTAAAACCCCCTGTGATCACTCTTTACTTGCCAATGGCTATTGAAAAATTCTTATTTTCCCCTTTTTATTGGGATTCTTGTGGTATAGGGGGGAAAGCCCTGATTCCGGCATCTGGATTCAAGTCCTGGATCTGTTACTAACTCCATTTGTGATCTCGAGCAACTTACTTTCTCTCTTTGGGCCCCAGATTTCTCATCTGCAAATGAAGAGAGTTTGGACTGGGATGATTTTTATATATAGGGGCTAATTACTGTTGATAGTTTAGGACTCTTTATTTTTCATTTAGTCTGAAAAGATTATTGGGGAACTGGAAGGGATTTTGGCTGGATTTTCCTCTGTATTTCTAAAGACCAAAGGAGGATGGGAAGTCTTAGTCATGGGGTTGTAAAAATCATTCCATTGTAGTGAGGGAAGTCAGTATGAAACACTGGTGAAGCTAGCTTGTGTTAAACATTCTGATTTTCTTTTTCCTCTTTGACTTTTGTTTGCATGTGTTTGGCTTAACTCTGCTTTTAAATGTGTGTATTTTTTATGGAAATGGTCCTCCTTTCCTTTTACGCCTGCTTCATGTTCTCATCTTCCTTCTCCCTTACTGAATCATTAATTTCTGAATAGTTTGCAATTTTCAACTTAATTAGGTCTTTCCCCTAAGTGAAGAACACAGCTGTTTCTTCCCTGTTGCTTTGGCAGCTGCCTCCTGCCTTTCCCAAGATGGAATCATTAGCTCTTTCCTTTGATTTCTTAGTTGGTCATTAGTTCAGGACTACTAGCCCATCTCCTGGTACTAGAACTCCCAAATATCATGGCTAGAGTTGCTCTGATAGCCTTTGGTGCCCTTCAATCTTTTGGGGGTTTAATTCTAAAGAAAAGATATTTAGCAGTCTTTCAAAGTTTCATTTGCCTCATTATCTCCTGTGATTCCATTCTTCAGCCTTTTGAGGTGCTACATCATCTATGAGGAGAATGTAACCTAATGTCCATGATGTGGTTTTGATAGAGAAATAGAGGATAAGAAGATCCTAAATGTACTTTGTCTCTGAATTAAATGGCCCCTATTTGTCCACTTCACAGATTTTTCACTACAATTCCTAAGAAGCCCTGTTGCCCATTGGTCTTTTCATTTTGCTTTTATGTACCTGTGTTTCAAAAAGTGATTGATGTTTTTCTCTAGATGCTTTGGCTTTATTTGCCCCTCTGGCCTTTAATTTTGTGATTACTCACTTTGATGGTTAATTGTTGGGATGTTGCCCTTACATCTAAATATCAAGTTAGTTTCCGTACTCTACTCCAACTCTCTTCTCGCATTATGCTTCCTGTTAATCAACCAAAAGCCTTCTGGATTGTTGGTTTAGCCATGTGGTTCCAGATGTGTTTGGTGAAGGCTGGTTTTGCTTCCTCACCTCAAGTGCCTCATTCAATTGAATTCTTCATACTCAGCATATTAGGTATCTTGTCAATATTTCCTTCTTAGGTCTAGATTTTAAATTTGAATACATTCTCTGTGTGTGGTTATTTTTCTCAAGTGATGAGATCTGTTGCAGCAGAGAGTCAGAATTAGCTCTGTACCTGGGAGAGAAAAAAGCACAGAGAGAAAGAGCACTGCTCACATTCTCAGAAGGAGTATTCAAGGGTGGACCCTTGGTGAAATTGTGTCAATGGTGTGACCATATCTATTTGCCAGCATCTTCTCCATTTGAGATCCATTATAGGCATCCAATGCTCCCCTTGGGTTTTCTTAGTTTCTGTCACCATTAACCTTTCTGCTAAGGGCCCTGCTTTCTCAGACTTTCTTTGCTTGTTTTCTGCTTCCCACATATAAACTTATCTGTTCCATGTTCCATTTCCCCAAGGTCCTAATTATTTGAAGGGACCTGTTGAACTTTCCCTTTGCAAATAGCATTTAATATCTTTTTTTTAATTGAAGTTTAGTTGACATACAATATTACATTAGTTTCGGGTGTACCACATAGTGAATTGACAATTCTATACATGATGCTATGCTCACAATAGTGAGTGTAGTTACCATCTGTCACCACATGATTTTATTATAATATTTTGACCATATTACTATGCTGTATTTTCATCTCCATCATTTATTTTATAAGTGAAAGTCTGTGCCTCTTAATCCTCTTCACTGATTTAATGGATGATAATACAAAGAAAAATTAATGGTGGCAAGTGGGCCAACAAAGCAGCCCTGATGAGGGTGGCATTTGGGTCACCAAGGCAGCACTGATGAGGGTGATGTCTTTAACATGGAGTCTCTCCCAGCATCTCATCCTTGATATCTCACCATCATTGGCCACATGGTCTAAGGATAAGGCCAGCTTGGATGCCATCTCTCCCAAAGAGTCAGAGTTTCCTGATGAATAACAATACTTAACATGTGGTGAGTTCTTTCTTTGTGCTGGGCATTCTTTAGCTTGGCCTACATACATTTCCACTTTAAACCATCCCATCAAACCCAGAAGGCCAGTGATATTATTCCTATCTTATAGATGGAAAAAAAAACCCAAGCTGCAGAGAATAACTAAGTAACTTCAATACAATAGGGGTCTTAAGTGGTAGAACTGGGACTTGAACTAGGCAGTGCTGCTCCAGATCCCATAGTCTCAGACCCTATGCTACCCTGCCTCTGGAAGAGAGATGGTGCCCTTTCCAAATGTGCACTTCACTGAGAAGAGCTGGATTCAGATGTGCTGTAGGGTAGTAAGTTTCCCTTTGACAAGGAGCAGATTAGGTCTTGAATTGCTCCAGTAGAGGTGACTTATGTATATGTCATTTTTTCTTGAGAGAAGCTTGCCTTTGGATCCATTGCTGCAGCAGAAAGTTTTGCTTTTGCTTTTCTGTACCCCCCAAATTAGCAGTGTTAAAAATTTTCTTCACCAGTCCCTATAACTTTGGGTACTCAGTGGGAATGGTTGCCAGATGCCTAGGGTCAAGCTTACACTCTATTTCCCCCTACTTTTGGAGCTGATGGAGCTGTTGGGAGGTCTCTCCATGGTGTTGGTGAACAGGAACATGGCAGACTCATGGGGTGGGGGTTCTATGAAGGGGAGAGAAGACTCACCCATGCTATCAAGGGCCAGAATGGCCAAAAACCCTGCCTCACTGAGGTAGTGCCAATATTTTCATTATAAGTAGCTTTTCCATCTAGTTGTATAATGAATTGTTTTCTGAGGTGGATGGTTGGGCTCCCTGTTACTACTGCTTTTCCTTCTGGGCTGAGCTTTTATTGGCTGTTGCTTGCTTACCAGCAGACAGAAAGCTTCACCCCGTGGGCTGCTGTAATCATGGTAATGAACACTCTGCTCAGGAAGGGAGCTTTCTCTTTCTTTCCCAGTAGCTGTTACCCCAACACTGAGAATGTAATATATTCGCTTATTCATTTATCAACAGGATTAAATCCAGAATGAAGCAGGGAGCAGTCTTACCCAATCTGTGCTTCGCATGTTTTCAAGGTCTGCACGATTCCAGCTGTGTAAACATGATTGAAGAACTTAGGAATTGCCTAACAGGGGATTGCAGTTTGGGAGAGGCCCATCATGGCTGGGCTGGAGCCAGAAATTCTTCCACCCACTCCAATCCACACCCTGTGAGGTTGGCTTGCTCAGCTTCTAGAGTCAGAAGTGAAAATGGGGCATCTGCCGTTAATTATACTGTCTCACTGCTTCTTATCAGTAGGGGATGAGAACTAGGTAAGGGCTAGGAAAAACTAAAGCCATATCCTCAAAGATGCTCCAGTTGTGGTGCTAGGAAACAAACCAAGGGAAGGCATTGGACAAAAATAAGAAAGCCCTAGGCAGCCCGAGTGGCTCAGCAGTTTAGCGCCACCTTTGGTCCAGGGCGTGATCCTGGAGACCGGGTTCAAGTCCCAGGTCAGGCTCCCAGCATGTGTCTCTGCCTCTCTCTCTCTCTCTCAAGAATAAATAAATAAAATCTTTTAAAAAAAATAAGAAAGCCCCAAATATTAAATATGACAATAAAAATAAAATATCAAAGTTATAGCTGCATCTATATTTCATTTGATTCTTTCTATGATCACTGGAAGCAAGAGCAGAAAAATACCATGTCCAGAGAGGACCAATTTGTTCTGATATCTGAACTCAGCTTTGTTACTGAGATTTGTTTACATAATGACTAGCTCAGTAATGCTAAAGACTTTTAATATATTAGCACTATTATCGTGGAAGGAGTTGTGATTTCTCCATAACAAATACAAATATTAGAGATCATCCATCTCATAGAGCCTGAGATCTGTCTAGTAATTATTCTGTTCCTCTAAAGAGGCATATGGGCATGCATATTCCTGAGCTCCAAGGTATGGACTTTCCGATTGGGGAAGGTCAGTGTTAAGTAAAACTAAGGCAGATGGCTTTCCACTGGGTGTGGATGCCAGGAAGAAAATAAAATAGAACATTACCTTTTAAATGTAGTGGGATGCTATTGCATTTAGGGATAACCTAATTGGTTATATCCACACGCAATACAACTGACTATTGAAAAACTATCTTCTGAGCAACTTATTTTATTTTTTAGCCTTTTTATTATTTTTAAATTATTTTTTGCTTTTGTATATTTTTACTGAAGTTCGATTTGCCAACATATAGTATAACACCCAGTGCTCATCCCGTCAAGTGCCCCCCTCAGTGCCCGTCACCCAGTCCAGCCTGCCACCCACCTCCCCTTCCACTACCCCCTTGTTCATTTCAGAGTTAGGAGTCTCTCATGTTCTGTCTCCCTCTCTAATATTTCCCATTCATTTTCTCTCCTTTCCCCTAAAATCCCTTTCACTATTTTTTATATTCCCTGTATGAATGAAACCATATGTTTGTCCTTCTCCGATTGACTTACTTCACTCAGCATAATACCCTCCAGTTCTCTCCACGTCGAAGCAAATGATGGGTGTTCATCGTTTCTAATGGCTGAGTAATATTCCATCGTATACATAGACCACATCTTCTTTATCCATTCATTTTTCGATGGATACCGAGGTTCCTTCCACAGTTTGGCTATTGTGGACATTGCTGCTATAAACATTGGGGTGCAGGTGTCTCGGCTTTTCACTGCATCTGTATCTTTGGGGTAAATCCCCAGCAGTGCAATTGCTGGGTTGTAGGGTAGCTCTATTTTTAACTCTTTGAGGAACCTCCACAGTTTTCCAGAGTGGCTGTGCCAGTTTGCATTCCCACCAACGGTGCAAGAAGGTTCCCCTTTCTCCATATCCTCTCCAACATTTGTTGTTTGTTTCCTGTCTTGCTAATTTTTATCATTCTCACTGGTGTGAGGTGGTATCTCCTTGTGGTTTTGATTTGTAGTTCCCTGATGGCAAGTGATTCAGAGCATTTTCTCATGTGCTTGTTTTCCATGTCTATGTCTTCTTTGGTGAAGTTTCTGTTCATGTCTTCTGCCCATTTCATGATTGGATTGTTTGTTTCTTTGCTATTGAGTTTAATAAGCAACTTATTTTAAAGCAGTGTCTCTGAGACACAATATTCTTTTTTTTAATGATTTTATTTATTTATTCATGAGAGACAGGCAGAGAGAGAGAGAGAGAGAGAGGCAGATACATAGGCAGAGAGAGAAGCAGGCTCCATGCCGGGAGCCTGATGTGGGACTCAATCCCGGAACTTCAGGTTCACACCCTGGGCCAAAGGGAGGCGCTCAACCGCCAAGCCACTCAGGCGTCCTATGGGACACAATATTCTTTTGCAGAATGGAAAGCCTCTGGTTTGAGAAGAAAAGCCAGTTTGGTAGAGTGCTGAGTTTTTATCATATGGGAAGTGTTCAAGAATAGGATGGGGAAGAAAATTCAATAAATTACCTTTCAATGCAATTTTGGGATGTCAGGGAAACAAGAGACTTCCTGGAAAGTTCTAGGCTATGATGTATACACATACATTCTTTTGTTCACAAGTTGTGGGAATCTGAAGAGGCATAAACAGGCCTCTATATTACCAGCAGGGCATATGGGAATCCTTACATCTTCTGTCATATCTAACCAGAGAGGGGGCCTGTCAATACCGTCCATGTGGTATGCCTGGAACTTAAGACTAGGATGCCTATTAGTGTTATGCTGAATGCAATGCTGTAATTGTAGCATGTGCAGAGCATCCTGTAACACTTAGATCCTGGATGCTTTTTTGAATCATTAGGTATGAGCACTATGGGTGCCATAATAGCACTAGAATTCTGCAGCTGAAGAGGAAACACATTTGGTTTGCACTTCATCTACAATCACTTACACTTAAGCTATTGATACTTGATTGGGATCTGTAGACTGCTGGGCTTGTGCTACGGGACTTCTAAGCATATTTGATGGATGGAACAGACAGGGAGGCTATAGATTTTGGCAAGCTGTAGTTCCCATTAGTCAGGATGACTGTATCTGACACTAGAGATTCCAGCTCACCAAAATGAAGCTTATTTCTCTAGGCTTTGGCTGATGGCCCAATGATATTAACGTGAAGAACAGGAGAGGACCAGTGTCACATTAGACTATGAATTTCCAATGAGCAAATAGTTGAGTAGTTTACTGAATACCCTGTTGATTTTGGGGGCGGACATAAATTCATGGCAGCTTTTTTAGAATTCAAAGGAACTGTAAGTTTTACATTTTTATCTTATTATAAATGTTAACCATTTACTCTCCTAATAGGGAAATGTGGTCTCTTTTCTTACAGGGTGTGCAGAGTATGTTTGTAGTTGTGCAGTTAATATTCATCTCCAAGTTTTTCTTGTAAGGGTTGCTGGGAACATAGCTTGATAAGGACATTCCAGACACAGCTGTTTCTAATATTTGGTGGGGCCCCCACAGAGGCATTAGGCTTATTGTGAAGGTTCCTTGGTGGGAAGGAGGAAATGTCCCAGAGAACATTTTTTTTCCATATTGGTGGATTTTCTGTCAGACTTGACCATTGCTATTGCTTCTGATTGCCTCCCTGTAGCTTCCCTGGAGATGTGAGTTTCTAGGCAGAAAGATTTGATGTGATGAGGAAAGGGCTACAAAGCTGACAGAAAAGTCTGAACAGAATGGTGAAACAAAAGGCTATTTTGGGCATGGCAGAAACAAGTTAAATACTATGAAATGGAGAAAAGGGAGATGAGATGAAAAAAGAGGGAAGAGAATTAATTCATGGGAGCACTTATTTCTAGGTGGGAATAAAAGGTCCACTGAACTCCAGGGGAACTTTCCTTTATGCAATGCCTGTGAATATGTTGAAGTTCTGTAAAGGCAATTCCATCTTAAATGCACTGGGGGAGCTGATAAGCTGCAGTTCGTGGATTACACTATCTAGTGCATAATCAATGTACTATTCCCATGCCCTGGAAAATCTGCAGGGTGTGGTCAGGAGAAAGGAAATAGAACAGATGGAAGATGTCCTCTCAGAGTTTAAGAGCTTCCTTAAACAAAGGCAAGATGTGAGCCTCCCCTTTTACACCTCCAGCAACCTTTCTGAAAACTACCTTTGAAATTGTCTGGCTTCTTCCCAGTTCCTCAGTAATTTCTGAAACATTTTAGGTACTCTGATTAGTTTTGCTTTTAAAAATAAAAGAAAGTTGGTTTGTGTGTGCTAAAAAAAGAATCATCTGGACAATCTGTGCCTATTTGGGTGGTGCACAAGAAAGGCGAACTCTTGTATCAATCTTTATTCCCTCTGTAAACACAGATGACCAAAAGCAAAGGCTGTTATTAATGGTAATGCAGACCAGAAAAAAAGGCTATTATTTTCAGTCTGTTGAACAATACAAAAATGCTTCTCAAGCACTGTGTTCAGATGTTTCTTTTTATTAGTCGTCACACAAGAAATTAGACTAATTTTAAAAAGTTCATTTTCCCACTCTTGTCTCTGTAAAATCATTACTCATGAGTGGTTTCTTTGTTGAAATACCGCTGACCTCCCATATTGGAATGGATAACAGGGTGTTAAATGTATAAACCTTTCAATTTGCATGAACTCTGGAAAAGGTGGGGGAAGCAAAGATTCCCCAGGAGAATAAAACCATTTGTCAATGTCCTATATAAGCATCTTATCCAGGAATCTATGTCAGCATTGCAATTCTGTGTTGTGTTGTGGTCTGTGTGTGTGTGTGTGTGTGTGTGATTAATAACAGGAAAGAGCTCTTTGAATGCCAGCAGGAGGTTTAGAAATATAATTCTGCATCTGCCCCACTCCTCTCCTTTCCAGTCTTTTTCTACCCCCTGCCTCCAATCCAAGACCATTAGGATATTGATAAAGGAGTTGGGCCATGTCTTAATATATGAGCAGATGATGATCCTTAGCTCTTCAGCTAGGCGCTGTTTGCATTTTGCCAAAGCTGATTATTTTATCTGCAGTTTTAATAAGAAGCCAGATTATTTTCTGTTCACTAACTGATAGAAGCAAATAAAAAAAATATTGCAAAGTAGAATCAAGATAAGAAAGCTCTAGGGCCAAAGAAGGCTTTTTCTTTAATTAATAATTTCAGTTTACTCTTAGAATATTTCTATGCTAGAATCCAACATTTATACTAAACAAGTCTGCACCCTCCCTCTCTGTAACTGCCAGATTGGAATCTCAGAATAGAAATCATGCAGGCTTGAATGAAGCTTCAAATTCTCTACTCTCGGTGCTGTCTTGTTTTCTGAACATAGAACTAGACTCCTCAGGGCTTCTCTAGACACAGCATGGTGTTTCTTCATTAGGTACATGTTTTGCAGACCTAGTCATGAGAGATTGGCATTTTAACCGACAAGGGGCAAAACACAATAAAATGGAGTTCAGGAGATGTAATGTCTTGGAAAAACAGAATATTATTCCAAGGGTGTAAAGATACATGATCTGTACTAAATGGACAGTGCATTTAAATTTCATCAAACTCGTTTTAATAACCTTTTTATTTGTTCCATTGATATATTTTGCAGCTTTATTGAGATATAATAGACATATAATGCTCCCTTGTTTTAACTTGTGAATGGAAATGAGTATTCAGAATGATGAGGACTGATGGTGGTGTGTGCACGTGTGTGTATGTCTGTGATATATTTCTGTGGCTACAATCTAGGCTTACTATGCATCAATACTTACATGGATTCTACTAGAATTGTGTCAGAGTGTCTTAACTCAGGTCATCTCCACCAAAAAGCCTTTTGCTACTCTTATATTCAGAGATGGGCCAACTCAGAAAAAGCCCTCACAGCTGTGGCCCAAAGACATTCCAAAACTTCTTTGATGCTTCAGCCAGAGCAGCCATACTTTCTTTCTTTCTTTCTTTCTTTTTTTTCTTTTTTTTTTTTGCCATACTTTCTTTCAAAGAAGAGTTGGACAAGCTATGGGCCAGGGGGTCATACAAGAACTGCCATGTGTTAAAGGTGTAAAGGATTTTTTTTCTCCCTAATAAGAGCAGCAGGACAAGCATAGGATGCCTTCAAATGATCAAGCTTCCCCAAAGAATAGATTAATTGGTCTCACTTCTGAATTTGTCTAATTGCTTTTGAGGCAACACCCTGAAAAATGGAACTTGCTCTTTCCTACTAGTATGATTTTTTTTAAAGATTTTATTTATTTATTCAGGAAAGACACAGAAGGAGAGAGGCAGAGACACAGGCAGAGGGAGGAGCAGGCTCCATGCAGGGAGCCCGATGTGGGGATCCTGGAACTCCAGGATCACACCCTGAGCCTAAGGCAGTTGCCCAACCGCTGAGCCACCCAGGTGTCCCTCCTACTAGTATGATTAAGTGGACACCTGAAAAAAGAATAATTATGAGTATTTCTAAGGAAAAGAGCAAAAGAGTCAAACTGAGCATTGTCCGTGAAAGATAGAGAATGACAAGTAAACATAGAAGGTGGTGTTTGATCCCTTCAATTTTGGTATTCATTATTCATAGTTATTATTCAGAAATCCCAGCACAAATGTTAGCCTGCACCCCAGTGACACATTTGCATTTTATTTTAAGTTGATTTCTACCTGGTTTTGCAAACAAGGATTTAATGGTTTTGCCTGTCTCTCTCCCTCTCCTGCTGTAGCTATAGCTCGTCTTTTTCATCGACTGACTTCTATCCCTTTCACACTCTTTATCGCCATCATCTGTTTCATTCCCTTATCCTAGATTCATTCATTCCCCACACCCCCCATCCTCCCTCCCTCCCTCCCCCTAATGTTCTAGGAGAAATGATTTCTAACACGTAAAAGTGATATTTGAATAGATTCCCCTAAGGCAATCAATTTACTTTTAATTTGTCTGGAACTAAGCTTTTCTTTGTTGCAATGAGGAAGGATTGAAACTGCTGTAAAATTTATTAGCTTCCAGGAAGATATTTGAAATGAATTTTTTTAATGATTGTGCTGTTTGCTGTACCCAGAAGCGGTGTCATAGCAATTACAGTATTCCAGATGGTTGCTGAAGTTACACTGCAACATGAAGATAATGCCAGACTTTTCGCTGAGGCTTTTGTTGGTAATGAATAGTCAACCTAGATAGTTAATAGATATTAGTCTTTCTGACATTCCCGTGTGCCTCCAGAGTCTGTTTCTAGTGACTCCTACCTAGCTGATGTCATGACATACACTATCTTTTTGAATCATTGTAAGGGACAGTTATTGGTTTACTGAACACTTTATTTTCCAAATGTGAAAGAAGTGATTGGAGAATTGCAAATGTTGTTTCTTAGTTTTGTCACTCAGTAACAGGAACATTTTGGCAGTCAGGAATCTTCAAAGAATTTAGAAATCACGGTTGCACCATTTTTGACTCATGTATAGTATTGCCTGAATGTCCTGGGACTTGACTGAAGGAAGTGTCAGTTTCTGTGAAGAACACCAGACTTTTTCTCCCTCCAAAATTAAATTTTCTTTTTTTAAAAAATTTATTTTAATTTATTTTTTTTCAACATTAAATTTTCATTAAAAAAGGGAAGTTTTTTTTTCCTCCTGGCTAACCTACCCTGTCACTCCTGCTTTTTTTTTTTTAAAGATTTTATTTATTTATCCATGAGAGAGAGAGAGAGAGGCAGAGACACAGGCAGAGGGAGAAGCAGGCTCCATGCAGGGAGCCTGACGTGGGACTCTATCCAGGGTCTTCAGGATCACATCCCCGGCTGCAGGCGGCGCTAAATGGTTGAGCCACCCGGGATGCCCTCCCTCCTGCTTTTTTACCAGTCTTATTCATGCCATCCTCACTGTGTGTTCTGTCTAATCCCCTGAAGCTCATGACCAACATAAGAGTGGGTTTTTTTTCTCAAGCTAATGATCTGTTAGCAATTTCCTTATTTTCCAGGAAAGAGTAAAACCAAGTTGGCAGCGACTTTAGTTCAGGGCTACTTGTACACATCATATGAAGGCTCTGTCTTGCCAGCAGCAGCAGAACTACCTGTAGGATGTGTGAAACAGTCTGGCTGTTTTTAATCTACACAAAATCAAACAACTGGTTTGAACTCTTCACAGAAGTGACTAGGTGTTGTAGGTGTCCAACGGATATAGGCTAAGAGGCTTAATTCTGTGGATGTTTTAGAATGAAACATTAAAAAAAAGGTTCCACTTTGCTCAGAGTTTCAGTATTTCAGTGTTCCTCCTTTTGGGGGAATTGTTCAATGGCCTTCTTTAACACCTCATATTTGACTTGTAAAAATACTTTTTCAAGGCACCAGGGTGGCTGAGTGGTTGAGCATCTGCCTTCGGCTCAGGTCATGATCCCCTGTCATGGGGAATCAAGTCCTGCATTGGGCTCCCTCAGGGAGCCTGCTTCTCCCTCTGCCTAGGTCTCTGTCTTTCTTTCTGTTTCTCCCATGAATAAATAAATAAAATGTTTTTTTTAAGATACATTTTCAAATAGTTTCTAAGCACCCAGGTGAAGGCCAGCACTTTGTCACATGATTTTCTTTACCACAGAAGCCAAAATACAAAGATTCCAGTTTAGTCCATTTCTGCTTATCTTGGTCACCATGAATACCTCTTATTTCTTAGTCTCAATTTTCCAGGCAGCCTTCTGCTTCATTTCCTTGTTCCCCATGCATCAGCACAAATGATGTATACTTACATGCATCTTGAAATCTCTTTTTTGTGGGTTGAATGGAATTGAGTCCTAGTAGAAAAATGAAAACTCCACAAACTATTGTGATTGTACCAATTGCAACTTAGAATTGTATGACTTTACATGCTACACTCTCATCTGCCATAAATATTCAATTCTCAAGCACTTCTACTTCATTATGCTTTAACTTTCTCTCTTTGACCAGCTCAGCATTGAAGATGATTCAATTGCTTTGAATTCTGGAAGGGGCATCTTTTAATGTATTTTCCAGTTGCACTGGGAGTAAGTGATTTCAGATGCATAGATGGTGAATGAGAAGAGAGGCTTATATGCCATTTGGCATCACAGAGGCCAAGTGATGGGTGGCACTTGCTGATTGATGCTGATCTGTTAAATGGTCTAGGACAAGATTGGGGTCCATCAGTTTTTGGGTTTGCTGGTTTTTTTTTTTTTTTTTGCAGCCATCCATTCCATCCAAAGCTAAAACATTACTTTACAGATTCCTGCTATATGACTAGTTAGCCCTCCTGAAAATACCAAGCTCTGCTAATCAGGGCTGCCTTTTTTCTTTGCCTATCTGCTGTCTTTTGGCAACATCCTTTTGGCAGGCTCAGGAACTTTGTTCCTATACCCTATCCCCACCATGCCTTTCCTAGGTATCTCTCCCTCTAGACATTTGCAGCCTTTTTTTTAACCCCACAAAATCTCTCCTATCCTGGGTTCCCTTCACCCATGATTTTGCTAGATGACCAAAGAAAACCCAATGATCTCAGTTTGGCAGTGGATTCCTTTATTTTCACAGGGACCTTAATGCTTGTACCCAACTGAATGAGAGATGTGAGAATTTCTTTCTGTGTCAGAATGGCTGGTCTTTGGATAGCTCTTCTTTGGCATCCATCAAATAATGCCATGTAGGTGTTTTGAATACCAATCACAGTTCTGGCGTCTTACCCCTCCTGCCTGTTGCCTGTCAGACCATAGTGCTGTAGGAAGGGCTGCTAACAACGAGTAGAATGCTAGGGAACAGGACAATAAAAAGAAAGCATTAGGGAGGAACCAAAATGGCAGAAAATTCTGAAAGAAAAGGAAGAAGGGCATGAGAAAGAGACAAGCAATTGTTCATAGCATGATTTGTGATTTACTTATTACACTAGAGTGGCTGCAGAGTAGCTTGGTGTCATTGGTTCATGAATCTCTGGGAATATCTCAGCCTTCACTGATGTGCCCTTGAATATTTTATAGATGGAACTCCCAACTTTTCTTGCCAAAACTTTGGGTCTGTTAGAAAGTGAGTGTAAAGCCCAGATAGTGCTTCCAGCTCCCCTTCCTCCCTCCCTCTCTCCCTTCCTGGCCTTAATTTTGCCATACATATTTTAATTAGTTTTGCCAGAAAGAGTCAGCATCTGCAATTGGTCTACTAAAAGGCTCACTATAGGGCCCAGTTTGGATTTATATTTTATAGGAATTAGCAACAGTTTTGTTTGATGCCAAGAAATAATGCTTGATCTTTGAACAGCACATTCATTTCCTCAATAGATGCTTCTGCTCATTTATTGTTACCTTATCAGAGTACAGGTCCTATTAACTATTGTTAGAATTGAAAACTCCAAGGCGGACATCAAATCATGACACATCTCTTTAAAACCTGCACATAGTGTTTAGGAAACCACTGAGAGGCTAAGATGACACTTGACTTTAACGTTTCTCAAGTGCTATATTTATTTTATTGTTTCTGACACAGCTACCTAGTGTTCTTTGTTAAGTTTTTGTAGTTTCTACCAAATAGAATAGTAATTTCCACTTTTAGGAGTTGTATCAGTAGCATAGTATCTGGTGTGTTGACCAAGGTTCTTTGTTTTATTGCTATCACTCATATATCTTTTGTAAAAAAGATTGTTTTATTCATGAGAGACAGAGAGAATGAGAGAGAGAGAAAGAGAGAGAGAGAGAGGCAGAGACACAGGCAGAGGGAGAAGTAGGCTCCATGCAGGGAGCCCGATGTGGGACCCGATCCCGGGACTCCAGGATCACGCCCCGGGCGGAAGGCAGGCGCCACACCATGGAGCTACCCAGGGATCCCATCATATGCCTTTTTTTTTTATCCAATTAAATTAAACTGTTACAGAGTACCTGCTCTATGCTGGACACTATGCCAGCTTCTGTGGGTATGGGAGGGATCAAAATAGATATAATCTTTGCTCGTTTTGAATTTATATGCTAGCACTGGATATAGATACTAGACAACCATAAGGAGTGCTATAAAAAGAGGTGGTATACAACATACCCTAGTCTATCTAAGAGATCAGGGAAGGATTCCCTGAGAAAGTTAAATTTAATTTGAGGTTTCAGGGATAATATATCAATTATAAATAGTGTTCAACTGCTGGTAATAAAGATCCTCCTCTCCCACGAAAGAAAATGAATCAATGGCTAAGAGGGAGGCTTATTTTTCTGCTTATATGAAAGAACTTCAGGTCTAGTGAGGTGAATCTACAATATCTTTGATATCTCAGAGCTCTTCTGTCTGTCTGTTCTGCTTTCCATAGCTTCAATCCTCAGAGTTCCCAGTAGTAAGATGGATACTGTAGATCTAGCCATTGTGTCTCCATTCCAGACAGGACAAAGCAGGATGGAATAAGGACAAAAGGGTCCCCCAGCTACATCACCCCCTCCTCCTTTTAAGGAGTTTTTTTTTTACATCCTGCCTTCATAACATCAATCACATGGCCACACCTATCTATAAGAGAGGCCAGGAAATCCAGTTTTTTAGCTGGCATATTGCCAATCCTAAGAAAAGAGTGGTTCTATTCCTAGATGTTAAATGGAGGTATGGATATTTGGTGGGCAGTTCATTATGTGTGCTTCAGATGAGTAAGAGTTAGGTAGGTCAAGAGGGGATATTTCCTAGCAGTTATGTTTTCTTGATTATAGGCATACATGACAAATTTTGACAACACTTAACCTGTTCATAATTGGCGCTCCCATTCCTTCAACTATATCTTCCAAAACTTGGCCCTGCTTTTGTTGTAGATTATTTTGTTCAGAGAATGATGCAGATTGAGCTAAGTGGATACATATGAGTACAACCTAGGAAGCTTTTCTGATTTACACATCACTTGGCTTGTAGGTTATGTTACCACTGCTACTTAGAAGGAACTAACTACTTGGCTCTTAGGAACTGGAACTCACTTTTACTTTCCTTTTCTGCCTCATTGACTGCAGATCACTTCTGAGGAGGTGACACATTGCTCTTGTAACTGATACCTTGAACTATTTTAGTGTTAGAGTTTTGTCTCTGATCATTGGGATCTTTGAGTTAAATACATCCAAACTCTGAATCACAAGAAAGAGCTGCAGCATTATTGAACACATCCATTGTGTCTGGACATCTATACAAACCCAACAGAGCCCCTCAGCTCTTCTATTCCATCAGGTCTTTGAAAGTTTTAGCAGAGTCTGAGATGATGTTTTCATCATTTTCTTTTTTTTACTTTGGGGCCATGTGTAGGCTTTTTCTAGTGAGGAAGCACATTGTTTGCCTCCATCTGAAGAGACAGTGGTTTTATGAGGAGGGTAACAATTGCCCCAAAAAGTTTTCCTAATATTTGCACAAAACAACATATTCTCTTCTTTTGCTATTTGAACTACTTCCTTATCCATCATATCTTAATCATTGCTCTTATGCCTTTTATTTAAGATGTAATTTTTTTTTTGCCAGACGTTTAAGGTTACTCTCACCAAGGTCCCTAATGACAGATGACAAATACATATGACCACCTACATTGAGGAAGCTTTATTTTCTCTCTGTGTTTTCTTTTTTTTATGAATTTATTTTTTATTGGTGTTCAATTTGACAACATATAGAGTAACACCCAGTGCTCATCCCATCAAGTGCCCCCCTCAGTGCCCATCACCCAGTCACCCCTACCCCCCACTCACCTCCCCTTCCACCACCCCTAGTTCGTTTCCCAGAGTTAGGAGTCTCTCATGTTCTGTCTCCCTTTCTTATATTTCCCACTCATTTTTTCTACTTCCCCCTTTATTCCCTTTCACTATTTTTTATATTCCCCAAATGAATGAGACCATATAATGTTTGTCCTTCTCCGATTGACTTATTTCACTCAGCATAATACCCTCCAGTTCCATCCACGTCAAAGCAAATGGTGGGTGTTTGTTGTTTCTAATGGCTGAGTAATATTCCATTGTATACATAGACCACATCTTCTTTATTCTCTCTGTATTTTCAACTTTTTGTCTAAATTTGATTTAAGGACTGGCTTTGAGATGTGTGTCCCACTTCCAAACGTATACATTTTATTCATTCATTCATTCGTTCGTTCATTCATTTATTTTTGCAAATCTTAGGGACAAGTTCAGAATTAGAGAAGACCAATTTGCAAATTCCTCACTGACCCCTAATTATACGTACATTTAAATTATAGACACCTGCCGCCATTTATCTGTACCTGGTAATGTCTTTGAATTTCCACAACTGTGTGTGGATTTTAGAGGTTTACATTTTGCCTTGCGTAGGCTCAGGTCAAGATGTAACAAGGTATAGAGGCATAAATAAGCATATAAGAGGAATCTTAGCAGGGAACTAGTGAATTGTTAACTGACCTCTGTTTCAGCTGGAGCCAGGATCTTGACAATTTTTTTTGACAGCTAATTTTTACAAAATGGTTCAAAATGGATACAAAATGGTTCCTCTCTACTCTTATGCCTCCATCCCTAGCCACTATACTACATGATGGCAGGCAAATAACCTCTACCGGTTCTGTGCAATTCCAGAAGTAGTTTCTTCACATTTTTACATCTGGTCTGTCTTCATTGCTGTTCTTAGGGGGCTTTGTATTGTGACTTTCTCACCTTTAATATGCAGTTTCCTTACTAAACTGAAGTTTTGGCTTTTGAAAAAGTAATTTATCTGCAATACATTTATGAATGTAGATTACCTTTGGCTGGGAACACATTCTTCCTGTCTGTCTATATTCAGCATGCTTTCTTTCCTATTTTATATGGCTATAAATACTAAAGTTAGGTTAGATTTTGTTTTAATTGAATTGACACAAATGTCATCAAGTGTTGTTCAATACTAAAAATGAGAAGCAGCAAGTCACTGCCCTTAGTAAGAATTTCAGGAAATAAAGATATCAAATCTAAGCCAGGGGTGAAACATTGTGAGTAAATGAGTCTCTAAGATTCAAGTCTTTGCTCACATTGAGGCAAGAGCAATGAACATATAAGTTCACATAATTAATCCAAAAAAATTCCTATTTTTTAAACCTCATATAGGGCTGATATAGGCTTAGTGAGTTTGGTGGGTAGGCTTATTATCACATTCCCGGAGGAGCGGAGTTTATCTTTTCCTCTTCCCGGAGGGTTATTTATCCATGTAGGCAGTGGGTAAGTTGAAATCAAGTACTATCTTTGCAGAGAAGCTTCTAAGACTGAGTTCCCTGCTCTGGTCTTCCTAAATTCATAAGATCTTACAGGTATCTGTTTCTAGGACCTCTGCTCTTCTTTTGTGTGTGGTGGGGATCCAGGTCTTCCCATGCTATTTATTTGAAGCAGTCTAATATGGGGACGAGCACTGTGCTTGCCTTCAGTGTAACACATGGATGGCGTTCTCCTACTTAATTGTGTTGAAAAAAAAAAAAAAACTGCATCTCCAAATTGGAAGGCAACTACTTGATACTAAAAACTTAAAAGGAAATGAGAGCTGTATGTTCAGTTCATTGAGATGATCTTGCTAGATTATAATTCACCACTGTTCTACTTGAGGTGTGTGAAAGTGGCCTGTAATATCAACCTGAAGGTCGCCTGAGGTTTTTCTCTTAATGGCTTGTCGTATGTCCATGGTTCTAGGGTTCAAAGACCAAGTTCTTCATGCTTTTGTGCTGTAAATTAGGGGAAAAAAGAACAGGGATCTCATAGCCTTCTGGACATTTTTTTTTTCCTTTTTGCTGACTTCCAGGAAACTCTTACTCAGATTTATAGAAATAAAAGCTAATTATTAAAATGTTCCCCCGCTTGCACCCCCTTAATCTTCACCTCAAAACAAATACACTAATTCTTTAGAGTTTTTACCTTGGAAGTTATATGGATTTCAGAGGAGATGGGGAGGATAAAACATCTTTTTGGGGGACTCTGAACATGGTATTCTGTCCTACTGGAGGGATCTTGGGGCTTCCTAGGAAAACACTGCATTTAGATGAAACTGATTATGGGTGGATCATCTGTACACTCTTCCACAAATGTTTGAGTCTATACAAAGTAAACGTTTCTTAAGTTTGTTCCAACATGTTTTCCTTACTTTCGTACTTTCTGTCTCCTAGAAACATACGCATTTTGAATGATGATAGGCTATCAGATGGCAACACTGAGAATTTGCAGGGAAGAGGCAGAGAAAAGGCTTTGAAAACTATTTTGTAGAGGTGGTCATGCAACCCACATGTGGAACTATGCTGGAGTTTGCAGAAGCATTGCCCTACCTATGGTGGAAGGCACTTATCTTATTGGTGATAATGCTCATTTGTTATTTGGCTTCGTATCTGCAAAATTCTGAGTGTTTTATTCTCCACCACTGAAAAGGAGCATAAAATGGCCATCTTAAAGATAAATTGGCAAATTGTGTCCCAGTACACTGAAAGGGTCTGAACTTTGATTGGCTTTTCAGTAGTTTAAAGTAGGTCAAAGGCCATTTTGTGTTGTGTTGAAATCTGGACTCAGCCTGGAGTAGGCCATGATATTTAGCTGCTTCCAATGCCTTTTTTCCAAATGATAAGGTATACATCCAATTCAACCATTATTTCTTGAGCCTCCCATTGTATGTGCCCATTTACCAAAATAACCTTTGGTAGATGAAACAGAACAGTGCCTCTTTACTATCCCATTTTCTATTTAAAAATAAGAAACAAACAAAGAAATACAAGTGTATAAAGAAAGATGTGTTATATATAGACTGTATCAGGCAAGACCCTGAATTTCAGACTTCTTCCCCCAGCAAAAAAAGCAATCACAGCAATATCAACTTTATTTTGTCATGCTTTTTTGTTTTCATCTTTACAGTCTCTCCTTATCTCCCTACCTCCTCCAATTCTGCCCCAAGGTTTTCTGTAAATGTTAAACTGCTCGTATCTTGATGCACTATACAATGTAATAAAAATTTTGATTAGGTAATCCTCATACAAGAATGTAATATACATTTTCTTAATGTACTGTTGGATCCTATTGGCTAGTATCTTGTTGAGAATTTTTGCATCCATGTTCATCAGGGATATTGGTCTGTAATTCTCCTTTTTGGTGGGGTCTTTGTCTGGTTTTGGAATGAAGGTGATGCTGGCCTCATAGAATGAATTTGGAAGTACTCCATCTCTTTCTATCTTTCCAAACAGCTTTAGTAGAATAGGTATGATTTCTTCTTTAAACGTTTGATAGAATTCCCCTGGGAAGCCATCTGGCCCTTGACTCTTGTGTCTTGGGAGGTTTTTGATGACTGCTTCAATATCCACCCTGGTTATTGGCCTGTTCAGGTTTTCCTTTTCTTCCTGTTCCAGTTTTGGTAGTTTGTGGCTTTCCAGAAATGCGTCCATTTCTTCTAGATTGCCTAATTTATTGGCTTATAGCTGTTCATAATATGTTTTTAAAATCGTTTGTATTTCCTTGGTGTTGGTAGTGATCTCTCCTTTCTCATTCATGATTTTATTAATTTGAGTCTTCTCTCTCTTCTTTTTAATAAGGCTGGCTAATGGTTTATCTATCTTATTAATTCTTTCAAAGAACCAACTCCTGGTTCTGTTGATCTGTTCCACAGTTCCTCTGGTCTTGGTTTCGTTGAGTTCTGCTCAAATCTTAATTAACTCTCTTCCTCTGTGTAATATACGTAAAAATAGATGTGGAAAACTAGGGCTACAAACCAGACATTGAGATGAACAATTTTCCAATGGATAAGCAGAAATTAACCCTGGGTCCATGCTTTGATGAAACCCATGTAGAAAGCCTCTCTGAGAGTCAAATTAAAGCCTTATCATTAAATGAACCTGATTTGAGAAGAGAAAAAAATGTCTCACCAATAATTATGAATTCTAACTGCTGAGTTCTTCTATGTTAGGGTTAAAGTAATCCAGGAAAGCTATCTTTAAGAAATATGACCGTAATAAAACTGCAGATGAGAATAAGGAGGGATGGCTAGTGGAGTATAATTAAATGATGCTCAGCCTGTGAGTGATATGTGCATAGGGTCATTTGAAACTTATGGGTCGGTTGAAAGGAAAAGATCTCAGTATATTCCTTCTAATGGGAAATCAAGTCATGTAAATAACTTCGTGAAGATATTGGCTGGTAGAACTGATGGTCAAAAAAAAGTAAAGTGATTGGGTTTTTGAAGAACATACCAATCTTTTTTTTAAGATTTTATTTATTTATTCATGAGAGACACACACACACAGAGAGAGAGAGAGAGAGGCAGAGATATAGGCAGAGGGAGAAGAAGGCTCCCTGTTGGGAGCCTGATGCAGGACTCGATGAGGGACTCAATCCCAGGACCCTGGGATCACGCCCTGAGCCAAAGGCAGATGCTCAACCACTGAGCCACTCAGGCATCCTGCATGATACCAATCTAAAATTAAGTAGGTGGAAGCATAGTTTTCAGTGCTGTTGCTCAAAAATATGGCCAAGGCTTCTCAGATATACTGACTGTTGGATTCTCTGCTCTGCCCCCATTCCCTATTCTGTTGGAACCAATTTCAAATGCAATTGAGTTTTAGCAGGAGTTGTTGATAAAAATGCTGACTCTCAGCATCTTGATACTTCAGGATAACCTTTCTTTAATATACATTTTTTTTTCATCATAACGTGTTTCCCTTTAGGTTTCCCTTTAGGTTAGTTTTGTCAGCAGTAGGAACGACAACAAAAATAATAATAAAAGAGAAGAGTATACAGGGGGAGATCTACAGCCTTTAAAAATCCAATTCTTCACACTTGTCCCAAAAGGCAATAAAGGACTATCTAAAAGTGTCATTTCCCAAAAGGGCCTGTGGGTACCTAAGAAACCAGAACACTGGGGAGTAACAAAGATTCCTGGGAAAAGCTGATGTAATTGACATTTTATTTTCTCCCAACAGATCAGAATGAAGGCTTTCATTGCCGGGAAGAATGTCGGATTCTTGGCCACTCTGACAGGTGCTGGATGCCCCGGAACCCCATGCCCACCCGCTCCAAGTCCCCTGAGCATGTGAGGAATGTCATCGCGCTGTCCATTGAAGCTACTGCTGCTGATGTTGAGGCTTATGATGACTGCGGCCCCACCAAGCGGACTTTTGCAACCTTTGGAAAAGATGTCAGTGAACACCTGGCTGAGGAGAGGCCCACCTTGAAAGGCAGGAGAACTGTCGATGTGACCATCTGCAGCCCCAAGGTCAACGGCGCTATCCGAGAGGCTGGCAATGGCTGTGAGGCTATTAGCCCTGTCACCTCCCCCCTGCACCTCAAGAGCCCTCTGCCCACCAAACCCTCCGTGTCTTACACCATTGCTCTGGCGCCCCCGGCTCATGATCTGGAGCAATATATCAACAATGGCCCATCTCGTCCCTCTGAAGCTGAGCCTCGTGGAGCTGACAGTGAGAAAGTCATGCATGAGGTCAACCCCACTCTGAAGGAGGGTCGTGACAAAGAGTCTCCTGGTGTGAAGCGTCTGAAGGATATCATTCTCTAAAGCAGTCTCGGGGAAGAACAGAGAGAAACCATGCTGGTTATCGAAGAAGCAGTGGCTGGTTGTTTTAATTGCTCACCAATGGTTGGTTCTTGAGTGGCTGTTATTTCAGAGCTTTCCCTAAATGTATTGTTTATAAGTGACTATCATTCTGTGACAATCCCTCTCGTTTCAACAGGCAGCAGGGGTGTTCAGTTGGAGCAAATTAGCTTTGGCTTGAGTTGTTCACGGGGCCTTGATGTTGGGGAAACAGAGACAAATTCAGTTGGGAAAAGTATTATGTATTAAGTGTTTGAATTTATATATTTTTCTATGTCAAATTATTATAAATTACCATTGTGGAGGATTACATTTAAAAAAAAACAATAACAAAAAGAAAGCTCTGGACACCTTTAATAAGCTTGCCACTGTTTTGTAGTGTAGACAAGTTAATGGTCATTTATAGTGTACTATTCATTGATTCAGTGATGTGAAATTGAGCCCCCAAAAGGTTGTTTCTGAACCTTGAGTACTTTCCAATGCCGCTACTTTGCTGTGGACACCCCTGCTTTAAGAACCCTTTTGCTAGCTGTGCTATTGTTGTATTTGATATTGCAAATTGCTATGTATGTGGTGATGGCAAAAGGCTTTTAGAAGTTGGTGTTTTTTTCTTAGAAAAAATTAAAACTACAGACAAAAACAAAGTGCAACAAACTGAGATGGCAAGTGAATGAGCAACACCACACATATAGATTGAACACTTGGAGGACACTCACTCACGGAGGCTACCCACATAGTGGTTACTCACCACCTTGCAGAGTATTTCTCCTGCCTTTCAGTCTTCTGCCGAGATCAGTGATAGATCATCACAAAAAGTGGTTTTTGGATATTCTGCTATCTACTTTACAGTTGTCAGAACTACTATGCTGAAAGTTTTATGACATCAGTTTTTTAAATTTTCAGGCCCTAAATGGGAAGTTATCCATTTCCAGGCTTAGAAATTCCCTGTATCCAATCGTCTAAAACTCAAAAAGACTGAATCTATCTTGAGATCTAAATTAGCATCTTTTCAGATGCACTCTTCCTGATTCGGTGTTTCCCAATCACAATTAGAATTAGACTGCAAAGCATGTCGGGGGCTGGAATTGAGAACTCCGTGTTGTTCTATATTGTAGGATTATAAATAGGAATAGAGTAAGCAGTACAAAGTGTACATTTAGGAAAAGACAGGTAACCAGTAACAGCATCACTAATCCAATTACTGTGCCTTCTAAATGGAGACACTTGGACACTTGAACTCGTCTTTTTATGACTAATACTTTTTTAAAATTAAGAATGTGAACAGGAAACTATTAACATGAAAATCCTTTAGATTTAGCTAACTCTTTGCTGTAGGCTAGGAATACACCTTTTATTAGTAACAAGTTTGTTATGCACATTCTTTTTTTTGTTTAACATTTCTCCAAGTCCTCCATTTATTGTCTATTAATATTTAGTAGTCAACATAGTATTCTTGCAGCCTAAGAGTTCATTATTTAAAATTAAACAAAATAGGTCACCTTGGCTCTGCCTTGGTCTTTAGAAAGTTGTTTCTAGAGAAACAAGTTTTGTAGTTCTGTTCTCATTTGTTTTATTTTTTTTGGAATTCAAGAGTACCCAGGAAAAAGGCTTAGAGGTTAGAGCACTAAAATGCAAACAAGGATTTATTTTCTTAAGTTTAGTTGGATAAGTGAGCTCTTTTAAATGTTTTAATTATTTTTGTCTGAGTTCTTGGCTGTATTTATAGGAATATTTTCTTTTATGGGGGGGAGGGTTTTGAGGGAGGGTAAGGCAGTAGGGATGGGGTTAAGTAGGAGAGAATATTTCTGAAAAAGAACCTATAATGAAGCTATAAATTCATCCTTATTTCTTATTCAGTGCTGAATACTACTACCTCATGCAAAATATTGGTGTGGCTGCAGATTTCCCTCTGAAACCAATACCATTAGAGATCAATTACAATAACATCTTCATTTCAGCTCATTTCATTGTCTCTCATACACTTTTTTTCTCCCTCTTTGATTCATTTCATCTTAGTAGTTTTGAATTAGGTATTTGTGTTTTCAAGTGACTATTTGATGAACGCATTAAAATTATTTTTTTCCTTTAAGTTATGATGGCTGCCTGTAGAATTTAGACTGTTCTTCACCTGATCCATCCTGATGTTATATTGTTAGCTACCACATCAAGGTCACTTTCAAGTCAGATTTGACAATTTTTGTTCAGGTGTATTTCCTGCTATGCTCAGTGGGAATGAGGGAGAACTTGAGAAGATTGTGGCAAGTGGGAATATTAAATGTTATATGGCCACTGTGCCAGAGAGGGCACTGGCTGCCATGTCTCTTACCAGCCAAGTTTAAAATGGTTAGAGTAGCAGTGGCATAGATTTTGCTCCCCCCCCCACCTTTTTTTTTTTCCAGAATTCAGTTTCAAACTATAGACCAATTCTTTTTCCTTATCAAAATACTTTTTTTTTCCTCAGTGGGAAGTCAGAGTTTTTTTGGCTCCCAAACCCTTTACTGAGCATGTTTAGAGAAACATTAATGAAAAAGAAGCTTTTTCATTAAGAAAGTATCTTTTTTTCCCCCTCTATAACTGTCTGATGTATACATACTCCTGGAAGCACAAGGGCATCCTAGGAGGGCTAGTTTTATAGACAGGCTATGCCTGCAAGCAGGAATTTTGTGCATGGATCCTAGATTTCCCTTTGGCTCATGTTCCACCCTCCTCCTTTTCAGTATGTCTGATGAAAAGCCACATAAGGCCAGAAGGCCAAATATTCTTCCTTTTCCCTCTCCAAACATGTTACACATTTAAATCTGAGGGAGAAGTTTCAGTTCCTAAATCCTAGGGAGTTCTATTCCATCTATTCTGATGTCCCTTTTGGGAAGGAGTTGGTGTTGAGGCATGACTTGCTTTTCTAACAGCTACATTGGGCACATCCCTGGGCAGGTAAACTTTTTCATGCAATATATAGGATTTAATTTACATTGATTGCTTTTCCCCAAATAGGGAATATGCTATATACAAGGAATTGGAAGAAGAAGAGAGCCATGCTATGTGGAATCTCTTTTCTCTATACTGACTAATCTTTGAACCTGTCCAGAATGAAACTTACCATATCTTTGATCCTCTTAAAGCCAGGAGAGTAAATTGTGGTCCACCTTATTGCCCAGATAGGTAATGAGCCAAAGTATCCTGCAGTTCCTGAAGGGCAGTTTTTTTCAAACTGTAGTCTTTGAACCGGCGGCAACTACATCACTGTGGGAACTTCTCAGAAATGGTTAATTCTCTGTTCTCATCCAAACCAATTGAAGCAAAGCTCTTGGCAGAGAGGCCTGGTAATTCCTATGTATCAGATGCCCACTAAAGGCTGAGGGCTTGTTAAAGCATGGGTTGATTGGGCCTCACGCTTAGAGTTTCGGTAGGTCTGGGATAGGTCCTGAGTCTTTGCCTATTTAAAAATTCCAAGGTGATGCTGATGCTGCTGGTCTGGGGACCACACTTTTGAGTATCACTGCTCCAGAGTAAACCTGCTTAATAGAGCTAATTGCACCTAAGGTGCCCATCTAAACTAATGTGTTGACATGGTGACCTATTGATCATGAATAAGAGATGTTGGAATATAGTGTAGAACTCTGAAAATTAGCAACACCCAGGGTATCGTCTCGATAGTGTTCCTTCAAGAACAGCATACAACTGATCGTAGGATGGGAATTCAGTTGAACTTTTTATGTTACTCTATCATGTCATTAACAAGCAAAGGAAAAGTGGTCAAATTGAGGCACCAAGGACAGAAGACAGTTTGGGGAGAGGCAGGGGTGTAGGAGAAGCTCAATCAGGCATCCAGGGTGGGAAAAGGATTATTATTGTACATAATAGCAATTCTGGCTAGAATTCCAATGCCCTCTGTGGGGTCATTTTGATGTTTGAATGTTCCCCAAAGCATCCTAACAAGTCTGGTCCACTTGGCTCTTTACCCAGGGTAATAAGACCCTAACTAACTTTGAAAACCTGGCATACATGACCTTAAGAAGTCCATTGTATACAGTCCTAGTGTTTGCCTTCTCAGTAAAATTACATTTAAGGATGTCATTTCATGAGTCAAATTGTATCTGCTGACACTGAAGTGTATTGAGATGTTGTTCTTTAGTTTAAGTATGTAACAAAGTAATATTCAAAGGGGATGTGTGGGGGTGGGGCTGGGACCGGGTGGCTTTATATTGATAATGAAATATTCCAGAGCAAAACACATTGTCCTAAAGAAGTTGTTGCAGCTCTCTTTGTTTTCTTGTGAGGCTGGAATTGGCCTGTGGGTCACTTATTGTGCAAAAGTGAATTAATTTCTAATAGAACTCATATTGCTTTTGTAAAACAAAGAAAATCAACCACCTTGTCTGAAATGTATATTGTAAGGCGCTCTTGGTAAAGAATAACCCACGAAAACCTGATCTTGATTGGAAAGCACTGTAGGTCATTAGGGAAAACTGATGATGCTGATTGTTGCTCCAGCTGTGTTGGCAATTAATTGACCTTGTTACTAACTGTAAGTTGCTGTTGACCTTAGCAAACAAACGGGCTAACACCGTTACAGCACTGGTTAACTAGATTTTTACTGGCACTGGCTGGCGTTCAAATGAGGAAGGCTAGGATACAGACTTTAATGACCAAGAGCCAGACTAGCTCAAGCTAGAAATTAAGCAACAAATACCTCCTTGTGCTATTTGAATGCTAAGGTATTAGTTGCAAAAGGCTTACGCCTTCGCTCCTCTAGTGAGGGGAATGAGCCTGATGACACTATTACTGTTTACCTGTCAAACCAGGGTGGAAATTTAGAGGGATGCAAGTACAGTACGTCTCATTAAGCAGTCTCTGTTGCTGATTATATGAAGATGGAATTGTTGTATATGCTGATTTGTATGTTATGTACATTTTCACAGTGATTGAATCATTGTAAAAACACAGAATCACCACTCTGTTTTATGAAGATGATAAAGCAGCTTTATTAAATTATTACAGTTATGTTTTAAATGGTGTTATCTGCCACATTGTTTCCTTTTATCTGGTGGTTCTCTGTTTCCCCCTTAAATGTGTTTTCTCTGCTTCAAAAATTCAATGCATTTTAGTATTAAAGGCTATTATGGAAAAATTGTTGAGTGTTTGGTGAGATGCGTCTTAGCATTGGTTGGCTGTAGGATTGGTAATTTTTAGGCCAAGGAAGTAACCAGCCCTTGGTGGGGACACTGGTGTTCAGGCCCAAAGGGTTCCTCTTGCCTTTTCCACTTCACTGGGTTGCCAAGTCTCCAACTAAGGGGGGGCTTCTTCCTTCGACCAGGCTCTAGTCATTTCCCGTGTGCCTCTCCCCCTTCCTATCCTAGTTAATACCATTTTCTGAGGAGAGAGACCCATTCATATCTAGAGTGGCAAAGACTTTTCTGGGTGGTACTTTAAAAAAAAAGATTGATTTATTTACTCATGAGAGACACGCAGAGAGAGAAGCAGGCTCCCAGGGGGGAGCCCGATGTGGGACTCGATCCCGGGACCCTGGGATCACGACCTGAGCCAAAGGCAGACGCTCAGCCACTGAGCCACTCAGGCGCCCACTTTCTGGGTGGTACTTTAAACAAGAACACTAAAACCATTCTTTAAGAATCACCATTTCAGGCCAACTTCACAGTGGGACTTCTCTGAGGAATCAATTTTTTAGAAAGGTGAGAAATAGTAGACGCTGATAGCAGAAGAGAGTTTGAAACAAAGATGACGTGGCTGCCTCCTTGATGCCTTCCGATTTGAAAGTGAAGCAACAGGAGAGGCTCTGACTTTGTACGTAACAGGGCTATGGTATAAGTCCCAATAATCTTGCTTTATCTAAACTGTTATTCTCTGGGGCTTAGCACTTCGGCTGTAGGTATTCATTCTGGCAGAAATGGGCAGAAAAAAAAATCCTGGTAGAGTAAAAAAAGGGGCATGGCAGAACATTCCCAAATAATGCCTTTAGTGGTTAAAGGCTAAATTGCTTCAGCATGACCTGGTATCTCTGGACCATTAAAAAAAAAAATCTCAAGGAAATCCACTGTTTCCCTTGATCTCCAGCTTTCTGCTATCCCTGCCCACCTGTATTAAATTGAGATTGCATCTCATCCCCCCAGAATTAGCTTAAAGCTGTAGCAAGAGCCAGATATTTGATGCTGCAGTTTAACAGATGTTACATCAGAATGCGAATGCAGACATGCTGGGACAAATGAAATCACATATGCAGATGTATATACAGATGTTTACACAGACTCACAGATGTTCCTAAAGGTGTATTGGAAGGAGGCTGATCTGTCACTGTCTTGGAGGCCATTAAGTCACAGGAACCCATTTTGAGTGCTTATGTAATTAGTCCACACCAAAAGTGCAAAGTAGTTTCTCTGACCCTCTTCCATTTACCTTTTTTGGGGGGGGGGTCCTCAAAAAGGAATGGCAACTCCTCTTTAAAATAAGATCCTTCAGGGCAGCCCGCGTGGCTCAGCGGTTTAGCGCCGCCTTCAGCCCAGGGTGTGATCCTGGAGACCCAGGATCGAGTCCCACGTCGGGCTCCCTGCATGGAGCCTGCTTCTCCCTCTGCCTGTGTCTCTGCCTCTCTCTCTCTCTCTCTAATGAATAAATAAATAAAATCTTTAAAAAATAAAATATCCTTCAGGGATACCTGGGTGGCTCAGTGGTTGAGCGTCTGCCTTCAGATCAGGGCGTGATCCCGGGTTCCACAGCGGGCTCCCTGCGGGGAGCCTGCATCTCCCTCTGCCTGTGTCTCTGCCTCTCTTTGTGTCTCTCATGAATGAATAAATAAAATCTTAATTAAAATAAGATTCTTCAAAGAATGAGCAAGAGAAAAATAAGTAGTCACAAGATGAAGGGCATTCATACATGCAACACCAGTACATCCAAGGTCATGGACAACTACTGAACCTCTGCCAAAAGTGGGAGAGTTACTAAATCAGAGACATCATGTCAAAGCTATTAAAAGTTGTAAAACAAAACAGAGCAAATTATTTAAATTGCACACTTCTTCATTTTGGTAACTTGTGACTCACCTCATCTGTCATTGATTTTTGCTGTGTGTGGGGTCAAGAAACCATGGTGGGAAACTGCCCAAGAAGGCAGATTCTGATAAGAAGTGACAGCTGCTTGAGGGACACATAAGACTACCCATTTTCATTATTTTGGTTTTGGGGTATAGATATGCCACCACTTGTAAGGGGATGGGACCCTTAACCTGCAAAACAAAATTCTCCAGGATGGGATCAGAGAGGTTTTCTCTTAGAGTTCTAGGTCCTAACTTTCCTTTTGTTGGCAAATGACCTACTTGTATGTCTCACACTTCCATCAGGTGCTGCTTTGGATGTGGAGGAGAATGAGTGACAAGCGACACAAGATTTTCTTGGTTATATGCAATTACTGGCTCACTGGCTATAACCCTACCTCATTCTTTCAATGATCAATGCTCTGGAGGGAGTCCACAGAGCCCTGGTGGGAACCTCTGCTGTTGCTGCCCAAAGGTGAGGGGGAAATTGTGCCAGTGGCCCCAACACTTCCCCGCTTTCCTTCTCCCTGTGTGTCAGTGTCTCGACTTCCCGCCAGGTGCCCAAAGCCTTAATTTTCCTTAGATGTCCAGGTTTCCAGTATGCTCCCCTCTCCCCAACTGGAGTCTTCTCTCTTATGATTGTCTTCCCCACTTCCTTTTCTATTCCAGATTATCTCTAAAATTTAGCTGTATCCCATCCTTTCTAGAGTTCTCTACTCTGCTAGGGTTTAAGGGAGCCAAACTTTTTAAATTGACCATCTACTATGTGCCATTTTACAAATATCATCTCATTTCCTCCTCATAGTAACCTTATGGATGGATGATGATATCTCCATTTTATATACACATAAATTGAGGCTTAGAGAGCTTAGGGGACTTACCCAAGGTCACATAGCTACCAAGCAGCAGAGATAGGATTCAAAACCATGTCTGTCTACTTAGAAATTATTACTCTTTTCAACTACTCTTAAGAGACAGGTAATCAACCTGATATGTTCTTCCTTACTTAAATATTAACCAATGGATGCTAATGTCCCAAGGCATTTATCCACCTTGAAAACATATTGACATTTTAACTGAGGTCTTTGAGAACCCAATGTCGTGCCCCAAAGAAGTGATTATAGCAGTGGGATTTTCTAGCCAGAGGGCTTTTGATCAGCCTCATAGGCATCTCACTACTCTCTCTATACCCAGTGCCTGCCTTTCAAGTTGCATTAGTCATGCATGACAGGACTATGGCTTCTTTTAGAGTCTGTGCACTCTAGCTAGTCAACAGCCCTTGAAATGAAGGTCTGGTAACCCCATATTCATCTGTCCCTCTGGGTTTCAAGCAATCTGTCAAGGCTGTATTCATGTGTGTTACAGGTCAGCACAGCTGGAGTCAATCCCAATATATGTTCACAATAGGCCCTGGTGACTTTTTAGATCCAGAAAGTTGGTTGAAAATGAGGGAGGTTGAGGGCTATAAAGCAGGTTGAGAGTGGTGGTGGGGAGGGGAGGCATATTTGAAAACTAAATAGAAGCCCCAGACTATTGGAGAAGAATATCAAGGAGTTAAAAAAAAAATAGCTGGGAAAACTGACTGAATCATTTGTGAGCACTTGGCCACCAGAGGCCTAGGAATCGGTTGGCATGCCTGCCTCATAGCTCAGGTGTGATTGAAGAGATGTTGATAGGCCCCCAAGGGACCGTTATCTGGTCCTTCTCAGTCAGGAAGGGCCCTGACACAGAGCTAAGCCTAGAAGTGAGGTCAGACAAGGAAAAAATGGGAAGGGAGGAATGATTTCGATGCTTAAAGTCTTTGGTGATGAATTCATCAACTTCCCCAAAGGAGGCCTTGATATAAAGAATTTAAAGACTAATCTATTTAAAAATTCCTGTTGTTGAATGGTTCTTGTCCAGTTTGCCTTGGTGGTCCAGCACTTTCTCAGTCTGGGATGTAGTTCTCAGGGTTTTGGGAGGCCAGACCTGAGTAACATGCAGAGCTAAGCACTGAGATGCTTTGCCAACACTATTCTAGCATTCATTTTTTTTTCTTTAGCAGAAAATTATGGAGTTTCGGGGATGCCTGCATGTCTCAGTGGTTGGGCATCTGCCTTCGGCTCAGGGCATGATCCTGGGATCCTGGGATTGAGTCCTGCATTGGGCACCCTGCAGGGAATCTGCTTCTCCCTCTGCTTGTGTCTCTGCCTCTCTCTGTGTGCCTCTCATGAATAAATAAAATCTTGACAAAAAGTATGGGGAGTATCAGAGACCAAGACAAAAGTATTTTATGTCCCAAAATTAACATATAGGAGCTTCTCAGAAAGTTTCTGATAAACTTCCCTCATTCCCACTGCCACCACTTACCTGAATGACTGAAGTCATCTCCTAATTTGCCTCCTCTCATCTACCCTTGCCTCTCTTTATCACATCCTTCACACTGCAGCAGGAAGGATCTTACTAAAATACAGTGCTGGTTAAATCACAATTCTGCTTAAAACCTGTCAATGGCTTCTCTCAAGATAAAGTCAAACTCATTAACATGGACTAAAGTGCTTTTCCATTTTTTGAATTGTTCCCCATAGTAAGGAATGCATTTTGCATCATGACTTGATAACACACACATATAACTGAAACAAACATTTCACAATACTCATCCTTGTTACTCTGAGTGCACTCTGAGATTTTCTATTCAAAACTGTATGCCAAGGGTAGCAAACTTTTCGTGCAAAGGGCCAGATGGTAAATATTTTAGGTTTTGTGGGCCATACAGTCTCTGTTGCAACTGCTAATCTTTACCATTGCAGTGGTGTACACAAATACTTTCATTTACAATCCCCAGGACTTTGGGGATCTCCTGAAGATTCCCCAGTTTTCAGATGCAAAGCACCCCACTCTCTGTCCCAGGTAGAAAGCATTCTAACTAGAGACATTTCAGTATCACACAGTGCTTTATTCACAGGGCCAGATCTTGAGCACCTCCACACCAATGTCCCCTTTATATGTAATATTTCTTTTTTTTTACTATTTCTTCTCCTTGAAGTATTTATGAATGAAGTATTTATCTGATTTTGATTAGCAGGCAACGAGAAAAAATAATTTTCATGATCACCAGAGTGGGGAAAAAATTCAGTGAGTCACAAAACAAGGTCTATCCCCTTTCTCTTCTTCTTTCTCAACATATAAAATGCTTATATGTATGTACTTATTTACATACATAGATATGAGAAGTAAAGCACAGTTAACATAAATTTAATCTCTATCCCAATTTCATAAAATGAATCTTTTCAAAGAATGCAATTTAGAGGGAAAAAGAGGTACCCTTTTTTCATAGCATATTAGTTTGAGGTTTTAGATCATGTTGTCTACAGACCGTATGCATTTTGAGGGAGAAAGCTGAAGCTCAAATCTTATAGTCAGCTCTAGAGTTGTTTCTTCATACAGTTTCTTTCCTGACTTCTTATTCTAGTGTTTACCATGGTGTTTGAGAAGTTGGGCCAATTATTTTCCTCTTTAGCCTGCCTCTTTCTCCTATTTTCAAGCATTAATCCACATCTGAACTTCCCAGGAAATCTAGCTGTGTCCAACTGCCTTCTACACTGAGCTTCATGTATTATAATTCTACCCCTACAACCTTGAGCCCATTGCACATGGCCTGAGCTTTGAGGGGCCTGGGAAAAGCCTTACTTCTGAATGCTTGCTGAATACCAAACTTTTTGAAGAATGGATTGACAGTGGATAGGACACTGGGGAGACTAAGTAGAAAACTCTTACTATAATCTATGCATGAGGTATGAGGACCTTAATTAGGATAGTGATAGTAGCACTAGAAAGAAAACTGGATAGGTCTTATTATGTGATTAGAGGTGAAAGGGCAAGAATGAGAGAAAAGAGTTGGCAAATGGGAGAATTTATAATAGTCTGATTTGAGAAAGATGATCATATAGTACAATTTTCTACCTGATCCCTCAATCTAAACAGTCCTACCGACACACACACACACACACACACACACACACACAGACTTATATACCTATGTGGTTTCTAATTCATTTGTTCTTCCAACAAGCATTAACTGAGCACTTACTACATGATAGGCAGTCTGTTAGGTGTTGGGGATGGAATAGTGAACAAAATAGGCAAAAACCCTTGCTATCATAGAGTTTATATTCTATGGGGAACATAGACAAGATAAATGAGTACAATATATATTATGTCAGATTGTGATACATGCTAAGGAAAGGAAAACAGTGAGGCAGAAAAGGGGGATAGTAAATGTCTAGGGGGCTACTGAAGCTTTTGTTAGGACAGTCATGGAAGGTGTCACCAAGAAAGTAATTTTTGAGTAAAACCTAAAGAAACTGATTTAGTAGCCACATGGGTATCTAGTCCAGAGAGAAGAGGGAGGCCTTTCTGGGTTTTGAGCAGAGCAGTAATCTGACACAAAATTTAACAGTATCACTCTGACCAATGGATTACAGAGGCTCAAAGGCAGAAGCAGGAAGACCGATTGGGAAGCTCCTGCAGTAATGCAGGCTAGAGAAAGTGGTAGTTTGAGCCGGGGTGATGGCCATGAAGAGGCTAAGAAGTGATCCAAGCTGGATACATTCCTTATTGCTTCCTTGTAGCCAAAAGTGGGAATATCATTATCAATAGAGAATCAACACTAGAGAGTGGAGAGAACAATTGTAAAATGCTAAGGGAGAAATGAGGACCTAGGGGGTAAGTCAGAATAGGGCCACATGGGAGAGAAAAAGCAGGCAGTTAGAATGTTTGAAATCAATTTTTAGGATCAGGTGTTTCTGACTCCACAGAGCAGATGATATAGGCATGTTCTATGCCTTTCACAGTGTTTATCTCTCCATAAGGTAACATGATTTGCAGCATTTTGAAATAATAAACTGGCTCTTTCTTATCTGTATAAATTAGGGAGATACTTGTTCTTCTACAAGCTAAATGAGGCAAAAGGAAATTCTAATTGGCCCTGGGAAAAGTAATTAATGGGTCAGAACAGCCCTATCCATTTTTTTTTTTTGAGGAGTACTCCCTGCAAGAGTGGGCTCTAGGCAAATCCTCTATCTTTTCTGCTCCCTGATTAAGTGTGGGATGCTACTTCTGGGGTTTGGGACCATCTAAACAACTTAGATGGTAGAAGGCTGGAAGCAGAGTAAGGAGTATCTGCCAATTGTTATGGCCTTGTTATTTTCATAAAATTATGAAAATATGCAAATATATATATATATATAGTAGCCGAGAGAATAGTATAATAAATGTGATATCCCCATCATCCAGCTTTGGTAATTATCAGTATACTTGGGCTTTGTATTTCATAGAGAATGAAGGGAAATGTGAATCCTGGGTTAAACCTTGTCTTTTGGAGTTTTGACATTTTGATCTCCCTGTGATCAGAAGACTCAGCATATGATTAGTCTGGTCCAGAAATAGGAAGCATCTCCAGGTTTTGCAGACTGAAGAACAACTGAGGGCAGAGAGAGGGGGAATGCTAACTTTTAAAATTGGAAAAACTCTACAAAGGAAAAGTACAAAACTCTGAGCTTCTGATGGAACACAACTCTCCAGAGGTTACGGAGTTGGTATGATTAACTTCTTTATCCCCGAAGTTGTCAGCTTTGTTGATTAATTCTACTTGGGCTTTTCCTCTTTTCCTTTCGATGAAACACTAATTCACTGTTACATTTTAGCATTGAAATCCAGGGAAAAAATAATATGGTTTCCAAAAGCTATTTTTGGTCACTATTTTTTATGCAGTACATTGGCTTTTTAAAGTTCTAGGTCTAGGTTTCTTGAAAGACGTAACATCTTTACAGTTTTCCTGTAATATTTTCTCATATAATAAATCTCAAGATTAACTTTGCACCATATTCACTACTCTCATCTCTGAATTTTTATTGTGTTGGGGCCAAAAAAGTTGTGTGTGTGTGTGTGTGTGTGTACTTGTGTGTGTGTGTGTACGGGGAAGGGTGCTTAGGAGGTTCTGGGTTCAGGTGAGAGAGAAGAGGGAGTATTCACAAATGTTTCCACTCTTTTGGTCAGCGATTCTTGCCAATAAAGGATCAAACTTAAACATGGGTATAATTTTGCTTAGAAAATAGCTATTATGACACAAAGAACTATCTGGTGAGGTTATATCAAGGAAAGTCATTCTCATTTGCCATAGACCGGGGTAGTGGTATAGAGGACTAGGCTGGATGCCAGAACCTCCACCCAGGTGGAGCTTGAGTTGACCATATGGTAGGTTTGTTTTTCACTTGCTTAGTTTCAGATGGCAGGTCAAATATTTGGCCTAGACCAATCCCTTCTGAAGTCTCCAAAGGCAGCTGAAGATGTTTTAAATCCCTCCCAACACTGTCAGGGAGCTGCACCTGGCTTTGATAAACCATGGAGTAATGTGCCAAAACAGCAACCTCAGTCAGAAGGCAGTGAACACAAGAGGGCTTTCCTTCCCAGGACCACATAAGAAAGAGAAGTGCACATTGGGAAACTGAAAGTTGTCACTTAGTGGTGGTAATACTTCTGAAACAAGTATTCCCTGACTATCCTAACTGAAGTTTTTGTAACCCTCTAGATATTTACTATCCTCTTTCCCTGCCTGGGTGCTCTGTTTCTCCTTAGCATTTATCACAATCTGACATGATATACAGACACTGACTGCCTAGCAATGTGACACAGGTAAGAAAACTTTGCTGAGACCGAGGGCTTTCATTTTTCCATCTGACAACTCAGGCCCAACCAAAAGGAGGTGAGATTCAAAGACATTTCAGAAAAATAGAAATGCTATCCAGATTGGCCCTATTTAACATTTATAGATACGGCTGGCCCAATGGGGAGCAACTTCCCACATAGGGCCCTATGAATGGCACATCATAGAGAAATAGAGCTTAAATAATATTGACCACTGTTCAGCATTTAGTAGGTGCCAGGCACTACCAAAATAAAACATATATATTGTTATTTAGTCTACCCAAAATGACAAGATAATTCTCTTACCGGTATTCCCATTTTGTAGGTGAGAAAACTGAGGCTTGGAAAGCCTTTATGTGATTCAGGTTCAAACATCTAAAAACTACCAGAAATGGGGTTCCTATACAAGTAGCCTTATCTGAAAACCCATAGTTTTAGCCAGCATGTTATTTTTGATTTTTTAAATTTATTCTGTTTAGATATCTTGAAGTCATTTTCTTTTTTTAAAAAAGATCATTTATTTATTCATGAGAAACATAGAGAAAGAGGCAGAAACATAGACAGAAGGAGAAGTAGGCTCCTCACAGGGAGCCCCGTGCGGGACTCTATCTCCGACGGGATCACGCCCTGAGCAGAAAGCAGACAACCACTGAGCCACCCAGGTGTCCCGTTATATATAATTTAGGATCTGGAAGAGACCTTTGTGGTCCATTCAACTCCCTAAATTTACAGATGAGGAAAATAAACCACAGGGGAGGGAAATGACTAGGCTGTAAGATCCACAGATCCGTGAAGGCAGAGATCATAACTATTTTGCTTACCATGTGGGTCCCACTACTAATTTCAGGATCAAGCCTATAATATATCATGGATATAGAATAAATTAGCAAAATGGAAGGTGTGAATCATGGATACATGAGATCTTACATGTCTGACATTCTATTTCATTTGAGCCTCAGAAATTTTTCTTTTTTAAAAAAATATTTTACTTATTTATTTGAGATAGAATGCAAGTGGGGGTGGGGGGGAGAGCGAGAGAGAGAGAGAGAGAGAGAGAGAGAGAAGCAGACTCTCCTCTGAGCAGGGAGCCTGACGTGGGGCTTGATCCCAGGACCCTGAGATCATGGCCTGAGCCAAAGGCAGATGCTTAAACGACTGAGCTACCCAGGCACCCCAGAAAGTTTTTTTAATTACTAAAGGTATGTACACAATATTTGATGCCGATGAGGGAGGCAATGGGCATGAAAGGTCAAACTTCAGTAGCTTTACAGTTTCGCATGATGGAGGGCTGGTACAGACTCAAGGAACAACATTCATTTATTCATTCTACCAACAGTTTTTGAGGTCCTAACCTGTGCTAAGCACTGCACTAGGCCCGGTAGTACAGCTGTAAATGATAGCTAATTTTCATATATCTGTATAGGGTCTGTTCTAAGTGCTTTGTGTATAAGCAGTCAGCACATTTGTATTGAACACTTATTGTATGCCAGGTATGTTCTGGGATGCATAATTGAACAAAACAGACAAAAATTCATGTCCTCATGGAACTTAAACTGTAATCTTCATGGCACATTTATGAGGTTGATTCTATTTTTAGTCCCATTTTATAGATGAAGAAGCTGAGACAGATAACTAACCTGTTCAAGATCTCACTGGCAGGAAGTGGCACAGCCAGGTTTACACTAAGGTAGTATGGTTCTCAAGACTACTTTTAACTATTGCATTCTATTGCCTTTCCAAGAGGAATAAGAGCCTTTGCACTCGAGTGCCTGAGGAACTATTTGGGTGAGAGTAGGCAAGAAAATGAACAACTGTATAACAAAAACAGCAGTAGCTAACACTTACTGAGTGCTTACTCTGTTCCTGTCTTTGTGTTAAGAGTTTGATGTATTTTCTTCCATTTCATCCTCCTAACAGCCTGAAGGACAGGTAACATTATGGCCTCCATTTTACAGATGAAACAATTGTTGGGCTCCATATTCCCATACCTGTAACTACTGTAATGGAGGGCTCTCCAAATAAGTTTTTAAAATACATTACCCAAGTTCATGAGCACAGTCTACCTAATAGAATAACAAAATGGTAACCTCCCCACCCACAGCCTTTGTTTTTACTTACTGTCAAACCACTAATATCATAGTTTGATCTTTGGTAGCTTGTCCATACTGTAGGAGCTATACATGCTTTGCTGTGACAGTCTTCTCTGAAAGGCCACTTAAGTTTGGTTCTCAGTTTCTGAGATGTTGCTGGCCTGATGTCTCTGGAAGTTCGGCCAGATTTTACTAGTTCTGCAGACTTCTGTTGTAACAGCATTTTTAGGGAATTTTAAAAAATGGGACTGTGTCCCTTGGTGAAGAAGCAGCTCCATGAAGAAGCAGCATGGTGTAGTGACTGAACTTCTTATCTTTAGACTCTTATAGCCTAGAATTCAAATCCAGTCTACTACCTCTTTCTAACTTGGCAAGTTACCTAACCTTTCTGTACCTTAGTTTCCTATTACTTAAGGCAAATTCTAGAAGCTTTAAGAGGAAGACAAAGTGTATATTTAAAAAAGTATTAGAATTATTTATTTTTTCAGTGTTGTGTGTGTTGTGTGTGTGTGTGCACGCCATGAGTATGAAAGTAAAGACGCAATTTCACTGTCCCCAGTATTCCCAGCCCAACTAACTACGATACAAAGAAGTATTCTTCCCATTCATTCAGCCATCCTCTACGATTTTCTCTTTAGAAAGTGCTATATAATAGAATCACATATAAAACTGTATTTCATATCTATCCTAATAATAAGAGTTCACTCTTGACCACATTTGTTAAAATGAATATTAAATGATTTTCCACTTATTGTCAAATGTTAGCCAACTTTCTATCTACCTCTAGTTATCATGTAACAGTTGAACATTAATATTTATTACTAGATGTTAGCAATTTTATAGAGCTTTGCTTCAAATGTTTGGTGCCTCACAATCTGTTGGCACAGAAAGTGTAACAAAGCAAATGACAGAAGAGCAGATTATAATGGGGTCTGATGGTTCATTTTTAAACGGGAAACCTATTTCCAAGGAGAACATCTGCTCTTAATGTGGAGTGCAGGGCCATCTCTGGAGCTATATACTTTCAGCAGATGGAAGTGCGTGAACTGGAAACTCATAGAGCATGGGAGACTGAAGTTTGTCACCTCACCAGATTTCTTCCTAGATAGTTCCTTGTCTAGTAGCCTTGAACCTGAAAATGCCAAATGAGTACACATTGTCTTCTGAGTAAAAAGATCTTCCTGTGTGTCAATTTCAGCGTTACTCTTTGTTGAGAACCTCATGGCTCAGATTTACATGTTTCCTTGTACTGTATACATGGGGAGATCACTGTCCATTTGTTTGTGGATGCATTTGTGAGAATTGAATGATAAAGTCATGGCTGTCACATATGGAAAGAACCTATCAAGTCAGTTAACTTCCCCCTAATCGTGGCAGCACTGTTCCCTCAACAATCAGTCTGGCCTTTGTCCAGTTTCTCTTTAAAGAAAAAGCATTTGCAACATTCTCTTTCACATAAGACCTTTACCCTCCTGAGTATAATGCTTTCTTCCCTCTCCCCACCTTTTTTTAGTCAATAGTTCTCTTAAGACAACGAAATCTATACCGTGTTAAATTACTCAACGATCTAAAAGTAAAACCTTATTATAATATGGCAGGACAGTGCTAAAAGAATATCGTGTGTTAGTAAATTTCTGTTATGTTAGCTTCCTATTGTGCCGAGAAGTGAAAAACACAGAACCTTTAACAGAACAACTGGCTTTTTAAGAGCCTCACTACAACATAGGGTAGCTGCAGTCTGAGGGTTACATTTAACACAATATATTTACATTTTGAAAATGACAGTCAAAATGTGATCAGGAAACTCTAAAACTTTGTGCCAAATTGTCATTCCTATCTGTAACAGGAAACGACAATATATTTGATATATTTGGCTTAGTACCTATGGTTGATGGGCTAATGGACACTAGAAATATGTAGATGGATAGGTTTAGATAAGAGAAGCTAGTAATTTACAGTCACTTATCAAATAACATTTCATTCAGAGTTATGAATAAACCATAATAAACACAGTGCTATGATTTGTAGTTGAGCATCGATAAAAGAAGATGAATAAGAGTAGTGAAAAAAAAGCGATAGGTAGAAGAGTTAAAAAAATCACTGTAAGTAAAAGACTTTTCATCACTTACCCTTTTGTGTCTCCGGGAAGAAGAGTTTTTTTAACTCTTTAATTTCTGAGCAATAAAAATGAAAACAAAGGCATTGGCAATAATACTGCATACACATTGCACCTTAAATATGTGTAAACCCTCCTAGACCTACAGAGCACTTAATACTATTCAACGGCACTATGTCATTCAACAAAATCCGAATTGACTACCTACTCCATGGAAAGCCCTGTGCTAGGTGCTATAGGAAGAACAGAAGGGTATATCATTAACTCTTTGACACATAAAATGACAGCTTTCAGAGCCCTGTCCAATATGCTTTCTTCTCCACATCCCCTTTATTATATTTTGTATTTTTAACAATCCATCCACATGTGGCAGTCTGTAGTACCCAGGCTGACTAAAGAGGCTGCTTATCAGTGAGAGGATTGCAATCTAAAGAGACAAGTATTGGTGCATAATTTGTGAAGCTTAAAGGGCATGTTTCAGGCAGTAGCACTTCCATGAATCTAGCCCATCCTATAGGACTAAGGACTAGAAGACATCAGAAGTGCCACATGTGTGTGAGTTTGCAGATGCCTAATAACCAGTTATTAGATCTGGGTTTGAGGATGAGACAGACTTCTAGAGTGTTATTTGTTGGGTATATATAGTCACGTGTCCGAATACTCTGACCATTTGGATGTTGGGCTCTTTTTTTCTTCCATTTGCTGTATGACCTTTTAGTGATGTGTGGCTGCTCAAAACTATTTAGATGTAAAGTTTGGAGCACTGAAGCCTTTGGCATTTTGCATGTGCATGCATTAACATTTTTCAAAATAGAAAGTATCAGATTTCTTCAGAGGGTTCTTTTCACTCATTTTTCGGCATTTCTGATTCTAAGCAAAACAAAAGATCCATCCTGCCTTGTACTGGACCTACTTTAAAACTGGCCCTGGGATTTTCCCTTTCTTCTGTAGAATTTTTTTGGTGAAGCATCTGGAAGTCAATCAACAATGTCCAGGGAAAAACTCGGTGGGCAAGAGTAGGAGAATAAATCTTAGCGTTCTTATTAGAGGTTAAGAATGGCAGTACTCATCAGCAAAAGTCGTAGCTAACATGAACAGGTACTTCCTGTGAGCCAGGCTTTGCTTTAATTACTTTACATGAATTCTCTCACTATAACTCTGTGGTTTAGGTAATATTTTTGCAGTTGAGGCAACTGAGGCCCAGAGATTAAATAACGTGCCCACCAACTCCCAGTCTTAATCAGCAAAGCTGGGTGTCATACTCAAGCAACCTGGCTTTGGAATGCAAGAAGAAGAACCACTAGTGTCCCACCCTGGGACAGACCTGAGAGTGGTGTCCCCTGGTAATTGGCATTAAAAGAAAAATTCTCTGGGGATTCTGATGAGCTTCCAAGGTTTAGAAGTTCTGTTTGAAAGTATGCTGACCTTACTTTGAAAAAGAGCCAGTGCCCAGGTCTGAGAAGAAAAGGGAGGCAGACAGTAGAGATACTCATGAGCCATAGGATGATAAATACCCACCATATGGTCAAAATGACTCCCACTGCCTCCCATTGAGGGAAGCAGACACTGCATATGAAATGTACTGTTTATTTTCTTGTGCAGTGGTTTCAGTTGGAATTAAGTGTTTCACATCAGACAAGGAATTAATAACAAATGATCTCCTTCCTCAGTGGTGCAGTAACAAATATGTAGTAATTTGAAGGCTGGAAAGAAAATGATTACTCCCAAAGATGCAATAAATATACGATATGCTTAGAGAGTCCTTGGATGAAATGAACACTGAAGGTGCTGCTAGCTGTACTTTCTGCTTAAAGAAAAAAAAGTATAGTAAAAAAAGCGACATTTAAAAATGCTGTCTGATCTGTCAACATTTTGTTAACGTGTAATACCTTAAGGACACAACTTAGAAGTAGAATCTTCAGTGAAGCAAAAACTGATTCCTTCTTCACATCACAGGAGAGGAAACTAGAACAGCCAGGCATAAAATGTTGCAGTTTAAAAGCAACTTGGTAGGATAGGCTACTTCTGCCTCTTTTCTTTCTCTGCTTGGTCTCTGGAAAGGGCAATGGCCAAATGCTATGATTTTCTTCAGCAAGGTACCCTGATACCTGCCCTCAAGACCCATTTCCATTCTATTGTCTTAGCGCTTACAGTACTCTGGGAGATCTGCTGTTTTTCCTCCTCCCTCTGCCAAGCTCCTTGTTTTAAGGACTCCAAGGAAACCAGTCTTTATATTCAGTTGACCCTGGCCTTGGCCTAAAAGCAAGAAGCAAGAAAGAAGTCCAAGGCCAGAACCAGCTGCTGCTGCTGCTGCTTGTATTATATTGTAGCTTGTGTCCAGTCCTTGGGTCTCTTCAAATGGCCCTACCTGCTTAATGCTCGCCACAACCAGCCTTTCTCTTGCTGGATCCTAGTATGCAGAGCGCTACAGTGGGAGGCAGTAGCACCCCATGTTGGAAATGAACTTTCATCGTCCATTGAAGACATTTTTTGAAATACATTTAGACACATAAGAAGTTGCAAAAGATGTGCAGGGAGGTTCATACACTATTCACCCCTCCTTCCCCAATGTTATTATCTTGCATGACTATAGCTACAGTATCAAAACCATGATGTCAGTGTTGGTATGATCCACAGAGCTTATTCAGATTTCACACAAGTCAGAGTCACACCTATTTGTGTGTGCTGCTGTGTACGTACATATAGTTTTATGTAATCTTATCACGTTTATCTGTCTTGATTGTTGTAGCTATGTAGTATGCCTTAACAGCAGGAAGAGTAATTTCTTCCTCACTTTTTAAAATAAAGATTTATTTATTCATGAGAGACAGAGAGAGAGAGAGAGGCAGAGACATAGGTAGAGGGAGAAACAGGTTCCCTGTGGGGAGACTGATGCAAGACTTGATCTCAGGACCCTGGGATCATGCCCTGAGCCAAAGGCAGATGCTCAACTACTGAGCCACCCAGGTGGCCTTCTTCCTCACTTTTTTAAGAAAAAAAAAAAAAACCTTCCCTTTATTATTGCCTCCTTTCCCTAATTCCATTCAAGAGTGACTCATCAGCAACTTTTCCTACCCCTAAATTGGCTATGGCTAAGAGTTCACGCTATCTAGTCTGAATGGAGCTAGTGCATTCTGGGAATGGACAGAGGAACCAATTTCCTTGGGAGGATTTCCAAGGATTGCACAGCTTAGATTTTCCTTGGGGAAGAGAATGAGGAAATTGGAAGATATGTTTGGTTTGTTTTACTACTAACTCTTAAGAAATGCACTCCCAACATCTTAGCCCAGGTGTATCACCTAAAAGAGGTGTCTGATTATTGCCTCTGTGTTTATTTTCCATTATGGGGAAACTGTAAAACACAGGGGTCAACCCATTGGCCTAACTGAAAAAATAAATCAGAGCAGAACAAAACACCTTTAATTTTCTAATATAGTCAAGTGAAAATTTGAGGAAAAATTATATCCTGGTGATGTGGTATAATTTGGGGTGTACACCAAAGTGTCCTTAATTTTCAGTGTTTCTCCCCATCTGCTGACTACTGATATAGTACTTCATCCTTTTAGCATAAGCTTTTAAATCCCTATAACATGCAGGTGTTCATGGGAGGGCTGATGCTTTCAATAGTTTTTGATAATTTGCATCTTAGTATGAGCCTGTGTATTTTATCTTTTCTTGAGACAGATTTTTATGGGGTAAAGCCTATGACAATGCTAGCACTGGAAGCTTGAGAAAGCCAGAGAAGGGCCCAGAATAGAGGGGTTGATGGCTCTGAGGACAAATTTTGTGCCGATCATTGTATTTGCTGAAGCAAATTTTGCCTTAGACTCTCAGATTTCTGAGCCAACTGTGCAAATCATCCTTCTCTTTTACTTAGATGGTTATCATTATAAAAACAAAACAAAAACAAAACCCAGATCTATCTTTGTTCTCCCTATTCTCTATGTTCTATTGACCATTTGGTTATTCTCAGATTGTTTGAGGAAGTTTGAAATTAAGACACTTAGAATACTGCCATATATGTGAAAGGAGAGACCCCATTTAAAACATCCAAATCATTTGAATTCTATTTTAATTCAATTTAATTATATGTGGTTCAGTTCAATTCAACATTTATTGCATGTTAAGCAAATGCCAGGCACCAAACTCTGGTGATGAATGTGTGTGTTAAGCCAATACAGAATCATTTCTGTGACATGATATTGATACCGAAACTAGTCACTCACTTTCACCAGGACACAAAGTGACATTTTAAAAAACAAAGACAAAAGGCAGCTAGGTTATGAACTGAAGATGAAAAATGGATTTCTGAATGGAATTCACATCTCTGAGTCAAACTGAGACATGCTCCCTGGAGTATGAGTCCATAACTTCCTGGCTTTACCTGGTCTGACATGTCAGCAGTGGATCAGAGGGCTGCTGAGAGGAAGAGTGGGCTGGGACATAATAGACCAACATAGTGTGATACTGATACATTCAGCCACAGAGCTAGCATCTATTATTGGGATTTATTCCTAAAAATGGTTGTGGGTTGATGCCTCCATTACAAGCCTCACACTCTTGATTTCAGTGAGCTGCATACCAGGATTCACATTATGTTTGAAAAGAGATACAAGCTTGTGCTGACTTTATGTCAAGCTGGGTAAGTGCAAATGGGTTTGAAACTTAAAACACTTTCAGTTGCTCCTCCTGTTATGTTGACCTATTGTGTTGCCTGGCTAACACAACAGTAGCCTTGCTTCAGAAAATGATGCTTAGCTAGTTCTTGGATCCAATTAAACTTTGGAAGCTGAGAAGGGAATCCAGATCAAACAGAAGTGAATTTCTACATCATACACCAAACAGCTTCAAGTTGCTTCTCAGGCTGATTCTCAGAAGTGAATACCCCCAGGTAGAGACTTTTCAGGCAAAGTCATCTTCTTCATGCAGGAAAGTCATGTAGCTAGCTGAGCCTGGATGAATAGCCACTGTGACAATCCTGGCTAGAAGGTGTCTAAAACTTCTTAGGTAACTGCAAGGTGTTTCTCATGCTATACAGGCAGAACTGGTGTAGTGTGTGTAGGGTGTCCAGGTCTCTTTCTTGGCCCTCAAAGCACAATCACCTGAGAGAATCACTCATGGGGAAGCTTCACATCTTCCTCCTACCCCCAACTCTTCTGATACACAGTGGTGAGCCAGTAAGGTCAGCCTATCACACTTTGGGACATGCCACTGACAACTGCATGAATGTGAGGGAGGTGAGGTGAGAGGCAGGCATGAGAAATATGTCAGATCTTGATGTACAAAGACTTATAGCATGCCCTTCACTTCTTGTAAATTGAGAGGCCTTTTAGTGGTAAGGAAAGTTAAAAGCAGGCGTGATGACTGATTTAACTGCCTATTAAGCAAGATCTTCTAAGTTGAGGCTTCCAAAGCAGGTTCTTCTTGTTTGTTCTTTAATGAGCTGCTTATAGGTAATATTAATGAATTGAAGAGGCAGTGGGAAAGTACTTCACTTTTTGCCTGCCTCAGATGTCGCTCAGTCAGTAACTGGAATCTTTGTGGGGGACAGACTTGGAGACAGGAAACACTGTGGGAAGGAAAACTTCTGGCCAACTATTTGTAAAATCAAATCAAATTATTTAGAAGCCATCTTGAACTTTTGAGGCTTTTCCAGGTCATCGTTTTTGCCTCCTTCTCACTTCTGGGGATTGCTTCCAGGGTAGGAATAAGGGAAGTGTGAATCAGTAAAATCTGTAACATGTCAGCATCACTGGTCAAAAGGTTCACTGGGAATATGCAAAAAATGTTTAGCTTTCTGATAATCAAAGAAATTATAATTAGAATCTTAAGAATTTCCCCCCATTAAAATAGTAAAGAAGGCGGGATGCCTAGGTGGCTCAGCGGTTGTGTGCCTGCCTTTGGCTCAGGGTGTGATTCTGGAGTCCTGGGATTCAGTCCGGCATCAGGCTTCCAGCATGGAGCCTACTTCTCCCTCTGCCCGTGTCTCTGCCTCTCTCTGTCTCAAATAAATAAATAAATAAATAAATAAATAAATAAATAAATAAATAAATAAATAAAATCTTTAAAAAATAGTAAAGGAGGGGAAAGGGAAATATTAGAGCCGACAAAAGGTGTGATGAAATAGAAACACTCAAATGGTGCTGGTGGTTATAGAATTTGGTACAACTCTTTTGAAGATAATTGGACAGTTTATACCTTTTGATGTAATAATTTAACTTCTGGGAATCTATACAATTTAAGTGAGTGATATTAAGAGATAAAGTTTTAATCACATATGTGCTTATTGTTATTTATTTATTTTAGTCAAGTGGAGGATATAACCAAAGTGTATGAGAGTGTGGGAATATAATTAAGTACATTGTGGCATATCCACACGATGCACTAGACAGTCATTTAGTCATTTAAAAATGTGCTTATAGGACACCTGGGTGGCTCAGTCAGTTAAGTGCTCAATTCTTGATTTTGGTTCAGGTCATGCATGATCTCAGAGTCATGAGATCGAGGCCCACATCAGGTTCCATGCTGTGCATGGAGCCTGCTCAAGCTTCTCTCTCCCTCTGCCCCCCCCCCCCGCTTTCTCTCTCTCTCTCTCTCATTCTCTCCAAAAAAATGTGTTTACAAGGAGCTTTTAATAGCATGGGAAAATACTTATGTTATAATATTAACTGGATAAAAAGCACAAATTTTTATATAGAGAGTAAACAGCCATATGTAAAAATATGTGTATAAATGCACAGTAGAAAGGATGGAAGGAAATACAACTGAATGCTAACAATGGTTGAATTTGGGTGGTGGAGTTATGATTGATTTCTCCTGATTTCTATTTTTTCATTTTCTCAAATTCTCTACACTGAACATGCACTATTATTATAATTGGGAAAGAATTTTATTCAAAAAATGTTCAGTGGAGGTCTGGATGGGAATCGAAAATATTGACAAAGACAAATTTGGGAGGTTATCCAAGAGTTCTATTTAGCTATGTTCTTTCTATTTTTGTTTACCCAAGAGAGTTGAAAAGTAGTTATATTTAAGTCTCAGGCTATGTGGCCCTGCACAGATCATTTTATTCTGCACATTATTCTGACTCTTTAAATGACTTTGTCCTAGGCCCTATATGGGAGAAAAGAAAAATACTGTTAGCTATCTTTCATTGAATGCTTACTGTGTGATGGGCATTAGGCTAAGCTCTTAGCATTGATTATTTCACTTAATCTTCACAAAGGTAAGTTAATGTTATTATTATAATACCCATTTTATAGACATGAAAACTAAGGCTTAGAGAAATTAAATAGCAATGTAAAACACACAAAGAGTCAATAATAGACTAAAAATTCAAACCCATGGCTCAATTACTATATTTGACAAACTTGCTTTCAGTAAGTGGGTAGATAATAACTACAAAAAATGTTTCAGATTGGGGTGCCTGGTGGCACAGTCAGTTAAGCATCTGACTATTGGTTTTGCTTAGGTCATGCTCTCAGGGTCATGAGAACAAGCCCCATATTGGGCTCCATGCTCAATGTGGAGTCTGCTTGAGACTCTCTCCCTCTCCCTGTTCCCCTCTCCCTAGCGTGCTCTCTCTCTCTTTATAAAATAAATAAATAAACAAATCTTCAAAGAAATGTTTCATAGGTGCATGAGTGGCTCAGTTGGTTAAGCATCACTCTTGATTTTGGATCAGATTGTGATCTTGGGGTTGTAGGATTGAGCCCAGTGTGGGACTCCATGTCCAGTGCAGAGTCCGCTTGAGTTTCTCTCTCTCTTCCCTCTGCCCCTCCAACCCCTTGCTCTCTGAAAAGAAATAAATAAAATATTTTTAAAAAATGTTTCAGATTGGACACTTTAGCCTGAAAGTATCAGGAAATTCTATTAACAGTTTAAGCTACAAGGCTGCTATATTTTTATTTACATCCAAGCCTAGAAAAGTAGGTTATTCCTGGGGTGTTCCAGAAACTGTGTGATTCCTGGGGCCTGGATAGCCATCCCTGAGATATTTTTTGGTCTCTCTTCAGAGTTTTAAGATGGCCACAGGAGTATTAATGCATCATGTGAGCATCATGTCCTCACATGAAAGTGTTCTAGGAAAGAAAAAAATGGGAGAGGATCTATTTTTGCAGATTTTTCTTTTTATTATGGAGAAAAATGTTTCACAAAAACCTCTACATCAAATTTCTTTGGGAGACAATTCTCTTTTGGGAGGCAATTCTCCAATAGCTAATTACATTTCAGTATGTCTTATGAGCAGAGGCCATGACTGTCTTTGTTCTGGACTATTTTTCCAAGGATGTTTGTGTAGTAAATAGCCTTAGAAGATAGAGATAATGTTTTCTTCCAGGGAAAGAAGCAGGCCTGTTTACTGCCTATTATAAAAGATTTGTGCTTGCTAAACTCAGGATTCCTTTCCTATAATCTATTGTACTAAGTGCACAGTTGTCATGTGGCTCTCTTTGTATTAACCGATGGGAACTAGGGATGAGAAAAGAGGCTCAAGAAAATGTTGATCCTCTGGTTACTAATGCTGCTGTGGGTGGAAAAGTCTTTTTGTCTCTGGCTCAAGATTTGTGCATCTTCTACCAGCATCCGTAACACTATGGCAGGTTAATCTGTTATCTAGTAAGTAGGGTAAAATCTCAGACACTTCACAGTTCCTGAAAGTTTTATTGGTTATAATATATTTCATTTGGTCACTTCCAGCTGTGAGGAAAACAAAGATAGAGATTGTATAGCAAGGAAAATGGAATAATCATATCTGGCCTAGATAAATTAGAATTCATTCCTGAGGCTTGGAACATTGCTCCTCCAGCCAAGGTTTCTTTTGAAAGAAAGTAGGGAAAATGGTTGTTGAGGAGGCAACCAACAATGTTTACCATAAAAATGACTGTCATAAAGGGATAATGTGACCTGTAGTTTAAGACAATGAAACTGAAGAGTGTAGCTTCAAAGGAAAAAAAAAAAGTTTGTTTGAGGGCTTGGAATTAGAGAAGGCTTCATAAATGAGGAAATAATTTATATTTTAAATTATATTTAAAGATCTTTATTATTTAAAGATAGAATCTTTATAGACTATGATGAGAATGGCCAGACTGGTAAGAAGATGTTCCAGGCAAAGGAATGGCATCAGTCAAGGTATAGTGTGAAAAAAACCACATGGCCTATTCAGGGAGTAGAGATGAGTTAATTTGTACCCTAAAGTCCATTTTTCTTTTCTTTTTTTTAAAAAAAGATTTTATTTATTTATCTGTGAGAGGCACACAGAGAGAGGCAGAGACTTAGGCAGAGGGAGAAGGAGGCTCCCTCTGGGGAGCCTGATGCAGGACTTGATCCCTAGGACCCTGGTATCATGACCCAAGCCAAAGGCATACGCTCAACCACTAAGCCATCCAGGTGCCCCTAAAGTCCATTTTTCTAAAGTATTCCCCAGAGTAAAGATGGAATACTGTGGTTTATAACGAACTCTGTGAATTTTGAAAAATCATTTAGTCATTGTCTCTCAGTAGTGTCACATATAAGATGAGACTGGTATTTACTTTGCAGAGTCATGGTAAATAACAATATGGATAGTGGCTCTGAAGTCACATGGAGGCAAAATGGCCAAAAAGATGTCATTACTATAGTTTATGCAATTTAAGGGCAAATCAGTTGAGAACTATCATTAAATAGCTTATCCTCTTGAAGTTCACATCCTGTAGACAGCATCAAGATATATATGAGGATCCAGAAGTTTGGCTTTGAGACCTAATTTACTCCCTCTTGATTTATTTTTCTCATTTATAGAAAAAAGGCTATGAATTAGGGTTTTCAGTCTTATATTTTATATATTTCTAGATCAGGATAATTACTCCCAGTCATATACAAAGAGTTTGTTCTTGATATCCCCCACTTTCTCCTACTTAGCACACATAGATATCACATGCTGGCAGTATGATGCATACACATACTAAGACGCAAACTTTGATCCTACTAAATATTTTTGTGTCAAACTGATGTTGAAACTCTAGCTCCCTTAAATCATTCTGTAGTAGGTTAGGTCAGGATGGGACTAGGAACTGAAAGACTCTTAGTTTTGATTTATGTTTATTTATTTATTTGTTTGTTTATTGTGTATAGTTGACATGAAATGTTGCACTAGTTTCAGGTGTACAACGTAGTGATTCAAATTATACATTATGCTATGCTCACCACAAGTGTAGATTTCTGTCACCAGACAATACTATTATAATACCATTGACTGTATTCTCTATGCTGTACCTTTTATTCCCATGATTTATTTATTACATAACTGGAAACCTATATCACCTACTCCCTTTCGATCACTTTGCCCATCTCCTTAACCCTTAGTTTTAGAACTGGCATTTAAGTTAATACATGTTAGATTAGTTTCTTGTTCAATGAATGCCATTAGAGTGAAAGCTTATTTCTAGAATTTTTTCTATCTGCTATTTTTAATGCCCTATCAAATACATTATCAATTTGTGTGACCCATGATGGCTCCATAACTCAGCTCACAGAGGAATTAGAATGAGACCAACCTCATGGAGAGAAATCTCCAAGTCATCAGTTTTCAGCTTTCATTTTCGAGCTTCCTTTGTCATATCCTTCAAAAACCTGTCACTATGGAGTGGCCCTTTAGTGCAAAAGGGCAGGAAAGAGCTCAGCCTGTTTGGTCTGTCATTCTTTATGCACTCCTTTGTGATGGATAGAAAAAGGCAGTAGGCAAGGAATCTTGTTCTGAGAGCATAGAATAGAAGGCCTGTGAGAAATTCATCTAGTACAGAAGTCAGATGCAGAGGAGATTCTTATGTCTTGGTGCTTACTGCACTCTGGTTCTCATGAAAGACTAACAAACTCAACAATTAGCAGTGCCACTCATGGCACTGAGCTCCTACTGTATGCATACTTCTTCTAGGCACAGCTGAGGAAGAATAGGATGCATGATTACAAGGAGTTTGCCATGAACTTGGGGAAAGAAATATTTTTTGGGGGTAGCCAATGACTTATAGTAACATCTGCAAAACAGTAAACAAGTGAGTGCTAATTAATATGACACAACTAGAATAAGCCCAGAATTAAGAGGTGATCATAGTGGAGAAGGGCTAATAAGGAAAGGCTTCCCAGAGGAGGAGAATTTTAAACAGAATTGAATGAAGGAAGTCCATGACACATACATGTAGTGCTCCTGGCACCATTATTTCATGCAGCAAGTATTTGGTATCTGTTGTAACATGGCACGATGGAGGGAGGATACTTTGGGGGATACATGGAGGTTCAAAACTCCACCTCTGCCTTCCCTCAGGAGTTTCCAATCTGTTAATGAGGTTTACTTCTTCCTCACTCCTGATGTTTCCTTCTATATAAAATGATATCCCATTAACATAACACTCTGGTCTCTCTCTGCTCCTCATTCCATCCTCTTTTGAGGAGAAGGTATAACTGTTCTGATTAGTGAGTTTGAGAGAGGATGCTCGGCAGGTATAGCTCAGTAGTGCTCTATGCTTTGCTTGAGAGTCTTGTAGCTTATGTCTTTTGAGATACATTTTAGTCTGCTCCTGAATGCCTTAAGTCATATATGTGGAGGACCCCACATGGGAGGCCTGCTGACTTACACTGCCACTTATGACAGGGAGTTAAGTCTATCTAGTTCTGTTTTTTTCAGATTCAGGAAGCTCAACTAAGCTATGTCCTTAACTCTAGACCTCAGCAGTAAAAAAGAAGGTGATATTTTATTTTCTATCATCTGAATTGTTTATCTAGAAGTCAGTTGACTCAGAAGTCAAAGGAACACTATTTATTTGGGGTACCTATTCTACCCCCACCAAAGTATAATAGGAGGTATGAAACAAATCCATATGTAATTATAAGAAAATGTAAATGTGGGCAGCCCTGGTGGCCCAGCAGTTTAGTGTCACCTTCAGCCCGGGGTGTGATCCTGGAGACCGGGGATTGAGTCCCATGTCGGGATCCCTGCATGCAGCCTGCTTCTCCCTCTGCTTGTGTCTCTGCCTCTCTCTCTCTCTCTGTAAGTCTGTCATGAATAAATAAACAAAATCTTTTTAAAAAGATTAAAAAAAAAGAATAGGTGAATGTGATATGCAGCATAAATGTGGCTTGGACCCTTTAATATTTTTCTCTTGACTCTGCAGAGGCTGTCACCAATATACGGTCTCTTTTGAAACTCTCAACATTTACAGAATGTTGCTGACTGGCCACTTTTCACTTGCTTCCAACTGTCTCTTGACTTTCTGATTGTTGATTTCCAACTCTTCCTCTCATTTCTAGTCCTGGTCTCTCTCCTGAGTATCTGACTTGTATATTCAGTTGCCTACTTGACATCTCCATTTGGATGTTACATAGCTTTACTCCAATTTAAACGACAAAAATTGAACCCTTGGGGTAGAATTCTTGGAGTAGAATACCCCAACCTGTGTCTCTCCCAGTTTTCGTCATCTCAGTAAATGGCACCATCATCCATCCAGGTGCTCAAACAAAATATCTTTGTGTGGTCTATATCGGTGTGGTGGTTTGATCATGCTTGCCTCTTGGGTATCATATTTCTCCTTTTTTGTGTGTATTATAACTACTGTGGTTCTCAGGGTATCAGGCACAGGGTGGGCACTCAATCGATATCTGTTGAATACGTCTCTTTTATTAATTACACCTGATTATAGCCTTTTCAACTTGTTGTGGCAGTTTCTTTGTCTTTGGACCTTCCCCTGCCCTTGAATTCTAGCATCATCTTGCCCCTCTTTAATCAAGACTAAAATGTGCTTTTGTCCTAGTGCAGTGCAGATAAATTACTTTGAAAATTCAGAGGAGGGGACTAGGATGGGTGAATTATGGAAAGTTCATGGAGGAAGAATAATTTGAAGTAGGCCTTGAAAGAAGCAGGATTTTGATATGTGGAAAGATGGAGGCCACGGAATGAGACATTACTAGTGAAGAATTCACTAAGGGGAAAATGTGGAGAAAGGTAGAGAAACACGATTTTGGGAATATAACCAATAAATTGATCTGTGAAGAGGTATATTGGAAGCTACAATTAGAAAGGTAAGCCACAGGTAGTTTGTGGAGAGATCTAGGAAACAAATCTACTTGGTAAAACTTTGCAAGATAAACTCTTCAATAAAACTGTCAAACTTTAAATGAAAGCTACATAGACAGAGTATGAAATTAAAGTCTGTCCCATTAGGTAATGACCAATTTTCCTGTGAGATAAATGTTGGTTGAGTTTTGGGGAATTTCACAGAAATATGCTACTTTTGACAATGTTAATATTTCTTGCAAAATTCTTCACATCCTGAACATTCTCTTGGATTTGCTGTGAAATTCTGCAAGTACAATTATTCTCCTTGTCATCTCTTGAAAACAAATGTTTCAGGTTCATCCATTCTGTGGATACTCCAATTCTCCCCTGGATTCTAAGGGCAAGCTCTGGCCTAAGACAGTAGAAATACAGTGTTGGGAGGGAGTATTTTTCAGTTAAGGAGCCTCCATTGGCCTCAGCATCAGGGAATAATTAGTGTGTAATGTAGAACAGTGTGAGAAATTGTTCAATTTCAGGAAAAACAATTGTTGAAGAGAAAATGGATCCATTTCCCCAGTTCCACACTTGAATACATTTGTGCTGGCTGCCTGCATTTGTGAATTGGAGGCCACCCAGCAAGTTGCTGTTTTTAGCAGTGATTATTTCACCAGACTCATTTACATCTCTATTTTTGTAGAAATGCTTTCTCTTTGGGGTGGGCTCCACTGGGACAGGGTGTGTTCCTCAGACTACTGAGCATTGGCATGTATATAAGTGCAAGGAAGGAATGTTTTCCTCACTTCAGTCTGACTTAAAAGAACTGAAGAACTACCTTCTAAAGTGGGAAGAGTCCTCATATAGGAAAGTGAGTAGACATTCTTTGAAGCTTCAGAGAACAGATCTAGGACTAATTGACAGAAGTTCTAAAGAGGCAGACGTTGGTTTAGCATAGGAGTTTTGTCACAATCAGCTGCTCAGAAAGGATGAGCTGCCTAGTCAGTTAATGACTTTTGTATCCCTGAAAGTTTTGAAATGATGTGGTAGAGAAAATTCCTGCACTGGGTGGTGGGAGGTAGGATAACCTCAAAGATCTCTTTCTAACCTCTGTTCATCTGTGAATCTTACTGCCTGTATATCAAATTCTACACGTTTTAAGATCAAGCCCTAATCTCATTTTCTGCAGAAGGTCTTCTACAGCACTTGTCCATTTTCCGTACTTGACACCAATCATTTATGGCCTTATGTTGTTAGTCCAAGGTGTCAAAAACAGCTGTCCCAGATATAGAGAACACAAAACCCCCTGCCTTTCTTACAGATGATATATACAACAGCCTTCTCTAACTTTTAACCTATTTCTAAATTTTACCCTAAGCTTACTCCCTACCCCATCAGTTTGGCAATCCAGGATGGGGTGAGATCCAGAGAAGGGATGAGGATATTGATTTTATACATTATGTATTTTGCACTTACCTTGTAAGTCTCAGGGAATAAAATACATTAGTGAAGAAAACAGAAAAATATTCCTGCCCTTATGGAGCTTACATGTATATCAAATACCAGCACATAGGAGGCATTCAATATATGCTAACTTCCTTTCTTCTCACATCTCCTCTGCTTATTGGACATCACCTGTGTACTGTGTGCTTACACATGGTTGAAACAACCCCCAAAAGTAGATCTTCTCATCTACATTCTTATGTCAGAATAATGGAAGATCACAAGATTAAGTATTTTATCTAAATTATAAGTAGTGTAAGTATAAGTTGAACATGGGTCTGTCTGATTTCAGACTCATGCTTGTGCATTAGGCTGCTTCCAAGGAGCATAATGTTTCTTGGCTATCCTGTGGGTGGTAACTTTCTACATAGCAGAAGATCATCTTTTGTAATATTAAATTATGGTCTCTAAAGGCATGACCCTCATACTTTAGGCTGAATAAGAATCACATCGGAAGCTTGATAAAAACAAAGATATGAGAATTCAAATGAACCTGGTAATCTTCACTTTAATAAGTATCTGCCTGCAAATAGCTTTGATATTCATAGGCCATAGAGCATACTTTTAAGGACCTAAGGTCCTTTACAGCTTTAACACTTTGTTTTTTTTTTCTTTTTTAAAGATTTTATTTATTTATTCATGAGAGACACACAGAAAGAGGCAGAGACATAGGCAGAGGGAGAAGCAGGCTCCATGCAGGGAGCCCCATGTGGGACTCGATCCCGGGACTCAGGGATCACACCCTGAGCCAAAGGCAGACACATAACGACTGAGCCACCCAGGCATCCCAACTAACACTTTGTTTCTATGAGATTTTGACTAATTCCAATATTGTTATTTATAATATGTAAGAGCAGTTGTGAGATTCATTAGCAGTCAGTGTAGTTGTATTATCAACTCCAGGACCACCTTCAGCACCATCAGATAAAGTTGTCACCCATATGTAAGCCACCTTATGGATATTTTGTTCTTCCTGGGGAATACCTATGCTAGGGGTAGCCTTTTCTCCTCTGCTGGGACTTCCTGGCTGGCTGGCTGGCTAGCCCATACAAAATCAACAAAACCAAACAGTTTGAGGGTGGGCTTTATAAAGCTATTAAAGTACAATTAGTGACTTGTTTTTAGATCATATACCTTGAGGATAGTCAGTGTTATGGATTTGGACTATTCAGCCCTACTGAAAGTCTGGTTTTTTCCACTCACTGAATTTACTTTTCATGATCATGATGCTATCTCCCAGCACCTTTTGAAAATACTGCCTTTAGTGGACCCACTGTTGATAGGAGAAGTTTTATGCTTTGGGGCTTAAGTGCTGAACCTTTTGTTTTGAGAGTAAGATTGATTGGGTACTGGCAATGGGCAATATAGGGTTTCAATACCTGAATCTTGGAATTCACATGCTTTTCCATTCAACAACAGTATAAGAGGTTAGAGTCTCTCTCACATTGTGTTAGCATGGTTCTGGGCCTTCAATCTGCAGTTGATTGATTAGTCACAATAATAATAGCTAACATTTATGGGTTATTGACCATGTGTCAGCCACTATAATAAATGTTTCACATGCTAATCACTTTGTTCAATTCTCCTGACACTTCTTGTCTGTACTTTTATGGTCTTCATTTTACAAATGAGGAAACTAGCTGGAATTTAGAGAGCTTAAGTAACTTACTCAAGTGTACATAGCTAGGAAGTGATAGAGCTAGAATTTAGATCCAGTCTAATGGCAAAGCTTTCTCCTCTATTTTCAACCTGTGTATTCTATGCTTTATAAAAATAAAAGGGCAATATATTCGAGGAGCTTGAATATTTGGATATGAGATTAAGGGTTTACAAGTTAAGCTGGAAAAGAAAGGGATTCAATCATGTTTGATTTTCTCAAAACATAATTTTTTTGCTAACATGTCTGTTTTCTCTTTTTTACATTAATAAATCTTTTCTATATGTCTGTGCTCTTAGTAAATAGCTAATGATAATGGCTGCCACCTGTATTCCTCAAAAATGGATCGAAAGTTAGAATGCAATTACAATTAATGTGCATGAAAATGAAAATTGTCAAATTAACACGGAGTATTACAGTGCAGAATGTAATGTGGCAACATTTTCAGCGTAGAAATAAACATGGACTAATTAGGCATCACTGCTCCCCACTGATGAGTCCACAGCCACACAGCTACTTTGTCCCTTATCTCTCTCTATATGGGAAGTATCTCTAAAAGTAGCCAGAGAAAACATAGCTCAGTGCTTGCTTGGATCCCAGCCTTCTCTCTTCCTCTCCCCTTTACTTCTCTGTACTTATATTGTAGAGCCCTATTCCTCTTGGTATTTCTTATTATTGCTATTATTCTTATTATTTATTTTCATTTAAAAATAATCTCTATTCTTGTAAAAATTCAAACTGTAAAGAAAAAGCAAAAGAAAAGTAAAATCCTCTTTTTTCTCTGCCTCTACTCTGTAGTAGCCTGTAGTCACTTAAGTTCCTCATACATCCTTCTAGAAACTTTGTATGCATACAGGTATTTATGCACATGCACAAAATCATATATAATTTTTACAAGTGTTGATGTTATCATAGTCTTTGTCAATCTGATAGGCAGAAAAAATGGTATCATATTGTTTTATTCTACATTTCTCTAATTACAAGTGAAGTTGAATATGTATTTGTATGTTTGTTGGTGATTTGGAATTTTATTTTGTGAGCTGCTCATTTTCTATTTTTTCTCATTAAGTTTTAATAACTCCTTGAATATGAAAGAAATTGGCCTTTCTTCTGTCACATACATAGCAAATATTTGTTCATAGTTTGTCATTTATCTTCTGCTTTTTTAATGGTTACTTTTTTTGCATACAGACTGTTTTAAGTTTTATGTAGCCAAATTTATTGAATATTTTCTTCACAGATCCCAAGTTTTATATCTTTTTTTTTCCAGGTTTTATATTTTCATTTGAAAAGTATTTCCCATTCCAGTATTACTTTAAAATTCCTTTCATGCTTTACTTATCCCTCTTTTAAAATAAATTTAAAATTTTTGTTTTAAAAGTAATATTGAGAGATTTACTGGAATTAGATACCATGAGAACGCTCCTAGAGGATTCCTAGAAATACTAGATAAATTATAATGTGTTCTATTAAATATGTAACTTAGCTCTCAGGAAAGTAAAGCATATTGTTAGGATTCAGAAACAGAGAGGTGGAAGCAGAGAAGTGAACATATATTTTACAATATGCCCTAGAGGAAGGTGCAAGAGGTATCAGGCTTAGTAATCTGAAGGTTCATGTTTTAACATCTGTATGAGGATAAAAAATAAAACCGTGGGTCATTGCAAAGCGCCTTTTATATAAAACCAGGAAGCCAAAGGGCTACAACATCAATGAAATGATGGACTAGAAAAAAATTACATGCAATAATACAGAGAAATAACAAGGAAGCCTATCATTGTCTGGCATCTGAGTGAGGAAAAAGTCTTTCCTGAAAATTTGCAGTAATAGGTCATATTTCTCATAGATTTGGAATTTGTACTTACACTACCTTCAGGGCTAGGAACTCTCAAGCCAGGTACTAACATAAAATTGGTTCCCAGTAACAGATTTGAAGAACTAAGATTGTTAAAATGTCCATATTACCCAAAACTATCTACAAATTCAATGCGATCCTTGTCAAAATACCAATAGCATTTTTTCACAAAACTGGAACAAATAATTCTAAAATTTGTGTGGAACTACAGAAGACCCCAAGTAGCCAAAGCAATCCGAACAAATCTGAAGGCATCACAATACCAGATTTCAAGATACACTACAAAGCTGTAATAAAACAATATGGTACTGGCACAAAAATAGATGCATGGATCAATGGAACAGAATAGAAAACCCAGAAATAAACCCACTTTTCTATGGTCCATTAAACTATGACAAAGGAGACAAGAGTATGCAATGGGGGAAAAGACAGTCTCCTTAATAAATATATAAAGCTGGGAAAATTGGACAGCTGCATGTAAAAGAATGATATTGGACCACTTTCTTACATCATACACAACAATAAACTCAAAATGGAATAAGACCTGAATGTGAGACCTGACATCATAAAAATTCTAGAAAAGAGTACACCAAGTAATTCCTCTGACACTGGCTATAGCAACATTTTTCTAGGTATGTCTCCTAAGGCAAGGGAAACAAAAGCTAAAGTAAATGATTGGGACTACATCAAAATAAAAAGCTTTTGCACAGCAAAGGAAACCACCAACAAAGCATAAAGGCAACCACAAATGGAAGACGATATTTTCAAATGATATATATGATAAAGAGTTAGTATCCAAAATACATAAAGAAAAAAACCCAAACAATATGATTGAACAATGGGCAGAGAACCTGAATAGATTTTTTTTTTTCAAAAAAGACATACAGATGGCCAACATACACACAAAAGATACCCAACATTACTAATCATCAGGGAAATGCAGATCAAGACCGCAATGGGATATCACTTCATACCTTTGAATTGATAACATCAAAATGAGAGGAAATAACAAGTGTTGGAGATGATGTAGAGAAAAAGGTAACCCGGGAGGAGGGGGAGGATGGCGGAAGAGTAGGGTTCCCAAGTCACCTGTCCCCACCAAATTACCTAGATAACCTTCAAATCATCCTGAATATCTATGAATTTGGCCTGAGATTTAAAGAGAGAACATCTGGAATGCTACAGTGAGAAGACTTCGTGCTTCTATCAAGGTAGGAAGACAGGGAAAAAGAAATAAAGAAACAAAAGGCCTCCAAGGGGGAGGGGCCCCGCGAGGAGCCGGGCTAAGGCTGGGGCGAGTGTCCCCAGGACAGGAGAGCTCTGCCCTGGAGAAACAGGAGCTGCACCAATCTTCCCGGGAGGAAAGAGGCTCCCAGGGAGTTAGAGAAGGACCCCAGGAGGGGCGGGGATGCCCTCAGGTTCCCGGAGACACTAACACACACCTGCGCCCCGGGGAGAGTGCGCCGAGCTCCCTGAAGGGCTACAGCGCGCACGGCGGGACCCAGGAGCAGCTCAGAGGTGGCTCTGGAAGAGGAAGAGGCTGCGTGCAGAGGGGGCTGCGTGGCCAGGAGCGAGAATCCAGCAGCACAGGCCCGGGAGCACTGGGCACCGGGACACAGCCCAGGATCCGGCCTCCCCCCGGGACAGGCAGAGGCCGGGAGAGCCCAGGACAGCAAGGACACTCCTGCCCCGAGCTGAGCAGATCAGCGGCCCAACCCGGAGCCTCCAGGCCCTGCAGGCTGAGAGGTCCGCAGTTACTGCAGGAGCTGACTCCAGGGCTCCAGAGCCGGCCGCAGCCACTGCGGTTGTTCCACCTGGGGCCTCATGGGGTAAACAACCCCCACTGAGCCTGCACCAGGCAGGGGCAGAGCAGCTCCCCCAAGTGGGAACAGCTGAAAATCAGCACAACAGGCCCCTCCACCAGAAGACCAGCTAGACAGACAAGTTCCAGGGGAAGTCAAGGGACTTAAAGTACACAGAATGAGAAGATACTCCCCCGTGGTTTTTTTGTTTGTTTGTTTGTTTTGGCTTTTTTTGTTTGTTTGTTTGTTTGTTTGTTTGTTTGTTTTTGTTTTTTATTTTGTTTCCTTCCCCCACCTTTTTTCCCTTTCTTTCTTTTTCTTTCTCTTTTTCTTTTTTTCCTTTTTTCTTCCTTTTTTCTTTTTTCTTTTTCTCTTTTCTTTCCTTCTTTCTCTCCTCTCTTTTTTGCCTTTGCCCAATAGTACTTGCTTTTAGCCACTCTGCACTGAGCAAAATGACTAGAAGGAAAACCTCACCTCAAAAGAAAGAACCAGAAACAGTCCTCTCTCCCACAGAGTTACAAAATCTGGATTACAATTCAATCTCAGAAAGCCAATTCAGAAGCACTATTATACAGCTACTGGTGGCTCTAGAAAAAAGCAAAAAGGACTCAAGAGACTTCATGACTGCAGAATTTAGAGCTAATCAGGCAGAAATTAAAAATCAATTGAATGAGATGTAATCCAAACTAGAAGTCCTAACGACGAGGGTTAACGAGGTGGAAGAACGAGTGAGTGACATAGAAGACAGGTTGATGGCAAAGAAGGAAACTGAGGAAAAAAGAGACAAACAATTAAAAGATCATGAAGACAGATTAAGGGAAATAAACGACAGCCTGAGGAAGAAAAACCTACGTTTAATTGGGGTTCCCGAGGGCGCCGAAAGGGCCAGAGGGCCAGAATATGTATTTGAACGAATCCTAGCTGAAAAGTTTCCTAATCTGGGAAGGGAAACAGGCATTCAGATCCAGGAAATAGAGAGATCCCCCCCTAAAATCAATAAAAACCGTTCAACACCTTGACATTTAATAGTGAAGGTTGCAAATTCCAAAGATAAAGAGAAGATCCTTAGAGCAGCAAGAGACAAGAAATCCCTGACTTTTATGGGGAGGAGTATTAGGGTAACAGCAGACCTCTCCATGGAGACCTGGCAGGCCAGAAAGGGCTGGCAGGATATATTCAGGGTCCTACATGAGAAGAACATGCAACCAAGAATACTTTATCCAGCAAGGCTCTCATTCAAAATGGAAGGAGAGATAAAGAGCTTCCAAGACAGGCAGGAACTGAAAGAATATGTGACCTCCAAACCAGCTCTGCAAGAAATTTTAAGGGGGCTCTTTAAAATTCACTTTAAGAAGAAATTCAGTGGAACAATCCACAAAAACAAGGACTGAATAGATATCATGGTGACACTAAACTCATATCTCTCAATATTAACTCTGAACGTGAACGGGCTTAATGACCCCATCAAAAGGCACAGGGTTTCAGATTGGATAAAAGAGCAGAACCCAACTATTTGCTGTCTACAAGAGACTCATTTTAGACAGAAGGACATCTACAGCCTGAAAATAAAAGGTTGGAGAACCATTTACCATTTGAATGGTCCTCAAAAGAAAGCAGGGGTAGCCATCCTTATATCAGATAAACTAAAATTTACCCCGAAGACTGTAGTGAGAGATGAAGAGGGATACTATATCATAATTAAAGGATCTATCCAACAAGAGGACTTAACAATTTCAATACATATGCCCCGAATGTGGGAGCTGCCAAATATATCAATCAATTAATAACAAAAGTGAAGAAATACTTAGATAATAATACACTTATACTTGGTGACTTCAATCTAGCTCTTTCTATACTTGATAGGTCTTCTAAGCACAACATCCCCAAAGAAACGAGAGCTTTAAATGATACACTGGACCAGATGGATTTCACAGATATCTACAGAACTTTACATCCAAATTCAACTGAATACACATTCTTCTCAAGTGCGCATGGAACTTTCTCCAGAATAGACCACATACTGGGTCACAAATCAGGTCTTAACCGATACCAAAAGATTGGGATCGTCCCCTGCATATTCTCAGACCATAATGCCTTGAAATTAGAACTAAATCACAACAAGAAGTTTGGAAGGACCTCAAACACGTGGAGGTTAAGGACCATCCTGCTAAAAGATGAAAGAGTCAACCAGGAAATTAAGGAAGACTTAAAAAGATTCATGGAAACTAATGAAAATGAAGATACAACTGTTCAAAATCTTTGGGATGCAGCAAAAGCAGACCTAAGGGGGAAATACATTGCAATACAAGCATCGATTCAAAAACTGGAAAGAACTCAAATACAAAAGCTAACCTTACACCTAAAGGAGCTAGAGAAAAAACAGCAGATGGACCCCACGCCCAGCAGAAGAAGAGAGTTAATTAAGATTCGAGCAGAACTCATCGAAATCGAGACCAGAAGAACTGTGGAACAGATCAACAAAACCAGGAGTTGGTTCTTTGAAAGAATTAATAAGATAGATAAACCATTAGGCAGCCTTATTAAAAAGAAGAGAGAGAAGACTCAAATTAATAAAATCATAAATGAGAAAGGAGAGATCACTACCAACACCAAGGAAATACAAACGATTTTAAAAACATATTATGAACAGCTATACGCCAATAAATTAAGCAATCTAGAAGAAATGAACGCATTCCGGGAAAGCCACAAATTACCAAAACTGGAACAGGAAGAAATAGAAAACCTGAACAAGCCAGTAACCAGGGAGGAAATTGAAGCAGTCATCAAACACCTCCCAAGACACAAGAGTCAAGGGTCAGATGGCTTCCGAGGGGAATTCTATCAAACGTTTAAAGAAGAAACCATACCTATTCTCCTAAAGCTGTTTGGAAAGATAGAAAGAGATGGAGTACTTCCAAATTCGTTCTGTGAGGCCAGCATCACCTTAATTCCAAAACCAGACAAAGACCCCACCAAAAAGGGAGAATTACAGACCAATATCCCCGATGAACATGGGTGCAAAAATTCTCAACAACATACTAGCCAATAGGATCCAACAGCACATTAAGAAAATTATTCACCATGACCAAGTAGGATTTATCCCCAGGACACAAGGCTGGTTCAACACTCGTTAAACAATCAATGTGATTCATCATATCAGCAAGAGATAAACCAAGAACCATATGATCCTCTCATTAGATGCAGAAAAAGCATTTGACAAAATACAGCATCCATTCCTGATCAAAACTCTTCAGAGTGTAGGGATAGAGGGAACATTCCTCAACGTCTTAAAAGCCATCTACAAAAAGCCCACAGCAAATATCATTCTCAATGGTGAAGCACTGGGAGCCTTTCCCCTAAGATCAGGAACATGACAGGGATGTCCACTCTCACCACTGCTATTCAACATAGTACTGGAAGTCCTAGCCTCAGTAATCAGACAACAAAAAGACATTAAAGGTATTCAAATTGGCAAAGAAGAAGTCAAACTCTCCGTCTTCGCCGATGACATGATACTCTACGTAGAAAACCCAAAAGACTCCAACCCAAGATTGCTAGAACTCATACAGCAATTCGGTAGCGTGGCAGGATACAAAATCAATGCCCAGAAATCAGTGGCATTTCTATACACTAACAATGAGACTGAAGAAAGAGAAATTAAGGAGTCAATCCCATTTACAATTGCACCCAAAAGCAGAAGATACCTAGGAATAAACCTAACCAAAGAGTTAAAGGATCTCTAACCTAAAAACTACAGAACACTTCTGAAAGAAATTGAGGAAGACACAAAGAGATGGAAAAATATTCCATGCTCATGGATTGGCAGAATTAATATTGTGAAAATGTCAATGTTACCCAGGGCAATATACACGTTTAATGCAATCCCTATCAAAATACCATGGACTTTCTTCAGAGAGTTAGAACAAATTATTTTAAGATTTGTGTGGAATCAGAAAAGACCCCGAATAGCCAGGGGAATTTTAAAAAAGAAAACCATATCTGGGGACATCACAATGCCAGATTTCAGGTTGTACTACAAAGCTGTGGTCATCAAGACAGTGTGGTACTGGCACCAAAACAGACACATAGATCAATGGAACAGAATAGAGAACCCAGAAATGGACCCTCAACTTTATGGTCTAATAATATTCATCAAAGGAGGAAAGACTATCCACTGGAAGAAAGACAGTCTCTTCAATAGATGGTGCTGGGAAAATTGGACATCCACATGCAGAAGAATGAAACTAGACCACTCTCTTGCACCATACACAAAGATAAACTCAAAATGGATGAAAGATCTAAATGTGAGACAAGATTCCATCAAAATCCTAGAGGAGAACACAGGCAACACCCTTTTTGAACTCGGCCACAGTAACTTCTTGCAAGATACATCCACGAAGGCAAAAGAAACAAAAGCAAAAATGAACTATTGGGACTTCATCAAGATAAGCAGCTTTTGCACAGCAAAGGATACAGTCAACAAAACTAAAAGACAACCTACAGAATGGGAGAAGATATTTGCAAATGACCTATCAGATAAAGGGCTAGTTTCCAAGATCTATAAAGAACTTCTTAAACTCCACACCAAAGAAACAAATAATCCAATCATGAAATGGGCAAAAGACATGAAGAGAAATCTCACAGAGGAAGACATAGACATGGCCAACACGCACATGAGAAAATGCTCTGCATCACTTGTCATCAGGGAAATACAAATCAAAAGCACAATGAGATACCACCTCACACCAGTGAGAATGGGGAAAATTAACAAGGCAGGAAACCACAAATGTTGGAGAGGATGGGGAGAAAGTGGAACCCTCTTGCACTGTTGGTGGGAATGTGAACTGGTGCAGCCACTCTGGAAAACTGTATGGAGGTTCCTCCAAGTGTTAAAAATAGACCTGCCCTACAACCCAGCAATTGCTCTGGTGGGGATTTACCCCAAAGATACAGATGCAATGAAATGCCAGGACACCTGCACCCCGATGTTTATAGCAGCAATGCCCACAATAGCCAAACTGTGGAAGGAGCCTCAGTGTCCATTGAAAGATGAATGGATAAAGAAGATGTGGTTTATGTATACAATGGAATATTACTCAGCCATTAGAAATGACAAATACCCACCATTTGCTTCAACGTGGATGGAACTGGAGGGTATTATGCTGAGTGAAGTAAGTCAATTGGAGAAGGACAAACAGTATATGTTCTCTTTCATTTGGGGAATATAAATAATTGTATAATTGAATATAAGGGAAGGGAGAAGAAATGTGTGGGAAATATCAGAAAGGGAGACAGAACATGAAGACTCCTAACTCTGGGAAACGAACTAGGGTTGGTGTAAGGGGAGGAGGGTGGGGGGTGGGGGTGAATGCGTGACGGGCACTGGGGGGGGGCACTTGACGGCATGAGCACTGGGTGTTATTCTGTATGTTGGTAAATTGAACACCAATAAAAAGTAAATTTATTTTTTTCAAAAAAGAATTAGGGATCCCTGGGTGGTGCAGCGGTTTGGCGCCTGCCTTTGGCCCAGGGCGCGATCCTGGAGACCCGGGATCGAATCCCACGTCGGGCTCCCGGTGCATGGAGCCTGCTTCTCCCTCTGCCTGTGTCTCTGCCTCTCTCTCTCTCTCTCTCTGTGACTATCAGAAATAAATAAAAATTAAAAAAAAAGAATTAGAAACCAAAAAAAATAGTATATAAATTCTCATCTTTCACTGTTTTTTCTTTTTCTATGTTTTTGTGCATAATTAATAATTGTATTTAATGTGGAAACAAAAAAAAGATGATCAATAATAGTCAATCTCTATATACAGTACTACATTGACAGTAATAAACTTCAAAATATCCTAGAAAATGCTGTATGTGGTGAATCCATTTGTGGGTATTGGTGTATGTGTGTTCTAAATCTATACTCAAAAAGTCATAAAACATTTTATTGGGAAATAAGCCCTTCAAATTTGCTTACATTTTATTGTTGAGAATTTTAGCATATTCATTGAGGATATTCTCTAGTTTTCTTTTTTATATTCTTTTCCTTATTTTAATATCACGATAATGCTGGTCTCATAAAATAAGTTTCCTCCTCTTTAAAGTTTTGGCCCATACAGTTAATCAGATGGCATAAATAACTCTTTAAATATCAATAATCACTCTAAATGTAAATGTACTAAATTCTCCAAATTCAAAGCAATCCCCAACAAAATTCCAACGGCATTTCTCACAGAAATAGAAAAAAGATTTGTGTGGACCCACAAAAGATGCTGAATAGCCAAAACTACCTCAAGAAGGAAGAATAAAGTTGGAGGCAGCACACTGTGATTTCAAACCATCTACAAAGCTATAGTAATCAAACTAGTATGCCTCTTGCATAAAAGACACATAGATGACCATTGAAAAGAACCAAGAGTCCAGAAATAAACCCTCACATATGGTCAAGTGATATTTGACAAGGACATCAAGAATACCCAAAGGGGAAAGGATAGTCTCTTCAGGAAATGGTGCTGGGAAAACTAGATAACCACATGCAAAAGTACAAAATTGGACCCTTATCTTACATCACTAACAAAATTAACTCAAAATGGACTAAAGACTTAAGAACTGAAATCATAAAACTTCTTGGGAGAAAATATAGGGGAAAAGCTCATTTACGTCAGTCTTGGCAATGATTTTTGGATATAATGCCAAAAGCATAAGCAACAAAAGGAAAATTAATAAATGGGACTTCATCAAACTAAAATAAATTAAAAAAAGCTCTGCACAGCAATAGAAATAACCATGAAATAAAAAAAAAACAATCTAACAAATGGGAGAAATATTTACAAATAATGTGTCTAATAAAAGACTAATATCTAAATTCTAAAAAAAAAAAGAAAAAGGGAAAAAGGTAACCCTCATGCACTGTTGGTGGGAATGTAAATTGGTACAGCCACTGTGGAAAACAATATGAAGGTTTCTCAGAAAATTAAAAATAGAAATATCAGATGATCCAATAATTCCACTACTGGACATTGATACATAGAAAACAACAAGAAAAAAAAACTGATTCTAAAAGATATACGTGCTCCTGTTTGTTGCAGCATTTTTTACAATGGTCGAGATATGGAAGCAACCTAAGTGTTCATCAGTAGACAAATGGATAAGGAAGATGTGGTATATATACAGAATAAAATATTAGCCATAAAAAGGATGAGACCATGCCATTTGCGACAACATGGATGAATCTAGATGGTATTAAGATGAATGAAATGAGTCAGACTAAGAAAAATAAGTACCATATGATTCCATTCATTACTGGAATCTAAAAGAAAAAGAGAAATGAGTGAATGAACAAACAAAAATCAGAACAATCCTGTAACTACACAGAACAAACTGATGGTTGCCATGGAGAGGAGGAGGCACTAGGCAAAATGGGTGAAGGGGAGAGAGAGATGCAGTCTTCCAGTTATGTAATGAGTAAGTTACAGGAGTAAAAGTCACAGCATAGAGAATCCAATCAATGATATTGTAATACTGATGTAACAGAACAGATGGTAGCTACACTTGTAAACTTAGAATAATGTATAAACTTGTCAGATCAGTAAGTTGTACACTTAAAACTAATGTAACATTGTGTGTCAACTATACTCAAATAAAAAAATAAATAAAAATTGAAAAAAGAAAGAAAAAGGTCAAAAGATCTGCATGCACATACCACTAAAGAGAAAATCTAAATGACCAACCACATTGGAAATAAGGGAGAAAAATTAAGCCTTAATGAGATACTACAAAAATGGACCAAATTAAAATTTTACATTAACTATTGTTGACAAGGAACAGTGCAACAGGAATTCTCAGGGCTGGTGAGAACATAAATTGGTACCATCTTTTTTTTTTTTTGGTACAATCTTTTAATAAAATTGTTTGCACTATGTAGCAAAGTTGGTTATATGGATAGCAGAGTGTAGGTCAATTTCAATCCTAGATATATACCATAAAGGTACTTGTGCATAAGAACATCAGGATATATATAAAAGAATGTTCAGGCCAGTAGTGTTCTCAATACTCAAAACTAGAAACCATCCAAGTATCCGTCTACTGATAAAGGGATAATGAAGTGTGGTATATTCACATAATGGAAAATTAAGAATGCTGTAAAAATAAATGTGTTATAGCTAAACAAAAAATGAATAGAGGATTTTACAGCAACATTGAGTGAAAGATGCAAGATATAAAAAGTATATCAAATGCAATTCATTTTATATAAATGTAAATTGGTACAAATACTGTAGAACGCAATTTGGCAGTAAGTAGTAAAGATTCACATGCTCTATAACACAGCAAGTCCACATTTAGGTATATATCATAAACCTCTTTAGATAAACACAGAGAGATCTTTGTAAGTTTGCTCACTGAAGCATTGTTTTAATAGTCAAATATTAGAAACATCCTAAATATACATGAACAAGAGAATAGTTAAATACATTCTGATAAAATGACACAATAGTGTAGTGTGGTCAGAACCAAAAACTAAAACTTCATTGAAACTGAATACTCGGGATCCCTGGGTGGCTCAGCGGTTTGGTGCCTGCCTTGGGCCCAGGGCATGATCCTGGAGTCCCAGGATTTAGACCCACGTCAGGCTCCCTGCATGGAGCCTCCTTCTCCCTCTGCCTGTGTCTCTGCCTCCCTCTACCTCTCTCTACCTCTCTCTCTCTCTGTGTGTGTCTCTCATGAATAAATAAATCTTAAAAAAGAAAACGAATACTCTAGAACTATATGTCAAACAACAATATATCAGAAAAAAGCCCTCTATTATCTATCTATCATCATCTATCATCTATCTATCATCTATATCTATCTATATCTATCTATCGAGAAGGAGACAGCAGGGATGATATCAGCAATAAGGCAGAATAAAAGGCCTTACACCCTCCTCTCCCTCAACACACCAAATCAACATTAATACTTGAACAAATTCCCTATGTGAGAAATCCAGAAACTAGTTAAAGGGCTTCTGTACCCCAGGTGAATGCAAAACCAGCCACATTGAAGCCAGTAGGTATATTCAAGGCATTCTTTCATTATAATCCCTATCACTGAAACAGCACTATATGATTGGAGGGAAATTAACAGCCCCCAGCATTTCTCTGGAGAGGGAAAGAATTAGACCACATGTCTAACATTCCAATTTTCCAAGGGTGACCATGGGACTGTCTTCTGTTTCACCTGAAAGCATGGACAGGACCTGGCACACTCCTAAACCCTTGGAGGCCAGTGAGAACAAAGACGGTAGTTTGAATGAGTACATGAAATCATTTGCCATTGCCCCTCCTCCTGATCAGCACAGAATAAGTGGGTGAAAAATGTCCAGATCCCAGATTCTCCTGGAGAATTGAAAAAGTTGGAACACATGTCCAAAGTTCCAGCTTTTTCAGGAGTTTTCCAAGAAATAAATTTCTGCCTTGCCTGTCTCAGAGGGTTGACAAGGACCTGGCATACTCTAGAAACCTGGGGCTACTAGAACAAAGATGGTAATTTGGACTAGTAGAAAGAGGCTCTCAGAATCTGTGGCAGGGCTAATTGGTGTGTGTGTGTGTGTGTGTGCACACGTGTTTGCACATGCGTGTGTGTAGCAGCAGTAAGAAACTGCCATGCATTTGGTGACTTAGTGACTTAATACAAACCTATTATGTTTAGTTGTGACTTAATACCAACCTATTATGTTAAAAGTTCTGTAGGTCAGAAGTCTGAAATGAGTCTCATTGGACTAAGGTCAAGGTAACAGCAGGACTGTGTTCCTATCTAGAGACTCTCAGGAAGAATCCGTTTCCTTGCTTTTAGAGGCTGCTCATGATCCCCTTCCTCCATCTTTCAAGACTGCAAGGTCACATCCCTCCGACAATTCTTCTATAGTCATGCCTACATGAGGACTTGTGATTTGATTGGACTTATCCGAATAATCCAGGATAATCTCCCCATGTTATGTTGCTTGATCACATGTTTTAATCACATGTACAAAATTCCTTTTGTCACATAAATATATTCACAGGTTCTAGCATTTAGGTGGACATTTTGGAAGGCCATTATTGTGCCTGCCACAATACATCCATACTTCTCTATGTATCTATATCTATCTATCCACACATTTATATATACATAAACATTTCTTTACTTTTAATGATAGGTCATGAACTTTTTTTATGATTTCAAATATACTTGAAAACATACTTTTTAATGACTACATAGTACTTAATTACATGGATTATAATATTTTGTTCAATTAATTCCCTTATTTTAACACTAGTATTTTAAGAAGTAGTTCTGCAAGAATATCTTTTTGCATATATCTTTGGGTATCTCATTATTTCTTCTGAAATTACTTGGACAAATCTGTCATATGTCTCACTCATCTTGAATGCTAATAACTTATTTTTAAGAGACTTTCTTGAAAGTATTTACCAATATGTATTCTCACCAATTTCAATGAGCATATCCATTTCCCCATCCCTTTACCAACACATTATACTATTCAAAAACAAACAAAAATCCTCATTAGTTTTGTATGTCGTACCTCCATTCTTTCTTTTATCAACAGCTATTTTTAGAAATTTGCTCAAGAGTTTTGCAACTATGTGTTGTCATTGGGCTGGTCCGTAGATTCATTAGAGCAGAAAGACAACTCCCAAAGATGAAGGGAAATAGTTTTTTTTTTTTTTTTACTTTGGAGAAGTCAACCAATTTACACCAAGAACTTCCTATTAAATCTACTAGACAGATTTCCCACTTCTTTCTTTGTTTCAACAAACGGCAAGATATTTGCAAATGTAAAGGTAGGACTTTATGAGGTTTGTTATATTTGACAGTTCTTCAATGAAGGATCATTCAGGTTTGGGCAAAGAAAGCTTTCTGCTTAAAAAACTGATCTGGACCTATATTATATTTTAGAATGGTTATTCCTGCATTAAAAAAAATGAAAGCAGCATATTAAGAAATGTGTATCCAGAAGGATGGAGTAATGTAATGAATATTTACTTAGCACTTACATGATAGTCAGGGTTCTAGTAGGAAACAGATTACACACTCAAAGGACCACTGAAAAGACACTGATGAAGGGAACATTTACAAAGGTGTGAACAGGATTATGGGAACCAACAAGGGATGATGAAGTATCCTGAGACTAGTAACAGTAGAAGGTGATCACCATCCTAGACTTTAAGGGACAAAAGGGAGAAAATGATGCTACTATAAACTGGAAAGGGGATCCATAATGAGAGAGCCACATGAAGGGAACTGCCAAGTCACAACCTGACAGAGAGGGGAGTGGGTGGAATAAATAATCTGAGCTTTCTCTCCTATCTTATTTCTTGCCAGTACTGCTCATTAGGTGGACTCAATTGAAAGCCCAAGGGAAAAGGCACCCAGCCAACATAGTCAATAGAATTTTTCCTCTTAAGACCCAGAGTGGAGCACAGAGAGGAGAATGAATATGGAAGCATAAATAGAAAATATCCACCAAATCCTATATATCAGACATTTTATGAATGTTAGCAGACATAAGCTTTATAATAGCCTTTGAGTTACATTTTATCCACCCCCTCCTTATTTTACAGATGAGAGATGTGATGCTCAGAAAGGTTAATATCTAAGGTAGCATAATTATATGGTAAAACTAGGATTCAAACCCAAGTCTGTCTAACACAAAATGCTATGCCCTCAATCTACTATGAGACACTTCCTCTCACATCTTTATTTAGGACTTCTACGTGTCAGACATAGAGCTGCAGATTGCTGCAGGGAATGCAAGGAAAAAAATCCCTTCCTTTTAAGAAGTTAAATCATTCTTCTTTATATGCATTATCTCATTTAATCTTTTTAACAACTCTATGAAGTAGAACAATTATCACCATTAAACAATTTTTAACAAATAAAATTACCATATTTTTGTACCTTTTATTCTGTTTAATAATCTTCCTTGGAGATGGATTCTTAGCATTTCATATAGATCTACCTCTTTCTTTTAATGATTGTATGGCAGATGATTAGGTAGATATATCATTTATTTAATCAGTTCCCTATTAAAGGACATTTGAACTGTTCCAGTTTTGTGCTAGTATAAATAATACTTCAGTGAACAATCATATACATTTCTCTTGGCGTACTTTTGTGAATATTGCCTTAGGTTAAATTTCTAGCAGTGGAATTGCTGAGTAGGAACAGTTACAATTTTGATGGATTTTGCTAAATTGTCTCCAAATACTTTGTATTACATTTCCTCCAACAGAGTGTAAAAGGCCTTTACTTCTATATGACAGATGGAGAAATTAAGGCTTAGAGAGGTTAAGTAAACTGCTCAAGGTCATAAAGCTAGTAAATAGTAGATGTGGTTTTGCACACTATCTGTTTAACTCTAGAGCTCTCATTTTTACAGACTACATTATAAATAACAGCAAAGAGAAATTGTTTAGTTGTAAGTATTTTAAGTTCATTTACTGATCATAACCTTTAATAATGTGATTGTTTCCATCTGATTTTCTCTTTTGTATCATATGATCTAGAACAAGACTGAGCAAACTACAGTATATTGGCTAAATTTGGCCCACCACCTGTTTTATTTGACCTGCAACCTAAAAATGGTTTTTGCATTTAAAAATGATTGGATAAAAACAAAAGAATACTATCTGTGACACATAAAAATTTCATAAAATTCAAATTTTAGGGTCCATAGATAAATTTTTATTGAAACACGGCCATCCATGACCATTCATTTATATGTCATCCAATGAGGCTACTTTAATGCCATAATGGCAGAGTTGAGTGTTAGTGACAGAGACTGAATGGCATACAAATCCTAAAATATTTACACTCTGACCTTTCCTAGAAAAAGTTTGCTGGTACTTGTTTTAGAACTACAGAATCAGTCATCTAACAAATAGGTACTTATTCTTTATCAGACAATACTCAGGGAACAACTTGGTTCTATGATTTTCAAATTTTCTTTCATTTGTTGAACCCCCTTTTTGAGTGAAATATTACCTAACCCCAACTATAATATAGATAAAAGCAGAACTTCTCTGATCGGTGTCATGATAGGGACAGGTGTCCAAGATTCTTACATGACTGGCTTTCCTGTTGGTCTTTCCTTTTGCCTTCTCTCTTGGCATTTCTTAAGGAATTCATAGCTCTATAGGCATATGAAATCTAAGGCCTCCATGGAATGTCATTTGAAAATTACTGGTACAGGTGCACCTGGGTGGTTCAGTGGTTGAGTGTCTGCCTTTGGCTGTGGTCATGATCCCAGGGTCCTGGGATCAAGTCCTGCAACAGGCCCCCCTCAGGGAGCCTGCTTCTTCCTCTGCCTATGTCTCTACTTTTCTCTCTCAGTGTCTCTCATTAATAAATAAATATAATCTTAAAAAAGGGAAAATTACTGGTATATTTCATTTCTTTACTTTTAAAGAGAATAATAAAGACGCAGAAAAGTTAAATGATTTACCCAAAATAATCCAGTGACATGACTGAAGTTATAACCCAAGTATCTGGATTTGAGTGTATGTGGGCCAGGGTGGTCCTAATGTCCAAACAAATAAAATTTGTAAATAAGGTCAGCCTTCTTGGTAGATGAAGTTTCTTCTGATCAAAGTTTTTATTTCTTTTCAAATTTTTATTTAAATTCTAGTTAGTTAACACATTGTTTCAGAAGTAGTATTTAGTGATTCACCACTGACATATAATACCCAGTGCTCAATCATACCCCTCCTAAAAAACAAATCAAAACAAAGAAAACCCAAACAAACAAAAAACAAGTATCCTCCTTAATACTCAACACCCATTTAGCCAATCCCCCACCTACCTCCCTCCATAAACCCCCAGTTTGTTCTCTATCATGAAGAGTCTTTCATGGTTTTCTTACCTCTCTCTTTCTCCTTCCCTTATGTTCATCTGTTTTGTTTCTTAAATTACACATATGAGTGAAATCATATGGTATTTGTCTTTGACTTATTTCACTTAGCTCAATCCATGTCATTGAAAATGGCAAGATTTCATTCTTTTCTCAGGCTGAGTAATATTCCATTATAGACACACACTCCACAGCTCCTTTATGATATAAACATCAGGGTGGAGGTGTCCTTTTGAATCCGTATTTTTGTATCATTTGGGTAAATACCTGATAGTATAACTGCTGGATCATACAGTAGTTGTATTTTTAACTTGTTGAGGAACCTCCATTCTGTTCCCAGAGTGGCTGTACCATTCAGCATTCCCACCAACAGTGTAAGAGGGTTTCCCTTTCTCCAAATCCTTACCAACATTTGCTGTTTCCTGTGTTGTTAATTTTAGCCTTTCTGACAGGTGCAAGGTGGTATCTCATCGTGGTTTTGATTTATTTCCCTGATGATGAGTGATGTTGAATATCTTTTCATGTGTCTGTTAGCCATCTGGATGTCTTCTTTGGAAAATATCTATTCATGTCTTCTGCCCAATTCTTACCTGGATTATTTGTTTACTGGGTATTGAGTTGTATAAGTTGTTTATATATTCTGGATACTAACCCTTTATCAGATAATGTCATTTGCAAATATCTTCTTCTATTCTATAGGCCATCTTTTAGTTTTATTGACTCCTTTGTTGTACAGAAGATTTTTATCTTGATGAAGTCTGAATAGTTCATTTTTGCTTTTGTTTCCCCTGCATCTGGTGATAGGTCTAGTAAGAATTTGCTATGGCTGTGGTCAAAGAGGTTACTCTCTGTGTTCTCCTCTAGGATTTTGATGGTTTCCTGTCTCACATTTAGGTCTTTCAACCATTTTGAATTTCTTTCAATGTATGGTGTAAAAAAGTGGTCCAGTTTCATACTTCTGCATGTTGCTGTCCAGTTTTTCCAACACCATTTGTCAAAGAGACTGTCTTTTTCCCACTGGATATTCTTTCCTGCTTTATCAAAGACTAGTAAACCATATAGTTGTGGGCCCATCTCTGGGTTTTCGATTCTGTTTCATTGATCTATGTGTCTGTTTTTGAGCCAGTACCATACTGTCTTGATGACTACAGCTTTGTAATATAGCTTGTAGTCTGGAATTGTAATGATTCCAGTTTTGACTTTCTTTTTCAGGATTGCTTTGGCTCTTTGGGGTGTTTTTGTTCCATACAAATTTTAGGATTGTTTGTTTGAGCTCTGTGACAAATACTGGTGGCATTTTGATAAAGATTGCATTGAATGTGTAGATTACTTTGGTTAGTATGACATTTTAATAATATTTATTATTCAAATCCATGAGGATGGAATGTTTTTCTATTTCTTTGTGTCCTCCTCAACTTCTTTCATACATATTCTATACTTTTCAGAATATAGACCTTTTTCCTCTTTAGTTAGGTGTATTCCCAGGTATCTTACTGTATTTGGTGCAGTTGTAAATAGGATCAATTACTTGATTTCTTTTTCTGTTGCTTTATTATTGGGGTATGGAAATGCAACCGATTTCTGTGCTTTGATTTTGTATCCTATAACTTTGCTGAATTCATCCATTCATTCTAGCAATTTGTCAGTGGAGTCATTACAGTTTTCTGCATTAGTATATTTTTTTTTTCTGCATTAGTATATTACATCTTCTGCACATAGTTAAAGTTTGACTTCTTCCTTGCCAATTTGGAAGCCTTTTACTTCTTTTTGTTGTCTGATTGTTGAGGCTAGGACTTCCAGTACAGTGTTAAATAGTAATGGTGAGAGTGAACATCTGTATCTTGTTCCTGAATGTAGAGGAAAAGCTCTCAGTTTTTCCCCATTGAAGATGATATTAACTGTGGGTCATTCATATATGGCCTTTATGATGTTGACAAATGTTCCATCTATACCTACTTTGTTGAGGGTTTTATTAAGAATGGATGCTGTACTTTATCAAATGTTTCTTTTGCATCTGTTGAGAGGATCATATGGCTCTTATCCTTTCTTTTATTAATGTGGTGTATCAATTTGATCAATTTGTAAATATTGAATCACCCCTGCAGCCCAGGAATAAATCTCACTTGATCATGGTGAATAATTTCTTTAATGTACTGTTGGAGTCAATTTGCTAGTATCTTGTTGAGAATGTTTATATTTATGTTCATTGGGGATATTGGCCTGTAATTCTCCCTTTTAGTGGGGTCTTTGTCTGGTTTTGGAATCAAGATAATGCTGGACTTGTAGAATGAGTTTTAAAGTTTTCCTTCCATTTCTGTTTTTTTGGAACAGTTTGAGAAGAATAGATATCAACCTTTCTTTAAATGTCTGGTAGAATTCCCTCTGGGAAGCCTTCTGACCCTGGACTTTTCCTTATTTGGAGATTTTTGATTACCGATTCAATTTCTTTGCTGGTTATGGATCTATTCAAATTTTCTATTTCTTCTTGTTTCAGTTTTGGTAGTTTGTATGCTTCTAGGAATTTATCCATTTCTTCCAGATTGCCCAGTTTGTTGGCATATAATTTTTCATAATATTCTCTTATAATTGTTTGTGCTTATGTGATGCTGGTTGTGATCTCCCCTCTCTTATTTGTGATTTTATTTATTTGGGTCCTTTCTCTTTTCTTTTTTATAGGTTTGGCTAGTGGTTATCATTTTTATTAATTCTTTGAAAGAACCAGCTGTTTGTTTTTTATCTGTTCTATTGTTTTTTTGTTTCTATATTGCTTATTTCTGCTCTAATCTTTATTAATTCCCTTCTTCTGCTGGCTTTAGGCTATATTTGATGTTCATATTCTGGCTTCTTTAGGTGTAAGTTTGGGTTGTGTATTGAAGACTTTTCTTGCTTCCTGAGTAGGCCTGTATTGCAATATACTTCCCTCTTAGGACTGCCTTTGCTGTATCCCCAAATTTTTGGACTGTTGTGTTTTCATTTTCATTTGCTTCCATGTATTTTTAAAAATTTCTTCTAAAATTCCTGGTTATGCCACTCACTCCTTAATATGATGGTCTTTCATCTCTTTGTATTTGTGGTCTTTCCAAATTTTTTCTTGTGATTGACTTATAGTTTCATAGCATTGTGGTCTGAAAATATGCATGGTATAATCATTATCTTTTTGTACTTGTTGAGGGCCAATTTGTGACCCAGTATGTGATCTGTTCTGGAAATTGTCCTAGTACATTCAAAATAAATGTGTATTCTGCTGCTTTGGAATGAAGTGCCCTGAATATATATCTGTGAAGTCCATCTGGGCCAGTATGTCATTCAAAGCCATTGTTTCCTTTCTGATTTTCTGCTTAGATTATCTTTCTATTGCTATAACTGTGGTGTTAACGTCCCCTATTGTTATTGTATTGTTATTAATGAGGTTTTTTTTATGTTTCCTATTAATTGGATTATATATTTGGGTGCTCCCATGTTGGGGGCATAAATATTTACAATTGTTAGATCTTCTTGATGAATAGACTCCTTAATTATGATATAATGCCCTTCTTCATATCTTGTTACAGTCTAGTTTAAAATATAGTTTGTCCTGGGTGCCTGGGCGGTTAGCAAGTTAACCCTCTGACTCTTGGTTTCTGCTCCGGCTGTGATCTCAGGATCCTGAGATCAAACCCTGTGTTGGGCTCTGCATTCAGTGTGGAGTCTGGCTGAGATTCTTTCTCCCTCTCTCTCTGCCCCTTCAGCTCATGTGCTCTCTCGCTCACTCTCTCTTCTCTCTCAAATATATAAATATATATTTAAAAAATGAAATAAAATCTAGTTTGTCTGATATAAGTATGGCTACTCCAGCTTTTTTGATATACATTGTAATGCATGATAGATGGTTTTCCATCCCCTCATTTTCTTAAAGGTTTTAAATATTTATTTATTTGAGAACATGTGAGAGAGAGTGTGTGAACATGTAGGGAGGGGGGGAAGAGGGAGAGAGACTCAGACTCTCCATTGAGCAGGGAGCCAGACACAGGGCTGAGTCAAAGGCAGACACTTAACCATCTGTGACACCTAGGTGTCCCTCTATCCCCTCACTTTCAATCTGCAGATGTCTTTAGGTTTAAAATGAGTCTCTTGAAAAAAAAAAAGCAAAAAAAATAAAAATAAAAAATAAAACGAGTCTCTTGTAAGCAACATATTGGTGGGTTTTGTTTTTTATCTGTTCTGATACCCTATGTCTTTTGATTGGAGTATTTAGTCCATATACATTCAGAGTGATTGTTGATAGATATGAATTTAGTCCCATTATATTACCTGTAAAGTTGGTGTTTCTGGTGATGTTCTCTGCTCCTGTCTAGTTTTTGTTGCTTTTGGTGTTTCCCACCCCCCAAAAGAGTCCTCTTTAATATTTCTTGCAGGGCTGGTTTAGTGGTTACAAAATTCTTTAGTTTTTATTTGTCTGGGAAATTCTATCTCTCCTTCTATCCTGAATGACAGCCTTGCTGGATAAAGTATTCTTGGCTGCATATTTTCCCCATTCAGCATGTTGAATATATCATGGCACTGCCAAGTTTCTGTGGACAGATCTGCTGTAAATTTCATCTGTCTTCTCTTGTAGGTTAAGGACTCCCCCTCACCTTGCTGTTTTCAGGATTCTTTCCTTGTGTGTGTATTTTGTGAATTTGAGTCCAGTATGTCTTGGTGTTGGCTGATTTTTGTTGAATTTGACGGGAGTTCTCTATGCTTCTTGGATTTTGATGTCTGTTTCCTTTCCCACCTTAGGTAAGTTTTCAGCTATCATTTGCTCAAATAAACCTTTTGCCCCCCGCCCCCTTTTTTTTCCTCTTCTGGGGCTTCTATGATTCAGATGTTATTACACTTTAAGGAGTTACTGAGTCTACATTCACAATCCAATACCTTTCTTTCTCTATTCTTTTCAGTTTCATTGTTTTCTATAATTTTACCTTCCATATCACTGATTCATTCCTCTGATTTGTCCATCCTCATTGTTATTGCATCTAGTCAGCTTTGAAACTCACTTATCAATTGTTTATTTTTGCATGACTAGTTTTGAGTTCTTCTATCTTTGCAGTAAGGGATTCTCTAATGTCTTCTATGCTTTTCTCAAGCCCAGCTAGTATCCTTATGATTGTTGTTTTAAGTTCTGGTTTAGACATCTTACTTATATCTGTATTGATTAAATCCCTGGCATTTACTTCTTTCTGTTCTTTCTTTTGGGGTGAATTCCTCCATCTTGTCATTTTGTCTAGGTATCTGTGTGTGTGTGTGTGTGCGTGCGCGTGCGTGCGCTTGTTAGGACAGTCTGCTATATTCCTGCTCCTGAGATTAATGCTTGTATTAAGAAGAATACCTATACCAGTCTTGGGCCTGGTGCTTCAGGAGGTTTTTCAGATTTTCAGAATGTGCACTCTGCTTTTGTGTTTTGGCTGCTCCTTCTGTCAGGTCAAACCTTTGCAGAGATTCTCTTTACCCGCAGTGGGGGTTGTTCAGACCTTGTCCACCATGTGGCAAGTTTTAACTAGCTGTGTCTGTTTGTTTAAAGAAGCCAGATCTCTCCAAAAAACAAAACAAAACAAAACCCAAAGAATCTAGATCCTATTCCCCCTAGAGCTGAAGCTCTGTAGCACTCTATGATTAGTAGTCTTGGTGCATGTGAGGGGTTTGTGCTGATCTTCTGAGGGAGGGGACTGCTACACGGATTCTCAGGCAGACTTGCCTTAATAGAGATACACCTGCAGGGCACAGTGGGGCAAGACTTGGTGTGAGCCTCTCCAGCCTCCACTGGGAGGTGCTGTGTTGTTCACTGAATTTGGTCAGTGCATATGGGTGGAGGAAGGAAATGGTGCCACCCTGCTCTCTTGTCCTGGGAGTGGGGAGTTTGTGCCTGCTACTCTTCATGAAGCCCTCACAGAAGAGCAGGCAATCATCCTGCTTGTCCCAAGCTTCTGTCATGTCCCTGCCTTCACCCTGCGTCTGAGCTATCTGCCTGCCAGGTGGCATAGTACTCCTTTGTTTTTTCTTAGGTGCGTGACTGGGTTTCAAAACTTCAGATTTTAGGGACCTGTGCTGATCCTCTTGTGGAAGGGTCTTGTGCTGTGGCTGGGTCTGATTTGTCCCAGAAAAGTGGTTGCATGTCCCACAGTGGTTCAGAGTTTATGGTAAGCCACAACAGAAAGCTAGCACCAATGTTTGCTGCCCTCAGCCAGTGTCTTTGATCCTATGCTAGTCAACAGGGCAGCACATTGGCACCACCAGTTTTTTTGTTCCTGGAGAGGCTGTGCCACCTCTCCCAGATGCATTCCAAGCAGGGGAACTGTTTCTCCCTATGTGACCCAGGGGATCCTCAGACCATACTGCCCACTCCCAGGCCTCTGCACTCCTTCCCCACTGGAGCACCGCTAAACCCACCAGGCATGTACCCAGTGATGACGCAGATTTCTAAACTTCAGACTTTGAGCTCTGTTGCTTATAAAAACCACAAGTTTTTTTTTAAAAAAGTTTTTTTTAAAGCCTCTTTCCTTTTCCCAGCCAATGGTTTTGGGGAAGCGTTTTCTAGTGCAATCCCTTGCATGCTGCTTTCACTTTTTCTTTCTCATATTTTCTCCCTTTGTACCCTCAAAGCAACTCTTCACAGCTCCTACCTTCCATCATGTGGCTGTTTTTTGTTTTTGTTTTGTTTTGTTTTTTTACCTGTAGATGTGAAGTTTGTTCTCTTAGTCCTCAGATTTATTTCTTGGGTGTTCAGAATGATTTAATATTTATCTAGCTGTATTTGAGGGATTATGCAAGTTTAGCGTCTCCCTACTTCACTACCATCTTAACTCCTAGTCTCTTCTGACCAAAGTTAATATAGACTGTCTATACTGGAAGTGTAGTTATAAGTCATTTAGTTCAAAACTTCCATTGCTTCCATTGAGAAGAAAATATGAGAGAAAAGTAACTTTCTCAAGGTACATCAGTGAGTTGCAGATAAAGCTAAATTTTTGGTTCATTTTTAGAGACATTTACTTAAACTAGGCTATCTCCTATCCCACTGTTGGTGTGCTTATCTTTGAAGGTAAGTTGTCCACTAAAATCCTCTTTCAAAATATTTCAAAATATGCAGAAGTAGAGAGGTAGTATATTAGCATTTAGTTAATCAGAAATGAAAAAGTCTTTAGCATCTTTATCATAGCATCAAGTGACTGGGTGAGAGTCTGGCTAGAAGAAGAGAATTAAAAAGCTAGTTAAAGTTAGTCAGGAGCTGGCCTTACATGTAAAGTTATAATCTATGAATGTTTAAGCCAGCTTTTAATTACTTGGGAATAACCACCCAGACTTCTGACTAGCCAGACCACACCTTGTTTTGCTGCTTACCTTCTGGGTGTTTTCTTTTTTTTTTTTGGTACTTTGATAGTTGCTCAATATATGATAAAAGTGTTGGTGAGAGGGGTTATAATAATTAGCTCAATACATATCTCATGACCACATATTGATATATCTTTTTTTCCATTAGTTTAGTCATTGAAATGTTTTAGTTTCCATTAGTTTAGCCATTTGGTGTTTTGCTGAGATGCTATAGGGGTAATTTAAGTATTTTCTTTACCAATAATCTTTTTTTACAGCATAGAGTTGAAGACGTTTTCTGGGTGTACAGATGTAGGTGCATTTTTCTATGTCCTCAGAGTTGTTTGAACAACATGATTCATTGACGTTAATAAATGGTAATTTCTTCTCCTTAAGGGATCTGGGATAGCCAACTCCAGTTTCATTGGAACTGTAAGTATTCTCTGATTTTATAATCCAAGAGTAGTATTGCTTCCAGCTATTCTGGAACAAGCCTTGAAATGTTGCCAAGTGGCTGCTTGATGGTAAAGTGGACTTTGCTGGCATAGTAGATACTTTGATCAACCTGACTGACAAGTTTCTTTTCTGAGGAAGCTGAAAAGATTACTTAAGAAAAATCTCTATTTCATGACTGGATGGTAGACTCTTAACTCAGAAAGATTTTTATAGGATATATCCTGAAAGAGGGTCAGATGTTATAAAAGCTGTATTATGGGTCCATTGCACTTTTCAGTTTCTTATAAGAAGGGCTGGAAGGACCCATCCTTCAACTTGAGCAATCAGGTTGGGCCTGAAAACTTGATTCATGGATATTCAATAAGAACCACTTACATTTTGTTATAAGTTAGCTTATGGGCAGTGGATTGATCTGTTTGGCAGGGTTCTTGTGGGAGAAACAATTCTCTTGTTCTCTTGAGATCACTGGATCTTCAATGGAAAGTTTTTTTGTCTGTTATATACTCCTGGTAATATGATAATACAGTCAAGTTGTTAACATGCTTTTTTTTTTTTAATTTTTATTTATTTATGATAGTCACAGAGAGAGAGAGAGAGGCAGAGACACAGTCAGAGGGAGAAGCAGGCTCCATGCACCGGGAGCCTGACGTGGGATTCGATCCCGGGTCTCCAGGATCGCGCCCTGGGCCAAAGGCAGGCGCCAAACCGCTGCGCCACCCAGGGATCCCTGTTAACATGCTTTTTATTCTTTGCTGCGACAGTTGTCTTTCTTAATCAGTAGTTTTGCATAATTAAAAACATTATAAGCCTTAAATTGGAGACACAATCAGACATACTTGAGCTCTCTTTGGAGAACACTGGCTATCTCTGAACAATAACCTGACTTCTGAGTCAAGCAGTAGCCCCCAACCTGACTGCACTCTATCTATAGACTGTTATAGCCTTTATTTAGTCACCAATGTCTGAAATTAAATTCACTTTCTGAATTAGCTACAGTGATCAGACATGCTAGTTTGCGTGGGGACAGTTAATACTGTGCTGGCTGATATTCTATAGGGCCACCTTGTAACAAAATACCCTGTTGATTCTGGTTATTCTTTCCTTCACTGTATGGCAGAAGGGAGCAAAGAATGAAAAGCTGACAGGTTGCAGTCACTGGCAAGAAACTCTACTATTCACTAGCTTTTAAGATAATCTTCACTGCCTCAGAACAGGGTAATTCATGGAAGCTCTTTCTTTTATAATATTGCTTCCAACCTGAAGTGCAATTTTGGTTTCAAAGGCTCTGCATTAAGGAGACTCCTGATCGTTTCAAATGTCTTTGAAACATGACATCAAAGAGCCCCTTTTTCTGCCAATTTCACTCCCAGTATTACCTCATTTCAGGTTTCTTTTCTTTCTTTTTTTTTTTTTAAACTCCTTGGCCCATCCATGAGCCTAATGTTCTCCAACTTTCTAGAAATTCTCTTTGGGAGAAGTATTCTCAAAAACAAAAAACATTCAGGCTTAATTTGTCACCAATACAGCCAGGAAAATCTTGACCAGGAACTATGTTTTTAAAAAATGTGCCATGTCACACATACATACACACACATGCAAACACACATGAACCAAACAAATACACACACAAAAAAAACCACAATAAAAACTCATTATCTTGGGCATTTTTATAAAGACTACTTTAAATCAGGATAATATAGACTCTTTCTGTGTTAGTAGTTACTATTTTTTGATTTTATGCAATATATTTGATGCCAATGATCTGTCTTCCTCAGGTAGTAATCTCAGCTTATATAGAATAGCTCTAAATAGATGAAGTCTAGAAAAGGTTTCTGAAAATCACAAACCTTTGCATCTACATGCGGTAGTGGCATCACTGTGGATTAAAAGGGATCTGTGATGACAGCAGTGAGGGTAGCTTGGGTAAACTTTTTAGATTGGTACCAAGAAAGGCAAAGCTTCATGTTGCAGGGAGGGATGCCTGGCATCCCAAAATCTCTTGGATAGATGGAATGTGAATTTGTTTGTCTTCTCTCCCTCTCCATCTCTCTCTCCCGCTTTCTTCCTCTCCTTTCACTTTCTTTCTCCCTCTCTCAAAATAACATTAACCACAGTTGGATCCTCAAATATTGAAAGTGACCAACATTTGGATATTATAGATTGAAGTTCATTGGGATTTGGCCTGAGGTAGTAAACAAGATCCACCAGGTTTTAACAAATTCCTCTAATATCTCTTAGAAATACTTCTGAAATGGGTACTCAATAGTGTGGATCCTAAGACAAAACTTGAATGTGGCTCTAAAGAGATGGCAAAGTTTGGGCAAGAAAGGATTATAGGAAGCATAATCCTAGGAATTTTAGAGCTTGAAGGAATTTTAGATACCATACAATTTTTTATTGTAATATACCAACAATATTAAAAAATCAAAACATGAGAACTAAGAAGTTTTGCTAACTTTGAATTTTTCCAACTAGAGACATTATTAAAGAAAAATATTACCATTTCTATTATCACCAGGTAAAAAAAATAATGGCCTTATGTGGTCCTATACCAATAAATGCTTAAGTTCAGAATTTTAAAAACTGAATAAATTTATCTTAATGAAAAACTTACTTCGTTGTCTTTATCTCATTTTTGCTCAGGAATGACTGGTAAATATTCCATCACTGACTGGTACCTGTCTATGGACTGCTACTTGGGAACAGTTGATTTAATCCAACTATATTCATTTTACAGTTGAATAAATAAATGGGGGCCCAGAGAGGGAAAATAATTTGCTTTGGGACCTGCAACTGGTTTGTGATAGAGGTGAAGCTAGAATAGGGATCTTGTAAGTTTGGTTCATGATTCCCTACAGTCCTACCATAGAACATGAAATGAGAAGGACTTTTTTATATCACAGTCCATATATTATGACAAGACTTTAAAATATGATTTATGGCAAAATTTTAAATGAAACATGATTTTTTTTTCTCATAGCAGATGCTACTGCAAACTCTAGCTTAATAAATTTGTCTGGAACAACTTATGTAAGTTTAGGGCTGTGCCTGTCTATATAAAGAGATGAATGTGATTTGAGGTATATGACTGGTTGCATTGATTTAATTTATTCTTCCATTATCTATTTGACTTTAAAAGAATAAGTGGCGGGATCCCTGGGTGGCGCAGCGGTTTGGCGCCTGCCTTTGGCCCAGGGCGTGATCCTGGAGACCCGGGATCGAATCCCACATCGGGCTCCTGGTGGGTGGAGCCTGCTTCTCCCTCTGCCTGTGTCTCTGCCTCTCTCTCTTTCTCTCTCTCTGTGTGACTATCATAAAATAAATAAAAATTAAAAAAAAAAAAGAATAAGTGGAGGGAGAAGTTAAATACAAAGAATGATTTCCTAAGTCAAATGGTTGTGAAAATTGTTTAAATTGTATTAGTGTCTAAATATGAAACCTTGCCAGGGGCTTTAGCACAGTTTTTAATTTTTAATTTTTTTAGCACAAAATTTTTGTGAAGAGGTTGCCTCTTCACATCACTTTAAATATTTTTGTTGAGTTAGAGTCAGTCAGAGAATCCAGTTACTATGTGGAGCCTCAAATGCACAAATTTACATTGCATAACAAATGACTCAATATGTGCCACCTTTACCTAGGAAAATCATGAAGAGGAGGAATTGAAGGGGCACACATCCTCACTTTATTATCAGTGTTCACACCACAACCTACAGATCCCTGGGAACTCAGTGCTATCAGCTACCTACTTTTTCAAGTGCAAGACTGAATTACGTGGCCAACTATGTACACCTAATCACAGATTAAAAGGTGACTGGCTCACAGAGCAGAGATGGGCTGGAGGAGGCATTTCTTTTCAGAATAGTCTGTTGCCTAAGTGAAAATATGTGAAGGATTCCATAAAGGGTTCAGTATCCCCAAATAATGGTAATTTTATACCCCAGAAATTCATTCCTTTGAGATAATAAGGTGTTTGTTTCTTATCTTCTCTCCCAGGGAAGGAAGGGGAAGAGACACAGAATCAACTTTTAGCACTTTAGTCCAGATTTTGTTCACAGAATTTTAGGGCAATAGTTGTTCAGAAGCCAGCTGAAAAAAAGTAAATTACTGAAATAAAGAGGAAGGGGAGTGAGGCTCAAGGGGGCTGTTTGAGAGAGGAAAGTTGTGGGATGTTGTAATGGCTGTCCTCATTACCATAGAGGTAGGAGGAAGAAATTTGGGACCTTGGCTAGGAGTTAAGAGGGTAGGAAGGTAGGAAGGAGTTCTTAAAAGGCTACAAAGGTTACATAGGTACCAGCCATCTTCCATTACCAAATGGTTTCTATTATCTCAAAACACTGTTAAGAGTTTCCTTGTGCTCATATTTACAAGCAGGGAGAATAGGGCCTCATAGGAAGGTCCAAATGGCATCAGAAAGGGTTATGTACTCTTGGAATGAGGGTGGGAGGTGGGCGGTATAAGGAGTTATGTTGAGAGGGTGCGGCAAGATGGTGGAGGAGTAGGGTCCCCAAGTCACCTATCCCCACCAGCTTACCTAGATCACTTTCAAACCATCCTGAAAACCACGAATTTGACCTGAGATTTGAAGAGAGAACAGCTGGAACACTACAGAGAGAATAGTTTTCGCTTCTAGCAAGGTAGGAGGCAGAAAAAAATAAAAATAAAAAAGAATTAAGTGGGGGAGGGGCCCTGCGAGGAGCCGGGCTATGGGCGGGTGGTGAAAGCCTCTGGGACAGGAAAGCCCAGCCCCGGAGAAGCGGGAACTTTAAAAAATCCGCACCGGATTCTTCCCGGATGAAAAGGCGCTCAGCAGGGAAACCGGGCAGAACCACAGGAGGGGCAGAGGAGCCTCCAGTCTCCCGGAGTTACTAATAGAGGAAGTGCTGCCCCGGAGGAGAGCGCGCTGCACTCCTTGGGCCGATCTCGGTCAAGGGCTGGAGCGCGCCCCAGGCGGGGCACCGGGAGAAGCCGGTTGGTCAGTGGGCGGCTCTGGACCGAGGGGGCTGCGCCCTGCTGCCTTCGGGAACGGTGGCCCGGGAGCGCGATTCCAGCAGCACAGGCCCGGGATCCCAGGGCACCGAGGGGACGCAGCCCCTGATCCTGCGCTCCCCACCGCTGACAGGCGGAGGCCTGGAGGGCACAGGACAGTGAAGACTCCCCTGCCGCGGGGCACCCCGGAGCTGTGCAGATCAGCGCACCCGCCGCCCGGAAGCATCTAGGCCAGTGCGGACTGGGAGACTGCGGTAGTTGCTGTGGGAGCCGACTCCAGAGCTGGAGACCTGGCCGCCATCTTTGTTGTTCTTTCTCCTTGTTTCACCCTGTGCCTGGGAGAGGCAGGGCCTCCAGGGAACAGGGGCCTCACGGGGTCAACAGCACTCACTGAGCCTGGCACCCGGCAGGGGTGGGGCAGCTCTGTCCAGGCACATATACCTGAGAATCAGCACAGCAGGCCCCTCCCCCAGATGACCAGCTGGAAGGACAGGGGAAGAGCGAGTTCTTGACCAAACAGCACTGGAAAGCTCCAGGGGAACTTGAGGGATTTATAGTATGTAGAACTAAAGGGTACCCCCACTTTCTTTTTCCTTTTTCCATTACAACTCATTTTTATATTAGACTTAAAATTTCTAATATTTTTTCTCTTTTCCCACCTTAACTACAATATTTTACCACATCTTCATTTTTAAGTTTCTTCCTTTTTGACTTTCATATTTCTATATTTACATGTCTTACATATATTCTCCACTTCTAGATTTCCTTCAACATACTTGATTTAATTTTGGGAGATATATGAAATCTGTTTTGTTTTGTTTTGTTTTTGTTTTCTCTGCCTCATTTTGTTCTACAATGGCGGAAGTTAATACCTTCTAAAACATGACCAGCATGCACCCAGAAACAAGTGGTATACCGTGCTGGTTCATTCTGTGAGATTATATTCTCTCTTCATTCCCATTCTGCCCCCCTCTTTGATCTCTTTTATGTTTTGGTGGTCAATGGTGGGCCTTTCTACAAGTATTGCTGGTTTATATAAAGTTGGGACTGAGCATCTAACATACAGAAGTCATACACTCAGAACCAAGAGGATCACCCTCTAGGACCCCTGAGGTAGACTACATTCTCCCTCCACTACAACTTCTACACCACCACCACCCACAAATCTGTCCCCTCTTTTTCTTTTTTCGTCTTTTTTCTTTTTGCCTTTTGCCTTTTGCTTTTTTCTCTTCTTTCCTACTTTTTTTCTTCATCTTTGGGATTCTTGGACTTTTATTTTTTACTACTTTGTTTTAAAATACGTTTTTCACTTTAGTGGTCCTTGTGTTTTATTTTGTTCTGATCTTTGTTTTCATTATTTGGTCTCTGCCCTCATCAGAATCACATAGGGTGAAATTTACTTAGGTCATGGTTGATTTTCTTGACTCAGCCAACTTATACAGCCACTCTGCACTGACAAAAATGACTAGAAGGAGGAATTCACCACAAAAAAAAGCAGAAGCAGTACTCTCTGCCACAGAGTTACAGAATATGGATTACAACTCAATGTCAGGAAGTCAATTCAGAAGCAAATTATAGAGCTACTGGTGGCTCTGGAAAAAAGCATACAGGATTCAATAAACTTCATGACTGCAGAATTTAGATCTAATCAGGCCAAAACTAAAAATCAATGAAATGAGATGCAATCCAAATTGGAGGTCCTAACAATGAGGGTTAATGAGGTAGAAGAAAGAGTGAGCAACATAGAAGACAAGTTGATGGCAAGGAAGGAAGCTGAGGAAAAAAAAAAAGAGAGAAATCATAATACGTATAATGTGAGTTCCAGAAAATGCCGAGAGGGCCAGAGGGCCAGAAGGATTATTTGAACAAATCATAACTGAGAACTTCCCTAATTTGGGGAGGGAAACAGGCATGCAGATCCAGGAGATAGAGAGGTCTCCTCCCCAAAATCAATAAAAACCATTCAACATCTTAATATTTAATAATGAAACTTGCAAATTCCAAAAATAAAGAGAAAATCCTTAAACCAGTGAGAGATAAGAGATTCTTAACTTATACGGGGAGAAATATCAGGTTAACGGAAAACCGCTCCACAGAGACCTGGCAGGCCAGAAAGGGATGGCATGATATATTCAGGGTACTAAATGAGAAGAACATGCATCCAAGAATACTCTATCCAGCAAGGCTCTCATTCAAAACAGAAGGAGAGATAAACAGCTTCCAAGATAGGCAGAAACGGAAAGAATATGTGACCACCAAACCAGCTCTGCAAGAATTATTAAGGGAGACCCTATAAAAGAAAGAGGAATCCCAAAGAAATAATCCCACAAAACAGAGACTGAATAGGTATCATGATGACATTAAATTCATATCTTTCAATAGTAACTCTGAACATGAATGGGCTAAATGATCCCATCAAAAGATGCAGGGTTTCAGACTGGATAAAAACCAAGACGCATCTCTTTGCTGTCTACAAGAGACTCATTTTAGAACCTAAGGACACCTGTAGCCTCAAAATGAAAGGTTGGGGAACCATTTAGTATTCAAATGGTCCTCAAAAGAAAGCAGGGGTAGCCATCCTTATATCAGATAAATTGAAGTTTATCCCAAAGACTGTAGTAAGAGATGAAGGGGACACTATATCACACTTAAAGGGTCTATCCAACAAGAAGATCTAACAATCATGTCTATTTATTCCCCTAATGTGGGATCTGCCAATTATATCAATCTATTAATAACCAAAGTAAAGACATACTTAGATAATAATAAACACTTATACTGGGAGTCTTCAACACAGCACTTTCTGCAAATGACAGATCTTCTAAGCACAACATCACCAAAGAAACAAGGGCTTTAAATGATACACTGGACCAGATAGATTTCACAGATATATACAGAACTTTCCATCTGAATGCAATGAACACACATTGGAACTTTCTCCAGAATAGACCACATACTGGGTCACAAATCAGACCTCAACTGATACCAAAAGATTGTGATTGTCCCCTGCATATTTTCAGACCACAATGTTTTGAAACTTGAATTCAATCACAAGAAGAAATTTCAAAGAAACTCAAACACGTGGAGGTTAAAGATCATCCTACTAAAAGATGAATGGGTCAACCAGGAAATTAGAGAAAATTAAAAAGATTCATGGAAACTAAGGAAAATGAAGATACAACCATTCAAAATTTTTGGGATACAGCAAAACCAGTCCTAAGAGGGAAATACTTCACAATACAAGCTTTCCTCAAAAAATTGGGAAAAACTCAAATACACAAACCAACCTGAGACCTAGAGGAACTGGAGAAATAATAGCAAATAAAACCTACACCAAACAGAAGAAGAGACAGTAAATATTTGAGCAGAGCTCAATGAAATAGAGACCAGAAGAGTTGTAGAATAGATCAACAAAACCAGAAGTTGGTTTTTAGAAAGAATTTATAAGATAGATAAACCCCCAGCCAGCCTTATTAAAAACAAAAAAGACTCAAATTAAGAAAAACATGGATGAAAAAAAAAAAAAGAAAAGAAAAACATGGATGAAAGAGAAGCTATCACAATGAGTACCAAGGAAATACAAACAATTTTAAAAATGTATTATGAGAGCTATACACCAATAACTTAGGCATCTAGATGAAATGGATGCATTTCTGGAAAACCATAAATTACTAAAACTGGAACAGGACGAAATAGAAAACCTGAACAGGCCAATAACCAGGGAGGAAATTGAAGCAGTCATCAAAAACCTCCCAAGGCACAAAAGTCTAGGGACAGATGGCTTCCCAGGGGAATTCTATCAAATGCTTAAAGAAAAATAACACCTATTCTACTAAAGCTGTTCCAAAGGATAGAATGGGTCGGAATACTTTCAAACTTGTTTTATGAGGCCAGCATCACCTTAATTCCAAATCCAGACAAAGACCCCCAAAAAAGGGACTTATAGGCCAATATCTTGATGAACACAGGTGCAAAAATTCTCAACAAGATACTAGCTAATAGGATCCAACAATACATTAAGAAGATTATTCAGCATGACCAAGTGGGATTTATCCCTGGGATGCAAGGCTGGTTCAACACTCTTAAAACAATTGATGTGATAGATCACGTCAACAAGAGAAAAAACAAGAACCATATGATCTTCTCAATAGATGCAGAGAAAGCATTTGACAAAATACAGCATCCATTCCTGATCAAAACTCTTCAGAGTGTAGGGACAGAAGGCACATTCCTCAGCATCTTAAAAGCCATCTACCAAAAGCCCACAGCAAATATCATTCTCAATGGGGAAACACTGAGAGCCTTTCCCCTAAGATCAGGAACAAGACAGGGATATCCACTCTCACCACTGCTATTCAACATAGTACTAGAAGTCCTAGCCTCAGCAATCAGACAACAAAAAGAAATAAAAGGCATTCAAACAGGCAAAGAAGTCAAACTCTCCCTCTTCACAGATGACATGATACTGTGCATAGAAAACCCAAAAGACTCCAACCCAAGATTGCTAGAACTCATTCAACAATTCGGCAATGTGGCAGGATACAAAAGCAATGCCTAGAAATCAGTGGCATTTCTATACACTAACAATGATACTGAAGAAATTGAAATTAAGGAGTCAATCCCATTTACAATTGCACCCAAAAGCATAAGATACTTAGGAATAAACCTAAGCAAATAGGTAAAGGATCTATACCCTAAAAACTTCAGAACACTTCTGAAAGAAATTGAGGAAGACACAAAGAGATGGAAAAATATTCCATGCTCATGGAATGGCAGAATTAATATTGTGAAAATGTCAATGTTACCCAGGGCAATTTACACGTTTAATGCAATCCCTATCAAAATACCATGGACTTTCTTCACACAGTTGGAAAAAATAATGTTAAGATTTGTGTCGAATCAAAAAATACCCTGAATAGCCAGGGGAATATTGAAAAAGAAAACCAGAGCCAGGGGCATCACAATGCCAGATTTCAAGTTGTACTATAATGCTATGATCATCAAGACAGTGTGGTACTGGTACAAAAACAGACACAAAGATCAATGGAAGAGAATAGAGAATCCAGAAATGGGTCCTCAACTCTATGGTCAACTGATATTCGACAAAGCAGGAAAGACTATCCACTGGAAAAAGGACAGTCTCTTCAAAAAATGGTGCTGGGAAAATTGGACAGCCACGTGCTGAAGAATGAAACTAGACCATTCTCTTACAGCATACACAAAGATAAACTCAAAATGGATGAAAGATCTAAATGTGAGACAAGAATCCATTAAAATCCTAGTGGAAAACACAGGCAACACCGTTTTTCAACTTGGCCATATCAACTTCTTGCAAGATACATCTATGAAGGATAGGGAAACAAAAGCCAAAATGAACTATTGGGACTTAATCAAGATAAAAATCTTCTGCCCAGTAAAAGAAACAGTCAACAAAACTCAAAGCCAACCTCCAGAATGGGAGAAGAGTTTTGTAAATGACACATCAGACAAAGATCTAGCATCCAAGATCTATAAAGAAGTTATTAAACTCAACACCGCAGAAATAAACAATACAATCGTGAAATGGGTAAAAGACATAAACAGAAATTTCTCCAAAGAAGACACATATGGCCAACACACACATAAGAAGATGCCCGCATCCCTTACCATCAGGGAAGTACAAATCAAAACCACAATGAGATACCACCTCATGCCAGTGAGAATGGGGAAAATTAACAAGACACGAAACAACAAATGTTGGAGAGGATGTGGAAAAAGGGGAATCCTCTTGCACTGCTGGTAGGAATGTAAACTGGCACAGCCACTCTGGAAAACTGTGTGGGGGTTCCTCAAAGAGTTAAAAATAGAGCTACCCTATGACCCAGCAATTGCACTACTGGGGATTTACACCAAAGATACAGGTGCAGTGAAAAAAACAAGATAACTGCACCCCAGTTTTTATAGTAACAATGTCCACAATAGCCAGACTGTGGAAGGAGCCTCGGTGTCCACCGAAAGATGAATGGATAAAGAAGATGTGGTTTATGTATACAATGGAATATTACTCAGCCATTAGAAATGACAAATACCCACCATTTGCTTTAACATGGATGGAACTGGAGGGTATTATGCTGAGTGAAGTAAGTCAGTCGGAGAAAGACCAGCATTATATGGTTTCACTCATACAGGGAATATAAAAAATAGTGAAAGGGATTATAGGGGAAAGGAGAGAAAATGAGTGGGAAAAATCAGCAAGGGTGACAGAACATGAGAGACTCCTAACTCTGGGAAATGAACAAGGGGTGGTGGAAGAGGAGGCGGGTACAGAGATGGGGTGCCTGGGTGACGGGCACTGAGGGGGGAACTTGATGGTTTGAACACTGGGTGTTATACTATATGTTGGCAAATCGAACTCCAATAAAAAATATACATATTTTAAAAAGGTATCAATTTTGGTATTGATATCAATGAAATCTGAAAGAGGTAGTTAACCATTTATTCATAGGCCAGTGGGTTAAATGGTGCCTGGTTCTTAGTTTTTGAAATACTTCTACACCTTACAGTTTATCATATTCTGCTTCATTTAATTATTACTTCATGTGATAGCTAAGGTAGTCATTATTATTATTATTCTACAGATGAAAAAACAGATATTACTTAATTTCTTAAATGACTTTCCCAAGGACAAAAGGCTAATATATGATTGAACTAGGTCTAGAATCCAGGCATTCTTTTTTTTTTTTTTTTTTTTTTTTATTTGTTTATGATAGTCACACACACAGAGAGAGAGAGAGAGAGAGAGAGAGAGAGAGAGAGAGAGGCAGAGGGAGGAGCAGGCTCCATGCACCGGGAGCCCGACGTGGGATTCCATCTCGGGTCTCCAGGATCACGCCCTGGGCCAAAGGCAGGCACTAAACCACTGAGCCACCCAGGGATCCCCGAATCCAGGCATTCTTAATCCAAATCCTGTATTTTCCCAGTAAATGTTTTTAACATTTGATTTTCTGAAGCCTTAATATTTTTTACAATTGAAGGATTCATTTACTCAGTAAATATTTGACAACATACTTTGCTTCAAATTGTATGCATAGAATCCACTCTCACAAAGTTCTTATATAAATACTGTCTAGGGAAATGAATAGTAATTGCCAGAGGAATAGGATAAGCTAGATGATTTAGGAACTCAGCGAAGAACATAAAATCATAGTATCTTCACAACCTGGAGGCATTATTCAGGACATCTCCAACATCTGATTCTAAAAATTACTTTGGTTTTTAACATTCTTGACAGTGGGTGTCCAGTTTCTGTTTAAATTTTTCCAGTGATGCAGTAGGGGGTTGAGCAGGGGATTCAACTATTTATAGGGGATGGGCATGGTAGACTGTGTGTGTATTAGATTCATTTGTGGGACTTATTGAAATTATATATCCCCTCCCCACTCCTTACCTCTTGTTCCTATCCTTCTGCCCAGAGTTTCTACATTCCTTGATCCCATATTTTCTGTTCTCAGTGCAAATGTCCCCAGGTCCTTCACCTACCTATCATATACTGTGTTTTCTGTACTCTTTCACCACTCTAGTTAATTTATTCTGAACTTATTCTTGTTTGTACATGTTTCTCTTAAAATGTTGAAAAATAATACCACAGATGTGGTTGTACTGGAACAAGGTAGGATGGGACCATTGTTTTTTGTGAACTGGACAAAATACTTAGTGTACCTTTAGATTGCGCTTGCATCTTTAGCAGTCACATCCCACTGCTGGCTCATATTGATCCTGAGGCCAACTAAAATCCCCAGGTATATTTGTTGGGACCAGTCTCTCTCTATCCTATACTTGTGAAATTGTTATTTTGAATCTAAATCTGGATTTAATACATATTTCAGTTCAATTGAGTCTTTCTGGTTTAGACATTTTATCTGGTTTGTTGAGATCATTTTGAATCCTGATTTGGTTGCCTATCCTATTGACTATTCCTTCTAAACTTCATGTAGTACTCACATTTTATAGGTTTGCCTTCTGTATTCATTTGGGTTGGGATTAAGCTTTCTGTTTAAGGGCATAGTGGGGATTAAAGGAGGGTTAATGGAGGAAGTAAATTTTTTGTGTTAGGATCCTAGTGGAGATTATCTTACACACAAAGGACATGAGATTTTCCTGATTGGGAGAAAGTCTAAAATGAGAGCTATTTGTTCATTCTTTCATTCGTTCATTGATTAAATATTTACTGAGCTCCCATTGTGTCTTCAACACTAATTTGCTGGGTATATGAAAGTCATGGTAACTGCTCTTAGAAAACTTATAGTGTAGTTGGCTAACTCTACAATCTAGCTCATAACTGCAACATTATATAGCCAGAGAAGGCTAAATTTCCAAATCATAAGTTTACTATTTTTGTATCTATGGAAGTTCAAAAACAATTATTTTCAATTTGATTCAATAAATACTTATTTACTAGGCATTGTGCTAGGTACTGAGATACAATGGTGAAAAAGAAACACATTGTCTCTATTGTATTGAGCTTATAGTTTAATACAAATGATTAAGCAAGCAAATAAACAATTATTATCAGTGTAATATGATATGTTCTTTGACAGGGATGGTTTTCTTTTTTTTTTTTTCAGGGATGGTTTTCTAATCACATATAGCAGTATCAAACAACCAAGATTTATGGAGAGGGGGCAGTCAGGGAAAGCTTTTTGACAGAATGACATTTTAGGTGAGAAAGATGATAAAGAGTAAAACAAATGAAATAGCAGGATAAGAATATTGTAGGCAGAGGGAATAGCTAATGTGAAGTCTTGGATGAATAAAAGAGTACAGAACATTGGAACAACTGAAAGATGTTCTTTGGGCTGGGCCAGAGAGTGAGGTTGTGGGGATTCCCATTAAGTAAATTTGGTTTGCCTACCACTTTTAGGGTACCAAAGTGTCATATGACGCCCCCTCTTTATTTCTAGGGAGCTGCTATGGAAAACAGATCACTACTTAAATGGTTCTACAGCTTTGAAGGGGTGGTATCATAAAATGACTTCCCCTTTCCTAAAGACTTAATGTCTGGTTCCAGCTGTAATAAAATTAGAGAAATCCTTCACTTTTCCAAGTACTTTACATTTCTTCTTATGTTTCCTTTAACATGTGGGATATTTTTAAAACATATTTTTTAAACATAAATTGGCCATTTGACTCTATCTTGCTAAGCTGTTTGACCCTGGGGATGGAATTAATTCTTTATAAGCACTGCTTCTGCTTACCTTATTGAAATAAAAGCTACAATTGCTTTATGGCAAAAATAAGCCTATTGTGATTAAAAATAAATGATAAGTATGACTGTGCAGTACATGCACACTAAATATTTCAGTGTGGGGGCGAGAAACTTGGGTGTTCATACAATATGAGGTAAGTTATCTAACCATTTGATTATTTGCAAAGTGTTTGAAATGGAACAGAGTTTCATAAAAACAAAAAAGGCTAATGTGAAGGGGACTTTAAAAACCCATTTTAGGTATGACCAAATGAAGAGGTTCTCAGGGACCATGGCTAAAGTAAAGGATTCTGGAATTTAAGTACATGCCTAAAGCAGATGAATTGAAGGGCTGATGAGGTGAATTTGGTTATTTTGGGAGAAAAATCTTATGTTCAGTTAAAAAATCTGAGACTTGTTTTTCTCCCCTGGCATGGCACATTTGAAGATCTTTTAGAATCTGAGGCTTATTACCTCTGGTAAGCCTTATACCTGGCATATAGCTTGTGACTACAGCTTGTGTCTTATAGTTGGAACATAGCTCGTGGTGTGCTATGGGTAAAGGCCACAGCTGCATTTTTGCTAGAGTGCAAGTCATGCTTACCTCTAAATGGAGGATAGAGAATTTCTTTACTTTATATGTGAAAATATTAAATAATATGCTAATAATGATAGCAAAGATCTATTGAGATGTTTTTTTAATTTTTATTTTTATTTATGATAGTCACACACACAGAGAGAGAGAGGCAGAGACATAGGCAGAGGGAGAAGCAGGCTCCATGCACCGGGAGCCCGACGTGGGATTCGATCCCGGGTCTCCAGGATCACACCCTGGGCCAAAGGCAGGCGCTAAACTGCTGTACCACCCAGGGATCCCAGCAAAGATCTATTGAGCACTTGGTATATACCAAACACTATGTCAGATAATTTACATGTATGATCTCTTTTAGTTCATACTATAATTTTATGAGGTATTTACTAACTTTATTGCCCTCATTTTACAGGTGAGAAAACCAAAGACCCAGAGATAAGTACGTTATCCAAGATCCCACAACTAGCAGTGATAGAAGTGGGGCTTTTCCAGGTGTTTCCAAAGCTGAGCTCATGTAGGTAATCATTATGTTGTCCTTTCACCACCCTTTCATCCCAGAGGAAGGGATTCTTGAGATGGTGTGGAACCTTCTTTTAGTCTATAGGTCAGCAGTATTGCTGAAAGTTGTCACTTCCTGTCTCTACCTCTCACACAGCTGAGAGGCAGCACTGGACATTGGAAAGGGCATAGGTTTTATATTCACACAGACCTGGTCCAATCCTTGCTGTACAATTTAAAGCCATGTGATCATAAATAAGTGACTTAACTTCCCTGTCAGTTGCCAAATCTATAAAGTAAAGGTCATAATATCTACTTTGCAAGGCTGTTGTGAGGATTAAATGCAATAAAAAAAGCAAAATGTGTAACATAGTGTCTGTTGGATCATAGGTACCCAATATTGGTTGCTGTTTCAGTAATTAGAAGTGGTCCAATTAGATTATTGAGTTGTCAGATATTCTGGTGATAGGTACTTAACATCTTCATCTGGAGCCAAGGGGATAAAGACAGCAACTGTAGGTAGCTCTTTATGCAGGTCCAGTTCAATGTGTGGCTTCTAATCTCTCCTTCCTCTAACTGCTACATCCAATAGATTAGTCTTAATGTAAGTAATAGAATTTGATATTCCTAAGTTGTGGTATTAGCCTAAACTCAATTAAAGCACCATATTGCATTGCTGCACTCCTTCACCCATTTGTGATTTCACACCACTCAAATAGATGCCAGTTTCCATGGCTTTGTTTCAAAGCAACACTTTCCATACATGGAAATGAAACTGTACTGCAGAGGGAGACATGATAAGAAGTTATTTGTAGGTTCAGAAAAAGCAGAGTATTTTTAATTTATACCCCATTCATAATACACAACCATTTTTTCAGCAAAAATCTCTGCTGCATTTACACTGTAAATTATTTGCTGGGAATCTGAACTACAGAAAAAGCTGAATTCAATTTCTTTGAATTCAGTAGCAGCAAAGCCACTTTTCACTCTTTTGTCTGGGAAAGTAAATCCTTAGTATAGTGCATTTCCCACACAGTCAGTGTTTGTTGGTTATTTATGATTCAATGGTTGAATTTTTATCTCCCTGCTTTTTATCTGAAGCAATTATGAGGCTACAATTATGAAAATAATGAGCACAGATACATGGTTCAACATGTCTGCATTACAGCTTTTCTGCTGATTCAAATAAAGCTCTAGGGTTAATATCTTTACATGTAGTTTGCAATTTGTCCTCTTTGGCCCCATGTATGCTAAGAGTCAGTATTGTCACGCAGCCCTGCTTTCAATGTCCTCTGAGGTTTGAATATGATGAATAAAACAAAAGGGTGAGAAAAAACTGAAGGTAGAAGTTTCCAGGAAAAAGAACCTCAAGGTGATTCATACAGCTGAGCCTCAGAGGAAGAACCTGGCTCCCACCTGCACAAACACTGACAATTGTTTGGAAAATGTCACCAATCAAGGATATTTAGAAAGGAGGCTGAGGAAAGGTTCATTTCTACCAGCCAACAAAAGAACTTGGGAAATTCTGAAATTATCCTCAGCTATTGAAATTAGTCTCAACAAACAGGACATGTTCCATTTTTCAGTAGAATTATATGCCAGGAAGCATAAAATCCATCAACAAACAAGAAATAGTTATGAGACTTCAAGGGGATAATGCATTTGAGTACCCAGCATAGTGCCCGGCCAAGCACACACTCAATGAACGTTAAAAATCTAATTAAATGAGAACTTTGTATTGGCATAGCATTGTTCTAAAGGGTTATAGAGAAGTTTACTGTATAGTCTTAGTCCTTACAATAAGCTTTCGCTTGTTGTAAACTGGGTGAGATAGGACCCAGAGATGAAGAGAGAAGCAGCAATATGAGGCAGTGTACGTAATGTCAAATGATGGATGCAAACAATGAGGAAGTAAACCAGTGTTTTCTGAGCATTTACTACATGCCACTGATTCCTCATAACAATCATAAGAGGTTAGTGCTATCATTATTTCCCTTTAATGACGAGTAAACTGAAGTTCAGAGCAGTAGAGTAATTCTGTCCTAGTCACATAGGTAGTAACTGACATATGTGGGATTTTGCTTTCTGCTCCAAATTCTATATTCTTCTATGGTATGTATTATACTTTTTCCTGTGGTCAAACACAGTGGGGCCCCTTTATCCCTCTCTATCACACATTATTTGCTAGACTCCTTGTTAAGTCTTGTACATATAGCATATCATTATATGTAGAGGTTAAGGTTGTGGACTTCCTAGATTCAACTCTTCTCTCCACCCATCAGCTATGTGATCTTAACCTCTCTGTGCCTCAGAAGTAAGTGAGTTAATACATGCAACATATTTATAAAAGAGTTTGGCACATTGTAAGTCAAATATAAGTGATAGTTGTTACTATTTTTGTTAATACTTTTAAATCTTTATGAAGTAGGGACTGTGGTTATGTTCACTTTACAGATGAGGGACGTGAGCTTCAAAGAGATTAAATGACTTTTCCAAAGTTACCTGGGTAGTAAATTCTGAATCTGGCATTCATGTATGAGCTTGTTGACTCTAAACTTTTTTTCTCACTATGCCACATTGCTCCCCTAAGTGCCATAGCTGCTCAAGAGAGGGGGAGATGTCTATGTGAGCTCAAGGCTTCATTATGGTTGTAATACTTGAGGTTGAAAAAGAATAATGAAAAAAAGAATATGTGTAGGAAGCTAGGATAAAGAAGGAAGGGTAGTGTGTGTTTAGGGGCCTAGGAGGGAGGGCCAAGCATTTGTCCTTCTAGAAGACTCTTACTCTTACAGAGCATGAAGAAATTCAATCCTGCTATTAGTGACATGAAAGCAAGTGCAGGCCTGCTCAAAGAAGCCTGTCCTACAGCCCAGTCACAAGAAGGCCCTGGGGGCAGGAGGCAGCCTACAACTTCCCAAGAGGAATAAATCTGAGGAAAGTAGTAAACGAATCTCAAAGTAATCTCCTACAAGGGTGTGCCTAGAATCCTAAACCTGCTTACAGCAGTCCTATCTACCTCCAGGTGGCTCCTATAGTCATGGCCCCTACTGACAGACATATGGCAGAAGAATTTCCAGAGGAGAAACTAGCACTTGAAGAGTACCAAATTGGGAAGCAAAGAAACCAGTTGCTTAATTGAAAATTTGTAAAAATATGTACAATTTTAAGTGCACTACATAGTGCAGCACAAACCCCCATTGGAGAATGATTTAACTGCTATTTGCTTCCTCCTCTGCATAACTGAGTCTCCTGGGAGCCTTTGCTCTAGTAGTTTGGCTATCTCAGCTGCTACTGTGCCTCATTTTCCTCTATTCCTGAGTCTCAAGAGGTGTGACTTGGGGAGCCAACCGTGTCTTTTGTAAAGCCTGGCAGATTGCCGATGTAGCTGGTAAGAGCTGATGATTTATGTCTGGGAGTCTGTTTAACTGAGGTTTCTGCCTGCCTAAAGCTTCCAGTGGTAATAGCCCTCCTAATTAACTCTGTTATTCTTTACTCCTCATCCTTTGAAACTCTCCCAACTTTGGATGACTCCAAGCTTTAGAGAAACATTTTCCTGTGGAGAAATTTCACTTAAACGCCATCCAGTCCTTCAAATCTTACATCAGCACCTGTGCCGGCATGCACTTTGTAGTGAACCCCAGTGTTCCAGTAGAAAATTGTCTCAATGTATCACAATTACACAGGCTTGAGCTAAATGACTCTGTGGCAACCTACTGGGAAAGTTCATTGGCTCAAGAGCTTATAAATGGACTTGATTTACCCTGCTTAAAGGAAGTGTACCTGTGCCTTTGGATGGTGTGCTGAACAGTGGGATTCCAAATAAAAAATTCTTTAAGAGCAAAGGGGGAGAGTTCCAACTGGCTTTGCAAACAAAATGTATTCCTACATTTTACTACATTTAACTACATTCTCTGAGATGCAGTTAACAGCTGATTTGATGTAGATCTGGAGAGACTTATTCCATATCCTTCTCAGGCATGATTTCCTGATTATTGGAGTTTTAATAATTTACATATGTAATAGATGCTGTTAGAACTTCAGAATGCTCTAGACTGACATGACAGAAAGCAAGTAAACTTTCATGTAAGTTATTCCAGGATACTTTCCCATTATTATTGGTCAATGAGCGGATGAAGTAAGATAATTCTATTGTAACAAAACGATCAAGGGAAATCTGGAGATTTTGTTGCTTTACTGAGATCTTGGTAACATGGCTAAGTGAAGCAAAATGCATTTCCAAGCAGATAAGACTAATTTTCTCTGATTGATTAGGACTCAGAACTCATGCCATAATTGTATTCTTTTAATCTGGCTCTGGTCACTCCCACTAGGTGTTGGGAGCACAAACTAAGAAATATAAGGCCCTTTCCATTGTTTTGTTCTCCATCTGTTGTCCCAAAACATTGACATATTTGCTGAAGCTCATGAAAAGTTCACATACTCTGAGAAAGTCACATCTCTTCTCTTGGTCTCCATTCACTATTTGATAAAATGTCAGTGAGGTCCACTGATACTATTATGCTATACTCTGAAGGACAAAGAAATTTTGGTTCTTGCTTTCAAGTATCATGAGCAAAACAGAAGCTGTTTCTGGGGACGAAAGTGAGATTGTGGCAAGATGAAGGGTTGTACAGGAGGTGAAAAAGTAGAGATGGTAACTGTTGTCTACTTTTTAAAGAGGTGAAATTGTAGACAAGGGACATTTGGGAGGATTGTTTTGTACCTGCAGGCATATCTATTACGGCTTTCTTTTGGAGACTATGGTTTTTCAGAACACAAGACACATGCATTTGATTTTTTAAAAAATCGAATTATGGAGAGGAGGGGCAACATGGCCGAAGAGTAGGGTCCCCAAATCACCTGTCCCCACCAAATTACCTAGATAACCTTCAAATCATCCTGAAAATCTACGAATTCGGCCTGAGATTTAAAGAGAGACCAGCTGGAATGCTACAGTGAGAAGAGTTCGTGCTTCTATCAAGGTAGGAAGACGGGGAAAAAGAAATAAAGAAAAAAAGGCATCCAAGGGGGAGGGGCCCCGCGAAGAGCAGGGCTAAGGCCTGGGCGAGTGTCCCCAGGACAGGAGAGCCCCGTCCCGGAGAAGCAGGAGCTGCACCAACCTTCCCGGACGGAAAGGCGCCCGCAGGGAGTTAGAACAGGACCCCAGGAGGGAGGGGATGCCCTCAGGCTCCCTGGGACACTAACAGACACCTGCGCCCCGGGAGAGTGCGCTGAGCTCCCTAAGGGCTGCAGCGCGCACGGCGGGACCCGGAGCAGCTCGGTGGGGCTCGGGCGGCGGCTCCGCGGAGGGGGCTGCGCGGCCGGGAGCACGAATCAAACAGCGCAGGCCCCGGGAGCACTGGGCGACCGGACACAGCCCAGGATCCGGCCTCCCCCCGGGACAGGCAGAGGCCGGGAGGGCCCAGGACAGCAAGGACGCTCCTGCCCCGAGCTGAGCAGATCAGCGGCCCAGCCCGGAGCCTCCAGGCCCTGCAGATGGAGAGCTCCGGAGTTCCTGCGGGGGCTGAATCCAGGTTTCCAGAGCTGCCGCCGCCACTGGGGTTGTTCCTCCAGGGGCCTCACGGGGTAAACACCCCCACTGAGCCCTTCACCAGGCAGGGGGCAGAGCAACTCCCCCAAGTGCTAACACCTGAAAATCGGCACAACAGGCCCCTCCCACTGAAGACCAGCTAGACGGACAAGTTCCAGGGTAAGTCAAGGGACTTAAAGTATACAGAATCAGAAGATACTCCCCGTGTTTTTGTTTTTGTTTTGTTTTGTTTTGTTTTTTTATTTCTGATTGCTTCCCCCACCCTTTTTTCCCCTTTCTTTCTCTTTCTCTTCTCTTTTTTCCTTTATTCTTCCTTTTTTCTTTTCCTCTTTTATTTCCTTCTCTCTCTCTCTTTTTCTCCTTTTCCCAATACAACTTGTTTTGGCCACTCTGCACTGAGCAAAATGACTAGAAGGAAAACCTCACCTCAAAAGAAAGAATCAGAAACAGTCCTCTCTCCCACAGAGTTACAAAATCTGGATAACAATTCAATGTCAGAAAGCCAATTCACAAGCACTATTATACAGCTACTGGTGGCTCTAGGAAAAAGCATAAAGGACTCAAGTAACTTCATGACAGCAGAATTTAGATCCAATCAGGCAGAAATTAAAAATCAATTGAATGAGATGCAATCCAAACTAGAAGTCCTAACGACGAGGGTTAACGAGGTGGAAGAACGAGTGAGTGACATAGAACACAAGTTGATGGCAAAGAGGGAAACTGAGGAAAAAAGACAAACAATTAAAAGACCATGAAGACAGATTAAGGTAAATAAACGACAGCCTGAGGAAGAAAAACCTACGTTTAATTGGGGTTCCCGAGGGCGCCGAAAGGGCCAGAGGGCCAGAATATGTATTTGAACAAATCCTAGCTGAAAACTTTCCTAATCTGGGAAGGAAACAGGCATTCAGATCCAGGAAATACAGAGACCCCCCCCCCCCCCGAAAATCAATAAAAACCGTTCAACACCTCGACATTTAATAGTGAAGGTTGCAAATTCCAAAGATAAAGAGAAGATCCTTAAAGCAGCAAGAGACAAGAAATCCCTGACTTTTATGGGGAGGAGTATTAGGGTAACAGCAGACCTCTCCACAGAGACCTGGCAGGCCAGAAAGGGCTGGCAGGATATATTCAGGGTCCTAAATGAGAAGAACATGCAGCCAAGAATACTTTATCCAGCAAGGCTCTCATGCAAAATGCAAGGAGAGATAAAGAGCTTCCAAGACAGGCAGGAACTGAAAGAATATGTGACCTCCAAACCAGCTCTGCAAGAAATTTTAAGGGGGACTCTTAAAATTCCCCTTTAAGAAGAAGTTCAGTGGAACAATCCACAAAAACAAGGACTGAATAGATATCATGATGACACTAAACTCATATCTGTCAATAGTAACTCTGAATGTGAACGGGCTTAATGACCCCATCAAAAGGCACAGGGTTTCAGACTGGATAAAAAAGCAGGACCCATCTATTTGCTGTCTACAAGAGACTCATTTTAGACAGAAGGACACCTACAACCTGAAAATAAAAGGTTGGAGAACCATTTACCATTCAAATGGTCCTCAAAGGAAAGCAGGGGTAGCCATCCTTATATCAGATAAACTAAAATTTACCCCGAAGACTGTAGTGAGAGATGAAGAGGGACACTATCTCATACTTAAAGGATCTATCCAACAAGAGGACTTAACAATCCTCAATATATATGCCCCGAATGTGGGAGCTGCCAAATATTTAAACCAATTAATAACCAAAGTGAAGAAATACTTAGATAATAATACACTTATACTTGGTGACTTCAATCTAGCTCTTTCTACCCTCGATTGGTCTTCTAAGCACAAATCTCCAAAGAAACAAGAGCTTTAAATGATAAGGACCAGATGAATTTCACAGATATCTACAGAACTTTACATCCAAACTCAATTGAATACACATTCTTCTCAAGGGCACATGGAACTTTCTCCGGAAGAGACCACATACTGGGTCACAAATTGGGTCTGAACTGATACCAAAAGATTGGGATCGTCCCCTGCATATTCTCAGACCATAATGCCTTGAAATTAGAACTAAATCACAACAAGAAGTTTGGAAGGACCTCAAACACGTGGAGGTTAAGGACCATCCTGCTAAAAGATGAAAGGGTCAACCAGGAAATTAAGGAAGAATTAAAAAGATTCATGGAAACTAATGAGAATGAAGATACAACCATTCAAAATCTTTGGGATGCAGCAAAAGCAGTCCTAAGGGGGAAATACATCGCAATACAAGCATTGATTCAAAAACTGGAAAGAACTCAAATACAAAAGCTAACCTTACACCTAAAGGAGCTAGAGAGAAAACAGCAGATGGACCCTACACCCAGCAGAAGAAGAGAGTTAATTAAGATTCGAGCAGAACTCATCGAAATCGAGACCAGAAGAACTGTGGAACAGATCAACAAAACCAGGAGATGGTTCTTTGAAAGAATTAATATGATAGATAAAGCATTAGGCAGCCTTATTAAAAAGAAGAGAGCGAACTCTCAAATTAATAAAATCATGAATGAGAAAGGAGAGATCACTACCAAAACCAAGGAAATACAAACGATTTTAAAAACATATTATGAACAGCTATACGCCAATAAATTAGGCAATCTAGAAGAAATGGATATATTTCTGGAAAGCCACAAACTACCAAAACTGGAACAGGAAGAAATAGAAAACCTGAACAGGCCAATCACCAGGGAGGAAATTGAAGCAGTCATCAAAAACCTCCCAAGACACAAGAGTCCAGGGCCAGATGGCTTCCCAGGGGAATTCTATCAAACGTTTAAAGAAGAAACCATACCTATTCTACTAAAGCTGTTTGGAAAGATGGAAAGCGATGGAGTACTTCCAAATTCGTTCTATGAGGCCAGCATCACCTTAATTCCAAAACCAGACAAAGATCCCACCAAAAAGGAGAATTACAGACCAATATCCCTGATGAACATGGTTGCAAAAATTCTCAACAACATACTAGGCAATAGGATCCAACAGCACATTAAGAATATTATTCACCATGACAAGTAGGATTTATCCCCGGGACACAAGGCTGGTTCAACACTCATAAAACAATCAATGTGATTCATCATATCAGCAAGAGAAAAACCAAGAACCATATGATCCTCTCATTAGATGCAGAGAAAGCATTCGACAAAATACAGCATCCATTCCTGATCAAACCTCTTCAGAGTGTAGGGATAGAGGGAACATTCCTCAACACCTTAAAAGCCATCTATGAAAAGCCCACAGCAAATATCATTCTCAATGGGGAAGCACTGGGAGCTTTTCCCCTAAGATCAGGAACAAGACAGGGATGTCCACTCTCACCACTGCTATTCAACATAGTACTGGAAGTCCTAGCCTCAGCAATCAGACAACAAAAAGACGTTAAAGGCATTCAAATTGGCAAAGAAGAAGTCAAACTCTCCGTCTTCGCCGATGACATGATACTCTACATAGAGAACCCAAAAGCCTCCACGCCAAGATTGCTAGAACTCATACAGCAATTTCGCAGTGTGGCAGGATACAAAATCAAAGCCCAGAAATCAGTGGCATTTCTATACACTAACAATGAGACTGAAGAAATTGAAATTAAAGAGTCAATCCCATTTACAATTGCACCCAAAAGCATAAGATACCTAGGAATAAACCTAACCAAAGAGGTAAAGGATCTATACCCTAAAAACTATAGAACACTTCTGAATGAAATTGAGGAAGACACAAAGAGATGGAAAATTATTCCATGCTCATGGATTGGAGAATTAATATTGTGAACATGTCAATGTTACCCAGGGGAATTTACACGTTTAATGCAATCCCTATCAAAATACCATGGGCTTTCTTCAGAGAGTTCGAACTAATTATTTTAAGATTTGTGTGGAATCAGAATAGACCCCCGAATAGCTAGGGGAATTTTAAATAAGAAAACCATATCTGGGGACATCACAATGCGAGATTTCAGGTTGTACTACAAAGCTGTGGTCATCAAGACAGTGTGGTACTGGCACAAAAACAGACACATAGATCAATGGAACAGAATGGAGAATCCAGAAGTGGACCCTCAACTTTATGGGCAACTAATATTCGACAAAGCAGGAAAGACTATCCACTGGAAAAAAAGACAGTCTCTTCAATAAATGGTGCTGAGAAAATTGGGCATCCACATGCAGAAGAATGAAACTAGACCACTCTCTTGCACCATACACAAAGATAAACTCAAAATGGATGAAAGATCTAAATGTGAGACAAGATTCCATCAAAATCCTAGAGGAGAACACAGGCAACACCCTTTTTGAATTCAGCCACAGTAACTTCTTGCAAGATACATCCAGGAAGGCAAAAGAAACAAAAGCAAAAATGAACTATTGGGACTTCATCAAGATAAGCAGCTTTTGCACAGCAAAGGATACAGTCAACAAAACTAAAAGACAACCTACAGAATGGGAGAAGATATTTGCAAATGACCTATCAGATAAAGGGCTAGTTTCCAAGATCTATAAAGAACTTCTTAAACTCCACACCAAAGAAACAAACAATCCAATCATGAAATGGGCAAAAGACACGAAGAGAAATCTCACAGAGGAAGACATAGACATGGCCAACATGCACATGAGAAAATGCTCTGCATCACTTGCCATCAGGGAAATACAAATCAAAACCACAATGAGATACCACCTCACACCAGTGAGGATCGGGAAAATTAACACAGCAGGTAACCGCAAATGTTGGAGAGGATGCGGAGAAAAGGGAACCCTCTTACACTGTTGGTGGGAATGTGAACTGGTGCAGCCACTCTGGAAAACTGTGTGGAGGTTCCTCAAAGAGTTAAAAATAGACCTGCCCTATGACCCAGCAATTGCACTCTTGGGGATTTACCCCAAAGATACAGATGCAATGAAACACCGGGACACCTGCACCCCGATGTTTATAGCAGCAATGTCCACAATAGCTAAACTGTGGAAGGAGCCTCAGTGTCCATCGAAAGATGAATGGATAAAGAAGATGTGGTTTATGTATACAATGGAATATTTCTCAGCCATTAGAAACGACAAATACCCACCATTTGCTTCAACGTGGATGGAACTGGAGGGTATTATGCTGAGTGAAGTAAGTCAATCGGAGAAGGACAAACAGTGTATGTTCTCATTCATTTGGGGAATATAAATAATAGTGAAAGGGAATATAAGGGAAGGGAGAAGAAATGTGTGGGAAATATCAGAAAGGGAGACAGAACATAGACTCCTAATTCTGGGAAATGAACTAAGGGTTGTGGAAGGGGAGGTGGGCCGGGGGTGGGGGTGAATGGGTGACGGGCGCTGAGGGGGGCACTTGACAGGATGAGCACTGGGAGTTATTCTGTATGTTGGTAAATTGAACTCCAATAAAAAATAAATTTATTTTTAAAAAAAGGGTTAGGATTAATATTTAAATAATGAAGCCTTGTCCTGATAGGCATAAAGTCATACATGCACCTTAAGGAAAAATGCCTATACATACATTGCATGTTTTGTAAATGAGGCTGATGCTCCTCCTTGGGTGGAGAGTTTAGTAGCATAATGAGGTAAAGGCAATTGCCAGTCATTCCAGGGGTCACTCCATCATCCATCTGCATAGGCGTGATTCAGGGGTTTAGCTCAACCAGTCTGGGTGTTCTGTGTCAACTAGAGGTCATGTCAGGGCGGTAGCCATCACCTGATGTTTGGCTTCAGGTTTCATTTGCCTGAGTTAGGAGGTAAGCCGGAAAGAAGAGGTTAAGGAAAAATTAAATGAAAGGTTAGTGAGTATATGCTTGTGGCTGATACAAAGGTAGTACTTAAAACTTATCCAGAGCTTTTTGTTTATTTGAAAAAAACTGAAGCAAATAAAGTAAAATCTGCATAGTGAAAAAAAAATCCAATTGTGGTCAATGGCCTGGATGTAGGAACAGAGAAGGTAAATGGATGGGTTAATTAAAGGCTAAAGATTTTCCAGACAATTTTGGTAGAATTGCCTAAGGAGATAATGGATTTGAAGGTATTGGTTAAAGAGTGTTTCAGATTAGATCACAAACTTGAAGCTGGGGAAGGAAGAAAGTGAAGCCAGAAATGGACCAATAGACTGATGAGAATGGAAGGCACAGAAATGGAGAACTCAATGAAAATGAAGAACAAAGGAAGTGGGAGTAACAGAGTGAATTTAACAATCATGAGATAGTGCTCAAAGAAAGAGCTATTGGCATTTAAGAGTTATGAAATGGAGAAGTTCTGGTGGGAGATGAAGTCTAATGTTTGGCTCTGGGAGCAGGTTTTTAAAATGGAATGGAGGAGAAAGTCCTTGTAGTAAAAGAAGTCAAAGAACCTCGGGCAGCAATGCGGGTTTGCACCATGATTAAGACACACGGGTTAATGACTGGAGTGGAAATAGACAAACTGAGAGTGTTGTGCCAAAGACCTTGGAGAATGTGGGTGAGTGGCCTAGGGGGTAAGAGAAGAAAGTGATGAAGAAACATGGAAAAATATATATCCTTATCCCACAGAAAGGAAGGTCTTCTGTAAAAGAGTGGAAAGCCAGCCCCGTGAGGTTAGGGTAATTAATTGTTAAAATATTTTAGCTACTTTAAGGGCCAGAACAGAAACTTCTGATTTTTTAAATTATTTTTTTATTGGAGTTCAATTTGCAACATATAGCATATCACCCAGTGCTCATCCCGTCAAGTGCCCCCCTCAGTGCCCATCACCTTTTAAATTAAGTAATTGTGAGATAGGGAAATGATTTGGTGGCTTGTGAGAGCATCCTTGGAAAAACACTAGGTTTGATGTTCACACTATAAAGCAATACAATCATTATCCTTGCAACTATTAATGTAGAATGTAACAGTAATTTGCAATGATTCTTCATGCTGGTCCCGTGGGATAAGGGAGTTCAATTATTCCTATTTGCAAAGGAAGGAATAGACAATGGTTCTGTGGTGAGGCTTAAAACAAAGTTATTGATTGAGCTCCCTTTAATTGGCTATCACTTTCTAATTGGCTGATGATGTACAGGCCACTCAAAACTCCCAAGAGAATTTGCAGGAATCCAGGCTGCACAGTAGTGGTAAGTGATAACTTGAATAACCTTGTTTATTGGCTAAGGGCAACCACTAGGCTAACTCTATAGGACTGTTACATGGGCCTTTTTCTAGTACTTCCAATTAAGGACATTGAAATATTTGCATTATCAGTCATTTTGATCACTAAAGCTCAATTAACATATTGTTTGTATTTGGTTCTATGCTTATTCATATCTAAGGATACTATGCATTGAGATGCCTGGATGATAAACATTTATATTTGGTATATATAAGATGGTGTTATCCCTTCTGTGTTTATCTATTTATCACCTTCGAAAGTATCATATTCCTCCCTTTGTTGAATTATCAACATTGGCTTATGCTTTAAAAGAAAAAAATTCATTTCCAGAGTTCAATTTGGACTTTACAGTCAGTGATGGTTTTGGGCACTGTCAGGATCAAGCTATTTTGGAAGAATAGTATCCTGGACAATTAGTAAGGCAATATAGTTGCGATACTGACATATGTATAGGGAATGCTGGAATGGAGTGTCTACTCTAGGGGTTTCTATGTAGCCAGCTATAGATAAAGTTTTTTCTTCTTCTCTAAGAGGGAAACTTGTTTTTATCTGTTTCCAAGAATTCTTTTCTTTCCCTTTTTTTTCTTCCTTCTATTGTCCTTTAGATAAGAAAAACAAACGGATAGGATGGAGCTTTTGTTACAAAGTTCCCTTCAGAGAGGCTAAGAGACATAGTGAAATGTCTAGGTGTGCTAGGGGCCTTAGGGACTGATGGGCTGGATCAGTGTTTGCTTCTTACATTCAGTCCTGTCATGATCATGAGACTTAATGGGCTTGTATTTGGATTGGTAGCTTGGACCCTTTACCAACATCAGAACAAATGCAGGCAATGTCATGTGCTCTATGCTGAATTTGACCATTAAATATCAATTTGAATCAACTTGCACTTCTAGGTCAAGTTTCTATAATATTGCCTTCTGTGCCTTTTGACCTTTCAGAGATAGCTATTTACTGTTTTGTTTGCTAGGTCTTTATCCTGTTCTAAGACCTGTGCCCATAACCACATATATCCCCATTTCATCAGGTGTCCAAGGAGTTTCACTTTTCTCCTGCAACACCTTTAAACATTTTTTCCCTCAATTTACTCTTCTTGATGTAAAAAAATACACTTTAAACGTAATGATAATTTTAAACAAAAATATTTGCTTTGACAAATTGATGTTGTGCTCAAATACATTGCTAAATTGTAGGTTGGACAACCTTATTAAAAGTTATAAAATTGAATGTACTCTTTTCTCTCTACCTTTTTTTTGGTTTTGACTCATTTCCCCCTTTGCTCTCTTACTTTCCCCTCTTCCTACCCCCTACTCTCCCTTTCTTATAAGTTTTCAGCTGGATCTTTTCCACATTTTTTCTGATTCTCTTTGTTGTGAAAAGATTAAATTTGCTTGACCAGGTTCTGAGTCAGCAAAGTTGTAAAGCTAAAGATAAATGCATGTCTTTTACCTGCATTGTTCCAGTAATGTTTCTCTATCCAGAATTTTTTATTATTCTTTCTAAATGTCTGTTATTTTACATTGGTGGTTTCCTTGGTATTTTTCTTATTTTGACACCTTCTCCATGGTGAAATGTTTTTTTTTTTTTCCATGGTGAAATGTTGATTGCACCACTGCTCTCTCCTCAGAGCCCTCATGTGTCTTCTCTTCATTTCTTTCTTTCTTTCTTTTCCTGCAGTTTAACAGGTGACCTTTAATAGTACACCAAACCTAATAATTCCAAGAATTTTATGCTTTATTTATCTTTTCAATATTTTCCCCTGGATTGCCATGAAAATCTAGACTTTTTTCAACTAAACGCAGGGCTAGATTTCAAAGGACTTTAGCCTTAAGGGAATCATCAGCCTCTAAACAGAAGTACCCACCAACCTTCTACATTTTATAATATGAATTTTGTTATGGATAATATTTTATGTATCCAGAGGTAAGTGTGCACTGAAGAGATATCATCTGCTTTCAATATTAAAAAATAAACGTAATGAGCAGAAAAGAAAATCCTCTAGTTCTAATCTAATTGATAGTCTAGTGATTTTTAAACATGTTTTTACTTCAGAGGGGTTGGTTTCTTAATATGTCTGGCTAGACAATAAGGGATAGAGTATCTCATAATAAAATAGAAGAGCCTTGGGGATAAGAGTGTGGATTTCTAAGTTACCATAGGTCTACATTCAAATCTGAACTCAGCAACTTTCTAGGTATGCAGCCTTGTGTAAGTGAGTTAACCATCTTCTCTTAGTCAGCTTGCCAATCTGTAAAATGGAAATTAATTATAGTATTTAATTTTACAGGGTTGAGAGTTATATGGGTGAAAATATATAAATGCCTATGTGTGGCACATATATACTTGATACATTTTAGATATCATGTTTCTGATAATTTTATAGATTCCTCATGGAGGTAATAATACATTATAATGCAATTAAAATGTGCTGAAATTTGTAATTGAAATTACAATTCAGATTTCAGTAGAATGTGTCTTTCTTGTGAACGTGATAATAAAATTCTCGGATGGCTGGTTGCCTGTGTAACAGATTTTTTCCACCTGATACTTCTTACTTTATGATCTTGGGCTTGTTAACTCAATATGGTTTCTAGATGCAAATTTCCAACCCTTAATCTCTCTTAGACTCTGTTAACATTTTAGGGTGAGAAGAACCTTCTCTCCACCCCCACCTTCCTTGTATATATGTGCAAGGCCTAACATTGACAATTATTTCTGGATGGTCTGCAGCATGGTCCTTCAAGGGGTTGCTTTAGGGGGACTAAAGAGCTTAATATTCATCACTGCTTCTGATTTTGTAGTCCAATAGACATTTTCTCATTATGATGCATTGTCTAACATCTTTAATCAGATTTGGATCAGAATAACCATCACCGTGGAAATGGTGTATTGAAGAAACACTTATTATGGTCTTCACTAACTCTCTGTTTGGATAGTCTTGAGTGCTAAAGCTCTAGGCAGCTTTTAAGCAATGACCCTATACCCTTAACATATTAAAGCCACAGGAACCAAACTGTGGAAGGAGCCTCAGTGCCCATCGAAAGATGAATGGATAAAGAAGCTGTGGTCTATATATACAATGGAATATTACTCAGCCATTAGAAATGACAAATACCCACCATTTGTTTCGATGTGGATGGAACTGGAGGGTATTATGCTGAGTGAAATAAGTCAATCGGAGAAAGATAAACATTATATGGTCTCATTCATTTGGTGAATATAAAAAATAGTGAAGGGGAATAAAGGGGAAGGAGAGAAAATGAGTGGGAAATATCAGTGAGGGTGACAGAACATGAGAGACTCCTAACTCTGGGAAATGAACAAGGGGTAGTGGAAAGGGAGGTGGGCGGGGGGTGCGGGTGACTGGGTGACGGACACTGAGGGAGGCACTTGACAGGATGAGCACTGGGTGATATGCTATATTTTAGCAAATTGAACTCCAATAAAAAAAATAATAAAGCCACAGGAGTCTTATCTTACGAGTACCTCTGTTGGGAGGGGCACTTTTTTCCTGTTGAAGTTTGTCTATGAAATTTTAGATTTGTTGATTTGACAAAGGGTGTTAGTGGACAACAGAGAAGGGATTTCTTAGTTAGAATTCCAGAGGACTGGGCAGCCCGGGTGGCTCAGCGGTTTAGCACCACTTTCAGCCCAGGGCCTGATCCTGGAGACCTGGGATGGAGTCCCACATGGGGCTCTCTGCATGGAGCCTGCTTCTCCCTCTGCCTGTGTCTCTGCCTCTCTCTCTCTCTCTCTGTGTGTGTGTGTGTGTGTCTCTCATGAATAAATAAATAAAATCTTTTAAAAAAAAGAATTCCAGAGGACTTTTGTTTCTTTTGGCTAAAAATTGTACTTTGATACCCTTGATTTTATTTTGAGAGGTTTGCAACTATCTTTTCTCAATCTCTCTCTCTCTCTCTCTCTCTCTCTCTCTGTTTTTCTCTCCCCCTGCCCACATGTGTTGTACCATCATGGTTCTCAAACTTTAATATGCGTAGATCTGAAGTGGGGTCTCAGATTCTGCATTTCTCAAAAGAACCCAGTTTATTCTGATGTTGTCCTCAATGGGCAACACTTTGGTCAGTAAGGATGTAAAAGAGCTTGCTGGTGACCCATCCGTGTTTCTTGACACTCACTTCTATGCATTGGAAATTGCTTACTACTAATACCTTTGACTCTCTGAGGGTTTTCAGTTGTTGCTGTTGTTGTTTTGTGTGTGGGATCACTTATTTGTATGCAGGGAAAGACTGAAATGCCAGAAAATTAATGGTCCTGGAAGCAATCCTTAACCAAAGTCTGATGGGAATTTTTGTGGATAAATATTCCAGTTTCCTTGTCTCTCAGTCAGAATAAATTTCTTCAGAGTTTCACACCAAGATTGAGCTCCTATTGCCATCCTTTATGCTCTTTGTTCCCTTCCCTGCCTCACTTCTCCATTCTTCTATGGCTGTTTTTTGTGGTCAGCTCTCCAAAAAACTTATTGTATTTGAATTTTATCTCAAGATATGCTCCTGCGGGAACTCAAACCCTAGAACTTTTAGAGTTTGAGTAACTTTGAAAATACATATATATTTTTTTAATTTTGTTTCCCAGGCTACTTGAGAGATACATCTTATACCTTAAACACTACTGTATTTGATTTGATCAGTCAAATTACGTTAACTGATCGTTTGTAGGTTTGACCTTCAAGTGCCTGAAGGAAATTCTCCATACTAAGGAACATAAGGAATCTCTGAATTAGAGTTCACTAATCCTACCAATTTTGTAGAAATGCACTAATACTAATTTTCAGTACTTGATATAACCTTCAATCAGCTTCATGACATCAGTTTGGGGAGATTTGTTTGGAAAGAATGTTTAAATGCAAGGGAATGATTATTTTTATGAATCTAAACTCAGTGAATTTCATGTCAACTAGGATACTCATGAATTTAATACATTGCACACAGTGGAAAAATAAAATCCTAAATGAGTCTTTAAGGGTAAACCTTGGCCAGCTGGACTGTCACTCACAAAGGTGACTTTTGTACTAAAAAGCCCATTTGAGGCCCAATTTAATATTAAATAGTCACTAAAGTCACTAACAGTGCAACTGCATAGCATCTTCCTAGAACAGCTTCTTTAGTCTAACGGGAGTTTGATAATTAAACATTAACATTCTGCAGAGGCGGTCTCCCACTTTGGCCATTTGGAGATCACTGATATATTATACTGCAGAGTGGTTGGGAGTGGTAGATTATTAAGCTTTGGATGCATAGCCCACTTTATTTTGCCAAGGGTTGTCTAAAGAAGCACTCAAATGCATCTTTTGACCATCAATGCTAATATGCAATAAAATTGTGTGGACTCCTTAAAATACTGTTTATGGCAAAGCTATATGTAAAGTTGTAAAAATAAACCTTTAGCTTTGTCTAATAATTTTTCACTTTCAAAGTGTATTCTCTAGTATTTCTTTTTATTCTCTAGTATTATCTGATGTAAAATACCTTGATATTTTAGACAATTCAAAATTCATTGAATGTTGAGGTTCACAAGAAATAAATGGCCACTTTGAAACTGTACCTAGCATCCTCCCATTCTATCTTAGTAAGTTGAGGCCTCAGGATAGCAAATTCAATGAGGCATCAGGGACAAAGTTAAAGGTCATGCTTAAAATTTGGTTTAGATCTCTCTTGTGGCTGCCATTCATCTAATTTTATGCAAACCAGGTTTATCAAACCCTAGTAACTTTAGTGAAACCTTATCCCTAAGCCTACCCCCACCTTCTAGCTCTCAACCTCTGTGGGGCTCCAAAATTTCTCTATAGGAATTGCTAAGGAGCAATTGGTTGTGGGTCTAGAAGTCTTGCCTTAAAGCTGTGTTTAGCAGTATACTCTTTTTATTTAGATTGTATGTATATCAGTTTTAAAAATTCCCAAGTCTTCTAAAGGCATTTTCATTCAAATGATATGAGATTTTCTTCTTATTTTTTTCTAATTTTATTTGGAGTGCCTTGGGGAATGACTTGCCCAACCCATTTCTTTGGTGATATCATGGGCATCCTCAAACCTTAATTAGTTTGCTAGAACTTGCTTTGTATTATAGCTCCATGTGTGGATGGACAAGGTTTTTAATCCCTTGACTTCTGCTTCCTGTGAAACCTGATACTACTACTCTTTGTAAAGTGATTGTGTTAACACCCTACTGAGTATGCATGTATGTCTCTCTATTCCCCTTTCTCATCAATTTTGGCTTTTTGGTGGAAAGGACCCGTTTTCAAAAGATCATTTAGAGCCTCCCTGTTTCTTTGATTCTTAGGCTGGCCTCCTGTTAAACTTTCGTAAAAGTACACACATTTTGGGTGCCCCTGGGTGGGCTCAGTGGTTGAGCATCTGCCTTTTGGTCAGGTCGTGATCCCAGGGTCCTGAGATTGAATCCCACATTGGGCTCCCCATGGGGAGCCTGCTTCTCCCTCTAACTATGTCTCTGCCTCTGTGTGTCTCTCATGAATAAATAAAATCTTTAAACACACACACACACACACACACACACACACACACATTTTGGAAAGCCTAAAAAGGAAACTCTTCCGTGCCCATGTGCAGGTTTTCCTTACATCACCAACTCCAGAATTTGATGAAAATTATGTGAATTAAAATGAGAAATATGTCTTTCTTTCACGGATTCTTAAGACACATTCAAAAAGACCTGATTACACAAAGAGAACTGCTGTCCAATTACCTTGCTTGCTAGGACAGATGCTTATAATTATTTGTAATACCAATGTTACAAGAAGAAAATAGATCTAAGAAAATAGAACCATTTACAAGTATATTAAAAACAGTGCTCTCTGTAACCAATGATACTGTTAATGAAGAGTCGCAGAATCTTTTTTTTTTTTGAAGAACCTTATTTATACACAAGTCCCAGTGAATGGTTTGTGTGAGAGTCATGATTTCAACTTGCCTTCAGTACCAATCACTTGTATAGGAAGTTGGTACATTGCTGGGTAATGGAACTTGGGATATCCCCCCCTCTCTTATGTGGGTGAAGGAACAAGATTGAAGAAAGTTCTTAAGATCACATTATTAGGGATGCCTGGGTGGCTTGGCAGTTGAGCATCTGCCTTTGGCTCAGGGTGTGATCCCGGAGTCCCGGGATCGAGTCCTGATTCTGGCTGTCTGCATGGAGCCTGCTTCTCCTCCCTCTTCCTTTGTCTCTACCTCTCTCTGTGTGTCTCTCATGAATAGATAAATAAAATATTAAAAAAAGATCACATTATTAAAAGGCCAATTTGTTGAGTACACAGTTGGATCTTAATAGCTCCTTGTTGAAATGCAAGAACTTGCTTTGCAGTTGAGAAATCCCACTGAATAAATCCTTTTCTTTTGTACCTGTTCCATTACTCAGAGAAACAGATTTGTAGCTGGACACATTTTTAGTAAGTGTATCCTTATGTTTCAAATACGTACAACAGCCAACTAAAAATATTTCCACAAAAACAACACCAAAGTTAAGAGTTTAGAACTTCATCTGTGTGAAAACTGACATTATTGTGATTATACTTTTCAAATAATTTTGAAAAGGGGCAGGGAAGAGAGTGCATTGATAATCACATTTCTTGGTTTCCCCTTGGTTGCATGCCCTTTTCTGTACCCCAAGAGTTAGTGGAGGAACCATAATTTTGCTCTTTTTTATACCACAATTTTCCTGGCATTCTTCACAGGTCACTGCAGCCTCCTCCAATAAGAAGCTATTGATTTGGTATCATATAAAGGATAGAAGCAACAAACTAGTTTGGGATAGGTTTGGGAGGGGGGACTGAGGGAAAGCTACACTTTCCTGGAGTGATAGTAATAAACAATATGTTCCCTGTTTTTTGACAGAGTTCAAAGGAGATCAGACCAGGGTAGTGACCCTGTGTGAGTTTCAGAAAATGTGCCCCGAGTTGATGAATTACCATGGTTTTATATAACATTATGGATTTGTAAAAATTTGATCATTTTGCTGCTCTAAGAATCAAGCAAACCACTATCACAATGAACAGTCCTTTTGAAAGCAGAGATGTTCTTGACAATGTAAACAGGTGCAAGGAGGGCAAGGTTTTTTGGCAACTCCACTCCTTCTAGCAGTCAAACAGATACATTACCTACCCCAATCTTCCTATGTTCTTTTGTGCTATTCTGAGAAGATCTGGGACTGGCTAATGACATAAATGGTTAAACTTTAACATTTTCATGGAATATTGTCAACAGGGCAAGGAAGACTCCTCTGCTGCAGAAAATGAGGTAACAAAATGAAATGCTTTATTTCATGTTCAGCATCCTTTCAAAAGAAAGAGAATATATTTTTAAAAAGTCCAACAATAGAAATTATAATGAAAATGAGAAGTATCTGGAAGAGGGAACACTCTAGACTGTTTCCATTTTGAAAAGAAAGGAGAATACGGGCGAGTCATGTGTAAACACGAGTAACAATAGAAGGATGGCAGAGTGGCACCTTTATTTACACATTCCTATGTTATGGGAATAAGAGAATGTTTTGTGAGGTTAAACAGTAACCATTATGAAAAAAAAAGCTCAAAGTCTATCTTTTTCCATGTGTCATGTAAAATAAATGAGAACATCCATTACATTTATGTTACATTTATTTAACATAGCATGTCAACATATTATTTTCCTTTTGGTAGGCTTTTCTTAGGTAAATTGAATGCCATGAGCAGGTACAGTAGCTGGGCTAAACTTACCAGGGCCATTATTCTATCCTCAGGGTGGTCAATTCATCCTTGAAGTGGTCAAACCAAACAATTTCCCCAGTGGACTCCGTCCTCTCTAGGAATATTTCATCTCCCTTAGGAACTTGTAACAGTGGGCCCCTGCTTTATTTTCTTCTATAGTATTATCCACAACTTGGAATTACTATGTTGTTTACTTGTTAACTGTCCATGTTTACTAGATTAAAAGCTCTATGACTTATGGATCATAGCCCTGAGATCCACTGCTGATTCCCCAGCACATAGTAGGCTCTCAATAAGTATTTACTGAAAATGTGAATAAATGATTGAGTGACCACTACCCATGGTGGCACAAGACTGCCATTGTATTACATTGCAGTAAAACACAGCCATATTTATCACCTTTTAGGTGCACCTGCTCAAAATATCCTGAAATGTTTTAGCAAGAGGCACAAAAAAGTACTTAACACCTGTACAAGTGCATCTTAGAATTAATAACGTATAGTGAGGGAACTGTCATCACACCTCTTACAATCATATTTTCACCTGTCTCATCTGTTGGCAACTGAAGGCTGGTAGAGAATACTTACCAATGAAGAAACTCAGCACCAAACTTGTTTTGGACAATCTGTTTTGCATCTTCAGAAATAGTTTTAAAAGAGACACACATCTGCATTAGTTCATTCAGCTGTAATTCTCTTTCACTGGGCCAGGTTCAATAAAAGGGTAATGGGGAAATGTTTTTGTTCTTTGAATTTCGATGATTAAACGACCATTTCTATTGTCTCCTTTCCAGTCTTAACAAACATTGTAGCTACAGCCATAATTACTAGATTTTGTTTTTGTTCTGCTGAACCATTTTTATTGAAGAACGCCAAGCACAGGGAAGATTACATACAAACATTGAATTTAAATAAAATAACTCCAGAATGCAGTAGACAAAAGAAAGACATTAATAATGAAAAAATAAGGCAACTGATTTTCCCCTTGGCATTTGCATTTTGCCACTCACATTCTCATTCTAAAATCATGCCAAAATTGTCATTGTTTTGCCTGTGTTAATATGAGAGTTACTTGATTTCCCAATGAAAGATTTTAATGATCTACTTTCATTCTGTTTCATTACAAAGAAAACTAAGAACATTTGTTGTGCATGCTCACTCTCTTGTAATTTCCTCCTCCTGCTCTTTATTCCAAATGCCAAAAAGGTGAGCCTACCTATTCTGACATCAACCTGACAGGGACTGGACCACATGACAAACATAGTGGCCTCAGTTTCTTCCTTTACCTTAGGAGATTCCTAATATTGTTGTTGGAGCGACTCCTGGCTTAAGACTTGCCCTCTGCCCTATCTATATACCCCTTTTCCTGAATCTTCAAAGTAGAATACTTATGTAGAATTGGCAGACTAGAAGGTGGATAATAAATACTATTTATTGGCTGCTTACTATTGCATGAATACTTTATATAACATCTCATTTAAAGCTCACAGTGAACCTATGGGATAGATACTATATCCATATATAGATGAGAACATGAGGTTTAGGGAGGTAAAGTGACTTGTCTAAGGTCATAGTCAATGCATGGTGGAATAGGTATTAAAATCAAAATTCATTGCCAAAGCTTGTGCCCCTCACTACTATGATAGCATGGATTTTATATGTCCTGGGAAGCCAATGCCTAGAAGTAGGTCTCAGGAACAGGTTCATAAATGGAACTTACAAATATAAATTTTAAGCAGAAGAACCTTTCATCATCACTTCTACCTTCCTGCCCAGATAGGAATTATTCAGCTGTACAAACATGTGGATTTAACTTTTGGCTTGAAACTAAAGTAATTCAGTTAAGGAATTCCCTCCATAGCTTTATAATCATAGTCACCAATCACTAAGGGAAAAATCCGGTGCACTATGACTCTTGTTGATTAAGTGCTCTATACAAGCTGAGATGTAGCAGAGTATGAAGTGCTAACGTTTATATTTAGACGCCTAAAACAAATGCTCGAGTACACAAGTGCCTATTTCAGAGCCCTGTGAGAGATTGTCATTGGACTTGCATGGCTGAAAGTGGAAGAAAAACATGGATAATATGTTCATGGGTTCATTTGTAAGAAAAATTCTGTGGTACCAGGTAGCAAGAAGAAATATGAAGGGCAAGGAGGTAAACTCATCTTAGGAAACCTATAAAAACACACATGAAACATGGATCAAGTTTTATAAAACACACTGATACCATCAGGGCATTAAGACCTCAAGAAAGGTCAACATAAGAATTTGAGTTTGGGGACAGAAAGCAGAAAGAAGCTCTTGTCAGAAGATAGGGAGTCAAGATGACAGAACAAAACTGATAAAAGAAAAGTATCCTCTGGGAGGAGAAAAGAGGAGTAGAAGTAAAACATTAAATTTTCCTCAATTTAAGTGGAAGAGATGGTATAAGTTTCCTTATTAGTATATGTGCTATATTGTCTTAATGCTTCTGTGGATACGTAGTAAGGCACTATACCATCGTACAGATGTGGAGTGTGAAGAGGGGAGAAGAGCGTGGGATCTAGAAGTATAGTTCCTTAGATCAAACCCTACTTTTGTCATTGACTAGCTGCGTGACCTTGGACAAATTCTATTTTGGGCCTCATTTTCCCAATCTGTAAAATGAGAACATCGGTAGTTTTTACCTCATAGTGTATTGTTATAAGGATTAAAATAAATAATGCATAGTAATCTGTTAACAGTGTATAGAACACAGTGAAAGCTTAATAATAATAATTGCCAACTGTTTCTATTTTGTTTTTTAATATGATGCTGTTTATGTGTCTGTGTCATTGTTAACCGTAGTAATGTATTTTGATGATAAATTCCTTGAAGGCTGGGCCTGGATGAGTTGCCTATTGTTGCAAAATGCCCTTTTTGTGAACTTTCCTTTGAGCTTTGGTGAATAGGTTTTATTTGCTCTGAGGGTGGAAAAGGGTGTGACTATTAACATGGAGACTTTCAGGTCAGAAAGACCTGGTATTCTTTTGTGATTGTTTACATTTTTAAGTACCTCAAAAAAGTCCCTCCTTGCATTCTTAACCCCTACCTTGACCCTAGGCCGGGTTATATTTCCCTTATTACATCTAGGTATTGAGAAGGGTTTTGAGAAGTGGACATGGAGACAAGAGAAGCAAGCCGAGCTGAGCCCACAAGGCTGGCAGGGAGCCATGGAGACATTGGTGACTTCAGCATGAGAGGAAAGCTGCAGTTCCTCTCACTGTTTGATGGCTTTTTGCATGTTTGAAAAATAAAACCCAATCTGTCATATAACTAACTGAACTCCTTTTAACTGCCTAATTCCATGCTCTGTGAAAACATGCTTTTTTTTTTCCTTCATGACAGCTCACTAAAAAGTGAATTAAACAATGGTTTTCCATATTATTGATTGGCCACTGAATAGCTATCAGCAACAACCTGGGAGTGAGGGATAGGGGAAAAAACTTACGTGCAACAATATTTTGCTTTATACAAAAGCCTCTTTAGCTACTACATGATATCTGGGAGCCGTACTACCTTAATGTCTTTGCATTGTTTAACATAGAGTCTCAATGAAGAGTTTAAAAAAATACATTCATGCTGTGTTTTTTCAATAAAAAGTTGATATTGAATTGTCTTCCAAGCCTAACATGCCTTATTTTTCTAAAATATTTGGAAAGCTTGTGAAATAATTTGTGTGAGTGCTTTAAATAGCACTGGCAATGAGAATAAAAGCCCACATTTATGTTAGTAAAAGCCCCACTCCAATACTAGTTTTAGGAAGATAAAATTGCTATGTACCCATGAGTTAAAAGTTGGGAATAATACTCCACCCATGGGTGTAACTGGAAATTAGAAGCACTAAGTGTATTGATAGGGCTGTGTGGTTCTTTTGGAATGCTGGAATCAATCACCTGGTTTCACAATAGCATTGGTCCCAGAAACCAAATACTTTATATAACTAGCCTGACTATGTGTTTGATCCTGGAGAATAATTATTTTCTTAGTATCCTGTATACCCATGATACTGGTGCTTTCTGCAATGATAACAAAGTATTCTGGAATATATGTGGATTGTGATTTGTCAATGACAAAATGGTGATTATCCAATCTAATATAGGTTTCCCTATTATTGCCTATGAGAGATATCTTTTTTTAAAAAAAAGATTTTATTTATTTATTTATGAGACACACACACAGAGAGAGAGAGAGAGAGAGAGAGAGAGAGAGAGAGGCAGAGATATAGGCAGAGGGAGAAGCAGGCTCCATGAAGGGAGCCCAATGTGGGACTCCATCCCGGGACTCCAGGATCACGCCCTGGGCCAAAGGCAGGCGCTAAACCGCTGAGCCACCCAGGGATTCCCCAAGAGATATATTTCTTATAGCACTTAAAATTATCTGATACTGTATTATATGTCTATTTATTGGTTCATCATCTTTCTCACTCACTAGTATTTAAGTCATATGAGGGCAAGGGATCCTGTATGTTTTGTCCTCCATTGTCTTTTTAGCACCCAGCACAGTATCTAGCTGGAGCTGTAGTGAGTGCTGACTGGGGGTGTCTACACTGGTGTACATCACTCTGGGGTTGCCTTGGTGGAATGACTGGAGCTAAGGTGAGGTAGGGGCACAGGGATCCCTGAGGCAGTAGGCCAGCTAGCATCCTGGACCCTACTCCCAGCCATACTATCAAGGTGGAAGCAAAGTGTAAACCATGATGTTCACCAGGTCCTTTGACCCAAAGAGTGTCAGCAGCTGTCCCACCATTTGGCAGAGTTTTAGGGCTGGATACTTTATATTCTAGTTTCCCTTTTAAACCATGAAATTTGTTCTGTGCCCCAGGCATCTGGAACTGGTATGATATAGCATTCTCAGGGCTCACAGAGGCAGCAGGCCAGCTATGGCACCTGGACCTTGCTCCCATCTGTGCTACCAAGGCAGACAGGGAAAATAAACCATGGTGCTCCTGAGCCCCTCCAACCTGGAAGAGTGTTCCAGGCGTTCCTCTACCATTTGGTATGGTTTTAGGGCTGGTTCCTTTATTTTCTAGTTGTCCTTTTAAACTGTAGCTTTTTTCCTGTGCCCCAGAGCAGACAAATCTGTTCCTGGTCCGTCAGCACTATCCCTCCTCATTATACTTTGCAGCATTGGGTGTGAAGGTTCCTTTAGAGAGTGTCTATCTCTCTAGTCTATCTTTTGTTATGCAGAAGCTATTTAGTCAGCCCTCAGTTCTTCAGGAGGAACTGCTCTATGAATAGGTATAGATTTAGTGTTTTCATGGAGGAGAGGAGTTCAGAATCTTCCTATATCACCGTATTGGGCACTCTGGTACTTTATAAATATCAGTTTTTTCAAATATGCATCAATAAAACTAAAAAACCCTCCCAAATCCCTAATTCTGTGGCAGTAACATGAAGTATTTAAAGGCATGAAAATCAATAAGCAAATACTGAATTATGTACTTGTGGTAGGCTAAATAATGGCCTCCCAAAGATGTCCCCATCCAAATTCCTGGATTCTGTGAATATGTTACCTTACACAAGAAAAATAGTTTTGCAAATGTGATTAAGTTTAAGATCTTGAAATGAGGAGATTATCCTGGATTAGGCCTGAGATAATCACAAGGATGATTGTAAGAGGGAGGCAGGAGATGAGAATGAGTACTAGGTGATATGAGGACAAAAAGCTGGAGTGTGGGTGGCCTTTAGAAGCTGAAAAAGGCAAGGAAACATTTTCTCCTAGATCCTCCAGAGGGAATGCAGGACTGTTGATACCTTGATTTAGCCTAGTGAGACCTATTATAGACTTCTGAACCTCCAGAACTGTAAGATATTACATTTGCATTGTTTTAAAACAGTATGTTTGTGGCAGATTATTATAACAGATATGGGTAACCAATATAGTACTCATTATGTGTCCAGCACAGTGAAACATGGTATGCAATAGAAATGTTCCTTCTCCTTATCTCCAAATATTCAGGATATACCTACTTAATCACTGCAGTTCCAATTTAATTACCATCTTCCTTAGGAAGTCTTTATCTCAAACATCTTTACAATTCTTCAACTTAGCTAACATTTTATCTAAAAGATTTTTGTGGCTCTTATTGCTTCTTACATTGTATTCTAGTTATTTGTATATATGTTTTATCTTCTCAATTAGATTGTAAATTTTCTGAGAACAGTTGTTACATTTTATATATTTTGTAGCCTATATTCCCCTGCCCCAAACCCAAATTGTGGCTTGCATATAGGAAATTCCTGGTAAATATTAGCTGCATGAGTGTTTGTAATCTTATGACCTCCTAGAAAATCCAGGATGAAATATTGTCAAGGGAGGGATGTAGAAATAACCAAATGAATATTCAGTGCTTTAGTATATTTGAGGCAATGTATTACAACCATTTTTATAGGCTGGTTAATGGAGAGATGTGTAAAGCACAGAATTTGTCCTTAAGGAGCTTATAGTCCTAATGGGAAGACAAAATTTGGTTAACTTCACCTCAATGTTTATATCTTTTAATGTGCTTCTCTACAATAGGGTCATTTAGAAACCCTTCCTTTTCTTGCTTTCTGAACTGGAGGCAAATTAAATTGTTTATGCTTCCAAAAATTCTTACCCTCAACTAAGCTAGCACATTGAGTACTCAATGTTTTACTAAAAAACTATTTCCTTAAAAATAAATGAAGAAACTAGACTTACATAATAAAATCTTTATTTACAAAAACTGGCTTCTGTTGTGTTTGAGTTTGTTTTGGGACTCCAAGTGGAATAAAAGGGAAGGGATATTTAACTTCTACATTATACCCTACAACAGAGCTAGTCTAAAAGAAAGATGGTGGTATAGTATATTAGAGCTTTGGGATGGAATTTTTGTCTATTAGCATTTGTTTTACACTGATTCATCCTGTTTAAGACTTTAAGGTTTTACTAAGGCTGATTATAATACTACAAGGTAGAGAATGTTAGTTCACAGAACCAAGAGTAAGCCTCTCCATCCCATGAAATGGGTTTCTATATACCCAAAAGCAATTGGTCACTATGTTTTGAGTATCAGTGAGATGTTTGTCCTGTGACACTGATAAAATATTCAATTGTATCTGTTGTTCCAAGTATAAGAGAAAACAATAAAAAAGGTAAAGCCTAGAAAGTGTATAAAAGTTTTGTGAAGGAGAAGAAGGAGGAGAAGGAGAAGGAGGAGGAGGAGGAAGAGGAGGAGGAGGAGGAGGAGAAGAAGAAGAAATGAAGAAGAAGAAGAAGAAGAAGAAGAAGAAGAAGAAGAAGAAGAAGAAGAAGAAGAAGGAGATCATTTTTATGGGGACCTGTGTGGCTCAGTGGTTGAGTGTCTGCTTTTGGCTCAGGTGGTTATCCAGGATCGATCGAGTCCTGCATCGAGCTCCCTGCAGGGAGCCTGCTTCTCCCTCTGCCTATGTCTCTGCCTCTCTCTGTGTCTCTCATGAATAAATAAATACAATTTTTTTAAAAAAGAATATCATTTTTACTTAAACATTTTTTGTGTAGTGTTATATATAAGGAACTGTGTTAGGTGCAGTTAGTAAGGCAAAGGTGAAGAAGCCCTAGCATGTAAGAAAAACCTGGATCCAGAGGGCTAAAACAATGACAATACAAAGTCATATGCTAAGGGCCAAATGAAAATTGTCCTTCTATGTTGTAAGTTTAAATCTATATACCTATATGCCTAATTTTTGGTCTTAAATATGAACAAGGTTTTCCTTCTTCATGGTCAACATAATTATACTTGTCTTTCTTAGATCAACTTGATTTGGATGTTCTGGATTTTGAAAAAATACCAAGTCAACCTCATAAGATAGAGATGAAGAAAACAAGAAGTAGAGGTATTATTCAGGGTCCTCCAGAGAAATTGAGCCAATAGGATGCATATAGATAAAAAAAGAGGGAGATTTACTATAGGAATTGGCTTATATGGTTATAGATGGCTAGAAGTCCCCCAATCTTACATCTGTAAACTGGAGAACCAGGAAAGCTAGTGATACAATTCAATCTGAGTCCCAAAGCCTGAGAACCAGGGGAGCTAGTGGTGTAACTTTCAATTTGAAGCGGAAGTCCTGAGAACCAGGAGTTCTGATGTCTGAGGTCAGGAAAAGATGGGCATCCCTGCTCCAGAAGACAGAGTAAGAATTTGCTTTTCCTTTGCATTTTTGTTCCATTTAGGCCCTTAAATAATTGAATGATGTCCACCCACATTGGTGAGGGCCAATCTCTTTACTCAGTCTATCTAATTGAACATTAATCTCTTCCAGAAACACTCTCACAGACACTCAGAAATAATGTTTAACCAGCTTTCTGGCCATCCCTTTGCCCAGTTAAATTGACACATAAGTTTAACCATCACAGTAGGTAAGTGTGCCCCTTGAGACCAAGCTTTAGAAAAGAACTTAGGTCTTTAGGGAGATGTACTATGTGTAGGATAGCCCAGTGTGAATCTATGGACAGTACCTCCACTCTATCACCTGAGAGTATCCTAGGTGGTATTTTCTTTTGTGTCCTAGTTTTTTTCACTATCATTGCTAGATAAAAAGGTACTGGGCTAAGAATCCTGTATAATTCATGATTCTCTTTTATTGTCAACCATTTAATAAATTTTATTATAGAATTTCAAAATGTATCTGTGGTTATTCATTTGTTCTCAACTCATATTTATCCATGGTCTAATGTAAAGCAGGCAATGCTCTAGGAACTGAATATAAAGGGAATTGAATAGGTATTATCTCTGCCCTGTGGAAGCTTAAAATCTAATAACAGGGATATATATTTAGAAAATTAACTCACAAATAAATGCATAATTACAAACTATGGTCAGCACTTTGAAGGACGAGTATGCTCTGAATGAGTAATGATGAAGGTTGTGGTACCACTTTAGACAGTTTGAGCAGGAAAGCCTATTTTGGGGAAGTAATATTTCAGCTTAGATATGCTACAAAGTAGTCTGTTAAAACAAAAGGAAGACAGAGCTAGGGATATCCTAGGCAGAGGAAATATGTGTGAAGCATGTGAGATGGGAAAAGCTTGTTATGGTCTAGGACCTGAAAGGAAGCCACTATGACTGGATCAAGTGAATGAGGTTTTATAAAAAGGCTAGAAAGATAGGCAATGACCAGATCACATAGGGCTATGTGGGTTCTTGTAAATGTCAAAATGTAAATTTTATCCTAAATTCAAAGAGAAGACATCGAAGTACTTTAAGTAAGGAGCAACATGATTTATGTTTTAATAAATTCAGTCTGTTCTGTAGAGAATGTGTAGGAGGCAGAAAACAGATCATTTAAGAAAATACTTGAGTAGAATAAGAGGGAAATGATTGAAACTTGAACTAGAATAATGTTGGGAGGGACGCCTGGGTGGGTCAGCTGTTGAGTGTCTGCCTTTGGCTCAGGTTTTGATCCCAGGGTCCTGGAATCAAGTCCTGCATCAGGCTCCCTGCATGGAGCCTGCTTCTCCCTCTGCCTATGTTTCTGCTTGTCTCTCTCTGTGTCTCTCATGAATAAATGAATAAAATCTTTTAAAAAAATAGAATAGTATGGGGAAGAAAGGTCAAATTTGGGAGAGGCAGTTATGGCATCTTTGTGAGAAAGGTGGATACTATATTATTTTCCCTTATTTGGAAAGTTGAGACAGAGAAAGTTTGAGGACAGAAGATCAACTTGATATATCACTCCTTACTGTGCCACATGAATATTATGTATTCAGTGCAAGGGCCAAGTTGGGTGAGACTCCCAGGGTACTTAACCCAGTATTGATCTTGTTGAGTAGATATATTAATATAGACTAGCATATCCTCTCAGAATCCAATGATGTCTGAGGATTTTAAATGTATTTAGTAGATGATGATAAATAGTAGTTTAAAAGAGTTAAGTATTTTTAATTTGGATGGTATTCTTTTAAATATTTAGCTAAAATCTTGATTTACTTAACTTACTTGATTAAATTAATGATCAACCTATTACATGTCTACAACTACTCAGCTTATACTAAGCATCATTGAGGACATAAAAGAAGGATATTATATAAAAACCATCCCCAAAACAATGACTTAAAACCATAACAGTTATTCATTTTGCTCATAAATATGAGGTTTAACTGGACTCAGCTAGGCAGGTCTTTCCAGGTCTCTGGTTGTACTAGAGATATGGTTATAATCAGATGGTGGTTGAAGATGGAGTTATTTCAACTACTTCCTTACTGTGTCTTGTGCTGTGCTGGCAAGACAATACAGCTAGAGTTTGGAATACCTAGAGTGCCCCAGACATCACTATTTCTGTGTAATTTCTCCATGTAGCTGAATTTCTTACATGGTAGCTAACGGATCTCAGAGTGAACATCCCAGGAGAAAGCAGCAGAAACCTAGCCTCAGATGTCAGTTATTCTGTATTGTTTGTTGAGGTGGTCACAGAGGCCCACCCAGGTTTAAAGCAGAGGGACCTTAAATTCCATCTTTTAATGAGAAGAGTGTCGAAGCACTTCAAACATGTTTTATTGTCACCAAAGACATAGTTCCTTATTTTATTAAAAAAGAACCCTTATATTTTAGATGGGCATGACCAAAAGATGACAGCACTGGAGATAACTGTGCATATTTTACAAACATATAATATGTACAGTTAGTAACACTTCATTTTTAGAAGATATATGCTGTATATTTTCAAAGTGATTCATGTGATACTTTCTGAGACTAAATTAGCAACTTTGTAAGAAAACTAGAGATGATATTGTATTTATCAAACTAATAATTATACTTATTTGTGAAGCTCTCTGGAAGTGAAACATCTCCAATTCAGGCAGTGAATCATGCATATTTGGATAATATTTTTTTTGGTTTTCATAGACTTTTAAGACAGCCACCATCATTGAATATCACAGGTACTTACATTTTTTTTTTATTTAGCCAATGCAAGAAGACATATTGTCCTGGATATTTTTCTTTAGTAATACATTTATATTATTATTTTTCAAAATAAGCATGGACAGTTTAAAATTTGAATTGTTTTACTTCTGTGAAATGTTTTAATAAACAAACCCAAACATTTTTAGCCAGATGCAAAAGAGAAACTGTTATTTAACCTAGAATTCTTACTCTTCCTATTTATTCATGCTGTGGAAAAGATCAGTGAGCTTTAATTTATTTTCCACTAACAATCAATGTAATAGTTGAGAATAAATCAAGCCAGGGGGAGCATATTTCTAGACTTTCTGAACTGGTGACTATTGTTTAAAGTAAAACAAAATAAAACAAACCATCAAGCAATAAATACCTGGATTTTTTTTAATAGTTTCTACTAATTTTTGGTACAGAGGTGATATCTGCTACAGGATGACTTTCTTAAAAACCTCAGCGAAAAAAATATTTTTGAAAGGTTCTGTATTAGTTTTGAAATATTATGATACAATGAAAGGATGATTGCTTGATGTTCTGTTAGATTAAATTATTATTCAACAAACAATCATTGACCTCAGTGAAGAAGACTGAGAATATAAATATGGCGTCTGGTCTGTTGTGATGTCTAAAATGTTTCTGAAAAAGGTGTGTGAATTTATTATCTCAAGTGCTATCTAATTTAAGTTTTATTCTCCATTTCAGTAGAGCAAACATGTCTTAATTTAAAACTATCTTCAAATATTTTACGAAAATAATTTTAATAAAACTACTCTTTTTTGTTTATTTTTTATATTTTATTTTAATTCTAGTTAGTTAACATACAGTGTTAGTTTCAGGTGTACAATATAGTGATTCAACATTTCCGTACACTTGTTCATCACAAGTGCATTCCTTAATCCCCATCACATATTTCACCCATCTTGCCATCTACCTCCCCTATGGTAACCATCAGTTTGTTCTTTATAATTAAGTCTGTTTCTTGATTTGTCTCTCTCTTATTTTTTCCCTTTGCTTGTTTGTTTTGTTTCTTAAACTTCACATATCAGTGTAATCATATGGTATTTGTCTTTCTCTGATTGGCTTATTTTGCTGAGCATTATATTCTCTAGCTCCATCCATATCATTGCAAATGGCAATATTTCATTTTTTCATGGCTGAATAATATTCAATTGCATATATATATATTACATCTATCTATATATCTATATCACATCTTAATTCATTCATCAATTGATGGACACTTGGGTTGCTTCCATAATTTGGCCATTGTAAATAATGCTGCTATAAACATGGGGGTGAGTGTATCACTTTGAATTCATGTTCTTGTATTATTTGGGTAAATACCCAGTAGTTCAATTGCTGGATTGTGGGATAGTTGTATTTTTTTTTGATAGTTGTATTTTTGACTTTTTGAGGAACTTCCATATTATTTTCCAGAATGGTTGCACAAGTTTGCATTTCCACCAACAGTGTACATGCACTCCTCATTTTATTTTATTTAAAGATTTATTTATTTGTTTTAGAGAGAGAATGAGTGAATAGGCAAGGGAGAATCCTGAAACACACTCCCCACTGAGCGCAGAGCCTGACCCCAGCCTCAATCCCATGACCCTGAGATCATAAGCTGAGTTGAAATCGAGTCAGCCACTTAACTGAGTGAGCCACCCAGGCACCTCACAGTCTTTATTTTAAACTCATCTTTTTTTGAAACACCCTGTTTTGAATGTCTAAAGAATAAGCCAGATGTAGTTACTATATTAATAATGGTGATAATACATAAAAAAGGTCATCTGTGCAGAAATTTACTTGTTATACTCTAATTTTTAACCCTTATGACAGGTTGACAATCTCATGAAAAGGCCTCATTAGAGGTCATTATGGGATAGCAGAGTATGTTGACATCCACATAGAATGTTCTATGGATAGGCTGAGTATATTTGTTACTGTCCAGTGACATTGGGCTTCATTTTTTTTTTGAACTCTGTTGCTGATGGTAAGATGAGAATGGAGGCTACTACATATGCAGAATCTAAGCTTATGCCTCTTACTTCCTACATCAAACCTTCCATCTCAATTTTTTTTGAAACTAAGAAACAAATGTGTATTAACATATTAAATATAAAATATGACAGAACTGGGAAAGTTAATTCGTTATGCTGGATTTTGAGATCGAGAGAAAGCTGTTTGTTATTTGGCATTCAGTCTAAAGCAAATAAAAATTCAGGTAGCCACTTTATCTTTTGAATATTTAATCTGATTCAAAATTTGGCCTATTCGTATATAATTTCCAGGTATGTAACACAGCTTTAACCTTAAACAGTAGTATAAACAATGTTGTCAAATCCAAAGAATAGAGCCTGAGAAAAATAAAATCCACAAATAGTTATTTATATATTACCTTTTGCAAGTCTCAAAAAATACAAGCTTTATCCATATGATTTCTTTGGTTTCAGTCACCAAAGAAATTCAGTTATCTCTGTGACAGAGACATTATAACAAAAACTGAGACAATCTTAGAGTGAGGCATTTAAAATGAGGAATAGAAGTTATACAGTTAAATGAACATAGATTCCAACTTCTGTCCTGTTCTTTAGCCTGGAACTTAGCCAGGACATTAATTATCTCTCTGCTTCTCTTCCTAAAAAGTTTCTAGGAGATTTTAAATGACTCATAAAGTTCAGCTCCTTTTGTTCTACATCTTTTTGAAAACCAGTACCATGACCCCCAATGGGTTGAAGTTTCCTAGTCTGTGTATGCAGAGATGAACACTATCATCTTGATCTTGGCTGGGTGAAGAGCTAATTTGCATTGGAGGTAGGGATGGTTGGGAACTGGCTCCCTAGAGCCTTGCATGTAAGGAGGTAGAGAGCCTATTGCTACATTTTATTTCTGAGATGTGATTTATTCCATAAGTCCAGAGACTTTTTGAAGAATGAGCTGGAGGTTTCAATAAAGGCCTTGACTTTAAGATATATAACCCATGATTAAAAATAACCTCAGCTCAAAGGAGAAGAGTGACCTTTGCAAAAGTGGGGGTATTTTGGTTCTTTTTACCATGCTGGAATAAGTCTATTTAATCCTGCAAATGGAATAGAGAAAGAAAATGGAGAGAAATTAAGAAGACTTCAATTGGTACTAGATGTGATTTGGAGTGAAGAGACACAACATTTTTGAATGAATATATGCTGAATACCTGGACTGTTTATGTGAATTGCACAGGTATGACATATAATGATCATGTGTGATGGCATATTTATCCATGTAAATCTCAATGTATACCATGTGCTGATGGAAAATGTGTGTATTGGGCAGCCCAGGTGGCTCAGTGGTTTACCGCTGAGCTCGGCCCAGGGCATGATCCTGGAGACCTGGAATTGGTCGGGTTCCCTGCATGGAGCCTGCTTCTCCCTCTGCCTGTGTCTCTGCCTCTCTCTCTCTCTCTCTCTCTGTATGTCTCTCATGAATAAATAAATAAAATCTTTTTTAAAAAGGTGTATTATCGCTAGATTCTTCCAGTGTGGATTCCCTTTGGGAACTGGCTTGAAGACATTGATATCATTTCCCCCAAAATCATTCTATTTCTATTGGGAATAGCTTTTAGCAGTAGAAACTCTTGACCCTTTGCCTTTCATCAGACAAACTTTAGGCTTGAGCTCCCTTTAAAAGACCCTTGGCATTTACTTCATTCCTTCAGGATTTTTGGGTAGTTTAGAACTTTAACATATTGCTGCAGGTATGACCTGGAAGAATTAAAGGACTAAATGTCCTTTTATTAGAACTACTTACTTACTGCAATAGGGAATATGGCCATTTCAATAGCTAATTGTTATTTGAATTTTATTCCTTCTCTTATAATTGATGATTGAAAAAAAGTTATAGTGTATATTCTTTATGCAGTATTTATTTCATTTTCCCCCCAAAATGCTTACCTCTTCATACTTGCATCTCCCTAGATGGAGTTAAGTGTTTTGATGAAGGGTAGACTGAGGTGAAGCAGTAACTCTCATCGGCTGCTTGACATAAATTACGCCTCCAACTATTTCAAAAGGGAAAAAATAAGGCTATGAAAGGCTGTGGGTGGCAGGTAAGTGCACTTAAGACAGATGTGTTAGAGAAATTGCTTCAAAGACACAGATCTATCTTTAGAAATTTCTCAGTTGTAGGATGAATTGGGGGGCTTGTTTTCTTTCTGCAGTGATGTGTCAAAGATGAATTGCCAGGCAGTAAACTCACTTGTGCACGGAGTTTAAAATGGTATTCTATGTTGGTTAATGTCCATTTCCTTTTCAACTGCCTGCCCACCTTTCTTGGGTGGGAGCCTCTGACTGCTACTGGAATGCCAGGTGACACAACAAATGATCTGACAGTGTTTTCCTGTTAGTCCTGTGTAATAAGGATTTCACTGATAGATTAAGCCCCAGCAAGTATTAGAAAAGCAGCTTTTTTTCCTCCTGAATCATCATAGTACTTTGTACTTCTCTAGTAGAGCAATTACTACTGTGCTGTATTGTAATTATTTGTGTCTGTTTTTCCCAGTAGACTGTGAGTTCCTTGATGGGAGGAACTGTGTCTTATTTATCTTTGTATACTCAGGATGTAGCATAGTTTCTGGAACACAGTGAAAACTCAATAAATGGCTTGTGTACTCAATGAAGGAATGAGTGAAAAATGTTCATCCAGGCTATGAGGCCAGAGACCAAGATTCCAACACTTGTAAGACTACTTGTTTCATGATACCTGACTTCCTAGGGTTTAAAACAGTGCTTTTAGGCCTGGGCATCCATCTTTTGTTCTATGGCCATAGAGGTATCCATGTCCTATTTCTTTGAAAAAGATGGCTATTTCTGTGCTGTTATCTTCTCCAAAACCTTTTACTAGAGTGCAAGCATAACACCCTGAACCTCTCATTCATTAGAACCATCACAGTTGTTACTGATTTTTTTTCCTCTATTTGTGTAATTTTATTTGATTCAGGCCTGCATCTTCCACTAGACTGTGAGTTCAGTGATGGAAGGTAAATACTTCTGATTTTGTTCACCATCACGGGATCTAATACAGTGTCTGTCTAAGGAGTAGGAACTCCATAAATGAATAAATGGCTGGAAACATTAACATGCTTATTTTAGTCATGCCAGCTTGTTTGTGTGTGTGTGCGTGATTTTTCTAGACTAGGAAAAATATATATATATCAGTCTTCTCAACATTACTTTGAAAACTTTTTTTTTCAGGTTCTACTCTAACATTTGAGTATCCAGGCTCTTTTCAGAAAGCTTTAATAAAATCTTTATAATAAAATTACTTGACCAGATTATTTTTGGAAAAAGAATGGTCATCTCTAAAAGGTAATGTTGACTTTTAAAGTGCCCAAGTTTGGAAAACTCTGCAGTGTTGATCTCAATGGAGTCTTTCTGTTAACTTTTAAAGCAGTGTTTGGTTGCTGCAAAGGCTTCTTTCAAGGGGAAAGGCCTTTAGAGTGACACTCAGTAATTTAGCCATTAAGGTTAATGTTCATCTTCTCTCTGTCTATTCAAACTTCTAAGGTAGGCAGTGCAAATAGCTTATCAGGTAGTTTTAAAGGTTATGTGCAATGGAAAAAATCCTGCATTGCTCATGGAAATGTCCTTAGTAATTAGTGCCTGCTTATTGGGAAGAGGGGGCTGAGGGACTCTCTCAGCTCATCTATCTTGCTTTTTCCTCCAGGTCACTTTGTGACGAATTTTGAGTTGGTAGCATTCCAACCTGGAAGGTAGCTAGCTATGTACATCTCTGCTTTATATATTGGTGAAATCAATACTTTTTTTAAAACAACTTTAACTTTCTCTTTTCTTCTTCAGCCTCTGCACTGTACCTCTGGGGTGAGTCTGAGAGAGATCAGAGCAAAGAGCAGACTTCTCTGTTGACAGTCTGTGGCATTGGTAAACAACCAGAAGAGCACTAGGTATTATATGCAACTGATGAATCACTAAATCCTATCCCTGAAACTAATAATACAGTAAATATAAACTAAATTGAGTGTAAATAAAAAAAAAAACAATTAAACAAACAAAACCCCACCTTTCAGAGAATGAGTCAGAATAAGGATGGTGGGATGCTTAGCGTTTTCCCCTGCTATTACTTTTTCATTTCAGCCCATAACAAAGCTATACCTCTGTCATCTCTCTGGCCTGCTATTCTCTATGGAATACACAAATTGGGCCCTGCCGGGTCAGTGCAGGGATTCACATCATGAATCCCTCATAAGTGGATCTTAAGCTTCTCAAGGGAAATGAAAAGTTAATCTACCACTCCAGACCCCAGCTGAGACCACTGACTCAGCTTCCTTTGAGACTTCATTGACTTATTAGTCTTTCTCTTTCTCCTACTTTCTCCAAGCAGAAAAAGGTATGGGTTACAGCTGCTTAGAGGATGAAGGAAAACCTAGAGTTTTTAAAAATGGTAGCTCTGAGGCAGGCATTTAGGAGTGACTCTAATAGTTCTTTTGTAAGAGTGAACTGTACCTCCAGGCTTATTGTGATCACCTACTGAGAGAAATCACAGAATGAGTCAGGAACAATGATGAAGAATGCATTTTTTCCCAGTGCATTGAATAGCTGCTTTACATATAGATTCAGTAGTAAGATAAAAATCTGTTTTCATCTGTTTTATTATCTGCTTCTGAGAATATAGCAGTAGATTTGGGGGATTATATTTTCAAGAAAAGTTTTATTTTCAAAATCTTACTGATGACTGCATTCACTCCCTGACTCCCTGCCTTGCCCTTCTCTTTTTCCCTGAGTCATAATGGGACATTTTTTCAAATAAGGGAGAGTTTTTGTTGTTGTTGTTTCCACATTCAATTTATTTTTGTTTTCCAAAACTTTGTAGTCTTCCATTTTCATTTTTGAATGGGAATTTGTTTGCAGACATTTATAAGAAATAGCATAGAAATGCTGGGAATGACTTGAGAAGATTAATTTCCAAGGATTCAGCTCAGAGAAAAATTTAGTTTTGCTTGAATTTTGTTTCATTTTGCAAAAATGAATTCTACATCTCACGGCTATAGATTTGTTTTTGAGATATTGACCAACCTGTGTGCAACAGAGCCTCTTTCATGACATTTAATTTTGAACATCAGAGTAGAAAGACCTAAAGACTGGAAATAGAAAATAAGTGAAGAATTGAAGTTTGGATTAGACTTTTTTTGAGTCCAAAGTTAGCTTTTATTAATAACATGAATTTTATGTTTGACAATTTAGAATGAGTCCTTTATCTCTGCAGAATTTTATAAATGGCATTCTCAAGTATACCAATCATAATTGTAATAATAGGTACCATGTTTTGGTTATTTGCTATGTGTGATAAGCATATATATATATACACACCATATATACATTTTCTAATTTTAATAATTACAATAGTACTGCCAGATATATATTATCTCTATTTTGCAGACAAGGTGACTGAAACATAAAGATTAAGTGACTCAAGTGTTGGTTCCCAGTTAATAAGTGATCAAATTGTTGCACTACAAATTTATAATTTTTCTACTCTACATTACCATCTTTCATATGGTCAAATGAGAAAATTGAGAAGATCACTTTGTCTTTCAATCATCAATGTACTCTAAATATGCCATGCAGAATTGGCTTCTGGAAACTGAAAATAGTTCTATGAACATGGGCTTTTTCTTTTTTCAGCGTTTCTATATTCCTGGAAAAATAGATGATTATCATCTTTTAGAATAAAAATTTAATACCAAATTTGATCCCATACTTCAAAGATAGTCCTGAGTATCTATGGAGCAAAGCATAACCACAAGGTGGGGATTTAAAAATCAGCTCTCTCAGGATGTTTAATACAAGGAGAGTCTTCTAACACGCCCTAAGATATATGCTATGGGGCCCTCTATTTCTATCCAAGGGGTGGAACACCATCAGTCTTTCAGAATAAGTTATAAAAGAAAGCTAAAGACCATGAAGCCCAAAATATCCTTCTGAAATACTAATGTAACCAGTACTCAATATGAACATTGTTGGGACACCTGGCTGGCTCAGTCAGTAGAGCATGTGGCTGTTGATCTCAGGGATCATGAATTCAAGCCCCATATTTCTTTTTTTAAGATTTTATTTATTTATTCACGAAAGACACACACACACACACACACACACACAGAGAGAGAGAGAGAGAGAGAGAGTCAGAGACATAGGCAGAGGGAGAAGCAGGCTCCATGCAAGAACCTTGATGCAGGACTGAATCCCAGGACCCCGGGACCACGCCCTGAGCCAAAGGCAGTTGCTCAACCCCTGAGATACCTAGGTGTCCCTGGGTGTAAATATTTCTTAAAAAAATATGAACATTGTCTTAAGATCTCTGTAATAAAGGTAAAATTTTTTTCTAATAATAATTTTATTTTTTATTGGTGTTCAATTTGCCAACATACAGAATAACACCCAGTGCTCATCCCGACAAGTGCCCCCCACAATGCCCATCACCCAGTCACCCCCCCCACCCCCTGCCCTCCTCCCCTTCCACCACCCTTAGTTCGTTTCCCAGAGTTAGGAGTCTTTATGTTCTGTCTCCCTTTCTGATATTTCCCACACATTTCTTCTCCCTTCTCTTATATTCCCTTTCACTATTATTTATATTCCCCACATGAATGAGAACATATAATGTTTGTCCTTCTCTGATTTATTCATTTCACTCAGCATAATACCCTCCAGTTCCATCCATGTTGAAGCAAATGGTGGGTATTTGTCATTTCTAATGGCTGAGTAATATTCCATTGTATACATAAACCACATCTTCTTTATCCATTCATCTTTTGAGGGACACAGAGACTCCTTCCACAGTTTGGCTATTGTGGACATTGCTGCTAGAAACATCAGGGTGCAGGTGTCCCGGCGTTTCACTGCATCTGTATCTTTGGGGTAAATCCCCAACAGTGCAATTGCTGGGTCGTAAGACAGGTCTATTGTTAACTCTTTGAGGAACCTCCACACATTTTTCCAGAGTGGCTGCACCAGTTCACATTCCCACCAACAGTGTAAGGGGGTTCCCTTTTCTCCGCATCCTCTCCAACATTTGTGGTTTCCTGCCTTGTTAATTTTCCCCATTCTCACTGGTGGGAGGTGGTATCTCATTGTGGTTTGGATTTGTATTTCCCTGATGGCAAGTGATGCAGAGCATTTTCTCATGTGCATGTTGGCCATGTCTATGTCTTCCTCTGTGAGATTTCTCTTCATGTCTTTTGCCCATTTCATGATTGGATTGTTTGTTTCTTTGGTGTGGAGTTTAAGAAGTTCTTTATAGATCTTGGAAACTAGCCCTTTATCTGATATGTCATTTGCAAATATCTTCTCCCCTTCTGTAGGTTGTTTTTTAGTTTTGTTGACTGTATCCTTTGCTGTGCAAAAGCTTCTTATCTTGATGAAGTCCCAATAGTTCATTTTTGCTTTTGTTTCTTTTGCCTTTGTGGATGTATCTTGTAAGAAGTTACTGTGGCCAAGTTCAAAAAGGGTGTTGCCTGTGTACTCCACTAGGATTTTGATGGAATCTTGTCTCACATTTAGATCTTTCATCCATTTTGAGTTTATCTTTGTGTATGGTGCAAGAGAGTGGTCTAGTTTCATTCTTCTGCATGTGGATGTTCAATTTTCATAGCACCATTTATTGAAGAGACTGTCTTTCTTCCAGTGGATAGTCTTTCCTCCTTTATCAAATATTAGTTGATCATAAAGTTGAGGGTCCACTTCTGGGTTCTCTATTCTGTTCCATTGTCTGTTTTTGTGCCAGTACCACACTGTCTTGATGACCACAGCTTTGTATTACAACCTGAAATCTGGCATTGTGATGCCCCCAGATATGGTTTTCTTTTTTAAAATTCCCCTGGCTATTCGGAGTCTTTTCTGATTCCACACAAATCTTAAGATTATTTGTTCCAAGTCTCTAAAGAACATCCATGGTATTTTGTTAGGGATTGCATTAAACGTGTAAATTGCCCTGGGTAACATTGACATTTTCACAATATTAATTCTTCTAATCCATGAGCATGGGATATTTTTCCATCTCTTGTGTCTTCCTCAATTTCTTTCAGAAGTGTTCTGTAGTTTTTAGGGTATAGATCCATTACCTCTTTGGTTAGGTTTATTCCTAGGTATCTTACGCTTTGGGGTGCAATTTCTCTTTCTTCAGTCTCATTGTTAGTGTATAGAAATGCTACTGACTTCTGGGCATTGATTTTGTATCCTGCCACACTGCCCAATTGCTGTGTGAGTTCTAGCAATCGTGGGGTGGAGTCTTTTGGGTTTTCTATGTAGAGTATCATGTTATTGGTGAATAGGGAGAGTTTGACTACTTCTTTGCCAATTTGAATGCCTTTAATGTATTTTTGTTGTCTGATTGCTGAGGCTAGGACTTCCAGTACTATGTTGAATAGCAGTGGTGAGAGTGGACATCCCTGTCTTGTTCCTGATCTTAGGGGAAAGGATCCCAGTGCTTCCCCATTGAGAATTATATTTGCTGTGGGTTCTTCGTAGATGGCTTTCAAGATGTTGAAGAATGTTCCCTCTATCCTTATGCTCTGAACAGTTTTGATCAGGAATGGATGCTGTAGTTTATCAAATGCTATCTCTGCATCTATAGAGAGGATCCTATGGTTCTTGTTTTTTCTCTTGCTGATACCATCAATCACATTGATTGTTTTACGAGTGTTGAACCAGCCTTGCATCCCTGGGATAAATCCTACTTGGTCATGGTGAATAATCTTCTTAATGTATTGTTGGATCCTATTGGCTAGTATCTTGTTGAGAATTTTTGCATCCATGTTCATCAGGGATATTGGTCTATAATTCTCCTTTTTGGTGGGGTCTTTGTCTGATTTTGGAATTACGGTGATGCTCACTGCACAGGACGAGTTTGGAGGTATTCCATCTCTGTTTATATTTCCGAACAGCTTTAGTAGAATAGGTATGGTTTTTTCTTTAAACGTTTGATAGAATTCCCCAGGGAAGCCATTAGGCCCTGGACTTTGGTGCCTTGGGAGGTTTTTGATGACAGCTTCAATTTCCTTCCTGGTTATTGGCCTGTTCAGGTTTTCTATTTCTTCCAGTTCCAGTTTTGGTAGTTTGTGGTTTTCCAGAAATGTGTCCATTTCTTCGAGAATGCCTAATTTAAGGCGTATAGCTGTTCATAATAAGTTTTTAAAATCATTTGTATTTCTTTGGTGTTGGTGGGGATCTCTCCTTTCTCATTCATGATTTTATTAATTTGAATCTTTTCTTTCTCTTTTTTTTTAATAAGGCTTGCTAATGGTTTATCTATCTTATTAATTCTTTCAAAGAACCAACTCCTGGTTTTGTTGATCTGTTTTACAGTTCTTCTGGTCCCAATTAAGTTGAGTTCTGCTCGAATCTTTATTAACTCTCTTCTTCTGCTGGGTGTAGGATCTATTTACTGTTTTTTCTCCCACTCCTTTAGGTGCAAGATTAGCTTTTGTATTTGAGTTCCTTCCAATTTTTGGATGGATATATGTATTGTGATGTTTTTCCCCCTCAGGACTGCTTTTGTTGCATCCCAAAGATTTTGAATGGTTGTATCTTCTTTCTCATTAGTTTCCATGAATCTTTTTAATTCTTCCTTAATTTCCTGGTTGACCCTTTCATCTTTTAGCAGGATGGTCCTTAACCTTCCATGTGTTCAAATCCTTCCAAACTTCTTGTTGTGATTTATTTCTAATTTCAACTCATTATGATCTGAGAATATGTAGGGGACGATCCCAGTCTTTTGGTATTGGTTAAGACCTGATTTGTGACCTAGTATGCGGTATATTCTGGAGAAAGTTCCATGTGCACTTGACAGCAATGTGTATTCATTTGCATTTGGATGTAAAGTTCTGTAGAGATCTGTGAAATCCATCTGGTCCAGTGTATCATTTAAAGCTCTTGTTTTTTTGGGATGTTGTACTTAGAAGACCTATCGATTGTAGAGAGCACTACATTGAAGTCACCAAGTATAAGTGTTTTATTATCTAAATATGTCTTAACTTTGGTTATTAATTGATATACTTGGCAGCTCCCACATTTGGGGCATATATATTGATGCTTGTTAATTCTTCTTCTTGGATAGATCCTTTAAGTAGGATATAGTGTATCTCTTCATCTCTCACTACAGTCTTCGGGGTAAATTTTAGTTTATCTGATATAAGGATGGATACCTCTGCTTTCCTTTGAAGACTATTTGAATGTTAAATGGTTCTCCAACCTTTTATTTTCAGGCCGTAGGTGTCCTTATGTCTATAATGAGTCTCTTATAGACAGCAAATAGATGGGTCCTGCTTTTTTATCCAGTCTGACACCCTGTGCCTTTTGATGGGGTCATTAATCCCATTCACGTTCAGCGTTACTATTGATAGATATGAGTTTAGTTTCATCATGATACCTATTCAGTCCCTGTTTTTGTGGATTGTTCCATTGGACTTCTTCTTTCTTTTACATAGTCCCCCTTAAAATTTCTTGTAGAACTGGTTTGGAGGTCACATATTCTTTCAGTTCCTGCCTATCTTGGAAGCTCTTTATCTCTCCTTCTGTTCTGAATGAGAGCCTTGCTGAATAAAGTATTCTTGGCTGCATATTCTTCTCATTTAGGACCCTGAATATATCCTGCCAGCCCTTTCTGGCCTGGAGAGGTCTGCTGTAATCGTAATGCTTCTCCCCATAAAAGTTAGAGATTTCTTGTCTCTTGATGGTTTAAGGGTCTTCTGTTTATCTTTGGAATTTGCAAGTTTCACTATTAACTGTTGAGGTGTTGAGAGGTTTTTATTAATTTTAGGGGGGATCTCTCTCTCTCCTGGATCTGAATGCCTGTTTCCCTTCTCAAGTTAGGAATGTTCTCAGCTATGATTTTTTCAAACACACTTTCTTGTCCTCTGTCCCTTTCGCTGCCCTCTGGAACCCCAATTATATGTAGATTTTATTTCTGAAGCTGTCATTTATTTCCCTTAACCTATCGTCATGATCTTTTTGTTGTTTTTCTCTTTTTTCCTCAGCTTCCTTCCTTGCCATCAACTTTTCTTCTATGTCACTCACTCATTCTTCTACCTTGTTAACCCTCATCGTTAGGACCTCCAATTTGGATTGCATCTCATTTAATTTATTTTGAATATCAGCCTGATTAGATCTAAATTCTGCAGTCCTGAAGTCTCTTGAATACCTTATGGTCTTTTCTAGAGCCACCAGTATCTCTAAAATTGTGCTTCTGAATTGGCTTTCTGTTATTGAATTGTAATCCAAATTCTGTAAGTCTGTGCAGAGAGTACTCTTTCTGATTCTTTCTTTTGTGGTGAGTTTTTCCTTCTAGTCATTTTGCTCAGTGCATAGTGGTTAAAAAACAAGTTGTACTGGAAAAAGGAGAAAAAGAGAGAAAAGAAGGGGGGGGGTAAACAAACAGAAAAATAAAACAAGGAGGGTTATTCTCTGATTCTATATACTGTAAGTCTCTAGACTTCCTCTGGATCTTTCCTGTGTTGCTTGGTTAAGAACTTGCTTTTCCCCTGTCCGTGTAGGTGGTCATCTGGCGGAAGGGCCTGTTGTGCTGATTCTCAGGTGTTTGCACCTGGAGGAGCTGCCCTGCCCCCTGCCAGGTGCAGGGCTCAGTGGGAGCTGTTATATCCTGTGAGGTCCCTCCTCCCTTTCGGCCCTGCTCAGTCCCAGGTACAAGGTGACACCAGGAGAAACAACAACAGTGGCGGTGTCCAGCTCTCTAGTTCTGGAGTCAGCTCCCTCAGTAACTACCGCAGCTCCTGGACTGTAGGCGCCTTGATGCTCGGGGAGTGGGGGCACCGATCTGCACAACTCAGGGCCTCCCAGCGGCCAGCGGAAGCATCCTTGCTGCCCTTTGTTCTCCCGGCCTCCGCCTCTCCTGGGGGGAGCGCTGGATCCTGGGCTGTGTCCCCTGGCGACCTGGGCTCTGGGGTCTGCACCGCTGGAATTAGGCTCCTGGGAAGCGCAGCCCCCTCTGTGCAGAGCCGCTGCCCGAGCTGCTCCCAGGGCCCTGTGGGCCACGTGTTGCAGCCCTTTTGGGAGCTTGGCCTATGGTATGTGGCGCCCTCTCCCCCAGGGCGCAGTTCCTTTGTTAATGCCCCTGGGAGCCTGAGGGCATCCTTGCCCCTCCTGGGATCCTGCTGGAGCTCCCTGCAAGTGCCTTTCCATCCGGGAAGATTGGTAAAGTTTCTGGCTCTCCGGGCCTGGGCTTTCTAGTACTGGGGGCACTCGCGCCCAGCCTTAGCCCAGCTCCTCACGGGGACCCCTCCTCCTTGGATGCTTTTTTATTTATTTTTTTCCTTCTTCCTATCTTGATAGAAGCGAACTCTTCTCACTGTAGCATTCCAGGTGTTCTCTCTTTAAACATCAGGCCCAGTTCGTAGGTTTTCAGGATGATTTGAAGTTATCTACGTAAGTTGGTGAATACTGGTGACTTGGGGATCCTACTCTTTTGCCATCTTGCCCAGCCTCATCTCTTGTCTTTTTGACGATGGCCATGCTAACAGGTACAAGAGAGAGGAGCACACAGGGGAATGCACAAGGACAATGTTTCCCAAAGCTGTTTGCTTGGACAATGAGAGAGGCAAATTTCATGAGTTTTTGCAACCAGTAGTGCTTAGCCTGAAGTTTTAAAGGTCAGTGGGCTTGGCTAGGATAGAGCCTGGAGGGCATTGCCCTGCTCCTGGAGACAAGGCAGACAAACAACTAGCAGGCAGACGTAATGGAAACAGTGAACTGAAGAATGCCTGGGGGCACATAGGGTGATTATTCGTCTTCTAAGAGGCAGCAGTCACAGAGATACCCCTCCAGGAGCAAAAGATAACTGGCTCCATTTCCCTCCCTTCAGCAGAAACACAGAGCTAACTGAGGGAAGCAGCTCAGCACCAAAAGTATCTGCCTAACTTGCTTACACCAAGCCTCACCTTGTTTTCTGGCAGCACTGCTCTTCTCAGTCAAGCTTGAATCAGTTCCAGTGTGGATTTCCCTGCTCCACAGAGGACAGCGTGGACCCTGGCCCATGTGTTGTCTCATGAGTAGAGAGTTCCGCAGGGCCTCATTTCTTGTGGATTTGGTGTCAGGTCTTATTTCACAAGCACAGCTAAATTGAAACTTGTCATATTCAAGCCAGAGAGCAGACACTGCCTGAAGCAGGCAAGGAGATATTCTGCAGACAACTGGCCTGAAGAATAGAACAGCCAAAACACAACAGCAGAGCATATGGAGCACACACTGGAGGAACTCCCTGAGGTTCCAGGCCCTGGGCACTACATGTCTTCTTCTCCATAAGACCATTACTTTCAAGAGCAGGAGACATAAATAGATTTTCTAACACAGAGAAGAAGGCAGAGACTTAGAAAAAAATACAACACAGAGGAATTTATACCAAATGAAGAACAACATAAGGCCATGACCAGAGATCAAATTGAAACAGATATAAGTAACGTGCCTGATGGAAAATTTAAAGGAACAATCATGAGGATACTCACTGGGCTTGAGAAAAGAAAAGCAGCCATCAGTGAGACCCTTAACACAGAGACAAAAGAGTTAAAAAAGGTTCAATCAGAGATGAAGAATGCAATAACTGAGATTGGATACAGGTTTGATGCAATTAACAGCAGGCTGGAAGAAAGAGAAGAATGAATTGGTGATTATAGAAGACAAAATAATGGAATATAAATAATTTGAACAAAAGAGACAAAGACGAATTATGGAACACAAGAATAGATTTAAGGAACCCAGTGATTCTATCAAATGTAATAACATTAGTATTATAGGAGTCCCAGAAGAAGAGAGAGAAAAGAGGGAAGAAAATTTATTTCAAGAATTAATAGAAAACTTCCCTAATCTGGAGGAAAGAAACAGATATCCAGATCTGGGAGGCACAGAGAATTCTTATCAAAGTCAACAAAAGCAGGCCAACACCAAGAAATATTGTAATTAAATTTGCAAAATATAGTGATAAAAGATCCTTATTGCAGAAAGACAAATAAGTCCGTAACTTTCAAAGGAAGATCATTAGGCTAAGAGATATTTCTCCACAGAAATGTGACAAGCCAGAAGAAAGTGGCATGATATATTCAATGTGCTGAATGGGAAAAATATGCAGTCAAGAATACTTTATCCAGCAAGGCTATCATTCAGAATAGAAGGAGAGATACAAAATTTCCTGGACAAACAAAAACTAAAGGAGTTCATGACCACTAACTAAACCAGCAATTCAAGAAATATTAAAGGGGACTCTTTGAGTACAAAGGAGAGACAAAAAGTGACAAAGACAAGAAAGGATCAGAGAAAATCTCCAGAAATAACAACAAAACAAGAAATAAAATCACAATCTTTCAATACATATCTTTCAATAATTACTTTGAATGTAAGTGGGCTAAATAATAAAAAGACATAGGGTGTCAGATCTATATGCTATCTACAAGAGAGTCAGTTTAGATGTAAAGATACCTGCAGATTGAAAGTGAGGGGGTGGTGAAACATGTATCATGCAAGTGTATGTCAGAAAACCAGAGCAATACTTACATTGGACAAATTAGACTTTAAAACTAAGACTAAAAAGAGACAAATAAGGGCATTTCATAATCAGAAAGGGGACAATTGAACAAGAAGATCTAACAATTGTGTATATAAATTTATACACCTGATATGAGAGGAGAAAAGGGAACCCTCTTACACTGTTGGTGGGAATGTGAACTGGTGCAGCCACTCTGGAAAAATGTGTGGAGGTTCCTCAAAGAGTTACAAATAGACCTGCCCTACGACCCAGCAATTGCACTATTGGGGATTTACCCCAAAGATACAGATGCAGTGAAACGCCGGGACACCTGCACCCCGATGTTTATAGCAGCAATGGCCACGATAGCCAAACTGTGGAAGGAGCCTCGGTGTCCAACGAAAGATGAATGGATAAAGAAGATATGGTTTATGTATACAATGGAATATTACTCAGCTATTAGAAATGACAAATACCCACCATTTGCTTCAACGTGGATGGAACTGGAGGGTATTATGCTGAGTGAAGTAAGTCAGTCGGAGAAGGACAAACATTATATGTTCTCATTCATTTGGGGAATATAAATAATAATGAAAGGGAATATAAGGGAAGGGAGAAGAAATGTGTGGGAAATATCAGAAAGGGAGACAGAACGTAAAGACTGCTAACTCTGGGAAACGAACTAGGGGTGGTGGAAGGGGAGGAGGGCGGGGGGTGGGAGTGAATGGGTGACGGGCACTGGGGGTTATTCTGTATGTTAGTAAATTGAACACCAATAAAAAATTAAAAAAAAAGAGAGCACCCAAATGTATAAAACAATTAATAACACGTATAAAGGAACTAATTGATAAAAACCTAATAATATATGGGGACTTTAACACGCCACTTACATTAATGGACAGATCATCTAAACAAAAAATAAACAAGTAAACAATAGTTTTGAATGACACACTGCACCAGATGGACCTATCAGATATACTCAGAACATTCCACACTAAAAGAGCAGAATACACATTCTTTTCAAGTGCACATGGAACATTCTCCAGAGTAGATCACATATTAGGTCCTGAAACAGGTCTCAGCATATACAAAAAAAAAAAAAAAAAAGATTTAAATGATACCATGCACCTTTTCTGACCACAACACTATGAAACTAGAAGTCAGACACAAGAGGAAATTTGGAAAGGATACAAATAATGGAGGTTAAACAACATGCTACTAAACAATGAATGTGTCAACAAAGAAATCAATGAAGAAATAGAAAAGGTACATGGAAACAAAGAAAATGTAAACACAGCGGTCCAAAACCTTTGGAATAAACAAAAAATAAAAAATAAAAAAACAAAAAAAAGCAAAACCTTTGGAATGCAGCAAAAGGAATCCCAAGAGGAAAGTGTATAGCAATATAGTCCTATCTCAAGAATTAGGAAAAATCTCAAATAAACAACCAAAGGAGCTAAAAAAAGGTACAAGAAATGAGGCCTAAATCCATCAGAAGAAAGGAAATAATAAAAATTAGAGCAGAAATAAATGTTACAGAAACTAAAAGAACAGTAGATCAATGAGACCAGTAGATAGTTCTTTGAAAAAAATTAATAAAATTGATAGCCCTTAGTCAGATTTATCAAAATAGAAAGAAGAAAGGAACCAAATAAATAAAATCACAAATGAGAGAGGAAAATAATAATCAAAACCATAGAAATGCAAACAATTATAAAAGAATATTATGAAAAACTATATGCCAATAAGTTGAAAAACCTGAAAGCACCAAAACTGAAGGAAGAAATAGAACAGAAAGAAATAGAAAACTTGAACAGATGGATAGCCAGGAAAGAATTGAATCAGTAATAAAAAAAATATCCCAACAAACAAAAGTCCAGGGCCAGATGGATTCACAAATTCTACCAAGCATTTAAAGAAGAGTTAATACCTATTTTTCTCAGCCTATTCCAAAAAACAGAAAAGGAAGGAAAACTTCCAAATTCAGTATATGAGGTCAACATTACCCTAATACCAAAACTAGATAAAGATTCCCCTTAAAAAAAGAGAATTACAGACCAATACCTCTAATGAATAGATGCAAAAATTCTCAATAAAATATTATCAAACTGAATCCAACAAAACATTAGAAAAAATCATTCCCATGATCAGGTGGGATTTATTCTTGGGTTGCAAGGGTGATTTTGATATTCACAAATCAATTAATGTGATTCATCACATTAATGAATGAAAGGATTAGAATCATCTGATCCTTTCTGAATCATCTGATCCTTTCTGTAAATGCAGATCCTTTCTGTAAATGCATTTGACAAAGTATGATATCCATTCATGATACAAACTCTCAACTAAGTAGGTTTAGGGGGAATATACCTCAATATAATAAAGGCCATATAGGAAAACCAACCCCTAATATCATCCTCAGTGGGGATAAATTGAGAGCACTTCCCCTATGACCATAGGAACAAGACAGGGATGTTCACTCTTACCACTATTATTTAACATGGTACTGCAATTCCTAGCCACAGCAATCAGAAAACAGAAAGAAATAAAAGGTATACAAATCTGCGAGGAAGAAGACGAACTTTCACCATTTGCAGATGACATGTGCTCTATATAGAAAACCCAAAATACTGCACCCAAAACTGGTAGAACTGATATCAGTAACATCAAAAGACACAAAATCAGTATACAGAAACTCACTGCATTTCTATACACCAATAATGAAACACGAGAAAAATAAATTAAGGGGTCAATCCCACTTAAAATTGCATCAAAACCAATAAGATACTGAGGAATAAACCTAATCTAAGAGGTGAGAGATCTCTGAAAACTATAAAACCCTGGTGAAGAAAATTGAAGATGGCATGAAGAAGTGTAAAAACATTCCATGCTCATGAAAGTTTTTTTTTTTTTATTCATTAGTGGATATTTTATTTTGTAAAGCAAAAATTGCATGTGTTGATATAATTATGTGATTTTTCTTTTTTAGACTGTTAGTGTGTTGAATTCATTGATTTTTCAAATATTAATCTAGCCTTGCATTTGTAGGACAAAACCCACTTGGTTTTGAGGTATTATTGTACTTTTTCTATAGTGATGGATTCAGTCTGCTGATATTTTTTTGAGAGTTTTAAAGTCTGTGTTCATGAAGGATATTGGCCTATTCTTTTGTGTGTATGTTATCCATCTTTGGCTTTCATATTAAAATAGTGTAGGCCTTGTAAAATGAGTTGAGAAATAGTTCCTTTATTACTTTATGGAAGATATTGTATTGTATTTATGTTGAGCATTCTTTAAATGCTTAGCATTTACCAGAAAAAAAAGTCTTGGCCTAGAAATTTCTTCCTCTTTTTTCCTTTACTACAAATTCTATTTCTCTAATAGTTCAGGGCTAGCAAATTATCTGCTTTATCATGGGTGAGTTTTGGTAGTTTGTAATGGTCTAAGAGTTGATATATTTGATCTAAATAGTTAAATTTATGTATGTAGAATTATTTGAAATATTTTCTTATATATAATACACTGCAAAATATATATTTCTTTATTTTATATATACACAACATATATTTATGTATATATATGTACTCCACACCCAACATGGGTCTTGAATTCAAGAACCTGAGATCAAGAGTTGCATGCTCTATTGACTGCCAGCCAGGGGCTTTCTTATTCTATTTTTAGTATCTATGCATTCTGTAGTAATATCCCATTTTCTAATCCTGATATTGGTAATTTGTGTCTTCTCTCATTTTTTATTGATATTGTTAGAGTTTTATCAATTTTATTGAACTTTTCCAAGAAATTGCTTGTGGTTTAATTGTAATATTCTGTTGTTTTTCTGTTTTGATTTTATTGAGTTCAACTTTTATCCTGATTATTTCCTTGTTCTTACCTTGGATTTATTTTGCTCTTCTTTTTCTAGTTTCTTTGGTAGAAACTTAGATTATTGATTTGTGATGTTTTCTTTTTTAATATAATCATTAATACATTTTTTTCTAAGCATTACTTTTGCTGTATCTCACAAATTTTGATAGGTTGTATCTCAATTGATATTTATTTCAAATATTTAAAAATTTCTCTTGTGGTTTTCTCTTTGAACCTTGTCTTATTTAGCAGTGTATTTAATTTTGAACTGGATGGAGTTTCTAACTATAATTTTTAAAAGATTTTATTTATTCATTTATGAGAGACACAGAGATATATAGAGAGAGGCAGAGACATAGGCAGAGGGAGAAGCAAGCTCTCTGTGTGGAGCCTGATGTGGGACTCGATCCCAGGACCCCATGATCATGACCTGAGCCAAAGGCAGATGCTCAATCCAGGCACGCCTGCATGGAAATTCTAACTTTGTATCTCTTTTTTAGATTTCTAGTTTAATTACACCATATTCACAGGACATAATTTGCATGATTTCAATTTTTATAAATGTGTTAAGGATTTTTATGACCTAGAATATGGTCTATTTTGGTGAATGTTCCATATGCCCTTTACCTGAATGTGAGCTCTGTTATTGTTTTAGAGAATTGTACAACTGTCAATTAGATTTAGTTGTTTGATTGTGTCCCTCAGTTCTTTTTTATTCTTCCTGATCTTATGTCTACTAGTTCTATCACTAAGAAAGGAGTGTTGAAGTCTTCAGCCATAATCATGGATTTGTCTGTTTCTATTTTTGGTACTGTTCATTTTTGCTTCATGTTTTTCAATGTCTGTAGTTAGGTGCATATGTTTTTAGGATTGTTATGACTTCTTGGTGAATTGACCCATTCATCAATATGTGATGTGTTTTTATCTTTCAATTTTGTTTCCTCACTTTGATATTAATATAAGCACATCAATTATGTTTAATTTATGCTTGTATAGTATAACTTTTGCTTTTAACATGCCTATATTATTATATTTGAAATGACTTTCTTCTAGACAATATGTAGTTAAATCATACCATTTTCATCTTTACAAATGATTTCTGTTTTCTAATTACTGTGCTTAGATCATTTCTATTTGAAATAAATTTTGATATGTTTGCTTTTTAGTCCATCCTGTTTCTCATTTTCAGAACTTTTTTTGATTATTTGTACATTTAATGTTCCATTTCAATTTTTATGTTGTGATTTTAACTATGTCTTTGTATAATTATTTTATTGGTTAACCTAGGGATTACAAACTACAAAGTTAACTTTGTATAGTTTATTTAAAATTAATATTTTACCACTTTGATGACACTGTGTAATGTATAAAACTGTTGAATTACTATGTTACACACCAGAAAATATAACATTGTATGTCCACTACAGTACAGTTATAAAAAATAAAATAAAAATGAAAGCTTGTCAATATCTATTCCCTTTTCTCTTCCTCCTTCTATACTATATTGTCTTTTTAAATAAAATTTTTAAGATATAATTGATATATAACATTGTGCACATTTATGATGTACAACATATTGATTTGATACACATATATTGTGAATGATTGCGAGTGTAACTTTAGCTTACACATCCATCATTTCACTTAATTACCATTTCTTTTTTTGTGTTGAGAACATTTAATATCTACTCTCTCAGAAACCTTCAAGTATATAATACAGTATTTTTATATATAATCACTAGATCACTCAGACTTATTCATCTTAAAACTTAAAATTTTTACACTTTGATCAATATCTCTCCATTTCCTCCACCCCTCAGTCACTGGTAAACTTCATTCGAAACTATTTATATGAGTTTGGCTTAGTTAGATTCCACAAGTAGTGATTTTGTTTGGTATTTATCTTCTTAAGTTGGACTTATTTCACTTAGCATAATGGCCTCAAGGTCCATCGATGTTGTTCCAAATGGCAAGATTTCCTTCTTTCATATATTCACATATATATATGTGAATTAATATGTGTATATATATATATATGATATATATGATATATATATGCACACACCAAATCTTTTTGATCCATTCATCATTGATGGACACTTAGGTTTTTCCCATATCTTGACTATTGTGAATAATGCTACAATTAGTATGCGAGTGCAGATATATTTTAAGATCTAATTACATTTCCTTTGGATATGTATTCCCAAATGGGATTGCTGGGCAGCCCCCGGGTGGCTCAGCGGTTTAGCGCCACCTTCAGCCCAGGCGTGATCCTGGAGACCTGGGATTGAGTCCCACGTCCGGCTCCCTGCATGGAGCCTGCTTCTCCCTCTGCCTGTGTCTCTGCCTCTCTCTCTCTCCTCTCTGTGTATTCTCATGAATAAATAAAATCTTAAAAAAAAGAAATGGGATTGCTGAATCATATGATAGCTCTAATTTTAATATTTTGAGGAACCTTTATACTGTGTTCTACAGTAGTGTACCAATGTATATTCCCAACAACAGAAAACAAGGACTCCCTTTTCTCCATATCCTCTCCAATACTTATCTCTTGTCTTTATGATAACAGCCATTCTAACAGGTGTGAAGTGGTATTTCATTGTGGTTTTGATTTTAATTTCTTCGTGGTTAGTGGTGTTAAACATCTTTTCATGTACCTGTGACCATTTGTATGTCTTTGGAGAGATGTCTATCTAGTTTCTCTATTTTTATCAGATCTTTTTCTTGCTACTCAGTGTATAAAGGTTTTAAATTTTTATTTTGGATATTAGCCCCTTATCAGATATATGATTTGGAAATATTTTCTCCCACTGAATATGTTATCTTTTCATTTTGTTTCTCTTCCTGTGCAGAAGCTTTTTAGTTTGATATAGTGCCACTTACGGATTTTTTGCTTTTCTTATTTGTTTTTTTGTTGTTATATCTAAAAAGCATTGCCAAGACCAATGTCAAGGAACTTTCCCCCCATGTTTTCTTCTAGGAGTTTTATGGTGTCAAGTCTTATGTTTAACTCTTTAATCCTTTTATAAGTAAGTTTTGTGAGAGGTGTAAAATAAGAGTCTAATTTCATTGTTCACCTGTGCTTTTCCAGTTACCCCGATGCTATTACTGAAGAGACTTTTTTCCCCCATTAAGTACTCTTGGCTCCCTTCTCAAATATTAGTTGATTGTGTATGTGAGGGTTTATTCTTGGACTCTGGGTTCTTTTTTTTAAGATTTTATTTATTTATTCATGAGAGACATATATATATAGGGAGAGGCAGAGACACAGGCAGAGGGAGAAGCAGGCTCCATGCAGGGAGCCCGATGCAGGACTCGATCTCGGGTTTCCGGGACCACGCCCTGGGCCGAAGGCAAGCGCTAAACCGCTGAGCCATACAGGGATTCCCCCCTAGACTCTGGGTTCTATTTCATTAGTTCATGTATTTTTTTTATAAATTTATTTTTTATTGGTGTTCAATTTACCAACATATAGAATAACACCCAGTGCTCATCCCATCAAGTGCCCCCCTCGGTGCCCATCACCCAGTCACCCCCACCCTCACCCACCTCCACTTCCACAACCCCTAGTTCACTTCCCAGAGTTAGGAGTCTCTCATGTTCTGTCTCCCTTTCTGATATTTCCCACTCATCTTTTGAAAGGGAATAAAGGGAAAAGGAGAAAAGATGAGTTCATGTATTTATATGTTAGTATCATATTATTTTGCTTACTATAGATTTGTGGTATATTTTATTTTATTTTAAAGATTTTATTTATTTATTCATGAGAGGCAGAGACAGGCAGGGGGAGAAACAGGCTCCTCCCAGGGAGCCTGATGCAAGACTTGATCCTGGAACCCTGGGATCATGCCCTGAGCCAAAGACAGATGCTCAACTACTGAGCCACCCAGGTGTCCCTTTGTGGTGTATTTTAAAATCAAGTGTGATACCTATAACTGTTCTTTTTTCTCTCTTTTTTAAAAAATTTTTATTTATTTATGATAGTCACACACACACACACACAGAGAGAGAGAGAGAGAGAGAGAGAGAGGCAGAGGGAGAAGCAGGCTCCATGCAGGGAGCCCGACATGGGACTTGATCCCGGGTCTCTAGGATCGCGCCCTGGGCCAAAGGCAGGCACCAAACCGCTGAGCCACCCAGGGATCCCCTGTTCTTTTTTCTCATAATTGCTTTGGTTATTTGGGGGTCTTTTTTGTTCCCTAAAAACTTTGGGATCTTTTTTTTATTTCTATGAAAAATGCCATTAGAATTTTTATAAGAATTATATTAGATTTGCAGATCATTTTGGGTAGAATGGACATTTTAACACTATTAATTCTTCTAATCTATTAATATTGTATATCATTCAATTTACTTGTGTCTTCTTCATTTTATTCCATCAAGTCTTATAATTGTCAGTGTAAAGATCTTTCCCTTCTTATTTAAATTTATTCCTAAATATTTTATTTTTTGGATATTATTTTGAATTGATTGTTTTTTTTTACTTCTTTTGTTTTTTAGATATTTCATTATTAGTGTATAGAAACGCATCTGATTTCTATATGTTGATTTTGTATCCTGCAAATTAATTGATTAATTTTAACAGGGTTTTTTTTTTTGGAGTCTTTAGATTTCATTACAAGATCATATAATCCACAAACAAAGACAATTTTACTTCATTAATGACTTGGATGGCTTTATTTATGTTTCTTACCTAACTGCTCTCACTGGGAATTCCAGAACTATGGTGAGTAAAAATGGTGAAAGTGGGCACTCTTGCCTTGTTACAGATCCTATAAAATTTAAGAAGATTTAATTTATACCAAGTATCTTTTCCAACCACATGGCATGAAACTAGAAATATATGACAGGAGGAAAGCTGGAAAATTCATATATATGTAGAAATTAAACAACATGCTTCTGAACAACCAATAAGTCAAAGAAGAAATCAAATAGAAACTAAAAAATATCTTGAAACAAATGAAAATGGAAATACAATACATCAAAACCTATCGGATGCTGCAAAGGCAGTTCTAAGAGGAAAGTTCACTATAGTCTTTACTCCTATAGCAAAGAGAAATCTCAAATAACAACCTAATTTTACAGCTCAAGGAAAAAAAGCAAAGCAAAGCAAAACAAACTTAAAATCAAAGTAACAAAAGGAAGGAAATAACAAGATCAGAGCAAAAATAAATGAAAATGAGATCAGGAAAACAATAATAAAAAAAAAGACCAACAAGCCTAGGAGTTGCTTCTTTGAAGAGATAAACAAAATTGACAAAACTTTAGCTACAAGAACAAAGACATAAATAAATAAAATCAGAAATGAAAGAAGAAATATTACAACTGATACTACAGAAACACAAAGGATCATAAAAGACTACCATGAACCTTAAACACAAACAAATTGGATAACCAAGAAGAATTAATAAATTTCTAGAAACATACAACTTACTGAATCAGGAAGAAATATAAAATGTAAACAGATAACAAGAAGATTGAATCAGTAATAAAAAACCTTCCAGTGAAGAAAAGCCCAGAATCAGATGATTTCCCAGTAAATCTTATCAAAAATTTGAAGAAGAATTAACATCAATCCTTCCCAAACTATTTCAAAATACTGAAGAAAAGGGAACATCCCTGAAATCACTTTGTGAGGTCAACATTATCCTGATTCCAAAGCCATATAAAGACAGTACAGAAAAATAAAGGTACAGGTAAAAATTTCCAGATATGTCTCCTGAGAAAAAAGCTTCTGAACAGCAGAGGGAACAATCTAAACTAAAAGGCAATCTATAGAATGGGAGAAGACACATCTGAAATGACATATCTGATAAAAAGTTAGTGTCCCAAATATATAAAGTACTGATACAACTCAGTACTCAAAAACAAGTAGTCCAATTAAAAATGGGCAGATGATATGGACATCCAGATGTCCAGCAGACACATGAATAGATGCTCAACCTCACTCATTATGAAGGAAATGCAAATCAAAACTTCCATGGGATATTGCCTCACGCCACTGAAAATGGCTAAAATAAAAAAACTCAATAGATAACAAGTTCCGGTGAGGATATGTAGAAAAAGCAATCCAGTTGCACTGTTGGAAATGCAAACTGGTGGACAACAGTATGAACATTCCTCAAAAAGTTAAAAATAGAAGAATCCTATGATCCAGTAAGTGCACTACTGAATATTTATGCCCAAAATATAAAACACTAATTCAAAGGGATACATGCACCCATATGTTTATTGCAGCATTATTTACAATAACCAAATTATGGAAATAGCCCAAGTGTCTACTGATTGATGAATTCATAAAGACCACATCTTTATTTATATATATTATATATTAGAATATTACTATATATATATAGTAGAATGTTACTCAGTCATAAAAAAGAATGAAATCTTGCCATTTGCCATTACATGGATGGAGCTAGAGAGTATAATAATAGAGTATTAAAATAGAGTAAAATAGTATGTTCAAATGGAGAGAAAGATTGGCATGTGCTTTTATTTCCCTTATTTCAGGAGATATATCTGGAAGTTTTGACCTGTACTTTTCTTTCACTCTAGGAGTGAGGTCCTTATTATCCCTTTAAATTTCTGTAGGATTTGTTGTGATGTTCCATTCTTTATTTCTGATATTGGTAATTTGTATCTTTCCTCTCCTTTTTCTTGTTGAGTCTGTGTAGAATTTTATCACTTTTACTGACTCTTTCAAGGAATTAGCTTGTAGTATAATTGATTTTTCTCTATTTTTCTGCTTTTTCCCATTAATTTTCCCTTTCTTTTTTATTATTTCTTTAGTCTGCATGTTTTGCTTTATCCACTCTTCCTTTTCTAGTTCCTTAGGAAGCATATATAACTTAGATTTGAGATTTTTCTTTTCTAGGGTAAGTATTTAATGGTATAATTTTTCTTCTAAGCACTGCTTTAATTGCATCTGATAAATTTTGATTGATTGCATTTTCAATTTCATTCAGTTCAAAATGTGTTAGATTTTCCTTGTGATTTCCACTTTGACACATGGATTAATTACGAATATGTTTAATTTTAAAAATTTTTAGGAAATCTTTGTTATTAGTTTCTTATTTAATTCCATTGTCATCAGAGAAAACATGTTGCATGATTTTAATCCTCCTAAATTTATTGAGACTTGTTTTATGACTCAGAACGTGGTCTATTTTTATGAATAATCCATGTGCAATTGAAGAGAATGTGTATTTCTGGGACATCTGAGTGTCTCAGTCAGTTTAGCATCTGACTGTGGCTAGGTCATGATCTCAGGGTCTTGGGATTGAGCCCCATGTCAGGCTCCGTGCTCAGTGAGGAGTCTGCTTCTCCCTTTCCCTCTGCCCCTTCCCTGACTTGTGCATGTATGCAGGCAGGCTCTGTTTCAAAAAAAATAAATAAAATCTAAAAAAATGGGAAAATGTGTATTTTGCTATTGTTTGGTAGAATATTTTATAAATGTTCATTAGGTCAACTTGGTTAATAGTATTGTTTAAGCCACCTATATCCTTACTGATTTTCTGTCTACTTGTTCTGCTGGTGATGGAAATAAGAGTGTTGAAATCTTCAGCTGAAATTAATTTTTTTTTCTTTTTCCATTATATTGGTTTTAGCTTTAATTAAGGCTCTGTAATTAGGTACATACACATTTAGGACCTCTATATCTTCTTTTTTTGGACCCCTATATCTTCTTAAGAAATTGACACCTTTGTCATTATAAAATGCTCCTCTTTTATATCCTGATGATATACCTAGTGATATTTCTTTTTCTAAAATCTACTCGAGCTTTCTTTTGATTTGCATTAGCATGAAATTGTCTGTTTTGCTTTTAACACATCTGTCTCTCTATTTTTTTCCTCTGTTCTTTTTTTTAAGATTTTATTTATTTATTCATGAGAGAGAGAGAGAGAGAGAAAGAGGCAGAGGGAGAAGCAGGTTCCATGCAGGAAGCCCGACGTGGGACTCGATCCTGGGTCTCCAGGATTATGCGCTGGGCTGAAGGCAGCGCTAACCCACTGAGCCACCTGGGCCACCCAGTCTCTATATGAAGTTACTCCACATAATTAGCTGTTATGTAATTAATCTGAATATCTGTCTTTTATTTGGAGTATTTAGACAATTTAAATATAATAATTATCAGTGCAGTTTCTCTTAAAACTATCATCTTCTTTATTTCCTTTCTATTTCTCTTCTTTATTCCATTTTTCTTTCTTCTGACTTATTTGGATTATGTGGTTTTTTTTTTACATTTCCACTTTATTTGCCCTTTTTAATTAGCTATATCTCTTTCACATGTTTTTTTAGTCATGTTTTTAGTGTTTAAAAATATCATTTTATGTTATTACAATCTACCTTCAAATAATGTATAATTTTATGTAAGTTATAAAAATCTACAAGGGTATACTTTTATTTTCCTCCCATCCTTTATACTATTATTTTGTACATTTTATTTTTATTTATATTATCACCCCCACAATACATTGTTTTTGGTTTATCCAATCAATTATCTATAAGGAGTTTTAAATAATAATATATTTTCTATTTGTCCATATTACCATTTCTGCACTCTTCATTTTTTAGGTGGATACAGATTTCAATATGATATAATCTCCTTCTGGCTGAAGACGTTCGTATAATATGTCTTGTATATTTATATAATTTAATGGTGATGGATTCTTCCAACTTTTGTTTGTCTAAAAAGTCACCATTTGTTCTTTTTTTTAAATTACTCTTGGTATAGAACTCTAAGTTGACATTTTTCCCTTGTTTGTTTTCTTCCAGTGCTTTGGAAATGCTTCTTCATTATTTTCTGGATTCCAGGGCTTCTGACTAGAAGTGTGATGTAATTCTTGTCTTTGATATATACATACAATGTATGTATCTTTTTTCTCTGGCTTTTTATGAGAATTTTTTCATTATCTCTGGTTTTCAGCAATTTGATTATGATGTGCCTTTATGTTTCTTCTACTTGGGATTTTTTTGAGCATCTTAGTTCTTTGCATTTATGATTTTAATAAAATTTGGAAATATTTTGACCATTACTTCTTTAAATATTTTCTTATCTGTCCAATTTCGGGGAGACTCCAATTATGCATATATTAGACTACTTGATGTTGTTGTATAAGTCACTGAAGATATATTTGTTTTTTATTTTTCTGCTCTTTGTTCCTTATTTTGTATAGATTCTTTTACTATGTCATTAAGTTCACATATCTATTTTTTTCTACAGTGTCTAATTATCTATATAATCCAGTGTATTATTGCCTTTTTTATTACTAAAGAATATCATCTGGGTTTTTAAAAATATTTTCCATTCTCTCCTTTGTATGTTCATGGTAGCTTTTGTCTTCTTGAAAATGTGGAGTATACATACAAAAGCATTTAAAAAATCTTTGTGTGTTATTTCCATTACTTTATGTAAATTTTTTTGCATTCTTTTGATAGATTTTTTTCTCCTGGTCATGGGTTATATTTCTCTGCTTCTTTTGTAAAGCTAGAAATTTTTTATTGTAACACAATGCTTGCCAGATTTTGTGAATTTTATATTGCTAAGTGGTAGATATTGTATTTATTTAAAAAAACCTTGGGATATTTTTTCCATCATAAAGTTATATGGAATCAGTTTGATCATTATGAGTCTTGCTTTCCAGCTTTGCTAGCATGGCTATAGACATAATTTAGACACAATACTAAGGCAATAGGTTTCTGAGGATCATCCTATGATCTATATATCACTAGATCTTTCTATTCTTGCTGGTGGTAATGTAAGCTGTTGCTGGCTCTACGTGTATTCCAATTTTTCAGTCTATTTATTTCTAGTGAATCTTGGTAGTGAAATTTGAAATGTTTTTACATTCATATTAAAATATGTGTCAAACACTGACCTAAACCTTTTTCCTTTCATCAATCATCTCTTACAGATATTCCTTGTCATGAATATTTTGCAACGTGTCTTTATAACTGGTATTCTCATTTACCAGACCAATAAGAAAATAAGTGATGTTGGATTCTTGACTTTTATAGCCAACCTCTTCTCTATGGTGTTTCTTGGATAGGATCAAAATTTGGGAAATGTAGTCATTTCTCATTATTTATGAGTTAAATTCTATAAAGTTACTGCACACTGAATTACTGAATATTTAGTTATGCCTCTAGAGGAAATACAGGATTAAATTCCTGTGAGCCTCTGGCCACCTTTTTTGCAATAGATCAATAAACTTATTTTATGCAAGTTTCAGTTTAAAAACACCTTATGTAATAAATGCTATTGATTCATTAATATTGAACAAAAGGCCAATAGCACTATAACCCATACCTTAATGAAGCTTATTTAACACATGTATGTTCTCTGTAAGGCATATCACAGTCTTCTTAAGCTTAGGCACACTGCACAGCATCAGTTCTATATTTAGGGGCCATATAAAACAGTGAAATTAGAAAAAAACACATCAAAAATGCAAAAGATGTGAAATTATACATAACATGGACATTGTTTATGGGAGAGCTGAAACAAGAAGGTTGGATGCCACTTTGTTTGACCTCAGAAAGGAACATGTGTGTGTGAAATTCAAATATTTCACTGCTCTATGCATGCACATGTCTGCAAATGACTGAAAAGGCTCTATGAATATTGATTTGGGGTTACAAATAAATTTAAGTGAGGGTTCAAATTTGAAAATATGGTATCTACATGTGTTGGGTATTGACTGTTCTGATACATGACTTGTTTCTTTCCACTCACCTTTTCTTACCCAATAATACTCAAAGGGTATGCTGCCTGGAAGTTGGCACATTCCCAATTACACTTACCTCTTCATAAGACCTATGAAAATCAAAAACTATCTTTATCAAAGATGGCGGAAGAGTTGGGCCCCAAGTCACCTGTCCCCACCAAATTACCTAGATAACTTTCAAATAATCCTGAAAACCTACGAATCGGCCTGAGATTTAAAGAGAGAACAGCTGGAATGCTATAGTGAGAAGAGTTCGCGCTTCTATCAAAGTAGCAAGACAGGAAAAAAAAAAAAGAAATAAATCAAAAAAAGCATACAAGGGAGAGAGGCCCCACGAGGAGCCCGGCCCGGCAGTGAGTGCCCCTGGGACAGGAAAGCCCTGACCCAGAGAAGCAGGAGCTTCACCAATCTTCCCAGACTGAAAGGCCCTCGCAGGGAGTCGGAGCAGGATACCAGGAGGGGCGGGGATGCCCTCAGGCTCCCAGGGACACTAACAGAGGACCTGCACCCAGAGGACAGTGCGCTACACACCCTAAAGGGGTACAGAACGCGCCCGGCGGGCCCCGGGAGCAGCTCTGGGGCGGCTCTAGGAGTGCGATTCCAGTGGCGCAGGCCCGGGAGCCCAGGGCGCTGGGGGACACAGCCCAAGATCCTGCGCTCACCCCGGGACAGGCAGAGGCTGGGAGGGCCCAGCACAGCAAGGACGCTCCTGCCTCTGGGCATCCCAAGCTGTACAGATCACCAGCCCCGCCCGGAGCATCCAGGCTCCTGGACTGAGAGCTGCGGTAGTTACTGCGGGAACTGACACCAGAGCTGGAGAGCTGGCCTCAGCCATTGTTGTGGTTCCTCCAGGGGCCTCACAGGATAAACAACATCCACTGAGCCTCACAGTGGCCTCACAGGATAAAGAGGATAAAGAACTCCCACTGAGCCGTGCACCAGGCAGGGGGCTGAGCAGCTCCCCCAGGCGCTCACACCTGAGAATCAACACAGCAAGCCCCTCCCCCAGAAGACTAGCCAGAAGGACAGGGGAAAAGCAAGTTATTCACCAAAGAGCACTGGAAAGTTCCAGGGGAAGTCCAAGGATTTAGAGTATATAGAATCAGAGGTTAATCTCCCTTGTTTTTTGTTTTCTGTTTGCTTCTCGCCCCCCCCTTTTTCTTCTTTTTTCCCCTCTTCTCTCTTTTTCTCCTTTTTCCAGTACAACTTTTTAGCCACTCTGCACTGAGCAAAATGACTAGAAGGAAAAACTCACCTCAAAAGAAAGAATCAGAAACAGTCCTCTCTCCCACAAAGTTACAAAATCTGGATTACAATTCAGTGTCAGAAAGCCAATTCAGAAGCACTATTATAAAGCTACTGGTGGCTCTAGAAAAAAGCATAAAGGACTCAAGAGACTTCATGACTGCATAATTTATATCTAATCAGGCTGAAATTAAAAATCAATTAAATGAGATGCAATCTAAACTAGAGGTCCTAACAATGAGGTCTAACGAGGTAGAAGAATGAGTGAGTACATAGAGGACAATTGGATGACAAGGAGGGAAACTGAGGAAAAAAGAGGAAAACAATTAAAATATTATGAGGATAGTTTAAGGGAAATAAATGACAGCCTCAGAAGTAAAAATCTACCAGAATATGTATTTGAACAAATCATGGTTGAGAACTTTCCTAACCTGGGAAGGGAAACAGGCATTCAGATCCAGGAGATAGAGAGATCCCCCCTAAAATCAATAAAAACCTCTCAACACCTCGGCATTTAATAGTGAAACTTGCAAACTTTAGTGAAACTAAAGAGAAGATCCTTTAACCATCAAGAGACAAGAAATCTCTGACTTCTATGGGGAGAAGAATTACGATTATAGCAGACCTCTCCACAGAGACCTGGCAGGCCAGAAAGGGCTGGCAGGATATATTCAGGGTCCTAAATGAGAAGAACCTGAGGCCAAGAATACTTTATCCAGCAAGGGTCTCATTCAAAATATAAGGAGAAAGAAAGAGCTTCCAAGGTAAGCAAAAAAAGAAAGAATATGTGACCACCAAGCCAGCTCTGCAAGAAATACTAAGGGGGATTCTGTAATAGAAAGAGGAAGTCCAAGGGAACAATCCACAAAACAGGGACTGAATAGGTATCATGATGACACTAAATTCGTATCTTTCAATAGTAACTGTGAACATGAATGGGCTTAATGACCCCATCAAAAGGCGCAGGGTTTCAGACTGGATAAAAAACCAAGATCCATCTCTTTGCTGTCTACAAGAGACTCATTTTAGACCTAAGGACACCTCTAGCCTGAAAATAAAAGGTTGGAGAACCACTTACCATTCAAATGGTTCTCAAAAGAAGCAGGGTTAGCCATCCTTATATAAGATAAATTAAAGTTTATCCTGAAGACTGTAGTAAGAGATGAGGAGGGACACTATATCATACTTAAAGGATCTATCCAACAAGAGGACCTAACAATCATCAATATTTATGCCCCGAATGTGGGAGCTGCCAAGTATATCAATCAATTAATAACCAAAGTTAAGACATACTTAGATAATAATACACTTATACTTGGTGACTTGAACACAGCGCTTTCCATAATCGACAGATCTTCTAAGCACAACATCTTCAAAGAAACAAGAGCTTTAAATTATATACTGTACCAGATGGATTTCACAGATATTTACAAAACTTTACATCCAAATGCAACTGAAAACACATTCTTGTCAAGTGCACATGGAACTTTCTCCAGGATAGACCACATACTGAGTCACAAATCAGGTCTTAACTGATACCAAAAGATTGGGTTTGTCCCCTGCATATTTTCAGTCCATAATACTTTGAAATTGGAACTAACTCAAGAAGTTTGGAAGGATTTCAAACATGTGAAGGTTAAGAACCATCCTGGTCAAAAATGAAAGGGTCAACCAGGAAATTAGAAAAGCATTAAAAATATTCCTGGAAAATAATGAGAATGAAGATCCAACCATTCAAAATCCTTAGGATACAGCAAAAGCAGTCCTGAGGGGGAAATACATCGCAATACAAGCCTCCCTCAAAAACACTGTAAAGAACTCAAATACAAAAGCTAACCTTGCACCTAAAGGAGCTGGAGAAACAACAGCAAATAGATCCTACCCCCAAAAGAAGAAGAGAGTTAATAAAGATTCGAGCAGAACTCAATGAAATAGAGATCAGAAGAACTGTGAAACAGATTAACAAAACCAGGAGTTGGTTCTTTGAAAGCATTAATAAGATACATAAACCATTAGCAAGCCTTATTAAAAAGAAAAGAGAAAAAACTCAAATTAATAAAATCATGAATGAGAAAGGAGAGATAACCACCAAAACCAAGGAAATGCAAACGATCTTAAAAACTTATTATGAGCAGCTTTATGCCAATAAATTAGGCAATCTAGAAGAAATGGACACATTTTTGGAAAACCACAAACTACCAAAACTGGAACAGCAAGAAACAGAAAACCTGAGCAGGCCGATAACCAGGGAAGAAATTGAAGCAGTCATCAAAAACCTCCCAAGACACAAAAGTCCAGGGCCAGATGGCTTTCCTGGGGAATTCTATCAAACGTTTAAAGAAGAAACCATACCTATTGTACTAAAGCTGTTTGGAAAGATAGAAAGAGATGGAATACTTCCAAATTCGTTCTATGAGGCCAGCATCACCTTAATTCCAAAAGCAGACAAAGACCCCACCAAAAAGGAGAATTATAGACCAATATCCTAGATGAACATGGATGGAAACCTTTTCAACAAGATACTAGTGAATAGGATCCAACAATACATTAAGAAGATTTATTCACCATGACCAAGTGGGATTTATCCCTGGGATACAAGGCTGGTTCAACACTCATAAAGCAATGTGATTGATCATATCAGCAAGAGAAAAACCAAGAACCATATGATCCACTCAATAGATGCAGAGAAAGCATTTGACAAAATATAGCATTGGTTCCTAATCAAAGCTCTTCAGATGTAGGGATAGAGGCAACATTCCTCAGCATCTTAAAATCCATCTATGAAAACCCCACAGCAAGTATCATTCTCAATGGGGAACACTGGGAGCTTTTCCCTAAGATCAGGAACAAGACAGGGATGTCCAATCTCACCACTGCTATTCAACATAGTACTAGAAGTCCTAGCCTCAGTAATCAGGGAACAAAAAGATCTATAAAGGCATTCAAATTGGCAAAGAATTCAAACTCTCCCTCTTTGCAGATGACATGATACTGTACCTAGAAAACCCAAAAGACTCCCCCCCAAGATTGCTAGAATTCATACAGCAATTTGGCAGTGTGGCAGGATACAAAATCAATGCCCAGAAGTCAGTGGCATTTCTATACATTTCTATACACTAACAATGAGACTGAAAAAGAGATATTAAGGAGTCAATCCCATTTTCAATTGCATAAGATACCTATGAATAAACCTAACCAAAGAGTTAAAGGATCTCTAACCTAAAAACTACAGAACACTTCTGAAAGAAATTGAGGAAGGCACAAAGAGATGGAACAATATTCCATGCTCATGGATTGGAAGAATTAATATACTGAAAACATCAATGTTACCCAGGGCAATGTACACATTTAATGCAATCCCTATCAAAATACCATGCACTTTCTTCAGAGAGTTAGAACTAATTATTTTAAGATTTGTATGGAATCAGAAAAGACCCCCGAATAGCCAGGGGAATTTTAAAATAGAAAACCATAGCTGGAGGCATCACAATGCAGATTTCAGGTTGTACTACAAAGCTGTGGTCATCAAGACAGTGTGGTACTGGCACAAAAACAGACACATAGATCAATGGAACAGAATAGAGAACACAGAAGTGGACCCTCAACTTTATGGGCAACTAATATTCGACAAAGCAGGAAAGACTATCCACTGGAAAAAAGACAGTATCTTCAATAAATGGTGCTGGGAAAATTGGACATCCACATGCAGAAGAATGAAACTAGACCACTCTCTTTCACCATACACAAAGATAAACTCAAAATGAATGAAAGATCTAAATGTGAGACAAGATTCCATCAAAATCCTAGTGGAGTACACAGGCAACACCCTTTTTGAACTTGGCCACAGTAATTTCTTGCAAGATACATCAATGAAGGCAAGAGAAACAAAAGCAAAAATGAACTTTTGGGACTTCATCAAGATAAGAAGCTTTTGCACAGCAAAAGAAACAGTCTACAAAACTCAAAGACAACCTACAGAATGGGAGAAGATATTTGCAAATGACGTATCAGATAAAGGGCTAGTTTCCAAGATCTATAAAGAACTTCTTAAACTCAACACCAAAGGAACAAACAATCCAATCATGAAATGGGCAAAAGACATGAACAGAGATCTCACAGAGGAAGACTAGACATGGCCAAAAAGCACATGAGAAAATGCTCCGTATCACTGGCCATCAGGGAAATACAAATCAAAACCACCATGAGATACCCTCACACCAGTGAGAATGGAGAAAATCAACAAGGTAGGAAACAACAAGTGTTGGAGAGGATGTGGAGAAAGGGGAACCCTCTTGCACCGTTGGTGGGAATGTGAACTGGTGCAGCCACTCTGGAAAACTGTGTGGAGGTTCCTCCAAGAGTTAAAAGTAGATCTGCCCTACGACCCAGCAATTGCACTGCTGGAGACTTACCCCAAGAATACACATGCAGTGAAATGCCGGGACACCTGCACCCCGATGTTTCTAGCAGCAATGTCCACAATAGCCAAACTGTGGAAGGAGCCTTGGGGTCAATTGAAAGATGAATGGGTAAAGAAGAGGTGGTATATGTATTCAATGGAATATTACTCAGCCATTAGAAACGACAAATACCCACCATTTGCTTCGATGTGGATGGAACTGGAGGGTATTATGCTGAGTGAAATAAGTCAATTGGAGAAGGACAAACATTATATGGTCTCATTCATTTGGGGAAAATAAAAAATAGTGAAAGGGAATAAAGGGGAAAGGAGAGAAAATGAGTGGGAAATATCAGAAAGGGAGACAGAACATAAGAGACTCCTAACTCTGGGAAATGAACTAGGGGTGGTAGAAAGGGAGGTGGGTGGGGGGTGGGGGTGACTGGGTGACGGGCACTGAGGGGGGCACTCAATGGGATGAGCACTGGGTGTTATGCTATATGTTGGCAAATTGAACTCCAATAAAAAAATAAATAAATAAAAAGGATATATCAAACAAACAAACAAAAACTATCTTTACCATAAAAAACTCAAAAAGCCAGGGAGTGACTCTAATTTAAAAAGGATTTGGGGACTTTTACTTTAGAATTTTATGGTACTCTCACCATGTTGTAGCACAAACAGCTGCTTCTGGTACTGACTAGTTCGGCCTACCTTCCCTCATTCTTGACAAAATGAATGTGATATACAGATGTACTTCATATCCTTTTGGCCCAATTATGCATTTTATTGCCTGTAATCAACCATTTTTAGTGTATAAGTAAAGTGCGTTTTGTTGATATATATATCATTAGGGAGTGTATGGACTCCTCAGGGCCCTTTCCCCACCGCAATTGACTAGTCAGTTTTACGGTACCTATTAACCTCTCTCTCTCTCTCTCTTTTAGATTTCATTGATTTGAGAGAGTGTGTGTGAGTGAGAGAGAGAGAGAGAGAGAGAAGACTTATAAAGGGGGGCAGAGAGAGAGGGAGAAGCAGGGTCCCTGCTGAGCAGGGAGCCAAATGCAGGGCTCAATCCCAAGACCCCGGGATCATTACCTGAACCAAAGGCAGACACTTAACCTGACTGAGCCACCCAGGCACCCCAACTCTACCTATTAAGCCTCTTTCATCTGATGAAATTCTTTAGGTTTAAAGAAATTTTGTGGTTTTCTGTCAGTGGTTAAGAAAGTTCACTTTGAGATTTTCTTTTTGGCTTTTTCTGGCTGTGCTGTCATGTCACATTAGATTTATTTCGAGGATCATACCATGCATGATATTGTGAGGAGACACAGTTTATCATGAAAATAAAGCCACTATATGTGAAAATAACAGGGGAAAGATGAATTTTGTTGAAAAACTGGTCACAGAAGTAAAAATAGTTTTTGGAAGATAAATCCTGAATCTGAGAAACAAAGACCAGGGAGGGCAGCCTTGACACAGTTTTCGGCAGAAGCTTGTCTTCAGAGGCCAAGGAGGAGATTGTTTCTATAAAAAATGGACATTTGGGTTTATCTTCTAGCCTTTTGGACAAAGAAAGGAAAATGTGGAAAGCTTCATTTAAACAGAGCTTGCTCCTTTCTGAACTTAGATTTCCTTATATCTGGAGCTAAAACCTCTCTGTGAGCCAGACTCCAAGGGCCTGCACAGGAGCTCATATCAAAGTGCCTTGGGAGACATATAAGCAGTACGGTGTTAAAAATATCAGAAGACTTGAAGGAAACCTTGTGGGAAGCCATTTTTGCGTGCATGTTTCTCTCCAAAATATAAATAATAATAATTAATAATAATAATAATAATAACATATAGTTTGGAATCTAACCTGGTGTGCCTTTGATTCTCCTCTAAATCAAGTGTCACTTGTAGATACATGTATTTCTCCCTTCCCCTTTACTTCCAAGATCAATGACATACTTTTGAGTTTCTGAACCTAGATTTCCTTTTTTTCTGATTTTCTCTTTGATCTCTTAGAGTTCACCTTTCTTCCTTATGAAACTTTTTCTTTACATTAAAAAAAAAACTTTTGTCCATGTCAAGAGAATGCTTTTTTGTGCTCATCCTATTTGATAGCCTGCTGACCCAGACATCAGATGTCCTTCCCAGGGGTCTTCAAGTTCATGCTCTTGCAGCATTCCTCTTCAGGGAGAGCCTGTCCATCAGTGTCTTCTTTCAGTTGCTCCCTTAGAAGCTTCAGGTTATTCCCTCCCTGATCTTGACTTTGTTTTGAGTCTTTAAGGCTTTCTCCTTACCCTCTTCAATATCTCTCTCTCTCCACTTTTTCCTATTACATATCAGCAAGATAAGCTCTATAAGCCCTTTAAAATCACAATAATAGGAACCCTGGCCTAAACAAGCTCCTAAATTATCTTTGTTATTCCTGCTAGCAACCATCCTGTTTCTTTCTCCTTTCATCTTCTATTTTTAAATTGAAAATTTAAATCTTGTTAACTGTGATTTCCTTTATCTGCAGTCTTTCTTTTGTTCCCACCACTCTAGAGAAACTATTCTCGTCAGTGTTTCCAGTGACTTTGAAATAATCAAATATAGTGATTTGCCTTTCTCCTTTTCCTTTCTCCTTTCCTTTTCCTTTCTCCTTTTCTTCACTCCTTCTTCAACTTTGTTCCAGTTAAACCAAACTTCATTTATTTTGAAAAGTGTAAAATAAAAAGTGTCAATGTTTCCCAGCCATACTCTGGGTTCTTCATTTCTACTTCCAGAAAGTAATAACTTTAACAGTTTAATTTATAACCTTCCAGAATTTTGTGTATAATCAAACACCTTTTAATACAAACAGGATCATATTTTATGTAATTTCTTATGTACACTGCTTTCTCCACTTAAAAAGATGTCTTGTAGACCTTTCCATATTGGTATATAAAGATTTACCTCATTCAAAAAGGACCGAGCAGTTTTCCCTTGTAAGGATGAATCATAGCTTATTTAACTAGTCTCACACTGTTGGATATTTTGGTTGTATCTAAATCACAGTGTTGTAGTGAACATGCTTATAAAAGCAAATGTATTTGCATTTGATTGTGTGTATATATTCATAGGATAATTTCTGGATTTGGAAATGCTACTGAGCTCCCTCTTGTTTGAAATATGAACAGTTTAAATAAATTACAAAACAAATTCCCATGTAATCTCCAGATTAAGAAATGGAACATTTGCCCACCTTGTATTCCTCTTCCCTACATCCTCCTCCATCCTCATCCCCTAAGTAATAATTGGTTTGAATTTTGTATTAGTCATTTTCTTGCATTAAAAAAAATCATTTTACCATATATATAGCATACTTAATCATATATCTTTATATACATTTCTAGATTTTATCTGTTTTCTTTAACCTTAAAGTAAATTGAATCATTCTTCTATGACTTGCTTTTACATTATGTGTGTTTAATTTGTCCATGATGATATACCCAAGTCCATCATCTTAGCGGTCTTTTTACCATCAGCTTTCTATCATCCTGGATTTTTTTTACTTTGTTCACTTTTCCTCTTTTGTTTCCCTTCCTGATTTCTTCCTATCTCTTTGGTCTGGCTGTTCATTGAGTTTTAGTCCACTGTGCTCTGTTCTTCATGTCATTTTCCACTAAGTGATATTAACCTTCTTTTATATTTTCTATTCTCTTATTCAAGTGGATGACTTTCAGAACTATGTTTCTACCTGTAACCTCTTTGTTGAACTCTAGCCTATCATCTGCAATATTTTTACTTATATATCTTGCTATCGTACCTTAAATTATGTTAGATTTAAATAGCATTTAATGGATATGATTTTTTTCAAATTCCAGACCCTGTGCTAGATGCTATAGATTCAGGGAAGAATAGAACATGGTCCTGCATTTTGATAGAAAAACAGATGTGCAAACTTGAATGAAATTTTAAATGAGTTTATTGCATTTTCCTAGATTCCCTCTGCCTCTATAACACCAGCATTTTCCTCTTTACCCCGGCTCATTCATTTATCTTAGCCTTTCTTTTCCCTAAGAATTCTTACTCCTTTGGTTTTTTATCTTTTCCTTTTGCTCCACATAAAGATTCAGTTACTACATTTACTCAGTTCTTCACTTTTGTGTGTAACCTTTCTTTTTTTTCCCCTTAAAACCACTCTTCAAAGATCTCCTCTCTTCACACTGAGGCTCTTACAAAAATTTCTTTTTTTCAACCTCAAATTCACTCTGCAAGTTGTATACTGTTTAAGCTTTCCAATATTCAGCTCTTAACATTGCTGTTATTCATCCACTCAAAAAGCTTCAATCACTGTTTGATGCTTATTAAATAAGATCTAAATTCCATAGTATTACATTTAGGGCTATATAGTCTGACCCAGAGCTCTCTCTTCAAACTTCTCTCCTGTCACTGATTTCCTGTGGACGATTTGCAAATTCAATAACCTTAAGCATTAGGAATGTAATATAAATTAGGGAATCTGGCTGAGTGAGGACTGTGGTGAACTGGGAAGCAAATTTTTCACCTAAAGTGTACAGCTCAAGGCTAAACTTAAGCTGATTATTGCTATGTGGGAATTGCAATCCCAGTGTTGCCAGAGTTTTCAAGAGAAGCCAGAAATTCAGATTTTTATATAAATCTTTGCATTTTTAGATGTTGGCTACTAACAAAACCCTGTTTCGTCAAAAGAACACATGGCTAAGGGCTGCCAGTTTATGGCTTCTGCCCTATGTAAATTCTAGCCAGGCTGATTCATCTTTTGGATTTTCACCTCTATTTTGCCTGCCTAAAATGTCTTCAGCCATACTCAGCTTATCAGAATATTTTATAACTTAGCTCTTTTGGGAAACTTTCCCTGGTTAGAAAACCTGATTTTGTAGGCACTTATTATGTCTTATAGTAATTTGACATTTAAAAATGCCTTATTATTGCTGACTTTCTTTCCTGTTCCTATGTTTCTTAGAACAGTTTTATGATTATACAAACAGTATAAATTCATTATAAAAATTTGTTAATGCATAATAAATTATCCAACTAAACTAATGACCCTTTGTCTTACCACTAAACAAAAATACTGTAAACAGCATTATATGCCCTTATTTCTTTCTAGGCACTGTGAAAGCTCTCTATCTATCTCTCCTTTTACCTCTATTTCTCTCCATCTATCTCCAATTTACCTTTCCTAAGGCTTGTACAAGTTTACATTTCTATAAACAATATATGAGGATATGATTTCCTCATCACTGTTTTGTTAAATTATTTTTTAAAATTCAAGTATAATTAACATACAGTGTAATATTAGTTTCAGCTGTATGATATAATGATTCAACAATTCTATATATTACCCTGTGCTCATCATGATAAGTGTACTATTTCAAAAAAATATTTTTAGAGAGAGAGTGGGGGTGATGGGAGGGAGGGGGCAGATAGAGAGAGAGAGAGAATCAGGCAGGCTCCATCTCTGACTCTGAAATCATGACCTGACCCAGAATCAAGAGTTGGACAATTAACTGACTGAGCCACCCAGGTGCCCCAAGAAAAATGTGCTCTTAAAACTTTTAATCTATTTTACATATATCCCTATCCTCTTCCCCTCTGCAAACCACTAGTTTTATCTCTATATTTAAGAAGGTGCTTTTATCTTTTTTCTTTGTTTCTTAAATTCCATTTATCAGTGAAATTATATATGACTGTCTTTCTCTGATTGACTTATTACACTTAGCATTATACCCCTCATTATCCCCCTCATATCCATCCATTTTGCTGCCAATGGCAAGATTATATATATATAATATATATTAGATTATATATATCTAATATATATTATATATATAGCAAAGTAGACATAGGTTGCTACCATATCTTGCCTATTGTAAATAATGCTACAATAAACATAAGAGTGCATGTATCTTTTTGAATTAGTGTTTTAGTATTCTTTGAGTAAATACCCAGTAGTTGGATTATTGGATCATATGATAAATCTATTTGTAATTTTTTGAGGAACCTCCCTACTATTTTCCATAGCAAGTGCACCAGGTGCATTTCAAACAACAGTGCATGAGGGTTCCTTTTACTCCAGATCCTCACCAATATCTTTTATTTCTTGTGGTTTTGATTTTAGCCATTCTGACAGATGTGAAGTGATATCTCATTTGGTTTTGATTTGTGCTTCCCTGATGATGAGTGATGTTGAGCATTTTTTCATGTATCTGCTGGCCATCTGTGTGTCTTCTTTGGAAAAATGTCTATTCATGTCTTCTTTCCATTTTTAATTGGATTATTTGTTTTTATGGTATTAAGTTGTAAAATTTATTTTAAATTTTTGATACTACCCCCTTATTGGATATATAATTTGCAAATATCTTCTCCCATTCAGGGGGTTTCCTCTTGTTTTGTTGATGGTTTCCTTCATGTATGAAAACCTTTTATTTTTGTGGAGTCCCAATAGTTTGATTTTGCTTTTGTTTCCCTTGCCTCAGGAGACATATATAGAAAAATGTTTCTACAGATGATATCAAAGAGATTACTGCTTATGTTTTCTTGTAGGAATTTTATGGCTTCAAGTCTCACATCTAGGTTTTGAATCCATTTTGTCTTTATTTTTGTGTATGGTGCAAGAAAGTGGTCCAGTTTGATTCCCTTGCATGTAGCTGTCCAGTTTTCCCAAAATCTGTTCAAGAGACTTTTTCCCGTTGTATATTCTTATATCCTTTGTCATTGATTACGTGGCCATATAATAATCATGGGTTTATTTTGGGGGTGTCTATTCTGTTCCCCTGATCTATGTGACTATTTTTGTTCCAGTACCATACTACCATACTGCCATACTGATTTGATTAATACAGCTGTGTATTATATCTTGAAATATAAAATTGTGATACCTCCAGTTGTGTCTTCTTTGACAAAACTTTGAATAACTTTAGCTGTTCAAGGTTCCATACAAATTTTAGGATTGTTTGTTCTAGTTCTGTGAAAAATGTTGTTGCTATTTTGTTAGAGATTACATTAAATTTGTAGATTTATTTGGGTAGTATGGACATTTTAACAGTATTTGTTCTTCTAATCCATGAGCATGGAATATCTATTTGTTTGTGTCATCTTCAATTTTTTTCATCAGATTTTCGAGTTTCCAGAATATAAGTCATTCACTACCCTGGATAAGTTTATTCTTGGGTGTTTTATTATAAAATAACGGGATTGTTTTCTTTTTTTTAATTTTTTATTGGAGTTCAATATGCCAACATATACCATAACACCCAGTGCTCATCCCATCAAGTGCCCCCCTCAGTGCCCATCACCTAGTCACCCCCACCCCCCGCCCACCTCCCTTTCTACCACCTCTTGTTTGTTTCCCAGAGTTAGGAGTCTGGGATTGTTCTCTTAATTTCTCTTTCTGGTATTTCATTAATAGTGTATAGAAATGCAACAAATATCTATATACTGATTTTGTGTCCTGTGACTTTGTTGAATTCATTTATCAGTTCTAGTAACTTTTTGATGGAATCTTTGGGATTAATATATAGCTTCATATCATCTGCAAATAGTGAAAGTTTTATTTCTTCTTTAGCAATTGATGCCATTTATCTTTTTCTTGTCTAATTGCTGTGGCTAGGACTTCCAGTACTATGTTGAATTAAAGTGGACACACTTGTATCATTCCTGATCTTAGAAGGATGACTCTTAGTACTCCCTCATTGAGTACAATGTTTGCTGTGGAATTTTGTATACGGCCTTTATAATGTTGAGGCATGCTTTCTCTAAACCTACTTTGTTGAGAGTTTTTTAAAAATCATAAATGGATGCTGTACTTTGTCAAATGCTTTTCTGCATCTATTGAAATGATCATATGGTTCTTATCCTTTCTCTTATTGATATGATGTATCACATTGATTTGAGCATACTGAACCACCTAGGATAGCAGGAATAAATCCCCCCTTGATCAAGGTGAATTACTTTTTAATGTATTGCTAGAGTTGGTTTGCTAATATTTTGTTGAAAATTTTAGCATCTATATTCACCAGAAATATTAGCCTGTAGTGTTCTTTCTTTCTTTCTTTCTTTCTTTCTTTCTTTCTTTCTTTCTTTCTTTCTTTCTTTCTTTTTCTTCCTTCCTTCCTTCCTTCCTTCCTTCCTTCCTTCCTTCCTTCCTCCCTCCCTCCCTCTCTCTCTTTTATCTTTCTTTCTTTCTTTCTTTCTTTCTTTCTTTCTTTCTTTCTTCTTTCTTTTCTTTCTCTCTCTCTTTCTTTCTTTCTTTCTTTTTCTTTCTTTCTCTTTATCTGGTTTGGGGATCAAGATAATGCTGGCCTTGTAGAATGAATTTGGAAGTTTTCTTTCTTTTTCTATATTTTTTTTGGAGTAGTTTGAGATGAATGGGTAAGAACTTTTAAAAAAGTTTTGTAGAGTTCACCTGTAAAGTCATCCAGTCCTGGCTTTCATTTGTTGGGAGATTTTGATTACTAATTCAATATTCTCGCTAGTAATAAATCTCTTTATATTTTTATTTCTGCATGATTCAGTTTAGAATATGATTTCTTTCTAGGAATTTATCCATTTCATCTAAGTTGTCCAATTTGTTGGCACATTATCATAATATTCTCTTATGATTTTTTGTGTTTCTGTGGTATTGGTTGTTAATTCTCCTCTTTCATCTCTGATTTTATTTGAGTCTTCTCTCTTTTATCTTGATTAGTCTGGCTAAAGATTTATCGGTTTTGTTGATCTTTTTAAAGAATCAGCTCCTGGTTTTATTGATTCTTTATATTGTGTTTTTAGTCTCTATTTTGTGCATTCATACTCTAATCTTTATGATTTCCTTTCTTCTATTGGCTTTGGTCTTCTTCTGTTCATTTTCCTTAGGTAAAAGGTATGTTGTTTGAGGTTTTCTTGAATATTGGGGTAGGGCTCTATTGCTATATTTTTCCCTCTTATATCAATTTTTGTTTCATTTCAAAGATTTGGCCCATTAAGTTTTCAGTTTCCTTTGTCTCCATACAGTTTTGTATTTCTTCTTTCATTTTTTGGTTGACTCATTCATTGTTTAGTACCGTGTTATTTAGCCTCCATGTATTTGTATTCTTTTCAGAGTTTTTCTTCTGGTTGATTTATAATTTTACAGTGTTGTATTTGGAAAAGATGCATGATATGATTTCAATCTTTTTGAATTTGTTGAAACTTGTTTTGTGGTCTATGTGATCTATCCTGGAAAAAGTTCCATGTGAACTTGAAAGGGATGTGTATGTTGTTCTATTTGGATGGGATTTTATGAATATATCTGTTATATCCAACTGGTGCAATGTATCATTCAAAGCCACTGTTTCATTTTTTAATTTACTGACTGGATGATCTATCCATTGAGAAAAGTGGTGTTGTAAAATTCCTTAATTTTTGTGTTAACATCAATTTTTTCTTTTAATGATTGGTTTATATATTTAGGGGGTCCCATATTTGGTGTATAAATATATATAATTGTTATACTTTCTGATTGTATTGTTATAGGTTTTTGACCTTCTTTGACTCTTGTTATTTTTTTCTATTTGTTTTTATTGAAGTTTGATTTGCCAACATATAGTATAACATTCAGTGCTCATCCCATCAAGTACCCTCCTCAGTGCCCGTCACTCAATTACTCCAACCCCCCACCCACCTCCCCTCCAAGGCCCTTTGTTTGTTTCCCAGAGTTAGGAGTCTCTCATGTTCTGTCACCCTCTCTAATTTTTCCCACTCATATCCCTCCTTTCCTTTAAAACCCGTTTCACTATTTCTTATATTCCACATATGAATGAAACCATATAATGATTATCCTTCTCTGATTGACTTACTTCACTCAGCATAATACCCTCCAGTTCTATCCACGTTGAAGAAAATGGAGGGTATTCGTCCTTTCTGATGGCTGAATAATATTCCATTGTATATATATACCACAGCTTCTTTATCCATTCATCTGTTGAAGGACATCATGGCTCCTTCCACAGTTTGGCTATTGTGGACATTGCTGCTATGAACATTGGGGTACAGGTATCCCGGCATTTCACTATATCTGTATCTTTTAGGTAAATACCCAGTAGTGCAAATGCTGGGTCACAAGGTAGCTCTATTTTTAACTCTTTGAAGAACCTCCACACTGTTTTCCAGGGTGGATGTACCACTTTGCATTCCTACCAACAGTGCAAAGGGGTTCTCCCTTATCCACATCCTCTCTAACATTAGTTGTTTCCTTTCTTGTTAATTTTCACCATTCTCACTGGTGTGAGGCGGTATCTCATTGTTCTTTTGATTTGTATTTCCTTGATGGCAAATGATGGAGAGCATTTTCTCATGAGCTTGTGGGCATGTGTTTGTCTTCTTTGGTGAAATTTCTGTTCATGTCTTCTGTTCATATCATGATTGGATTGTTTGTGTCTTGGGTGTTGAGTTTAATAAGCTCATTATAAATCTTGGACACTAGCCCTTTATCTGATATGTCATTTGCAATTGTCTTCTCCAATTCTGTAGATTGACTTTCAGTTTTGTTGACTGTTTCTTTTGCTGTGCAGAAGCTTTTTATCCTGATCAAGTCCCAATAGTTCATTTTTTCTTTTGTTTCCTTTGACTTCATAGATGAATCTTACAAAGTTACTGTGGCTAAGTTCAAGAAGGTTGTTGCCTGTGTTCTCCCTAGGATATAGATGAATTCTTGTCTCACATTTAGATTTTTTATCCATTCTGAGTTGATCTTTGTGTATGGTGTAAGAGAATTGTCTAGTTTCATTCTTCTGTATGAGGCTGTCCAATTTTCCCAGCACTATTTATTGAAGAGACTGTCTTTTATCCAGTGGATAGTCTTCCTGCTTTGTCGAATATTAGTTGACCACAGAGTTGAGAGCCCATTTCTGGGTTCTCTATTCTGTTCCATTTATCTATGTGTCTGTTTTTGTGCCAGTACCGCACTGTCTTGATGATCACAGCTTTGTAGTACAACTTGAAATCCGGTAATGTGATGCCCCCGGCTATGTTTTTTTTTTTTTTTTAATATTCCCCTGTCAATTCAGGGTCTTTTCTGATTCCACACAAATCTTAAGATGATTTGTTCCAACTCTCTGAAGAAAATCCATGGTATTTTGATAGGGATTGCATTGAACATGCAAATTGTCCTGGGTATCATAGACATTTTCACTATATTAATTCTTCCAATCCATGAGCATGTAATATTTGTCCATCTCTTTGTGTTTTCCTCAATTTCTTTCATAAATGTTCTGTAGTTTTTAGGGTATAGATCCCTTACCTCTTTGGTTAGGTTTATTCCTAGGTATATTCTGCTTTTGGGTGCAATTGTAAATGGGATTGACTCCTTAATTTTTCATTCTTCAGTCTCATTGTTAGTGTATAGAAATGCCACTGATTTCTGGGTATTGATTTTGTATGCTGCCACATTGCTGATTGCCATATGAGATTGCTCTAGCAATCTTGGGGTGGAGTCTTTTGGGTTTTCTACATACAGTATCATGCCATCCATGAAGAGGGAGAGTTTGACTTCTTCTGTGCCAATTTGAATACCTTTTATTTCTTTTTGTTGTCTGATTGCTGAGGCTAGGACTTCTAGTACTACGTTGAATAATAGTGGTGAGAGTGGACATCCCTGTTCTGTTCCTAATCTTAGGGAAAAAATGCTCAGTTTTTCCCCACTGAGAATAATTGCTTTTAAGCAATTATTGGGCTTTTCATAGATGGCTCTTAAGATGCTGAGGAATGTTCCTTTTATCCCTACAGTCTGAAGAGTTTTGGTCAGGAAAGGATGCCGTGTTTTGTCAAATGCTTTCTCTGCATCTATTGAGAGGATCATAGGGTTTTTTTCTCTTATTGATGTGATTTATCATATTGATTGTTTTATGCATGTTGAACCACCTTTGCATCCCGGGGATAAATCCCACTTGGTCATGGTGAATAATCTTCTTAATATACTTTTGGATACTATTGGCTAGTATCTTGAGAAAATTTGCATCCTTGTTCATCAGGGATATTGGTATTTAATTCTCCTTTTTGGTGGGGCCTTTGTCTGATTTTGGAATCAAGGTGATGTTGGACTCATAAAACAAATTTGGCAGTACTCTATCAGTTTCTATCCTGTGGAACAGCATTAGTAGCATAGGTATTGTTTCTTCTTTAACATTTGATAGATTTCACCTGAGAAGCCATCTGGCCCTGGACTTTTGTGTCTTGGGAGTTTTTTGATGACTGCCTCAATTTCCTCCCTGGTTATCGGTCTGTTCAAGTATTCTATGTCTTCCTGTTCCAGTTTTTGTAATTTGTGGTTTTCCAGAAATATATCCATTTCTTCTTGATTGCTTAATTTATTGGCATATAGCTGCTCATAATACGTTTTAAAAATCATTTGTATTTCCTTGGTATTGGTTGTGATATTTCCTCTTTCATTCATGATTTTATTATTTTCTCCTTTCTTTTTAATAAGGCTGGCTAGGCTACAACCCAGCAATTGCCCTGCTGGGGATTTATCCCAAAGATACAGATACAGTGAAACACCGGAACTCCTGCACCCCAATGTTTATAGCAGTAATGTCCACAATAGCCAAACTGTGGAAGGAGCCAAACTGTGGAAGGAGCCTCATCAAAAGATGAATGGATAGAGAAGATGTGGTATATGTATACAATGGAATATTACTCAGCCATTGGAAACGACAAGGTTCACACTGGCCTAGATGCTCCTGAAGGCAGGTGCAGTTCCACTGATCTGCACAGCTTGTGGGGGTGCCCAGTGGCAGGAGAGTTCTCACTTTACTGTGCTCTCCCCCCTTCCACTTATCCCAGGGGGAATGTATGATTGCTGGTTTTATCCGCTTGGGTGCCTTGGGATCCAAGGCACTGTGCCACTGGACCTGGTCTCCCGGGGACCACCTCTTCTGAAGGGAATGGGGCACAGCTACCTCTGTTGGGAATCAGCCTGCCTAACCAACTGGCTTCTCCAAAATACCCTGGAGGGCCTTGCACTCCAGGCCGTTACCAATATCAGACTTCTGTTTGTGGTGTGCTTTCCCTTGGTTGCCGGTCCTCTTTTAGTGACTCCGGGAATCTTCAGGCTTCATTGCCCCTCCTGCGATTCTGCCCAATTTCTGTGCTAAGCACTTTTCTGTCAGGGAAAACTCCAGTGCAGATTTTTAAAGTTCCCACTTCTCTAGGGCTGGGCTTTTGTGCCCCAGTGCCTTTTGTAGTTCCACTTTACCCCAGCTACTCATGAGCCTCCCCTACTTTATTCTTTTTTATTTTTCACCTTCCTACCTTGTTAGAAGTGTGAACTTTTCTCTCTGTAGCATTCTAGCTGTTCTCTCTTTCCATCTCAGGTCGAATTCATAGGTGTTTAGGATACTTTGAAAGTTACCTAGTTAATTTTGTGGGGCCAGGTGAGTTGAGGACCCCTACTCTTCTGCCATCTTTCCCTTCTCTTCGTCTCTAGTTAGGATCTTTGTTTTATTTTATTTTTAAGATTTTATTTATTAATTCATGAGAGAGAGACAGAGAGAGAGACAGAGAGAGACAGAGAGAGACAGAGATACAGGTGGAGGGAGAAGCAGGGAGCCTGATATGGGACTTGATCCCAGAACCCGGGATCACACCCTGAGCCAAAGGCTACTGCTCAACCACTAAGCCACCCAGTTGTCCCAGAATCTTTGGTTAAAGTTTATTTTGTTATTGTTATAGTTTATTTTGTTGGTAAAAGTTTATTATGTTATAAAGTTTATTTTGGTTAAAGTTTATTAAAGTATTGCTGCCCCAGCTTTTTTTTTCATTTTCACATTCATTTGCATAATAAATGCTTTCCCATCCATTCACTTCCAATATGCATATGTCTTAGGTCTGAAATAGTCTCATAGGCAGCATACAGATAAGTCTTGCTTTTTTGTCCATTCTGTCACCCTATGTCTTTTAATTGGAGCATTTATTCCATTTACATTCAACCTAATTATTGTGAGTATGTACTTATTACCTTTTTGTTACTTGTTTTATGGTTCTTTATATAGTTCTTCTGTATTTCTTTATTTTCTTGCTTTCTTTCATTGTGGTTTGATGACCTTTTTAGTGATATGCTTGGATTCCTTTCTCTTTTTTTATATCTATTACAGCTTTTTGATTTGTGGTTACTCTTAGGTTTATATATAATATGCTATGCATATAGCAGTGTATATTAGGTTGATTGTTATTTAAGTTTGAATCCATTTTAAAAGCAATACATTTTTACTCCTTTCCCCCACATTTTACATACGTGGTATCATATTTTATAACCTTTAATTTTGTGAAACCCTTGACTGATTTTTATAGATGTAATAGATTTTACTGATTTTTTGCATTCATCTATGCACTGGTTTTGTAAGTGATTAATCTACTACTTTTATTTTGCTTATATGTACCTGTGAAAATTTTTTCCTTTTCTATGTTTTTTACTCTTGATTATCTCCTTCCTAAAAGTATTCCCTCTAATGTCTTGTAAGGTTGGTTAAGTGTTAATGAGTACCTTTAATTTTTATTTGTTTGGGAAACTTTATCTCTACTTCTATTTTGTTTTTTTAAATTTATTTATTTATTTATGACAGTCACAGAGAGAGAGAGAGAGAGAGAGGCAGAGACACAGGCAGAAGGAGAGGGAGAAGCAGGCTCCATGCACCGGGAGCCCGACGTGGGACTCGATCCCGGGTCTCCAGGATTGCGCCCTGGGCCAAAGGCAGGCGCCAAACCGCTGCGCCACCCAGGGATCCCCTCTACTTCTATTTTGAATGGTACTCTTGCTGGATAGAATATTCTTGATTGCAGAGATTTTTTTTTTTTTTTTTACCTTTCAGCATTTTGAATATATCATGCCACTTTCTTTTGGCCTACAAAATTTCTGCTGAGAAATAAACTGATAGCCTTATGGGGTTTCCCTTGTATGTAACTGTTTTCTGTTGGTACTTTTAAAATTCTCACTTTATCACCATTTTTTGCCATTTTAACTATTATGTGTCCTGTGTTGATCTCTGTGTGTTGATTTTATTGGGTCCCTTTGTGCCTCCTGGTTCTGGATGTCCATTTCCTCCCCTAGATTAAGGAAGTTTTCAGCTATTATTTCCTCAAATAAATTTTCTTCCTCCTTTTCTCTTTCTTCTCCTTCTGGGATCCCATTAGGCAAATGTTATTAAGATTGATGCTGTTGCTGAGTTCTCTTAAACAATTCCCATTTTTAAAATATTTTTTCTTTTTCCTATTCTGTTTGGTTGCTTTCCATTACTCTGTCTTCCAGCTTGCTTATCTGTTACTATTACTCTAGTCTACTATATATTCCATGTAGTGTATTTTTAACTTCAAGGTATTTCATCTCTGATTGCTTCTTTTTTATATTTTCTATCTTGTTTTTGGAAGTCTCTCTGAGATCCTCTGCTCTTTTCTCAAGGACAGTAAATTAATTTATAACCATTACTTTGAATTCTGTATCAGTCATATTGCTTTTCCCATTTCATTAGCTCTTTTGATGTGATTTTGTCCTGTTATTTCATTTGGGACATAGTCCTCTATATCCTCATTTTGTCTAATGCTCTGTTTCTGTTTCTATGTATTAGAAAAATAAGCTATGTCTCTTAATCTTGAATGTAATGGCCTTATGAAGGTTTCTTGCAGTGCCCTATGGTGCAATGTCCCCTGTTCACCAGAACCTGGCACTTCAGGGATGTCTTCTGTGTGTTGCATGCACCCTACTGTTGTGGTTGAGCCATATTTACCTTCAGTCTAATCATCTGCAATGGCCCTCTTTGCCTGTTATGGAAAGAGTATAGTCCTTGTTAAGGAGCCTATCTGGGGATGCCTTGGGCTTGAATTGTGTCCAACTAGATGCTTGCCTTCAGCACATTTACCAGAATGTAGGTCACACAGAACTGTAGGAGTGTTATACCCTGAGAGATTTTTGTTGTTGGGCAGGGCTTGCATTCAGACCAGATGTTTGCCTTCAGGCTGTTTGTTGGGTTGCAGTGACCTGGAACTACTGGACTTTCTTTTTGTGCATCCCCTGTGAGGTTTTTGTTGGTGGGCAGGGCCAGAAGTCTGATTGTGTATTTGAACAGTTGAACTGGTGCATGTGTGGTTGTCTTCCCCTCTTCCTCTGGGAAAGAGTCACTTTGGAGTGGTGCTGTCTACTTTTGGAGCTGCTTGCACAATGAGAATTTTGGCACTGTTGTGGATGAACTCCTACTGAATATGGTGGGTTGGATGCAGTAGTCCACAAGTGAACAAGGAGGTGGGGTGCACAATATTATCAAGGTATAGGCTGGTCTGCTTGGAGTATTGGACTTGGAGTTATCTTGGAGGAACTTCTGCTAGGTAGTGTAGGATGGAACACTCCACAGGAGAATGTAGAGGGAGTGTGCATGGTGTTAGCAATCGAGTTAGTGAGTGTTCATGTTAGTTTCTGCAGGTGTCTGGGTATCTAGGCTTTGGGTCAGGGAGAGAAATGGTGCTCACTAGCTCTTTTGTTCTTGGAGATGTCTCCTAAAGATTTCTGCCCTTTCAGTACATGTTCTGAGATTAGTAAATAAATCTTCCTGTATACCCCGTGCACTTTTCAAACTCTTCTATTCTGTATCTCTGTGGCACTGTTTGTTATGCTATCTCTTTAAAGGTGTGGGGTTTTTAACCCTCTGGCTCTTCAGATCATTGATCAACCCCAACATAACTTTTCACTATTAAATAGCAATTCTCATATCTTCCTCCCCTGCAGTTCCCAGTAACCTTTATTCTACTTCTATCTGTATGGATTTGCCTATTCTAGGTGCTTATATAAGTAGAATCATATAATATTTGTCTTTTTTGTTTATGGCTTATTTCACTTAGTACAATATTTTTCATTGCCCATCTATGTTGTATCATATACCACAATTCCATTCCTTTTTATAACTGATTAATGTTCTGTTGTATGTAGATGCCACATTTTGTCTATCCATTCATCTTTCAGGGGACACTTATTTTTCCCCATCTTTTGGTTATTGGTAATAATATTGTTATGATCATTGGTATATGAATATCTGTTTAAGTTCCTACTTTCCATTCTTTTGCATATATACTTAGAAGGGGAATTTCCTGGTCATATGATAATTTTATGTTTAACTCTTTGAGAAACTGTCAAATTGTTTTCCATAGTGGCTGTACCATGTTACATTTTCACTAGTAATGCATAAGGATTCCAATTTCTCCACATCTTTGTCAACGCTTATTTCTTTCTCTCTCTCTCTCTCTCTTTTGACTATAGTCATCCTAGTAGCTGTAGAGTAGTAGCTCATTGTGGTGTTGGTTTGTATTTTCCTAATGACTATGTTGGAAATTTTTTTCATGTGCTCATTGGCCATTTATATATCTTCTTTAGAGAAATGTCAATTTATTAAATTTGGAAATTTTTTATTTGGGTTGTCTGGGTTGTGTTGAGTTTTAGGAGTTCTTTATACATTTTGTGTATTAGTCCTTTATCAGATACGGTACATGATTTGCAAATATTTTCCCCCATTCTATAGATTGTCTTTTGACTTTCTTGCTAGTGTCTTTTGATACGAGAGTTTTTTATTTTTATGAAGCCAATATACCTTTTTTTTGTTTTGTTTTGTTGCCTGTGCTATTGATTTCATGGTGTCACATCCATGAAATCTTTGCCAAATCCAATGTCATGAAGATTTTCCTTAATGTTTCTTTTGGGAGTTTGATAGTTCTAGCTCTTATATTTAGATTTGTTATTAATGCTGAGTTAATTTTTGTAAGGTATATGCTGTAAGGTAAGGGTCCAAATTAATTCTTTTGTATGTAGATATAGTGTTTCCAGCACTATTTGTTAAGACTGTCCTTTCCTCATTGAATGATCTTGTCAGAAATTAATTGACCATATATATGAGTTTATTTCTGAACTCTCTATTCTATTTAATTGGTGTATATAACTGTTCTCATGCTACTAACATACTGTTTTAATTATTGTAACTTTGTAGTAAGTTTCAGTCAGGAGATGTTAGTCCTCTAACATTCTTCTTCTTCAAGATTGTTTTGGCTATTCAAGACCCCCTGTAATTCCATGTGCATTTGAGAATCAGCTTTTCCATTTCTATGAAGAAGGCTGTTGAAATTTTGATAGAGACTGTCTTTATTGACATTTGCCTCAACATCACTGAATTTGGATGCTTTTCTATATTTATTAGCCATTTGTGTATCTTATTTTGTAAATTGTCTGATGATGTTCTCTGCCCATGAATCCATTAAGGTTTTTATAATTGCTCTTATTTATTCAAATGAGCTCTTTATATATTAAGATCATTTGTCCTTGAAAAATATCTTTAAATATTGCAGCTTGTTTCAAATTTTTTCCATAATCCTTTTCAAAGGAAAAATTAGAATATTTTCTATGTTGTTAAATTTATTCAATCTTTTCCAATGTGGTTTCTTCTATTTTTCTTAAGCTCAGTAAATTCTGCCTCATCCTGAGAACAGGTTAATATTGCCATAGTTTTTTCTAGTTAAAAACACTTAAAAATACTTAAGTCTTTAATCTGTTATGTTGGTGTATGACACAAAGTTTTGAAGGGATTTTTTCCTGACAACTTACATTCTGTCTTTAGAAAATAACCTGTGCTTTTTCTACACATTTTTTAAAGTTGTTTTAGGCATTTATTTAATTCTTATGTATCTTAACTCTAGAGTTTGAATCTATTTATATGCTTTTAAAAAAGATTTTATTTATTTATTCATGAGAGACACAGAGAAAGAAGCAGAGACATAGGCAGAGGTGAAGCAGGCCCCCTCTGGGGAGCCTGATGTAGGACTTGATCCCAGGACCCCAGGATCATTACCTGAGCGAAAGGCATATGCTTAACCACTGTGCCACCCAGGTGCCCCCCCCCAACCTCTTGTTAAAGATTTCATTGTATGCTTTTTTTGTTATTCATATGACTGTCTACTTTTACATCAAGCCCAAATTATTTTCATTATTATAATGTTAGAGTGTGTTTTATTAAACAGTAAAATAAACTTTCTGTCATTATTCTGTTTTTTTTTTCCCCAAAAGTTAGATACTTTTATATCCATGTCCAAAATAGATTTTTGGCTATTTGAGGCCAAAAAGTATGTCCTATTCATCTATTTAATAGCCCCACTACCATTTTGGCCAGTATAGTGCCTTGCACAATTAATTTTGATTCAATTTTTCAGACTTCACATTTTATAGGTTCTAAGTTTTTGTTCTTATAATTGTGTTCTGAATACACAAATCCATCTCTGCACCTTAGGATCTTTGATATTCAGCTTAATATGTATGGTATTTCTTAAACACTTCTTATGTTTTAGTCTGAGTGCTCTTTTGGACTCTAAAAGCTCTGGTTTTCTGGGGTGCCTTTTTCTTCCAATGTCATGTCACACATTTAATAAATGTTAATTCTGTGCAAATTCTTCCTGTGGAATGCAGACCAATATCCTTACAAAGTGGAACCTATTATGTATTAACTGAGATTTGATAGTTTTTTGTTTCTTTCCTCTTTCTCACTATCAACTGTTAACTTTACCTCAAGATATTTGGTCTCTGGTTTTGTTTTTGAATTTTTAATATTAAAATTTATTTTTTCGGGATCCCTGGGTGGCGCAGTGGTTTGGCGCCTGCCTTTGGCCCAGGGCGCGATCCTGGAGACCCAGGATCGAATCCCACGTTGGGCTCCTGGTGCATGGAGCCTGCTTCTCCCTCTGCCTATGTCTCTGCCTCTCTCTCTCTCTCTCTCTCTCTCTCTGTGTGACTATCATAAATAAATAAATAAAAATTTTAAAAAAAAATTATTTTTTCTCCGTATTTGCAGCTTTTAAATAAAATATACTTTATTGATGTACAATAATACACATGATCAAAAACCTACCATCTATAAATCAACCATTTATATATTTCATTAACTACTTTAAGTTCATGGAGTACATTTTAAGCGTATTAAATGCATTAGTAGCTTTGTACAACCTCCCTATAACCCATCTTCAGAACACATTTTGTCTTTTTTCTTTTTTTTATAAATTTATGTTTTATTGGTGTTCAATTTGACAACATATAGAATAACACCCAGTGCTCATCCCATCAAGTGCCCCCCTCAGTGCCCGTCACCCAGTTACCCCCACCCCTCACCCACCTCCTCTTCTGCTTTATTTCTCTTTTCTTATCTTAGTTCCAGTTCTTACTAAATCTAGGCCCTAACTTATTTATTTATAGGTTTATCCATCCGTTTTGCTTTAATCTCACTGCTAAAATAATGGACTATGATTTAGTTGTCCCTTACCATGAGCCCCAGAGTGATTGTTTTTGGCCTTCTAGCAATGTATAGCTAATTTTATAAAATATGTAAATGGTAGTAGCTCAGATCACTACCTTCCTCTAAGAAATTCATTGAGTTTCTTTCTTAAATTATACTGGGGCTTGGTGTGCCTTCTACTTGTAGGTGCTTTAAACAGTGGTCTATGAAAATCAGATAAAAGTTCATTTACCAATAAAGCACAGTTACAGAAAAGTATCTGGGTATTGACTTGGCCTTTTTATGTGTATCTGGGAAGGTTGTGCTATGCTCACTAACAGAGAACAATGCTTCCTGCTTCCATCTGTCATAAGTAGAGTTATCCAAATACTGTTTCAATTCCTGTATCTTTGGCACTACTACAGAGACAGCCTGCATAGCCATTTATTTCCTGTGCAGAGGAAGAATATGCAGAATGTTGGCTGATCTTTATATTTCTAGGGTGCCTGTCACTATTTTGACAGATATCAGTAAGAAAAACTCTAAATGACCTTGGTAAATTAGAAAAAAATATCTTGCCACAATAATGAAAGATATAAGGATGGACTATCACAGCAAGATGAAAACTCAAATTCACAAAAATAAAGTTTTAAAAGATTAGTCTCAAGCATCACAAAAATCTGAGAGTTATAGTTGATTTCAAATTAAATATGAAGAAGGGACATAGTGCCATGTTGAAAAAAATCAATATGTTAAAGGTATGAAGTAATTTTTTATTAGACTGAGGAATCTAAGAAAAATACATATAAAATTATTATTACTTATAATCATCAGTAATTGTTTTACATTGAGCAAAACCCTTTCATGTATACTACAAATTTATTGGGCCCTGAAAATGACCCTTTGGATTATTTATTATTGTAATCTTCATTTAATGGAAGAGAAAACAGACTCAGGAAATTTAAATTAAATGCTTAAGGGAATACAGAAAAATCTAGTTTTAAACTCAGGTCTTTTGACTTCAAATGTGATGTGATAACCACTACACCATAGTCCCTCCTAAGGAAGATTACCTATACTGAAAATTTTAATTTTAAAATTATTTTAAAATTATTTGGCTACTCTTCAAATAATAGAATGCCCTGGTAAACTTTATATAGAAATGGATTTGTGATAATTTACAACCAGTTTTTTAGAAGGATAAAGGGAAGGACATTTACACACAGTTATCAATGTATATAACATTATGATTCTGATCTTGACTGTATAAAGTGAAGTGCATTTAAATGTAGTTATCTATGTATTATAATTGTGATTCTGACTTTTATCATTCCATTGAAATAGACATGGAGATATCAGTAGGCAAGGAAACTGGCCTACAGATTGGAAAAATAGGTTTTATGGATAGAAAAGATCTTGGGGTCATTTAATTAGCAAGAAACAAAAAGAAAGAACTAATTTTTGTCTTTGTAAGAATGGTTTATAAATAGAAAGCTGCTAAGTTCTTTTCTCTACTCCCAGATAGAATGCTATGAAATCTGCTTCATTTATTCATTCATTCAAATTTTACTTTCAATGTTCTAATATGTGCTAGTCACTCTGTCAGGTTTGGGGGACACAAAAATAAGTAGAACTTTGCCCTTGCCCTCAAGAGCTCTCAGTTGGGATTGGTGGCAGATGTATAAACAACAACATTACGATATATCATAACAAAAGCATATGTGCCCAGAATGCTTCAGGGTTAGGGAGCTAGCCTAGGTGTGTCAGGAAATGGTTCACAGAAAGTTTTTTTAATTTGATTTTTTAAAGGGATTTTATTTATGAGAGAAACGCAGAGACAGGAAGAGAGAGAGGCAGCGCCGTAGGCAGAGGGAGGAGCAGGCTCCCTGCCAAGAGCCCGATGTGGGACTTAATCCCAGGACTCCAGGACCACGACCTAAGTCAAAGGCAGATGCTCAACCACTGAGCCACCCAGATACCCTCTCGCCCCTTTTTAAATGGAATCTCCTCACCTAGAAAGGTGCTAGGTTCTTTTTAAATTATTTTTATTTTTTTATTGGAGTTCAATTTGCCAACAAATAGCATAACACCCAGTGCTCATCCTGTCAAGTGCCCCCTCAGTGCCCATCACCCAGTCACCCCAACTCCCGTCCACCTCCCTTTCCACCACCCTTGTTCCTTTCCCAGAGTTAGGTGTCTCTCATGTTCTGTCACCCTCTCTGATATATCCCACTCATTTTCTCTCCTTTCCCCTTTATTCCCTTTCACTATTTTTATATCCCTTAAATGAATGAGACCATATAATGTTTGTCCTTCTCTGACTGACTTCTTTCACTCAGCATAATACCCTCCAGGTCCCTCCACGTCCAAGCAAATGGTGGGTGTTCGTCATTTCTAATGGCTGAGTAATCTTCCATTGTATACATAAACAACATCTTCTTTATCCATTCATCATTCGATTGACCCCAAGGCTCCTTCCACAGTTTGGCTATTGTGGACATTGCTGCTATAAACATTGGGGTGCAGGTGTCCCGGCATTTCATTGCATCTGTATTTTTGGGGTGAATCCCCAGCAGTGCAATTGCTGGGTGGTAGGGTAGATCTATTTTTAACTCGTTGAGGAACCTCCACACAGTTTTCCAGAGTGGCTGCACCAGTTCACATTCCCACAAACAGTGCAAGAGGGTTCCCCTTTCTCCACATCCTCTCCAACATTTGTTGTTTCCTGTCTTATTAATTTCCCCCATTCTCACTGGTGTGACGTGGTATCTCATTGTGGTTTTGATTTGTATTTCTCTGATGGCCAGTGATGCAGAGCATTTTCTCATGTGCGTGTTGGCCATATCTATGTCTTCCTCTGTGAGATTTCTGTTCATGTCTTTTGCCCATTTCATGATTGGATTGTTTGTTTCTTTGCTGTTGAGCTGAATGAGTTCTTTATAGATCTTGGAAACTAGCCCTTTATCTGATAGGTCATTTGCAAATATCTTCTCCCATTCTGTAGGTTGTCTTTTAGTTTTGTTGACTGTTTATTTTGCTGTGCAGAAGTTTTTTATCTTGATGAAGTCCAAATAGTTCATGTTTGCTTTTTTTTCTCTTGCCTTCATGGATGTATCTTGCAAGAAGTAGCTGTGGCCATGTTCAAAAAGGGTATTGCCTGTGTTCTCCTCTAGGATTCTGATAGATTCTTGTCTCACTTTTAGATTTTTCATCCATTTTGAGTTTATTTTTGTGTATAGTGTAAGAGAATGGACTAGTTTCATTCTTCTGCATGTGGATGTCCAATTTTCCTGACACCATTTATTAAAGAAACTTTTTTTCCAGTGGATACTTTCTTGCTTTGTCTAATATTAGTTGACCATAGAGTTGAGGGTCCATTCTGGATTCTCTATTCTGTTCCATTGATCTATGTGTCTGTTTTTGTGCCAGTACCACACTGTCTTGATGACCACAGCTTTGTAGTATAATCTGAAATCTGGCATTGTGATGCCCCTGGCTCTGGTTTTCTTTTTTAATATTCCCCTGGCTATTCAAGGTCTTTTCTAATTCCACACAAATCTTAAGATGATTTGTTCCAACTCCCTGAAGAATGTCCATGGGATTTTGATAGGGATTGCATTAAATGTGTTAATTTCCCTGGATAACATTGACATTTTCACAATATTAATTCTTCCAATCCATGAGCATAAAATATTTTTCCATCTCTGTGTCTTCCTCAATTTCTTTCAGAAGTGTTCTGTAGTTTTTAGGGTATAGATCCTTTAGCTCTTTGGTTAGGTTTATTCCTGGGTATCTTATGCTTTTGGGTGCAATTGTAAATGGGAATGAGTCCTTAATTTCTCTTTCTTCAGTCTCATTGTTAGTGTATAGAAATGCCACTGATTTCTGGGCATTGATTTTGTATCCTGCCACACTGCCAAATTGCTGTATGAGTTCTAGCCATCTTAGGGTGGAGTCTTTTAGGTTTTCTATGTACAGTATCATGTCATCTGTGAAGAGGGAGAGTTTGACTTCTTCCTTGCCATTTTGAATTCCTTTTATTTCTTTTTGTTGTCTGATTGCTGAGGCTAGGACTTCTAGTACTATGTTGAATAACAATGGTGAGAGTGGACATCCCTGTCATGTTACTGATCTTAGGCGAAAGGCTCCCAGTGTTTCCCCATTGAGAATGATATTTGCTGTGGATGCCCCCTTTTTTAAAACTGATTTTGAAACTTTAAAGAACCTTGCTTGTATAAGTTGAAGCAGGGAGGATTTCAGTTACATTTTAGGAAGTACTTTAAAATATTAGGTTAAGAAGTATATTGTTTCCTTAAAAGAGGTAAGATTTTTTTTTTTTTACCTCAGGAAGATTTAAAGGCTAAGGATGTTCTTCCCCAAAGTAGGGGAATATACTACATGATCCTTTAAGCAAGACCTCTTCTAGTGCTGGTGTTTTTCTGATAAATTAGGAACTAATCCTGCATTCCCAGAGATTTACAAAATCAGTCAGCAGACATAATGAGAATAATGCAGTGCACCTGAAAGTAATTCAGTAAAAATGTTTCTATTCCCCTTATGCTCAAATTTTATGTGAATCTGTATTTGGAAAAAATTAAGTGTGCTTGTTGTAAGCAAATGTTCATGTGCTCTCATCTAAGTAATAATAAGAAACAGTAAAAGGAGAGAGTGCTGGATATGAGGCAGTGAGATTGAACAGTGTGGATAGTACCAATACACTTTTCAGAAAAAAAGAAAATTGTTGCCTCCTAGTGAATTTCTTTTGAAAACAAATATGTGGTCTTGATAGAGAAACCAAGATAATCAATCTGTATGAATGCATCAAAGTAGAGGCTTATAAGGGTTAGTCTCATCTGAGGATCTTGACTCTCAGAGTGTGATGGTATCAAAGATCAGCTTGTTTCAGAAGTGGATTTCCTGTACTTATTAAATCTATGAATGGTAGCATAGTATAATGATTAATAATATAGGACCAGACTGCTTGGGTTTAAATGCTTCTTTTTACTAACAATTGTGCAATCTTGGGTAGGATTTTTCACCTTCTTGTGTTTCATTTATTTCATCTATAAAATGGAGATGATGATCAAGAAAACTATCTACCTTATAAGTTGTTTAAGGATTAAGTAAGTAAATACACATATGAAAATTAGAGTACTACTTGAAACATGGTAAGTGCCATATACTATGAGTCCAGCACTTTATAGATTTCGAAGTTCTCTCTGAGAACCTTGTAAGGACTATGCAGATTATAGAAACTCCATTTGATAGATAAGATTAAAGGCTCAAAGGTGAGTAGCTTGCTCCAGGTCAAGAAGAGGCAGCTCTTGAACAAGGCCTTCAAGCCTCATTCAGTACTCTTTCCACTTGGTCATATTTGTCACTGGGCCCACATTTCTTCCTAGAATTTCCTTAGACACCTGAGAAAAATAATCATGTTTGCCTATATTTGTTTTCTATTGCTGCACATGAAAATTTCCAAATTAGCCACTTAAAACATCACACACTTATTATCTCATTGTTTTAATGGGTTAGGAGCCTGGGCACAACTTAGCTGGATCCTTTACTCAGAGTCTCACAAAGCTGTCAGCCAGGCTGCATTCTCATCTTGAGGATCAACTAAGGAAGGATCTACTTCCAAGCTCATTCAGGTCTTTGGTGGAATCTAGTATCTTGTGGCTATAGAACTCATGGAAGCTTGCTTCTTCAAAGGCTGAAATGGAGAGAATTTCTGCTGTTTGGAGTCTCTCATCCATATAGGGCCTAGTCCTGATTTTAAAGGCTTCACCTTATTAGGTCAGGTCCAACTAGGAAAATCTCTTTTTGATCAATTAAAAGTTCGGCAGCTTTACTACTTCTGAGAAATTCACCTTTGCCCTATTATATAACAGATTAATATGAAGGAATGACACTCCACAAGTCAGGCATATCTCTGACATATTTTATTGATTAGAAGCAGTTTGCAGGTTTTGCCCCCCACTCTATGGGAGGGGATTGTACAAGGGATTACACATTGGGGGTTACCCTAGGTATGTCCATTATTTTCAAGCTGCTGATAAGAGAGGATGATAATGTGCTTTTAAGATAGTCAAGTGATTTTAAAAGTCAAAGTCATGACTTGAATCAGAGTATATATGAACAGGTAAAAGACTGCCTCTAATTTTATTAGCTTGTCTTTTTCAACAGTTTGCTTTTCTTTTCCATCTAGGTATACTCTCACTAAAGACACCTCACTCACTGAGCTAACATTGAATACATCCATTCTTTTCATTTTATAACTGAGACTAGAGCAGTTAAAAATATAAACAAATTTGTTAAAGCCTCCTTCAGTACATGCTAATAGAAGATGTAATTTTTTTAGCGAGCTTCCTTCCAATCATAGCTAGAGGATAAAAAGCTGAAATTTTCATAGGATGAAGCCTTAAATGATACTTTTCATTCCACCACTTTGGTAAAGCCTTATAACACAGAATGTCATGAAGATGTCCCTCTTGCTATCTCAACTGTTTGAGTCATTTTTTTTAGTGTGTTTTTCATTCATATTCTTTTTAAAGATTTTATTTATTTATTTGAGAGTGAGTGAGCACAACCAGAGGGAGGAACAGAAGGAGAGGGAGAAGCAGACTCCCCTCTGAACAGGGAGCCCAATGCTTCATTCGATCTCAGGACCCTGGGCTCATGACCTGAGCTGAAAGCAGACACTTAACAGACTGAGCCACCCAGGTGCCCTGCTTTGTATTTGTTTGAAAACTCTTTAATGTGTTTGTAAAATGAACATACATGTTGATTAATAAATAATAAATAGTGATTGGCATAGATGCATTACAATGCCTGAAAAGAATGTTCAAGAACAACCAGACTATGCTATAATATTGTATATTCTTCTCCTAGTCTACCTGTGGATTTCTCTGCCCTGTGGGCAAACTCTCAGTATAGCAAATGCTTGTAATCTACCACAGTTCTTCTGGAGGTCCATTATAGGAAACCTTGCTAAAAGTGGTGCTAGACAATGAAACAATAAAAATGAAAGGCAGGTGGCTTACATTCCCAGATGTGCTTTAAAGAAACACTAAGGCCTCAATCGCTTTCCCCAGTACCTTCTTCTTCTCAGGAGTATAAAGGGAGTGTACAATGGCAGCTGCACGAATTAAACAAGATGATCTTGTAAACACTAAATTGTTTCTTATAAGGATGCCACCAGATTCTAGTCTGAATCATAATAGAGAAATTGTTAAAAAGTACACTTTATATTGTCATGAAAGGCATACAGCCCAAAGAAGCATTGGTCAAGAAAAATGACAATAGGTCTCTTGTTTGCCTTGTGCCATAGTTAGTACTCATTGATGGTGAATAACAGTATTTTGTTTTGTATTTAAATGAGGCCTATACAATATACAAAAGAAAAAAGTAAAGAGCATTACTAATCCTAGGGGTACTATTTCCTAGATGTGGATATGTGGCCTTCTGGAGCTTACCACTGTTTTTTGTCTGGGCCCTTACACAATATACTCTAAATAGTTCTTGACTATCTGCCTTTTGTCTAGGGGTTGCATAGAATTATAGCAAGGGATATAAGAATATATGCTCATCAAATATTGCTTATAGAGTGAGTAAATAATCTACTTTGGATATCTATGTACTACCATTTCACAAAAAATATAAATATTATGAATAAATATAAGTTTATAAGTGTTGCTGAATTTATTGCAGGTTTTTGTTATTGAGAATTTTTTTCAATCAAATATCCCAAATATATGATTCCTTTTTTTAATAATAAATTTATTTTTTATTGGTGTTCAATTTACCAACATACAGAATAACACCCAGTGCTCATCCCGTCAAGTGCCTCCCTCAGTGCCCGTCACACATTCACCCCCACCCCCCGCCCTCCTCCCCTTCCACCACCCCTAGTTCGTTTCCCAGAGTTAGGAGTCTTTATGTTCTGTCTCCCTTTCTGATATTTCCCACACATTTCTTCTCCCTTCCATTATATTCCCTTTCACTATTATTTATATTCCCCAAATGAATGAGAACATACAATGTTTGTCCTTCTCCGATTGACTTACTTCACTCAGCATAATACCCTCCAGTTCTATCCACGTTGAAGCAAATGGTGGGTATTTGTCGTTTCTAATAGCTGAGTAATATTCCATTGTATACATAAACCACATCTTCTTTATCCATTCATCTTTCGATGGACAAATATATGATTTCTATCGTGTGTTTGTGTATGAGTGAAAGACAGACAGAGATATATATTTTTTAAGTTTAAGAGATCCACAAAGCTTAAAAATGTGGATCCACTGCTCTAAGCACTCTCTTCTAGTAACAAGAAATTCTTATCTTTGTCTAAATCTCACCTTTTTAAAAGAAGCTTCAAAGGAACTGCATACAATTATCCTTCTCCTCCTTTTGGTGACTAAAGCTTATTTCTCTTTAGGTATTGATGCTGGAAAAGACACAATAGTGGCTCCAATAGTAATAATAACTTCTCCCTTTTTAACATCTTTTATGTGATGCTCTCTAAATGCTATATGATGAGATCTCACTGTCACAGGGAAAGGAAATGCACAACCAAAAGATGCTACAGCTGGGAATAGAGTCCAGGTGGGATAATCCCTCAAGATATGGTCTTCCTATCGAGTCCTGCCTATTTCTGAGATGGTGGGGCTTGCCTATTTCTGAATTAACCCTGCAACTCTAAGGAGAGTCTTAGAAGCAAAAACTCCAACCATTTGGGTGATTTACCAGGCTGCTTCCCATTCATTGTACTTAGAGAACAAGGTAAATTCTTCTGTATCCAGCATGGCTGAGGAAATAGAAAGTTAGTAGTTTATAAAATTCATGCTTCATTTTCCAATGAATTACAATGTGATAAAAATATATCCAACAAGATTAGGCTGAAGAAAATTTCTTTCTGTGAAGATACAGAAGAGATTTTCTAACTCGGTCAGGGCCATGAAATCAGCATTATGAATGCCAATGAACACCATGCTGCAGATAATTGGTTGTGCTGAGGCAGTCAAGTGAAGAAAGCATAAGATAACTGAGAGTTGGGGATCCCTGGGTGGCTCAGTGGTTTAGCACCTGCCTTTGGCCCAGGGCACGATCCTGGAGTCCCGGGATCGAGTCTCGTGTCGGGCTCCTGGCATGGAGCCTGTTTCTCCCTCTTCCTGTGTCTCTGCCTCTCTCTCTCTCTCTATCATAAATAAATAAATAAATCTTAAAAAAAAAGAGATAACTAAGAGTTGGTGGCAGTCATTCGGTACGTATCTACATTTTGGGGCTTCTGGACCCAAGGTTATCCCTGGGGGACATAGTACTTGGGGAAAATCAGAATGTATATCTTCATTAATCATTTCTATGTGGACAAAATCAGGTTGAAATGAACGTTTATGATGCCTTTAGGGAGTTGAGTGGTGGTGGGAAGGAAACCAAAAAAAGGCAGTCAGAAATAAGATATTGAAAGAGGCCAAGACTTCTTTTATGTTTTGAGCCTCTTGGCATACAGAAAAATGTAAAAGGATCTATACCCTAAAAACTACAGAGCACTTCTGAAAGAAATTGAGGAAGACACAAAGAGATGGAGAAATATTCCATGCTCATGGATTAGAAGAATTAATATTGTGAAAATGTCTATGCCACCCAGGGCAATTTACATGTTCAATGAAATCCCTATCAAAATCTCTGGAATTTCTTCAGAGATTTGGAATAAATCATCTTAAAATTTTTATGGAATCAGAAATCACCCTGAATAGCAGAGGAATATTGAAAAAGAAAAGCTTCTGCACAGCAAAAGGAACAGTCAACAAAACTAAAAGACAACCTACAGAATGGGAGAAGATATTTGCAAATGACCTATCAGATAAAGGGCTAGTATCCAAGATCTATAAAGAACGTATTAAACAGATCTAACCAGGCCGAAATTAAAAATCAATTAAATGAGATGCAATCCAAACTGGAGGTCCTAACAATGAAGGTTAATGAGGTAGAACAAAGAGTGAGTGATGTAGAAGATAAGTTGATGGCAAGGAGGGAAACTGAGGAAAAAAGGAAAAAAAGAGCATGAGGATAGGTTAAGGGAAATAAATGACAGCCTCAGAAGGAAAAATCTACATATACTTGGAGGTCCTAAGGGCGCCAAAAGGGACAGAGGTCCAGAATATGTATTTAAACAAATCATAGCTGAGAACTTGCCTAACTTGGGAAGGGAAACAGGCATTCAGATCTAGGAGATAGAGAGATTCCCCCCTCCTAAAATCAATAAAACCAATCAACACCTCGACACTTAATAGTGAAACTTTCAAATTCCAAAGATAAAGAGAAGATCCTTAAAGCAGCAAAAACAAGAAATCTCTAATTTTTATAGGGAGAAGCATTAGGATAACAGCAAACCTCTGCACAGAGACCTGGCAGGCCAGAAAGCGCTGGCAGGATATATTCAGGGTCCTAAATGAGAAGAACCTGCAGCCAAGAATACTTTATCCATCAAGGCTTTCATTCAGAATAGAAGGTGAGACAAAGAGCTTCCAAGATAGGCAGAAACTGAAAGAATATGTGATCACCAAACAGGCTCTGCAAGAAATATTAAACACACACACACACACACACACACAAAGAAATATTAAGGGGGAACTCTGTAAAAGAAAGAGGAGGTCCAATGAAACAATCTACAAAAACAGAGACTGAATAGGTATCATGATGACACTAATTCATATCTTTGAATAGTAACTCTGAACATGAATGGGCTTAATGACCCCATCAAAAGGCGTAGGGTTTCAGACTGGATAAAAAAGCAGTACCCATCTATTTGCTGTCTACAAGAGACTCATTTTAGACTAAGGACACCTCCATCCTGAAAATAAAAGGTTGGAGAACCACGTACCATTCAAATGGTCCTCAAACGAACCAGGGGTAGCCATCCTTATATCAGATAAATCACAGTTTATCCCAAGGCCTGTAGTTAGAGATGAAAAGGGACACTATATCCTACATAAAAGATCTATCCAACAAGAGGACCTAACAATCATCAATATTTAGGCCCCGAATGTGGGAGCTGCCAAGTATATCAATCTATTAATAACCAAAGTAAAGACATACTTAGATAATAATGCACTTATACTTGGTGACTTCAACATAGCACTTTCTACAATCGATAAATATTCTAAGCACAACATCTCTAAAGAAACAAGAGCTTTAAATGATACACTGGACCAGATGGATTTCACAGATATTTACAGAAATTTACATCCAAATGCAGCTGAATACACATTCTTCTCAAGTGCACATGGAACTTTCTCCAGGATAGACCACTTACTGGGTCACAAATCAGGTCTTAACCGATAACAAAAGGTTGGGATCGTCCCCTGCATATTTTTAGACCATGCTTTGAAACTAGAACTAAATCACAAGAAGAAGTTTGGAAGGATTTCAAACACATGGAGGTTAAGGAGCATCCTGCTCAAAGATGAAAGGGTCAACCAGGAAATTAGAGAAGAATTAAAAAGATTCCTGGAAACTAATGAGAATGAAGATACAACCATTCAAAATCTTTGGGACACAGTAAAAGCAGTCCTGAGGGGGAAAAACATCTCAATACAAGCATCCATCCAAAAGCTGGAAAGAACTCAAATACAAAAGTTAACCTTGCACGTAAAGGAGTTGGAGAAACAACAGCAAATAGATCCTACACCCAGCAGAAGAAGAGAATTAATAAAGATTCGAGCAGAACTCAATGAAATAGAGACCAGAAGAACTGTGGAGCAGATCAACAAAACCAAGAGTTGCTACTTTGAAAGCATTAATAAGATAGATAAACCATTATCCAGCCTTATTAAAAAGAAGAGAGAGAACATTCAAATTAATAAAATCATGAATGAGAAAGGAGAAATCACTACAAACACCAAGGAAATAAAAACAATTTTAAAAACATATTATGAACAGCTATACGCCAATAAATTAGGCAATCTAGAAGAAATGGACAAATTTCTGGAAAGCCACAAACTACCAAAACTGGAACTGGAAGAAATAGAAAATCTGAGCAAGCCAATAACCAGGGAGGAAATTGAAGCAGTCATCAAAAACCTCCCAAGACACAAGAGTCCAGGGCCAGATGGCTTCCCAGGGGAATTCTATCAAACGTTTAAAGAAAAAACCATACTTATTCTTCTAAAGCTATTTGGAAAGTTAGAAAGAGATGGAGTACTTCCAAACTCATTCTACGAGGCCAGCATCACGTTATTTCCAAAATCAAAGACCCCACCAGAAAAGAGAATGATAGGCCAATATCCCTGATGAACATGGATGCAAAAATTCTCAACAAGATACTAGCCAATAGGATACAATAATACATTAAGAAGATTATTCATCATGACCAAGTAGGATTTATCCCCAGGATGCAAGGCTGGTTCAACACTCACAAAGCAATAAATATGATTGATCATATCAACAAGAGAAAAAACAAGAACCATATGATACACTCAATAGTTGCAGAGAAAGCATGTGACAAAATACAGCATCCATTCCTGATCAAAACTCTTCAGAGTGTAGGGAGAGAGGGAACATTCCTCAACATCTCAAAAGCCATCTCTGAAAAGCCCACAGCAAATATCATTCTCACTGGGGAAGCACTGGGAGCCTTTTCCCTAAGATCAGGAATAAGACAGAGATGTCCAGTCTCACCACTGCCATTCATCATAGTACTAGAAGTTCTAGCCTCAGCAATCAGACAACAAAAAGACATTAAAGGCATTCAAATTTGCAAATTAGAAGTCAAACTCTCCCTCTTCGCCGATGACATGATACTCTACGTAGAAAACCCAAAAGACTGCACCCCAAGATTGCTAGAACTCATACAGCAATTTGGTAGCGTGGCAGGATACAAAATCAATGCCCAGAAATCAGTGGCATTTCTATACACTAACAATGAGACTGAAGAAAGAGAAATGAAGGAGTCAATCCCATTTACAACTGCACCCCAAAACAGAAGATACATAAGAATAAACCTAACAAAAGAGGCAAAGGATCTATATCCTAAAAACTATAGAACACTTCTGAAAGAAATTGAGGAAGACACAAAGAGATGGAAAAATATTCCATGCTCATGGATTGGCAGAATTAATATTGTGAAAATGTCAATGTTACTCAGGGAAATTTACACGTTTAATGCAATTCCTATCAAAATACCATGGACTTTCTTCAGAGAGTTAGAGCAAATTATTTTAAGATTTGTGTGGAATCAGAAAAGACCCCGAATAGGCAGGGGAATTTTAAGAAAGAAAACCATATCTGGAGGCATCACAATGCCAGATTTCAGGTTATACTACAAAGCTGTGGTCATCAAGACAGTGTGGTACTGGCACCAAAACAGACACATAGATCAACGGAATAGAATAGAGAATCCAGAAGTGGACCCTCAACTTTATGGTTAACTAATATCTGACAAAGGAGGAAAGACTCTCCACTGGAAAAAAAGACAGTCTCTTTAATAAATGTTGCTGGGAAGATTGGACATCCACATGCAGAAGAATGAAACCAGAACACTCTCTTGCACCATACACAAAGATAAACTCAAAATGGATGGAAGATCTAAATGTGAGAGAAGATTCCATCAAAATCCTAGAGGAGAACACAGGCAACACCGTTTTTGAACTTGGCCACAGTAACTTCTTGCAGGATTCATCCATGAAGGCAAGAGAAACAAAAGCAAAAATGAACTATTGGGACTTCATCAAGATAAGAAGCTTTTGCACAGCTAAAGATACAGTCAACTAAACTAAAAGACAACCTACAGAATGGGAGAAGATATTTGCAAATAACGTATCAAATAAAGGGCTAGTTTCTAAGATCTATAAAGAACTTATTAACCTCAACACCAAAGAAACAAACAATCCAATCATGAAATGGGCAAAAGACATGAACAGAAATCTCACAGAGGAAGACATACACATGGCCAACAAGCACATGTGGAAATTCTCTGCATCACTTGCCATCAGGGAAATACAAATCAAAACCACAATGAGATACCACCTCACACCAGTGGGAATGGGGAAAATTAACAAGGCAGGAAAGCACAAATGTTGGAGAGGATGTGGAGAAAGGGGAAATCTCCTGCACTGTTGGTGGGAATGTGAACTGGTGGGCCACGCTGGAAAACTGTGTGGAGGTTCCTCAAAGAGGGAAAAATAGATCTTCCCTAATACCCAGCAATTGCATTGCTGGGGATTTTACCCCAAAGATACAGATGCAATGAAACACCGGGACACCTGCACCCGATGTTTATAGCAGCAATGTCCACAATAGCCAAACTGTAGAAGGAGCCTCGGTGTCCATCGAAAAATGAATGGATAAAGAAGATGTGGTTTATGTATACAATGGAATATTACTCAGCCATTAGAAATGACAAATACCCACCGTTTGCTTCGACGTGGATGGAACTGGAGGGTATTATGCTGAGTGAAGTAAGTCAGTCAGAGAAGTACAAACATTATATGGTTTCACTCATACAGGGAATAATAAAATAGTGAAAGGGATTATAGGGGAAAGGTGGGGAACTGACTGGGAAAAATTAGAGTGGGAGACAATCCATGAGAGACTCCTAACTCTGGGAAACAAATAATGGACTACAGAAGGGGAGGTGGTAGAGAGGATGGTGTGACTGGGTGATGGGCACTGAGGGGGCCCACTTTATGCGATGAGTACAGGGTGTTATATTATATGTTGGCAAATTGAACTACAATAAAAAATATACAAAGAAGGACACACACACAAAGTCACACAAACACAGAAAAATGTAGTGTAGCCAAAAGAAGGGGGTTATACAAATAAGCATAGGTTGTCAACAGTTGTTATAAAAAGTATCTAATTTATTAGAATAGTGTCTGTAATTGGTCTGTCTCTGTCTCTCTCTGTCTCTGTTTTGATTTTCTTTTTGTGTATATTTTTTATTGGAGTTTGATTTGCCAACATATAGCCTAACACCCCGTGCTCATCCAGTCAAGTGCTCCCCTCATTTCCCTTCATCTAGTCACCCTACCCCCGCCCACCTCCCCTTCCACTGCCCCTTGTTCATTTCCCCTTTTATCTTCTGTCTCATAGCACAGGGTGCTTTTTGTTTGCAAGTCTCAATACACATCATTCAGCAAAGGGCAAGGACCTTCTCTACTGTGTTATTCTCATCTCTATCAGAATTGGAATTAGACCTACTAAAGGTCACAGAGAAAAAAAATCTGTTGAATTTAAATAGACATAGAGCAATTTAGGCCACAAATGTAATACTTAAAGTAATTTTGGTCCAGACAGAAAACACTTGTCCATGTTGTGAATCCAGATGGGGGAAGTTGACAGTTTCAGGAGAGCTATAGCAGTACCCCACAATAAGGATTAAGAAGACCAATTATCAAAAAAAAAAAAAAAAAAGGAAGACCAATTATCTCAGAAGCCAAATCTTCTGAAATAAATTGTCTGAGGAATCAACCTTTGAAACGTTCAAGATCTAGTGCAGTTTGCTTAAAAATGTTTCATCCTGGATACTTCAGAATCTCATTTCCACTTTTATTATTCTCTCTTCTCTCTCTAACTTTAATGGTAATAAAGGAGACATATTTATCACATCAAATACATTAAATTTTAAAACCCAAAAAGTCAGTTCATTTTAAGTGTGTTTTTTCAAATGATTATAGCTACTTGAAAGACAAACCAAGGAAGGGTTGATCCATTGGCAGGGAAACTGGGAAACGAAATGCAAAAAGCCTTTCAGAACTGGGCCTGACCTTTCCAAGCAGCCAGACTTTCCAGAGGTGACCTCTGTACTTCAGCAAGTTGTCTGGAGTCCATATGACAATCCTAGGTATGATCATAAATCAGGTGCCTGTTAAACTGATGAAAAAGGGGGGGATAGAAGAATATTTAAAAATTTTTTATTAGTATACAAATGATATTACAAAAACAAAAACATAGGAATAAAAAATCACTCCCAATGTCACTACATAATGTATCAATTTTTAATGTGACCTTTACATATATACTTAATGTTACAAAGTTGTAAAAATAATGGAAGTACTTTTATGTGCTCTGTTCTTTATGTAACTTTATAAATGGCTTGTCGTGTAGTTATATGTTTCTCATAATGGGGCTCATAGTGGCTGAACAATATTCCTTTAGGGCAATTCATCATGATTTAGCTAGTCTATCATGGGTCATTTAGGTTGTTACTAATTTTTTGCTATTATATGAATGTTGTAATGAATATATTGTTGCATACAGTTTTTGTAACTTCTCAAATTCTTTCTTCACCTATCCTACTGGCAGATCACTGGGTGAAAGGATTTAAACATTTACATTTTTCTCAATAAATATTGCCAAGCCAATTTCCAAAATCATAAATAACTGATTAATTTCACCACAACCTTGCTAGAAAATTGGAAAAAAACTAAATTAAATTGGTAAAAATGTTACCTCATTATAGTTTTAAGTTAAACTTTTCTGATTGTTTTGAAGATTGGACATATTCCTGTTCATTTGTTACATTTTCTCTTGTGAGTACTGCCTCTTCATTTTTTTTTAATGTTGGCCATTTATCTACTGGAGACTTGCAAGTTTTCTAATTAAAATCTTAAGTAATTTAAATAATGTAGGAATTATATCCCTGTTCTACTTTTATCAGGTTTTGTTCTTATATTTGAGATACTTTCTTAAAAAGAAAAGAAAATGTGTGGAATGCACATGATTTTATCTTGAATCTTAATTCAGGGTGACTCTTCATTGGTGACATTTGTATTTTGTGTAAAGGCTTCAGGACTCAACATCAAAAAGAATATCCTGAAAGAAAAGGATTATAACTTGGGAATCAAAGAGAAAATATAATTCAAACCTGGGGCAATATGTGGTTGATTTTCTTAGTTTGGTTTAAAATCTCTTAAATTTTATATCAGTCCTTTTGTTTCATAGTAAAGTTAATTTAATGGGGACACAATTTGGTGAACAAAAGCTGAATTTCAGGGAGTAGAGGTGTTCAAATCATGGCATCTTCCATAGCGTGTGAAAAACTACAATTACCCTAAAGTCAATCTCTAACTCTCTAAGCCTGTGACATTGTGTCTGACTTATTGTATAAAGGCAATCATGCAAGATATTACCTGGTCTATTTTTTTTCAGGCAAATCTTAAAAGAGACCCTGTCTTTGCAAAATATTTTATTGCATTTCCAACACATTTATATTTGTATCAGAACTTGGTAAATCTACAAAAAAAAAAAGGAGAAAAGAAAAAGTACTAGTTGAAGAATGCTGGATTGATTCCCACCACTCTTAGGAGTATGTAGTTGCTAAAGGAAGTTGTCAAAGTTTATGATTCCATTTCTGAGCCTTGTCACTCATTGTAATAGCTCATAGCAGCTACGCATCACCCTCTTTTACTTCTGCAACTTTTGAGTATAAGAAAAATAAATTAAGAAAAATTTATGAGGGGGGGGACTGCTGCTGGCAGTAGGTGAAAATAACTATGAGAGAGAGACTAGGTGAATTTAAGAGCACTTCATTAGAAAGACGTTAGCACTTGGTATTTGGCATTGCAAAAGCATGTTGGAATCTTTTTTTTTTTAAATAGAATTTGATTTGAATTATCTGGTGCAAACTCTTTGATATAATTAGACAACAAAGAAGCAACATTTTAGTGGGAAAAACAAAACAAAACAAACAAAACAAAGCCATGAGGTTTGGAGCCAGAAATCCATGATCTAAATTCTGTCAGTTTAGTGGTTATGTTACCTCAGATAATTAACTTATATGTTGGCATCTTTATTCATTTGATTGTCAAAGGTTCTTTTATTTTTTTTAAGATTTTATTTATTTATTCATGGGAGACACAGAAGGAGAGAGAGGCAGAGACACAGGCAGAGGGAGAAGCAGGCTCCATTCAGGGAGCCCAACAGGTCTTCAGGATCACAACCGGGGCTGAAGGTGGTGCTAAACCGCTGAGCCACTGGGTGGCTGCCCTGTCAATGATTTATTTTTTTAAAAGATTTATTTATTTATTTATTTATTTATTTATTTATTTATTTATATATTTATGATAGACATAGAGAGAGAGCGAGAGAGGCAGATACACAGGAGGAGGGAGAAGCAGGCTCCATGCTGGGAGCGTGATGCAGGACTCAATCCCGGGACTCCAAGATCGCGCCCTGGGCCAAAGGCAGGTGTTAAACCACTGAGCCACCCAGGGATCCCCCAAAGATTCTTTTAGAATAACATTCACACACTGGATCGAGGACAAGATGGCAGAAGAGTAGGGTCCTTAACTCTCCTCGCCCCACCAACTTACCCAGATAACTTTCAAACCATCCTAAACACCTACAAATTCGAACTGAGATTTAAAGAGATAACAGCCTGAACACTACAGAGAGAAGGGTTTTTGCTTCTAGCAAGGTAGGAAGGTGGAAAAAAAATAAAAGACAATCAAGTGGGGGAGGGGCCCTGCCAGGAGCCAGGATAAGGCCGGGTGGTGAAATCCTCCGGGACAGCAAAGCCCAGCCCCAGAGAAGCAGGAACTTTAAAAAATCTGCACTGGATTATTCACGGATGGAAAGGCACTTAACAAGGAAACCGGGCAGAACCGTAGGAGGGGCAGTGGAGCCTCCAGTCTCCTGGGGTCACTAACAGGAAGTGCGGCTGGGGAAACTGTGCCACGGACTGTGGGCCGATCTCGGTGAAGGGCTGGAAGCAGGCCCGGCAGGGCCTCAGGAGAAGCCAGTTGGTCAGGCCGGTGGTTCCAGATGGAGGCATCTGCCGCCTCTTCCCTGCGGGACCCATGCCCCCGGGAGCTCTATTCCAGCAGTACAGGGCCCCAGAACCCAGGGCGCTAAGCAGACACAGCCCAGTATCCTGCGCTTCCCCGGGTCAAGCGGAAGTGGGAAATGCCCAGGACAATGAGGACTCTTCCTGCTGCCAGACAGCACCCCCTGCCCTGGGAGCATCCAGCCTAGTGCAGACTGGGAGAGTGTGGTAGTTACTGTGGGGAGCTGACTCCAGAGCTGGAGAGTTGGCCACCGTAAGTGTGGTTGTTCCTCCCTATGTCACCTGTGCCTGGGAGGGGTGGGGCCACCAGGGGACGGAGGCCTCATGGGGTAAACAGCTCCCACTGAGCCTGGCACCTGGCAGGGGGCGGGGCAGCTCCCCCAGGTACACACACACCTGAGAGTCAGCACAGCAGGCCCCTCCCCCAGAAGACCAGCTAGAAGAACAGGGGAAGACCAAGTTCCAGGCTGAACAGCCTTGGAAGCTCCAGGGGAAGTCGAGGGAGTTACAGTATGTAGAACCAGAGGATACGCCTCCTTTTTTTTTCCTTCCTTTTTCCAATACAACTTGTTTTTATATAAGACTATAAATTTCCAAGTTTTTTTCTCTTTTCCCACATTAACTACCATATATTACCACCTCTTCATCTTTAAGATTCTTCCTTTTTGACTTCCATATTTCTATAATTACAGGTCCTAGATATATTTTCTTCTTCTAGATTCCCTTCAACATACTCAACTTAATTTTGGGAGATATACAAGATAAGTTTTTTGTTTGTTTTGTGTTTTTTGTTTTCACTGCCTCATTTTGTTCTACAATGGTGGAAGTTAATACCTTCTAAAACATGACCAGCATGCTCCCAGAACCATGCTAGTTCATTCTGTGAGATTCCTCATTCCCATTCTGCCCCCCTCTTTTATCTCGTTTATGTTTTTGTGGTCAATGGTGGGGTTCTCTACAAATATTTCTTGTTTACATAAATTTGGGATTGAGCATCTTCTAATATACAGAACTTAATATACTCAGAAACAATGGGATCACCCTCTATAACCCCTTAGGTAGATTATATTCTCCCTCCACTACAACTACCTCACCACCACCATCTCCCAGGCCCCCCCTTTTTCTTCTCCTTTTTTTTTCTTTCTTTTCTTTTTCTCTTCTTTGGGATTCTTGGCCTTTTATTTTTTAATACTTTGTTTTAAAATTTGTTTTTCACTTTAATGGCCTTTTGCTTTATTTTGTTCTGATCTTTGTTTTCAATTTCTGGTCTCTCACCTCGGGAGAATCATCTAGGGTGAAATTTACTTAGGTCGTCTTTGATATTGTTGACTCAGTCCGCTCATATGAGCAAAATGACTACAAAGAAGAACACACAAAAAAGAAAGAATCAGAAAGAGTACTCTGCCACAGAGTTACAGAGTTTGGATTACAATTCGATTTCAGAAAACCAATTCAGAAACACAATTATAAAGCTACTGGTGGCTCTGGAAAAAAAGCATAAAGGAATCAAGGGACTTGACAACTGCAGAATTTAGATCTAATCAGGCTGATCTTAAAAATCAATTAAAAGAGATGCAATCCTAACTGGAGGTCCTAACGATGAAGGTTAATAAGGTAGAGGAAAGAATGGGTGACATAGAAGACAAGTTGATGGCAAGGAAAGAAGCCGAGGAAAAAAACAGAAAAACAATTAAAAGACCATGAGGAAAGGTTAAGGGAAATAAATGACAGCCTTAGAAGGAAAAGTCTAGGTATAACTAGGGTTCCAGAGAATGCCGAGAGGGACAGAAGACAAGAAAGCATATTTGAACAAGTCATAGCTGAGAACTACCCTAATTTGGGGAGGGAAACAAACATTCAGATCCAGGAGATAGAGAGGTCCCTCCCCCAATTAAAAAAAAACATTCAATACCTCGACATTTAATAGGGAAACTGGCAAATTCCAAAGATAAAGAGAAAAATCCTTAAAGCAGCAAGAGACAAGAGATCCCTAACTTATATGGGGATTAACAGCAGACCTCTCGACAGAGATCTGACAGTCTGGAAAGGGCTGGTAGGATATTTTCAGGGCACTAAATGAGAAGAACATGTAGCCAAAAATACTTTATCCAGCAAGGCTTTCATTCAGAATAGAAGGAGAAATAAGAGCTTCCAAGATAGGCAGAAACTGAAAGAATATGTGACCACCAAACCAGCTCTGCAAGAAATATTAAGGGGGACCCTGTAAAAGAAAGAGGACGCCCAAAGAAATAATCCCACAAAACAGGGACTGAATAGGTACTACAATGACACTAAATTCATATCTTCCAATAGTAACTCTGAACGTGAATGGGCTAAATGATCCCATCAAAAGATGCAGGGTGTCAGACAGGATAAAAAAGCAAGACCCATCTATTTGCTGTCTACAAGAGACTCATTTTAGACCTAAGGACACCTCCAGCCTCAAAATGAAAGGTTGGGAAACCATTTACTATTCAAATGGTCCTCAAAAGAAACCAGGGGTAGCCATCCTTATATCAGATAAATTAAAATTTATCCCAAAGACGGTAGTTAGAGATGAAGAGGGACACTATATCCTACTTAAAGGATCTATCCAACAAGAGGACCTATCAATCATGAATATTTATGCCCCGAATGTGGGAGCTGCCGAGTATATCAATCTATTAATAACCAAAGTAAAGACATACTTAATAATGCACTTATACTGGGAGACTTCAACACGGCACTTTCTGCAAATGACAGATCTTCTAAGCACAACATCTCCAAAGAAACAAGAGGTTTAAATGATACACTGGACCAGATGGATTTCACAGGTATTTACAGAACTTTATATCCAAACGCAACTGAATACACATTCTTCTCAAGTGCACATGGAACTTTCTCCAGAATAGACCACATACTGGGTCACAAATCAGTACTCAAACAATACCAAAAGACTGGGATGGTCCCCTGCATATTTTCAGACCACAATGTTTTGGAACTAGAACTCAATCACAAAAAGAAATTTGGAAGAAACTCAAAGAAGTGGAGTTTAAAGAGTATCCTACTAAAACATGAGTGGGTCAACCAAGAAATTAGAGAAGAATTAAAAGATTCAGGGAAACTAATGAAAATGAATACACAACCATTCAAAATCTTTGGGATACAGCAAAAGCAGTCCTAAGAAGGAAATACATCACAATACAAGCATCCCTCAAAAATTGAAAAAACTCAAATACACAAGCTAACCTTGCACCTAAAGGAACTGGAGGAAGAACAGCAACTAAAACCTACACCAAGCAGAAGATCCCTTCCTGGGATCCTGCCTGAGTTCCTTGGCAGTGCTCTTCCATCTGGGAAGATTGGTAAAGTTCCTGCTTCTCCGGGACTGAGCTTTCCTGTCCTGGGGACACTCGCTGTGGCCTTAGTCCGGCTCCTCTCAGGGCCCCTCTCCCTTGGATGCTTTTTATTTCTTTATTTTTTTCCCGTCTTCCTACCTTGATAGAAGCGAGAACTCTTCTCACTGTAGCATTCCAGCTGTTCTCTCTTTAAATCTCAGACCGAATTCATAGGTTTTCAGGATGATTTGAAAGTTATCTAGGTAAGTTGGTGGGGACAGGTGACTTGAGGACCCTACTCTTCCGCCATCTTGCCCAGCCTCCCTGTTTTTTTCAATTTCTTCTGAAAACTAGATGGAGAGATTTTTTGCTTGCTATCCTTAATACTTGTTGTTGATCTTTGTGTTTCTTTTATTTAATTAAATTAATGTAAGGTACTTTTATTATATATGAAGGTGGCATGTATATGTTGGTAGTATATATATATGTTATATATATGATTATAGTATTATAATTTTATTTAATTAAAGAATTATAAGGAAATAAAGAATCTATATCCAGTGGCATAACTTGGGATCCAGATTCTTTTTGGGGTAGGGATCCAGATTCTTTTTTAAAAGATTTTATTTATTTATTCAAGAAAGACACACAGAGAGAGGCAGAGACTTAGGCAGAGAGACAAGCAGGCTCCCTGCAGGAAGCCCCATGCGGGACTTGATCCCAGGACCCTGGGATCACGCCCTGAGCTGAAGGCAGACGTTCAACCACTGAGCCACTCAGGCATCCCGGGATCCAGATTCTTAAACATTTTGTTATATAACATATTCTCTAGTTTATATCAGTTGCCTCTTGTGAGGATTGAAAACCTCAAGGTCAATGATGTAAAGTACCTGCATGTGTTAGGAGCCCCCATAGGAGAGGGGGCTGCTGTATGACTGATTGAGAGACTGTTCACAAATACTGCAAATGTTGCCAATCTAACTCCAGTTTTGGAGTTGGATTCCAGAGGAGAAAAACTCAGAATTTAGCATAATTCTCACGTGTTTAATAAAATCAGCCTATCAAAGAGAAGAAACTTCAACTGGCAGTGTAATTGCTATTTCAAAGCCCTGGAAAGGAATATAAATCATGAGGGAAAAGATGTTTAAGTTTTCTCAAATGTGTGTTTGAAATGCTAACTTGAAATCTCTAATTAAAAAAGTAATTTTATTAGATGAAACAAAAAATTCATGGCAAAACCACTAAAACAAAATATAAAAGTTAAGTGAGAAACTAAAAAAATTTACTTACAATTTATATCCATGATGGGCTAATCTTTCTATTATACAAAGAGGTTCCACAATTGGATTAGAAAATATAAAATTCAATTGAAAAATATGAAAAAAATATGGATAGACATTTCATTGAAAATGCTCTTAAACACAGGAAAACATATTCAATCTCATATAGAATTGCAATGAGATACTATTTTCAACTCTTTGACAGATATAAAAAAAAGTTTAATAACATTTTGTTAGTATGCCTGTGGAGAAATAGACAATATTGGTGGAATGTAATTAATTCAATACTTATGGAAGACAATCCATCAAAATCACAATGTATATATCCCTTAAACTAACAGTATCTTTTCTTTTTTTTAACTTTTTAAAAATTTTTATTTATTTATGATAGTCACAGAGAGAGAGGCAGAGACAGAGGCAGATGGAGAAGCAGGCTCCATGCACTGGGAGCCTGACATGGGATTCGATCCCGGGTCTCCAGGATCGTGCCCTGGGCCAAAGGCAGGCGCCAAACCGCTGTGCCACCCAGGGATCCCCTAACAGTGTCTTTTCTATGAAATTATTATACAAATACACTATGACATTTGTAAAATGACACATATGCTGTATTTAGTCATTGTGGCAGTGACTGTAATAGGGAATAGTAGGGCAAAACCTAAATTTCCATCAGTAGAGGACTAAACCAAATACAGTATACTGATACAATGAAATACCATGAAACATTTTTTAAAGCACTTGTTTGAGGTGTGATTTATGAAAAAGCTACATATATTTAATGTATACAACTTAATGAGTTTGGAGATAAGCATATGACCATGAAAGCATCATCACAATCTATACCCTAAATATATCCATATCATTCAAAAGTTTCCTTCTACCCCCATTTGTTTATTTATAATAATTTTTCAGAGAAGTTTTAGTTTTATAATAAAATTAAGAGAAAATTACAGATTTATATATATATATATATATATATATATATATATATATATATACCCTGCCTCTACACATGCATAGCCTCCCTTATTATCAACATCTATACCTGAGTGATACATCTGTTACAATTGATTAACCTACATTGACACATCATGATCACTCAGATTTCATAGCTTATATCAGAGTTCACTCTTGATGTAAATTTTATGGGCTTGAACATGTATAATGACATGCATCTGTCATTATAGATCACATAGAGTATTTTCACTGCCCTAGAACCCGTCTGTGTTTCACTTATTCCTCTACCCTTTTTCTCCCACAACCCCTTGGAATCCAGTTATTTTTTTACTCTTCATAATTTTGCCTTTTATAGAATATCATATAATTGAAATAATATAGTAGATAGCCTTTTTTTTCTATTGACTTCTTTCAACTAATAACATGCAATAAAGGTCCTTCAAGTCTTTTCATGGCTTGATTGCTCATTTATTTTTAGGGTTGAATAATATTCCATTGTCTGGATGTGCCACATTTGTTTATTTTCCTACTGAAGAACATCTGAGTTGTCTCCAAGGTTGGAAATGATGAATAAATCTGCTAGAAATATTCGTGTGCAGGAGTTTTTTGGTCATAAGTTTTCAACTCCTTTAAGTAAATAGCAGAGGGAACAATTATTGGAGTATATGGTAAGATTATGTTTAGTTTTGTAAAAAATATGCAAACTATCTTCCAAAGTGGCTGTACCCTTTGGCATTCCCATCAGCAGTAGGAAAATGTTCCTATATTCTTATTGCTCCACATTCTCACCATCATTTGGTATTGCCAGTGTTGTGGTTTTAACCATTTAATAGGTATGTAGTGGTATTTTATTGTTTAAATTTAGATTTCCTTGGGTGGCTCAGTGGTGGAGGATCTGCCTTTGGCTCAGGTTGTGATCCTGGGGTCCTGGGGTTGAGTCTTGTATCAGGCTCCTGCAGGGAACCTGCTTCTCCCTCTGCCTATGCCTCTGAGTCTCTCTGTGTCATAAATAAATAAATAAATAAATAAATAAATAAATAAATAAACAAATCAATCTTTAAAAAATAAATTTGCCTTTCCTTGATAATATGTGATATGAGTATATTTTCATATGCTTATTTGTCATATGTATAACATGTTTGATGAGGTGTCTGTTTAGGCCTTTGGCCCATTTTTAGTTGTTTATTTTACTGTTGGATTTTGAGAATCTTTGTATATTTTGGATTAATAGTTCTTTATCAGATGTGTTTTTTGCAAATATTTCCTCCAAATCTGGCTTTTCTTTTCATTCTTTTGACAGTGTAGTTTGCAAAGCAGAAATTTTTAGACTTGTTTATTTTTATGATAGGAACATTTAACATAAGGTTTATCTTCATGAGAAAATTAAAAGTATACAATACAGTATTGGTAACTGTTGTCTCTAACATGCAAAATAGATCTGTAGAACTTATTTATCTTATATAGCAAAATTTATACCCTTGGCTCTTACCTCCTATTTTTTCCCATTCAACTACCATTCTACTTTCTGTTTTTATGAGTTTGGATATTTATGATTTATTCATTCATTCATTCATTCATTCATTCATGAGAGACATGGAGGGAGAGAGAGAGAGAGAGAGAGAGAGAGAGAGAGAGAGAGGCAGACACAGGGAGATGGAGAAGCAGGCTCCATGCAGGGACTCAATCCCAGGTCTCCAGGATCACACCCTGGGCTGAAGGTGGTGCAAAACTGCTGAGCCACCCGGGCTGCCCAGATATTTATGATTTATTATATAAGTGTTATCATGTAGTATTTGTCTTTCTGTCTGGCTTATTTCACTTAACAATGTGCTGTAGATTCATCTGTGTAGTTGTAAATGTCACAATTCTTTTTTAAGGTAGAATAACATTTAGTTTTTTTTAACCTCTTAACTAATGCAGATAATGCTACAATGGACAATGGAGTGCAAATATCTTTATTGAGATCCCAATTCAACTATTTTGGAACATATACCCAAAAGAAAGATTGCTGGATTGTATGGTAATTTTATTTTTAATTTTTGCAGAGGCACCATATTGTTTTTCATAGCAGGTACATCAATTTACATTCTTTTTTTAATTTTTTTTTTTTTATGATAGTCACACAGAGAGAGAGAGAGAGAGAGAGAGAGAGAGAGGGGCAGAGACACAGGCAGAGGGAGAAGCAGGCTCCATGCGCTGGGAGCCTGACGTGGGATTCGATCCCGGGTCTTCAGGATCACGCCCTGGGCCAAAGGCAGGTGCTAAACCGCTGCACCACCCAGGGATCCCCTCAATTTACATTCTTACCAACAGTATAGAAGAGTCCTCTTTTCTCCATATCATTGTCAGCACTTGTTATCTTTTTATTTTATTTTATTTTATTTTATTTTATTTTATTTTATTTTATTTTATTATTTCATTATTTTATTTTATTTTTGCTAACAGCCATCCTAAAGTCTATGAAGTGATATCTCATTGTGGTTTTGATTTGTATTTCCCTGATGATTAGTGATATTAAACACCTTTTCATATACCTGTTTGCCATTTCTATGTCTTCTTTTGAGAAACATCTATTCAAGTCATTGTCCATTTTTTGCCTTTTTGCTTTGTTGATAATTTTCTTTGTTGCTAGAAGCTTTTTAGTTTAATTTAGCACCACTCGTGCTTTATTTTTGCTTTTGTTGTCTTTGCTTTTAGAGTTAGAACTAAAAAACCATTTCTAAGGTAAGATGCCAAAAATCTTACCATCTATATTTTCTAGGAGTTTTATAGTTTCAGATTTAAAAAAAGTATTTTAATCCATTTTAGTTAATTTTTATGTATGGTGTAAGAAAGTGGCATATTTTCATTCTTTTGCATGTGGCTGTCCAGTTTTCCCAACATTATTTATTGGAGATATAGTCCTTTTTCCATTATATATTCTTGAGTCTTTTGTCATAAATTAATTGACCATACATCAGTGGGTTTATTTCTGGTTCTCCATTCTATTCCATTCATTTATATATCTGCATTTTATGCCAATACCACAGTGTTTTGATTACTTTAGCTTTGTAATATAGTTTGAAAATAGGGACCGCGATGCCTTCAGCTTATTCTTCTTCCTCAAGATTACTTCAGCTATTTTTGTGGTTCTATGCAAATTTTAGGATTGTTTGTGTTATTTCTGTGAAAAATGATTTTAGAATTTTTATAGGAATTGCATTATATCTGTAGATTGCTTTGGGTAGTATGGCTATTTTAACAATATTAATTCTTCCAATTGATTGGCACGGAATATCTTTTCACTTGTTTGTATCATCTTCAATTTCTTTCATCAGCGTCTTTATAGTTTTGAGTATAAAAGTCTTTTATCACCTTGGTTAAATTTATTCCGAGGTATTTTATTCTTTTTGATACAACTGTAAATAGGATTGTTTTCTTAATATCTCTTTGTGATAGTTTATTAGTATATAGAAATACAAAAGATTTTTGTATATTGATTTTATATCCTGCAGCATTACTGAATTCATTTACTAGTTCTAATAGTTTTTTGGTTGAGTCTTTAGGGTTTTCTATATATAATATTGTATCATCTGTAAATAGTGATAGTTCTACTACTTCCTTTCTAATTTGGTTATCTTTTATTTCTTTTTCTTACCTAATTTCTCTGGCTAGAACTTCCAATACTGTGTTGAATAAAAATAGTGAGTGGGAATTCCTGTTTTGTTCCTGATCTTAGAGGAAAATCTTTCAGCTTTTCACCATTTTTTTCATGTAAGTACATATTTCTATAAATTTCCTTCTTAAAACTGCTTTTCTTGCACTCTATAGATTTTGGTATGTTGTTTTCATTTTTGTGTATCCCAAGATATTTTTTGATCTCCCTTTTTATTTCTTTTTGACACAACTCTTGTTCAAGGGCTTATTGTTAAATTTTCTGTATTTGTGATTTTTTTCTGTTTTACTTTAGTTAATGACTTCAATTTCATTCTATTGTGGCTGGAAAGATACTTGGAGTGATTTTACTGATTTAAAATTGTTGACTTGTTTTGTGGACTAGTATTTAACTTACTCTATAAAATATTCTGTGTGTGCTTGAGAAAAACGTGTATGCTGTTGGTGGGTGGAATGTTCCATATTTGTCTGTTGGATCCATTAGGTCTATAATGTTCAAGCCTGGAGTTTCCTTATTGATTTTCTGCCTATATATGATCTATTCATTATTGAAATGGGTATTAAATTTTCCTACTGTTATTGTATTGCTGTCTCTTTCTCCCTTCAGTTCTTTCAATTTTTCCCTTATAGTTTTAGGTGTTCTGATGTTGGGTACATATGGGTTTACAATTCCTATATCTTACTGTTGAATTATTAAAAATTTATCATTATGTAATATCCTTCTTTGTCTCTTTTGACAATTTTCAACTTAGGGTCTATTTTGTCTGATGTAAGTGTAGTGAAGCACTTACATCACTCATTACAAATCTCTTTTGATTACTATTTTCATAGTATGTCTTTTTCCATCCCTTCACTTCCAGTCTATATGTGTCCTTAAATCTCAACTGAATTACTTATAGGCAACATGTCCTTAAATATGGTTTTTTTCTCATTTAGCCACTTCATATCTTTTGATTGGTGAATGTAATCCATTTACATTCAAAGTAAATATTGATAGGTAAGAGTTTACTATTGTCATGTTGTTAATTGTATTCTGGGGCAGCCCAGGTGGGTCAGCGGTTTAGTGCCACCTTCAGCCCAGGGCCTGATCCTGGAGACCGGGGATCTAGTCCTACTTCAGGCTCCCTGCATGGAGCCTGCTTCTCCCTCTGCCTATGTCTCTGCCTCTCTCTCTCTGTGTCTTTCATGAATAAATAAATAAATAAATCGAAAAAAAATGTATTCTGTCTGTTTATAGTTTTTCTGTTCCTTTCTTGCTGTCTTCCTTTGTTATTTGATGTTTTTGTAGTGGTATACTTTGATTCTTTTCTTTTTACCTTTTAATATTTACTATAGGTTTTTTTTGTGGGTACCATAATATGTAGATAATGCATTTTGTAATTATAACAGTCAATTTTAAGCTGATAACAACAAAACTTCAATATTATACAAAAACTTTTTTATTTTTACTCCTTCCCCTCTCCATGTCAAGTTATTGATGTCAGAATTTACTCTTTCTGAAATGTATACACTAACATATTTTTGTGGTTATAGTTTTTCTTAATAAGTTTGTCTCTTTTTTGCTAGGGCTATAATTGACTTATGTACCATCATAACATTATTGAATTCTTATGCATTTTTCCATATATTTAACTTTACCATAGTTTTTGTACTTTTTGTTTTTTATTTCTCATTATTTTTCATTTTTTGCTTTCATTAAAGATTTTATTTAAGTTCAAGTTAGTTCACATATAGTGCAGTAGTAGTTCCAGGGGTAGAATGTAGTGATTCATCAGTTGCGTATAATATCCAGTGCTCATTACATCAAGTGCTGTCTTTAATGCCCATCACCCAGTTACCTCATCCTCCTATCCATCTCTCCTCCAGCAACCCTCAGTTCATTTCCTATAGTTAAGACTCTCTTATGGTTTGCTTCCCTGTCTTATTTTATGTTTTTCCTTCCCTTTATTTATGTTCATCTGTTTTTTTCCTTAAATTCCACATATGAGTGAAATCATATGGTATTTGTCTATTTTTCTGACTTATTTCGATTAACATAATACCCTCTAGTTTTATCCACATTGTTGCAAATGGCAAGATTTCATTCTTTTTGGTGGCTGAGTAATATTCTATTGCATATACATACCGCCTCTTTATCCATTCCTCAGTTGATAGATACATGGGCTCTTTCCAGGTTTTGCCTATTGTGGATTGTGCTGCTATAAACATTGGGTGCATATGCCCCTTTGAATCACTAGGTTTGTATCCTTTGGATAATACCTAGTAGTGCAATTACTGGGATATAGGGTGGCTCTATTTTTAACTTTTTGAGGAATTTCCATACTGTTTTCCAGAGTGGCTGCACCAGTTTGCATTCCCACCAAACTGTAAGAAGTTTCCCCTTTCTCTGCATTCTTGCCAACATCTGTTGTTTCCTAAGTTGTTAATTTTAGCCATTCTGATTAGTGTGAGGGGGAATCTTATTGTAGTTTTGATTTGTATTTCCCAGATGCTGAGTGATGGTGAGCATCTTTTCATGTGTTTCTTGGCCATTTGGATGTCTTTTTAGGAGAGATGTCTGTTCATGTCTTCTGCTCACTTAAGTGGATTTTTTATT